>NW_028174297.1:5000-670000 GCF_963971535.1 Notolepis coatsorum | reverse complement strand
CTGGAACCTGGTTAAAATGTTAAAATGAGGTTGCGACTGGGTAGCGCAGTGGACTAAGCACTCGCCTACCACCGCAGAGACTCTGGGATCGAATCCAGCTGTCAGCGGTGCCTCCGGCTTGGTCGGTCGTCCATACTAACACAATTAGGCAGTGTCAGCGGGTGGGAAGCCGGAGGGGTGTGTGTCCTGGTCGTTGTAAACAGCGACTCCTACTGGTCGGTCAGGTCGCCTGTTCAGCAGGGAGGGGATCTGGGGGAAATAGCGTGAACCTCCCCACGCGTTACGTTCCCCCGGTGAGAGTCCTCGCTGTCAGGTGAAAAGAAGCGGCCGGCTGACTCCACATGTATCGGAGGAGGCATGTGGTAGTTCTACACCCTCCCCAGGTCGACAGTGGGGCAATGCACGCAACGACCAGGAAGGGAATTGGCAACGACAAAAAATTGGGATGGGTGAAAAATACAGAAAGCCAAAGATAAAAAAATTATAATAATAGTTAAAATGCTGGAACTGTAACAATGTGTTTGGAATTCAGAATCGGAGGTAAGCTCACCTCACAGTCTGCTTCCCAGTGTCCCAGGATTAATGGAATCACACTGAAATAAATTGTCTTCCAAAAGGTGCATTTACTGGTTTTATGTTTTATAGGTGAAGTATCTATTATAGGTTTGGTCTAATTAATTCTCTTTTACTTTGGATTCATTGGAACTTTGATTTAGGGGGGGGGTACAGGCAGCATGGGGGGGAGGGGAGTGGGGGGTACAGGCAGCATGGGGGAGGGGGAGGGGGAGGGGAGGGGGGGGGGGTACATACAGTACACTACCTGGAGAACATACAGTACACTACATGGGGAACAGGAGATACACTTTACAAGCGCTTCTCTCCGTTTTGCCACCTGTGCCGTTACTGCCGTTGGTCTTTTGTAGGGCAGCATGTTTCTGAGGGGAGAAGCGGCAGAATGAGCCTCAGTTTGGTCGACGGCACCCTTGTGCTCAATACTGCCCCCTATTGAACGGCCCTCGATCAGTAGCAGAGGATGAATGGTGCTGGTTGTCCCCGCCTCACGTCTAAAAGCATCCGTCATTAGGCTTGTTTACCTGGGCTGTTGCTTCCTGTTGCTCCGGGTCCGTCTATGAAGCACGGGTCAGATTCTTCTCCGGCGACGCCCCTAACACTTGACACAACGTTACTGGACTTCAAGCACACATACCAAGAGCAGTGTTTATATTTAGCTGAACACACCCGTTGTGTGTGTGCGTCTGTGCTAGCTCTCAGTGAGCTGCAGTGCTACTCCCTGCCATGAGGTGGACCTATAGCTCTGTTTAGTGCTACTCCCTGCCATGAGGTGGACCTATAGCTCTGTTTAGTGCTACTCCCTGCCATGAGGTGGACCTGTAGCTCTGTTTAGTGCTACTCCCTGCCATGAGGTGGACCTGTAGCTCTGTTTAGTGCTACTCCCTGCCATGAGGTGGACCTGTAGCTCTGTTTAGTGCTACTCCCTGCCATGAGGTGGACCTATAGCTCTGTTTAGTGCTACTCCCTGCCATGAGGTGGACCTGTAGCTCTGTTTAGTGCTACTCCCTGCCATGAGGTGGACCTGTAGCTCTGTTTAGTGCTACTCCCTGCCATGAGGTGGACCTGTAGCTCTGTTTAGTGCTACTCCCTGCCATGAGGTGGACCTGTAGCTCTGTTTAGTGCTACTCCCTGCCATGAGGTGGACCTATAGCTCTGTTTAGTGCTACTCCCTGCCATGAGGTGGACCTGTAGCTCTGTTTAGTGCTACTCCCTGCCATGAGGTGGACCTGTAGCTCTGTTTAGTGCTACTCCCTGCCATGAGGTGGACCTATAGCTCTGTTTAGTGCTACTCCCTGCCATGAGGTGGACCTATAGCTCTGTTTAGTGCTACTCCCTGCCATGAGGTGGACCTGTAGCTCTGTTTAGTGCTACTCCCTGCCATGAGGTGGACCTGTAGCTCTGTTTAGTGCTACTCCCTGCCATGAGGTGGACCTATAGCTCTGTTTAGTGCTACTCCCTGCCATGAGGTGGACCTATAGCTCTGTTTAGTGCTACTCCCTGCCATGAGGTGGACCTATAGCTCTGTTTAGTGCTACTCCCTGCCATGAGGTGGACCTGTAGCTCTGTTTAGTGCTACTCCCTGCCATGAGGTGGACCTATAGCTCTGTTTAGTGCTACTCCCTGCCATGAGGTGGACCTGTAGCTCTGTTTAGTGCTACTCCCTGCCATGAGGTGGACCTGTAGCTCTGTTTAGTGCTACTCCCTGCCATGAGGTGGACCTATAGCTCTGTTTAGTGCTACTCCCTGCCATGAGGTGGACCTGTAGCTCTGTTTAGTGCTACTCCCTGCCATGAGGTGGACCTATAGCTCTGTTTAGTGCTACTCCCTGCCATGAGGTGGACCTATAGCTCTGTTTAGTGCTACTCCCTGCCATGAGGTGGACCTGTAGCTCTGTTTAGTGCTACTCCCTGCCATGAGGTGGACCTGTAGCTCTGTTTAGTGCTACTTCCTGCCATGAGGTGGACCTGTAGCTCTGTTTAGTGCTACTCCCTGCCATGAGGTGGACCTGTAGCTCTGTTTAGTGCTACTCCCTGCCATGAGGTGGACCTGTAGCTCTGTTTAGTGCTACTCCCTGCCATGAGGTGGACCTATAGCTCTGTTTAGTGCTACTCCCTGCCATGAGGTGGACCTATAGCTCTGTTTAGTGCTACTCCCTGCCATGAGGTGGACCTATAGCTCTGTTTAGTGCTACTCCCTGCCATGAGGTGGACCTATAGCTCTGTTTAGTGCTACTCCCTGCCATGAGGTGGACCTATAGCTCTGTTTAGTGCTACTCCCTGCCATGAGGTGGACCTATAGCTCTGTTTAGTGCTACTCCCTGCCATGAGGTGGACCTATAGCTCTGTTTAGTGCTACTCCCTGCCATGAGGTGGACCTATAGCTCTGTTTAGTGCTACTCCCTGCCATGAGGTGGACCTATAGCTCTGTTTAGTGCTACTCCCTGCCATGAGGTGGACCTATAGCTCTGTTTAGTGCTACTCCCTGCCATGAGGTGGACCTGTAGCTCTGTTTAGTGCTACTTCCTGCCATGAGGTGGACCTATAGCTCTGTTTAGTGCTACTCCCTGCCATGAGGTGGACCTATAGCTCTGTTTAGTGCTACTCCCTGCCATGAGGTGGACCTATAGCTCTGTTTAGTGCTACTCCCTGCCATGAGGTGGACCTATAGCTCTGTTTAGTGCTACTCCCTGCCATGAGGTGGACCTGTAGCTCTGTTTAGTGCTACTCCCTGCCATGAGGTGGACCTGTAGCTCTGTTTAGTGCTACTCCCTGCCATGAGGTGGACCTATAGCTCTGTTTAGTGCTACTCCCTGCCATGAGGTGGACCTATAGCTCTGTTTAGTGCTACTTCCTGCCGTGTCAAATGGATGTTGAAAATATTACATTCTTGATCGAATGGCTTTTACAGGACGGGCCAGAAGTACCCTGTCGAACTAACCAGGCGTTTACAGACAGCAGCACACTGTAGTATTACAGTGTACAGTGTACAGTGTAGTAAGGGCAGTGGCGTCGTTTCAGTAAAAGCCAAGGTATGGCAAGGAGGGAGGGTGGCAGTTGCGGCCGGTGCTACGTATAGTTGGAAGGCCGCGGGGGTGTTGTAGATATTTTTTTAAATCAGTTGTGCAATAGTCAATTTTGGTGAGTTGTTTTCTATACAATTCACATATGACAAGTCATAACGCTGTGCGAGTCTCGGAACGTGCCTACTGCGTTGTGTCATGTGTGTGTGAGAGAGAGAGAGAGAGAGAGAGAGAGAGGGCTAACCTTCTGTATTGTCACAGTGAAAGGGTTAACCGGCTGTTGTGTGGCAGTGAAAGGGTTAATGAACTAATAAGGAGCAACACTAGATTCTAGATGTAGTAGAATTTGTTGTTAAATTTGCTGTGTTGCTCATTTGATTCCAGACCAGGAACGCATGGAAGTTCCCTGGTGGCCTGTCTGACCCGGGAGAGGATATCGGTGAGGATCACACACAACACACACACACACACACACAACCGAGCAACACACACACAACACACAACAGAGCAACACACACACAACCGAGCAACACACACACAACAGAGCAACACACACACAACAAACACACAACAGAGCAACACACACACAACAAACACACACACAACACACAACAGAGCAACACACACGACAGAACAACAAACACAAGGGGGCGCTCCAGTAGCACACCACATAGCGCGCTGAGTCGCCAAGCGGTCGCCCCGGGTTCGATTCCCCGACCCGGTGGCCATGTGCCGCATGTCTTCCCCTCTTCTCCTCCCGCCTCACCCTCTCTCCTCTGTCGGTCCTGCGGGGCCAAAAGGTCCTGCGTTGACCAGAAAAGCTGGAAATGCTACAAATATAATCTAAAAAAAAAGGGGAGCGTGTCTATGTTCCCCGGGTCCTATGTTCCCCGGGTTCTATGTTCCCCGCTTTGATTGATTGATTGAAAATTTTAGACCACCAGCCCTGATTCCAAACTCTAACCGTAACCAGTTCGAAAGAGGGCCTAAGCTTAACCGTTCGAAACAAGGCGGACATTAATAATTAATAAAATAATAAAATTTTATAAAATTTTCAATCTATTAATCAATCAAAGCGGGGAACATAGAACCCGGGGAACATAGGACCCGGGGAACATAGGGATGATCCCAAAAAAAGAACAACAAACACAAAAGGCCAGATTCACCGCAAAGTAGGTAGTTTGGGAGAAGAATAGCATGGTTCTTAATGTTTTTTGCAAGTAATAGGGGTGGAACGGTACGCATTCGAACCGTACACCGTTCGGTACGACCTCCATGGTTCGGGCCGTGTGTGTATTGTTAGGTTAGCTAACGTGCGTTATCCGCGAGCTAACCGTGGAAACGTTCACAGCGAAGTGACTCCACGACACCAGTTCCATCAGTGGGGAAGGGGGGGTATATTGACGAGGCTTGACAACAGAGGTTCAAAGATAACTTCACGTTTATTAGCTGTTGGTTTATATTATATCATCAGGGCTTCTCCAGGTTCCAACCGTGTTACTGTTGACTTTTACTTCCTCACGTGACGTCACTTCAGATACGGCTACCAAGACTCAAAAAGCTAAAGCCAGTCGAGTCGATTAGGTACCATGCAGCGAAGAGCGGCATAAGAGAATACTTCATAATGTTTCATGCAATTAAAAAGTAAATATATATTTAGTACACATGATTTATTTATTTTAAATAACACTGACTTTTCCTTTTTGATAAGAAAGTCTAGTGCTCGTTGAGCATATGCATACTTTATGTTGATGGCCTTAATCAGCGATGCCTCCCCTCTCGCTCCTTGCTCTAACCGTCACTGTCAAAATAATGTGCCTGATGTCAAACTGCCTCATTCTTTCAGTTTCTGCATGACTACGTCCTTGAGAATAACTGAACAGTTGGATTATTTTTAGGCTATATATCTTATGCTGATGTGTGGTATTTTTGGAGTGTTACCTTTTTTTTTTTTTAATAAAAAACAACGTATACCGAACCGGAAACCGTGACACGAACCGAACCGTAGATTTTGTGAACCGTTCCACCCCTAGTGTTCAGTATGTGATTTTTAATTGCATACTTTAAGATGTAGATTTGGAAGATGATTTTAAAGCTCAGAAGTTATATATATACTGTATATACATATATACCGTATATAAATGTTCATACTTGAATGAATAAACTCCTCAGAGAAAATTGGGATACTTAATGTGTGGAGTATGAACCCTCCTACAGTATCTAGCTGGTTCCTTCAATTCAGTAATGATGCTTATTTAATGATGTAATATAATATAATATGATGCTTATTTAATGACGATGAACAGACATTACATTCACATGAACTGCACGAAGTCACAAGCACATAATAAGAAAGCTCATTTACAAAAAAGAAAAAGACCCAAAAGCAGCGTCAATTGTTTGTCTGAAGTACAATATCAGTTTGTAGTTTTCTACAAATATATAGTATATATATTATCTATATACTGTATTATTACTAAAATATAAAAATAGTCTGTCCAATTCTGGAAACTGCCATTTTCTTGGCCTCTCTGTATATCACTTCCAAGATGATTGTCATTGATTGATTGATTTATTAACGACCCCGTCTCTCTCTCTCACCCCAGGTGCCACGGCGCTGCGCGAGGTCTTGGAGGAGACGGGCGTGCGGGCGCGGTTCCGCTCGCTGCTCGCCGTGCGGCAGCAGCACCGCCTGCCCGGAGCCTTCGGCGTGTCCGACCTGTACGCCGTGTGCCGCCTCAGCCCCCTCAGCTACGCCATCACGCTCTGCACCCAGGAGTGCGCGCGCTGCGAGTGGCTGCCCCTGGCCGAGCTGGCCCGCAGCGCGGAGGCCACGCCCATCACCGCGCGCCTCGCCCGCCTGCTGCTGCTCGGCCTGGAGCACGGCTTCCAGCACATCGACCTGCCCATGGAGGAGCTGGGGTCCTCGGGGAGCTGCTACCAGCTGTACCACCGCCAGCTGGAGCCCTAGCCCCTCCATCCAGAGAGAGAGAGAGCCTGGCCCCCTCCATCCAGAGAGAGAGAGAGCCTGGCCCCCTCCATCCAGAGAGAGAGCCTGGCCCCCTCCATCCAGAGAGAGAGCCTGGCCCCCTCCATCCAGAGAGAGAGAGAGCCTGGCCCCCTCCATCCAGAGAGAGAGAGAGCCTGGCCCCCTCCATCCAGAGAGAGAGCCTGGCCCCCTCCATCCAGAGAGAGAGCCTGGCCCCCTCCATCCAGAGAGAGAGCCTGGCCCCCTCCATCCAGAGAGAGAGCCTGGCCCCCTCCATCCAGAGAGAGAGCCTGGCCCCCTCCATCCAGAGAGAGAGCCTGGCCCCCTCCATCCAGAGAGAGAGAGAGCCTGGCCCCCTCCATCCAGAGAGAGAGCCTGGCCCCCTCCATCCAGAGAGAGAGCCTGGCCCCCTCCATCCAGAGAGAGAGAGAGCCTGGCCCCCTCCATCCAGAGAGAGAGCCTGGCCCCCTCCATCCAGAGAGAGAGAGAGCCTGGCCCCCTCCATCCAGAGAGAGAGCCTGGCCCCCTCCATCCAGAGAGAGAGAGAGCCTGGCCCCCTCCATCCAGAGAGCCTGGCCCCCTCCATCCAGAGAGCCTCGTCACTCTCAATTAGGGATGCCCCGATCGGTATCGGCCGATATTCAGTATAAATATGAGATTGGGGAATTCCGATAACGCTTTCTTTTCGCCGATTGCGGAAAAAAACGATCGATGACGCGGCCAATTCTCAGCGGAGTTGGTGTGATTGTGGCATGTTAAGTAACCTAAAACATGGTGTCGGCGCTGTGGAACTATTACAAAGTGTCTGAGACAGATCTGCGATGGATGCCAGGATAAAATACCTCGTGGGGGGAAGCAATGTAAAACGTTTCAACACAACACATTTAATACGACACTTGAAGTCCCAGAGGAGGGTCACCCAGAGGGGCATGGAGCGTTCGTTAAGCTCACCGCGGACGGCGCGGAGTGAAAAGAAAAAGGCAGATTAAGAACCAAAACGACCGCTAACGCAAACCACTTTACAGAGCATCCGTGTGTATAACCGTGATAGTCAGAAGGCTAGGCGATCACAAGAAAAGTCCTGAAATTGATAGGGCTGGACGACCAGCCATTAAGTGTAGTCGAGACGACGCACTACTCTCTCACATTGAGCGAGCCCCGCTACTCTCGCCCCCAGCTGGTCACTGAAGGGCACAACCAGCACGCTGTAAAGACCCGCCCTCTGATTCGCAGACTGTGGGTGGGGGAATGTGATTGGACCAAAGCAGAGTTGACAGACACACACACAAACAGTGCAGTCAGACGCTGCTGTCTCGCAGATAATACAGATATAATACATATGAAAATGGTTCAAATTCATTGAATTCAGCTCAATTCGATTTCAAACGGCACACAGTCTTTTTTATTATGTATAGGTTACTAATAATTATTTAATAAATATGAATGAACCCAAATCCCAGTTTTTACAGTATAACAAAACCATATCTATGAGCCGATATGGCTCATAGACGATCGGTGATCGATATCGGTGGCAAAAAAACGTGATCGGGGCATCCCTACTTTCAATTCAAAACATCTAATTACTCTCAATTCAAAACGTCTAATCACTCTCAATTCAAAATGTCTAATCTCTCAATTCAAAAGGTTTAATCACTCAATTCAAAATGTCTAATCACTCTCAATTCAAAATGTCTAATCACTCTCAATTCAAAACGTCTAATTACTCTCAATTCAAAACGTCTAATCACTCTCAATTCAAAATGTCTAATCACTCAATTCAAAAGGTCTAATTACTCTCATTCATAATTCGTAATATTGGAAGGTCTTTCACTAGGTCTGGGCATTATGGACAGACATAGAGATAGATAATCTGAAGTAATAGGTTATATACATATACACAGTATATCACAATATCTGCCAAGGTATGGTAAATCACGTTAATCCAATGGATTGTTTATGTGTGCGTGTGTGTGTGCGTGTGTGTGTGTGTGTGTGTGTGTGCGTGTGCGTGCATGGATAATGGAATGCATATCAAACTGAAACTCATTTTCACTTGACGTTCTCAAAGACTTGATTCATTCATTATTGAACAACACGATTTGTGTATCGCAATTCACAATATATTATGAAATGCACACTAATAAAGATGATAAACAATTAATATTTGTTAATAGGTTTAAGTCTAAAGGAATGTTGAGAATGAATGCACTGGAAGTCACTATAGTTTGAAACTATATTTTGAATTGGAAGTGAGGCTGTCACCCTTGTTGTCCTGTGTCTCCATGGTAACCCTGTAGTCCTCCTGTGTCTCCATGGTAACCCTGTAGTCCTCCTGTGTATCCATGGTAACCCAGTTAGCATCACGGCACATGGACGCCAATATGATTTGTACTTGGAAGTATATTTATTATGACTGGACTGCGTTTTATTTTTAATTTACATTTTTAAAATTGAATTTTTTTTAAAATGTCTTCGCCATGTGATTCACTGTTACTGCTAAAGGAATCGTGTCTATAGGACTTGTGATCTCAGTAAGAGCTGTAGGACTTGTGATCTCAGTAAGAGCTGTAGGACTTGTGATCTCAGTAAGAGCTGTAGGACTTGTGAAGTAGTCTAGATATTATAAGAGTGAGAAAGATAATTCCTGTGAAAGAAGTACTGATATATGCTGTAGTGTGTTGTGTTGCAGTGTGCTGGGTTTATATTGTGTGTATTTAGTGCTGCCTCGTAATATGTATTGTTTCGTTTTTTTCTCAAGCCTTCACTTCCTCCATTTCTTTCTTTCAAGAATCATTGATAACCGTTTAAAAAAAGTCACATTGTTTCCCAAATCTGCTCTTCTTTAACATTAAAACATTGCTTGAGTGACACCAAGTTGTTTTTGCCGACTTCAGACAAGAACACTCTTAAAGTACCATGTTGTTCGCCCCCACACACACACACACACACACACACACACACACACACACACACACACACACACACACACACACACACACACACACACACACACACACACACACACACACACACACACACACACACACACACACACACACACACACACACACACACACACACACACACACACACACACACACACACACACGGTCAAACTCACAGTGCAGCCACCGCCATGTTGGGTCAAACTCACAGTGCAGCCACCGCCATGTTGGGTCAAACTCACAGTGCAGCCGCCACCATGTTGGCTCAAACTCACAGTGCAGCCGCCACCATGTTGGGTCAAACTCACAGTGCAGCCACCGCCATGTTGGGTCAAACTCACAGTGCAGCCGCCACCATGTTGGGTCAAACTCACAGTGCAGCCACCGCCATGTTGGGTCAAACTCACAGTGCAGCCGCCACCATGTTGGGTCAAACTCACAGTGCAGCCGCCACCATGTTGGGTCAAACTCACAGTGCAGCCGCCGCCATGTTGGGTCAAACTCACAGTGCAGCCGCCACCATGTTGGGTCAAACTCACAGTGCAGCCACCGCCATGTTGGGTCAAACTCACAGTGCAGCCGCCACCATGTTGGGTCAAACTCACAGTGCAGCCACCGCCATGTTGGGTCAAACTCACAGTGCAGCCGCCACCATGTTGGGTCAAACTCACAGTGCAGCCGCCGCCATGTTGGGTCAAACTCACAGTGCAGCCGCCACCATGTTGGGTCAAACTCACAGTGCAGCCACCGCCATGTTGGGTCAAACTCACAGTGCAGCCACCGCCATGTTGGGTCAAACTCACAGTGCAGCCGCCACCATGTTGGGTCAAACTCACAGTGCAGCCACCACCATGTTGGGTCAAACTCACAGTGCAGCCACCGCCATGTTGGGTCAAACTCACAGTGCAGCCGCCACCATGTTGGGTCAAACTCACAGTGCAGCCGCCACCATGTTGGGTCAAACTCACAGTGCAGCCGCCACCATGTTGGGTCAAACTCACAGTGCAGCCGCCACCATGTTGGGTCAAACTCACAGTGTGGTACATGTTGGGTCAAACTCACAGTGCAGCCACCGCCATGTTGGGTCAAACTCACAGTGTGGTACATGTTGGGTCAAACTCACAGTGTGGTACATGTTGGGTAACGGTGATAGAAATGTTGTCTTTGTTGTCCTTATCACATAATTGGTTTTTCCCTTTTGTAATTAGTTATTTTTTCCAAAAGTAAAAAAATATCTCTTTGACAAAATCCCAGATCAGCACTTGGAAGACATGGGTAGGAAAAGGACCGCCTTCTGTCCCGGGCTCGTCTTGTTTCCGGGCTTGTATTGTCCCGTCCTCTTCAGAGCCACGTACATGTCGGGGTACTTCCTGGAGCGGTAGGTGTTGTAGTTGTTGCTCTCGAGACGCTCCAAGAAGTAGCATTCATCTGTCGCTCGTCTCTGAAGAGGAAGAGAGAGAGAGAGAGAGAGGACTTAGTAAGAAGTAGCATTCATCTGTCGCTCGTCTCTGAAGAGAGAGAGAGAGAGAGAGAGAGAGAGGACTTAGTAAGAAGTAGCATTCATCTGTCGCTCGTCTCTGAAGAGAGAGAGAGAGAGAGAGAGAGAGAGGACTTAGTAAGAAGTAGCATTCATCTGTCACTCGTCTCTGAAGAGAGAGAGAGAGAGAGAGGACTTAGTAAGAAGTAGCATTCATCTGTCACTCGTCTCTGAAGAGGAAGAGAGAGAGAGAGAGAGAGAGAGAGAGAGAGAGGACTTAGTAAGAAGTAGCATTCATCTGTCGCTCGTCTCTGAAGAGAGAGAGGACTTAGTAAGAAGTAGCATTCATCTGTCACTCGTCTCTGAAGAGGAAGAGAGAGAGAGAGAGAGAGAGAGAGAGAGGACTTAGTAAGAAGTAGCATTCATCTGTCACTCGTCTCTGAAGAGGAAGAGAGAGAGAGAGAGAGAGAGAGAGAGAGAGGACTTAGTAAGAAGTAGCATTCATCTGTCACTCGTCTCTGAAGAGAGAGAGAGAGAGAGGACTTAGTAAGAAGTAGCATTCATCTGTCACTCGTCTCTGAAGAGAGAGAGAGAGAGAGAGAGAGAGAGAGAGGACTTAGTAAGAAGTAGCATTCATCTGTCGCTCGTCTCTGAAGAGAGAGAGAGAGAGAGAGAGAGAGAGGACTTAGTAAGAAGTAGCATTCATCTGTCGCTCGTCTCTCAAGAGAGAGAGAGGACTTAGTAAGAAATTTATTTTTATTTGAAATTTGAAATTTATTTGAAGGATAAACCCCTTGAGATATGCTATCTCGTTTTCGAGGGGGTCCTTAACATAGGATACAAAACATACAATACAATACATAACAAAACAAAAAACAAGACAACAAATGCACTTATACACTGACAGACGCTCTCCCAAGCTCACTCCCACAATCCACACTGATTCATCCCAAGAGGATCACCAATATATATATATATGTTCCCTTATAAAACACAAACAAAATTATAATTTGATCTGAAAACGACATTTAAGCCCTAACACAGTAAATCAATAACAGGTGCAAGTAGTCTGTAGATGAGTGAACAAAGATATCTTGAATAACCGGTAAGAAGTAAGAGATCTGAGTGAACTAGGCAGTTTGTTCCAATCAGCTGGTGCTTTATATTTAAAGGCAAGTCGACCGATAGCTTTGATGGTTCGAGGTATACTAAAGAAAGGAAGATCCGTGTGTCTTAAATTATAAGTTGAACTATATGGTGTTAAGAACTGCTTTAGATAGGGGGGATAATTAAAGTAAATACATTTGTAAACAAAAAGCAACCAATGAAAATGTCTTCTGAATTGGGGAGAAAGCCAGTTTAACAACTCAAACATAAGACAGTGATGGGTTCTATAAGGACACCTCAATATAAATCTGCAAACACTATTATAAGTAACATTTAAAGGACGGAGATTTGTTAGTGTGGTGTTTTGATAGACTATGTCTGCGTAATCCATTATTGGAAGTACCAGCTGTATAATGATTCTTTTCCTAACCTGAAGAGAAAAACAGTTAATAGAACGATACAATATTCTCAGGCTACAATTTGTTTTCTTCATCACAGCATCAATATGTGACTTGAAGGTGAGTTGAGAATCAAGCCAAAGACCCAGATACTTATATTCATCGACATTTTCAAGAGGAGCATCATCTAAAAACTTAATCGACAACTGATTTGATATTTGCGCTAGATTTGATCTAGTACCAAACAGCATACTATAGGACTTCTTCTTATTTAATAAAAGTTTGTTAATAGATAACCATTTCTGGACAGCATCAAAATGAGTCTGTAAAGAGAATTTGTTGTATATCAGACTTAGAAGAATAAATCACTGTATCGTCAGCATACAATTGAGTAAGACAGTCAGATGGTATCAGGGTGAGATCATTAGAGAGAGGACTTAGTAAGAAGTAGCATTCATCTGTCGCTCGTCTCTGAAGAGAGAGAGAGAGAGAGAGAGAGAGAGAGAGAGAGGACTTAGTAAGAAGTAGCATTCATCTGTCGCTCGTCTCTGAAGAGAGAGAGAGAGAGAGAGAGAGAGAGAGAGGACTTAGTAAGAAGTAGCATTCATCTGTCGCTCGTCTCTGAAGAGAGAGAGAGAGAGAGAGAGAGAGAGAGAGGACTTGGTAAGAAGTAGCATTCATCTGTCACTCGTCTCTGAAGAGAGAGAGAGAGAGAGAGAGAGAGAGGACTTGGTAAGAAGTAGCATTCATCTGTCACTCGTCTCTGAAGAGGAAGAGAGAGAGAGAGAGAGAGAGAGAGAGAGACTTGGTAAGAAGTAGCATTCATCTGTCGCTCGTCTCTGAAGAGAGAGAGAGAGAGAGAGAGAGAGAGAGAGAGAGAGAGAGAGAGAGAGAGAGAGAGAGAGAGAGAGAGAGAGAGAGAGAGAGGACTTAGTAAGAAGTAGCATTCATCTGTCACTCGTCTCTGAAGAGAGAGAGAGAGAGAGAGAGAGAGAGAGAGGACTTGGTAAGAAGTAGCATTCATCTGTCACTCGTCTCTGAAGAGGAAGAGAGAGAGAGAGAGAGAGAGAGAGAGAGAGAGAGGACTTGGTAAGAAGTAGCATTCATCTGTCGCTCGTCTCTGAAGAGAGAGAGAGAGAGAGAGAGAGAGAGAGAGAGAGAGAGACTTAGTAAGAAGTAGCATTCATCTGTCACTCGTCTCTGAAGAGAGAGAGAGAGAGAGAGAGAGAGAGAGAGAGAGAGAGAGAGAGGACTTAGTAAGAAGTAGCATTCATCTGTCACTCGTCTCTGAAGAGAGAGAGAGAGAGAGAGAGAGAGAGAGAGAGGACTTAGTAAGAAGTAGCATTCATCTGTCGCTCGTCTCTGAAGAGGAAGAGGAAGAGAGAGAGAGAGAGAGAGGACTTAGTAAGAAGTAGCATTCATCTGTCACTCGTCTCTGAAGAGGAAGAGGGAGAGAGAGAGAGAGAGAGAGAGAGAGAGAGAGAGGACTTAGTAAGAAGTAGCATTCATCTGTCACTCGTCTCTGAAGAGGAAGAGGAAGAGAGAGAGAGAGAGAGAGAGAGGACTTAGTAAGAAGTAGCATTCATCTGTCGCTCGTCTCTGAAGAGAGAGAGAGAGAGAGAGAGAGGACTTAGTAAGAAGTAGCATTCATCTGTCACTCGTCTCTGAAGAGAGAGAGAGAGAGAGAGAGAGAGAGGACTTAGTAAGAAGTAGCATTCATCTGTCACTCGTCTCTGAAGAGGAAGAGGAAGAGAGAGAGAGAGAGAGAGGACTTAGTAAGAAGTAGCATTCATCTGTCACTCGTCTCTGAAGAGGAAGAGGAAGAGAGAGAGAGAGAGAGAGAGAGGACTTAGTAAGAAGTAGCATTCATCTGTCACTCGTCTCTGAAGAGAGAGAGAGAGAGAGAGAGAGAGGACTTAGTAAGAAGTAGCATTCATCTGTCGCTCGTCTCTGAAGAGAGAGAGAGAGAGAGAGAGAGAGAGAGAGAGAGGACTTAGTAAGAAGTAGCATTCATCTGTCACTCGTCTCTGAAGAGAGAGAGAGAGAGAGAGAGAGAGAGAGAGAGAGAGAGAGTACTTAGTAAGAAGTAGCATTCATCTGTCGCTCGTCTCTGAAGAGAGAGAGAGAGAGAGAGAGAGAGAGAGAGGACTTAGTAAGAAGTAGCATTCATCTGTCGCTCGTCTCTGAAGAGAGAGAGAGAGAGAGAGAGAGAGAGAGAGAGAGAGAGGACTTAGTAAGAAGTAGCATTCATCTGTCACTCGTCTCTGAAGAGGAAGAGAGAGAGAGAGAGAGAGAGAGAGAGAGAGAGAGGACTTAGTAAGAAGTAGCATTCATCTGTCACTCGTCTCTGAAGAGGAAGAGAGAGAGAGAGAGAGAGAGAGAGAGAGAGAGAGAGAGGACTTAGTAAGAAGACTAGGAAGTACTTCTTTACGTGCGAATACCTCTGTGCCATACTCTGGCTAAATGGAACATCAGAAAGAAAACCAGCCTGTGTGGGATTGTGTTATTATTATTATTATATCTTATTATTATTATTATTATTATTATTATTATTATTATTATTATTATTATTATTATTATTATTATTATTATTATTATTATTATTATTATTATTATTATTATTATTATTATTATTATTATTATTATTATTATTATTATTATTATTATTATTATTATTATTATATCTTATTACTACCTAATACTTGTGGCAGTGCCCCACAGTGAAGAGTTTTTGGCACAAGGTTATTTTAAGACTATCCTCTATTCTCGATGTTAAAATACCCTCATGTCCAAGAGTCTGCCTCACGCAACGCACCATAATGGAACATAATAGCTAAATGATATAGATTTGATTTCGGAATAATAGCGTGTACAGGCAAGAAACGGCAACGTCTATAGTGGAATTGACGTATGAGGCTATAACTCAGCATTTCATGAATGACCCCAGACCGCTCTAAAACCATACTTATATTCACCACGGTATAACACGGGAACGTATGGTTGGAAAAACTTATTCTTTTTCACATATTGAACGATAGATATGTGATGTCAAATGGGCCATGGTATTGTATCCATAGCTATAATATAGAATATAGTTATAGCTCTACAAACAAGGTGACGCACTCCTACCTTGCTACAGCAGGCCGCGTCTAATGGCTGGCGCTGAATGAGTTAACTGTTTATTCATATGTTTTGTATTATGTAACATGTTTGGTAAACACAACTGCTATTTTGTTTTTATTTATGATAATGTAATATAAGATTCATTCATATAATAAATAAATAGAAACGTACAGTAAAACAAATCACTCTCGTCCAAAACTACATAGTACACCTTTAATTCAAAATTATTATTTATTATTATACATTTTTTGATCCACTTTTTCTCCTCTTTTTCTATTTTTCTCCCATCCCAATTTAGCCGTGCCAATTCTCCCCTCCCCTGTCTTGAACGTTGCTCGCATATGCCCCCCACTGGCCGGTTGTAGGGAGGATAGAAGCCTTGCATCACATGTCCCCTCCGGTACACGAGGAGGCAGCCGGCCACTTCTTTTCACCTGCCAGCGCGGACTCTCATTTGGCGAGGTGTAACGTGTGGGAGGCTCACACTGCCCCCGCCATTTTCCTGTCTCTGCTGTGCAGGCGCCCTGACCGACCTGTAGGAGTCGCTGTCCACAACGTCCAGATTACCACCCATCCACTTCCCACCCGCTGACTCTGCCAAGGAGTTAGTATGACGGCCGGCCCAAGCCGGAGGCAACGCCGACGAACCCGGTGTCCCTTGCGTTGGTGACGAGCGCAATGTCCGCTGCGCCACCCAGCCGCTTATTATTATTATACATTTTTACTTTGAATACATTTCTCATTATTTGTAAAGTACTGATTATATCATCCTCTAAAAATGAGACTGTTTTACAAGCAACTATCAGTGATATTGAATGAGGGTGGATCAGAACTCACCGCTCCGAACAGCCTCCCGTCTCGGTTCATGGCCAGGTAGCGGTTGGCAGAGAGGCCCTTCACCACCACCTCGCCCACGGAGGTGGCCTGCAGCTGGAGCTTTACTGGGGGGTGGACACAGAGGGTTAGGATCAGAGAGGCCCTTCACCACCACCTCGCCCACGGAGGTGGCCTGCAGCTGGAGCTTTACTGGGGGGTGGACACAGAGGGTTAGGATCAGAGAGGCCCTTCACCACCACCTCGCCCACGGAGGTGGCCTGCAGCTGGAGCTTTACTGGGGGGTGGACACAGAGGGTTAGGATCAGAGAGGCCCTTCACCACCACCTCGCCCACGGAGGTGGCCTGCAGCTGGAGCTTTACTGGGGGGTGGACACAGAGGGTTAGGATCAGAGAGGCCCTTCACCACCACCTCGCCCACGGAGGTGGCCTGCAGCTGGAGCTTTACTGGGGGGTGGACACAGAGGGTTAGGATCAGAGAGGCCCTTCACCACCACCTCGCCCACGGAGGTGGCCTGCAGCTGGAGCTTTACTGGGGGGTGGACACAGAGGGTTAGGATCAGAGAGGCCCTTCACCACCACCTCGCCCACGGAGGTGGCCTGCAGCTGGAGCTTTACTGGGGGGTGGACACAGAGGGTTAGGATCAGAGAGGCCCTTCACCACCACCTCGCCCACGGAGGTGGCCTGCAGCTGGAGCTTTACTGGGGGGTGGACACAGAGGGTTAGGATCAGAGAGGCCCTTCACCACCACCTCGCCCACGGAGGTGGCCTGCAGCTGGAGCTTTACTGGGGGGTGGACACAGAGGGTTAGGATCAGAGAGGCCCTTCACCACCACCTCGCCCACGGAGGTGGCCTGCAGCTGGAGCTTTACTGGGGGGTGGACACAGAGGGTTAGGATCAGAGAGGCCCTTCACCACCACCTCGCCCACGGAGGTGGCCTGCAGCTGGAGCTTTACTGGGGGGTGGACACAGAGGGTTAGGATCAGAGAGGCCCTTCACCACCACCTCGCCCACGGAGGTGGCCTGCAGCTGGAGCTTTACTGGGGGGTGGACACAGAGGGTTAGGATCAGAGAGGCCCTTCACCACCACCTCGCCCACGGAGGTGGCCTGCAGCTGGAGCTTTACTGGGGGGTGGACACAGAGGGTTAGGATCAGAGAGGCCCTTCACCACCACCTCGCCCACGGAGGTGGCCTGCAGCTGGAGCTTTACTGGGGGGTGGACACAGAGGGTTAGGATCAGAGAGGCCCTTCACCACCACCTCGCCCACGGAGGTGGCCTGCAGCTGGAGCTTTACTGGGGGGTGGACACAGAGGGTTAGGATCAGAGAGGCCCTTCACCACCACCTCGCCCACGGAGGTGGCCTGCAGCTGGAGCTTTACTGGGGGGTGGACACAGAGGGTTAGGATCAGAGAGGCCCTTCACCACCACCTCGCCCACGGAGGTGGCCTGCAGCTGGAGCTTTACTGGGGGGTGGACACAGAGGGTTAGGACCTGCAGCTGGAGCTTTACTGGGGGGTGGACACAGAGGGTTAGGACCTGCAGCTGGAGCTTTACTGGGGGGTGGACACAGAGGGTTAGGACCTGCAGCTGGAGCTTTACTGGGGGGTGGACACAGAGCTTTACTGGGGGGTGGACACAGAGGGTTAGGACCTGCAGCTGGAGCTTTACTGGGGGGTGGACACAGAGGGTTAGGACCAGCAGCTGGAGCTTTACTGGGGGGTGGACACAGAGCTTTACTGGGGGGTGGACACAGAGCTTTACTGGGGGGTGGACACAGAGCTTTACTGGGGGGTGGACACAGAGCTTTACTGGGGGGTGGACACAGAGCTTTACTGGGGGGTGGACACAGAGCTTTACTGGGGGGTGGACACAGAGCTTTACTGGGGGGTGGACACAGAGCTTTACTGGGGGGTGGACACAGAGGGTTAGGACCAGCAGCGCGGACAAGAAGGAAACGCTTATCGCTTACGGTGGGAAGTTTAACCCTTTCACTGTCACACTACAGAAGGTTAACCCTTTACTATTACCCGTCGGTAGTGTGATAGTAAAGGGTTAACCTTCTGTAGTGTGACAGTGAAAGGGTTAACCTGCTGTCGTGTGGCAGTGAAAGGGTTAACCTGTGTATTGTCGCAGTGAAAGGGTTAACCGTTTGGTAGTGCAGCAGTGAAAGGGTTAAGCCTAGAGGAATATATAAAATGGTATGTTTACCAAATCTGTAGCAAGATGGGGGGAAAAAGCACACAAATATGGCATTTTATTTTTAAACAAACCCGGCCACATTGAAACAGTAATTATGTGCCAATAATGTTGAACATAAAGTGCATTATGGTTATTATTGTACATTAATTATAATCTCTAACTATCTCTCTCTTTTTTTACTTTTAAAAGAAACTCATTAAATCAGTAAAGAACTTTTCAAGAGCAATTGTTTTCATAGGAAACACAGCGATACATTCATATATCCATCCATCCACCATATATCTACAGTATCTGACTGCCCTGTTTAGTTGAACTGATGTAGCTGAATGAGTAAAGGCTTCCCTCCTGTATAAAAACCACGAAGCAAACCCTGATGAAGACTCCTGTGTGCCCCTGATGAAGACTCCTGTGTGACCCTGATGAAGACTCCTGTGTGCCCCTGATGAAGACTCCTGTGTGCCCCTGATGAAGACTCCTGTGTGACCCTGATGAAGACTCCTGTGTGACCCTGATGAAGACTCCTGTGTGCCCCTGATGAAGACTCCTGTGTGCCCCTGATGAAGACTCCTGTGTGCCCCTGATGAAGACTCCTGTGTGCCCCTGATGAAGACTCCTGTGTGCCCCTGATGAAGACTCCTGTGTGCCCCTGATGAAGACTCCTGTGTGAGTTGAAATGGAGCCGGAGGACCTCCCTGTTGTAATAAAGGGGTTTTAATTCACAATCAGTGTCTCTGATTCATTGCAGACGGCCACCTCTACTATTGAACCTCCATTATACAGTAAGTAAGCTGGACAGCCTCTGTATTTAATCTTGTACAAAAATCATATTCACCGATAAATCTGCCTGCCAACTGAGCAGAGATGACATGAAGCCAAACTAAAAGGAAAGAATGTTCTTGTGAAGAAGAAAGAGAGAGAGCTCAGGGTAAATGAGGCGATCCAGTGGAAAGGTCACACACTGGAAAAAACCCTCAGCTCAGAACTCGGCAGAATCTGCACCTGGCTCTGATAAACTATCATTACACATGGGTAAAACAGAGTCCATTCTCTTTGGATCAAATAACAAACTCAGCAAGACCGACGGCTTCTCAGTCACAGTGGGTGACAATATTGTCACAAGGAAAGATGAAATTATCTACCTGGGTTCCATCCTAGAGGCTAATCTTTCCTGTGACAAAATGGCATCCAATGTAATAAAAAAAAGTCAACCAACGAACCCGATTCTTGTACCGGATCTCCTCTCTGGTAAACAAGAATACCCTGAAGACTCTGGCAGGAGCACTCATTCAAGGGTACTACGACTATGCTTGCACCTCATGGTACCAAAGCACCTCAAAGGCACTAAAAACAAGATTACAAACATCACAAAACAAACTGGTCAGACTACTGCTTGACCTTACCGCCAGAACCCACCTCACCCCTGCCCACTTTGACAACCTAGGATGGCTTAGAGTAGACGACAGAGTACAGCAACTTGCAATGGGCCTGGTCTACAAGATACACTACACCACTAAGGTACCCATGTACATGTCAAATGTCAAGTTAGACCGCGCTCTCAAGATACGACACTGGGTGCTGAAATCCCATTAAGTATTATATAAAAGAAGCAGTGAAGCCAGACCAGCACTCTCAGGTTCAAAATTTAATGGCAGCCTGAAACAAACATGTTTCGGAAATATGTATTCCTTCTTCAGTGTTATAGCTTGCAATGGACTTGCAGTCAAGATAATGGTTATATACACACACATGGTTAATTACACACAGGTGGTTAATGATTTGGCAGGAAATGACATCACAGCGCAGGTGTGCCTGAGTCTATTGGTCCTCAATGACAAAAGAAAAGACCTATCAAAATAGAGTCTGTTAGTAAATACAAATTATACAAATATACCATGTATAAAAGACATATAAAAAGACATAAAAAACACAAAAGCAAAAGCAAAAATTGCATTACATTACCATACCAGAAACTTGCTATGTAACATGCCCATAGTTTATAGGGCTAATTTAGCCCCTATACTTTTTTCTTTCTTTTAAGCATCAAAGGATAAACATACCTCTTGGAGGAAACAACCACTTGGATTAAACCATATAGATAAAAGGTACTTAAAGGAAACAGGTTAAAACGTTCTCTTCATTCATTCCTCTAGGTTCTATGCAATCAAACAGGTGGATATAATAACATTCCCGTTGTAACAGTAACTTATGTCTGTCTCCCCCTCTCGCGGGCCTGTGGACTAACTCAAGTCCCATATATCTGAGATCGTTAACGGTATGTTTACACCTGGAAAAGTGTCTAGCTACTGACGACTTTATATCTGAATTTCTCACTGAACACTTATGTTCACTGATTCTTGTTTTAAAGGCTCTGGTTGTCTTCCCCACATAAGAAAAATCACACGGGCATTTTAGTAGATACACCAGATTGGCTGAATTACACGTGATACGCCCTTTAACAGGTATTTTTTTGTTCGTTTTCGGGTGCGTGTAAAATTTCTCTTTAATCATGCCTTGACACTGTAGTACACAGGCTTGACATGGAAAATTTCCATCAGGGATATTAGACAAAAAATGTGTAGGTTTCCTTACGGGCAAGTCGGTTTTAACTAATAGGTTGGATAAATTCGCTTGTCTTTTATAAAAGTAATTAGGCGAATGTTGAAACGCTGTCCCTATTATTGGATCCGACTGTAGAATATGCCAATATTTATTGACAATGCTCCGTATGCCTTTCGTAATGGGGCTAAAAGTGGACACGAAAGATACTTTGTCTGTGTTTTCTTTTTTCTTTTTGGGGATAAACAACGAGGCCCTATCAATCAGCTTGGTTTTATTCAGGGCTTTACGTGTCAAATCGACACTATAGCCTCTGTCATGAAAACTGCTTCTTAGAACTTCTGCTTGTGCAGTAAATCTATCTTCAGTGTCGCAAATTCTCCTATAACGGAGTATTTGGCTGAAAGGTAGACTATTTTTCAAGGCAGGAGTGTGGTAACTGGAATAATGTAAGAATGAGTTACGGTCTGTCTCCTTTTTGAAGACCTCTGTATGTAAAGAAATACCATCCGGGGCTTTCTTGATCAAAACATCTAGGAAAGGTAAAGTATGTATATCAGACTTTAATGTAAACTTTATAGTTTCTCTGCAGGTGTTCAAGTACTCAAGGAAGGCATCAAGATCAGACGATGTACCAGACCAAATAAAGAACATATCATCGATATATCTCATATAGGATTTGACGAATTTCTCAAACGGGTTATTATTAAAAATGTGGTCAGACTCATACTTGGACATGTACAGATTGGCTAGGTTCACAGCGGCTGGGGAGCCCATGCTGAGGCCTCTGTTCTGCAAGTAGTATTTATCTTGGAATCTAAAATAATTCCGAGTTAGTACTAGGTCGGCTAGATTAACTAGCGCTTCTGTGGAGGGGAGTAATTCCTCTCTCGAGTTTAGATAAAAACTCAGTGCGTCCAGCGCGTCAGCATGTGGAATGCTGGGGTATAAACTGACTACGTCTATGGTAACTAATAAGTCCAGGGGACTAATATTACAGGTCGAAAGTTTGTTCAAAAATGTAGTAGTGTCTTTCAAATAACCACGCTGAGAAGAGGCCAAATCCTTAATATGCGAGTCAACAAATTGCGAGATTTTTTCTGTAGCGGAACCTATACCAGAGACGATCGGTCGACCAGGAGGGTTAACCAGATCCTTATGGATCTTCGGTAAAGTGTAAATAATAGGCGTAACTGGGTACTCTACGAACATAAACTTAAATTCATTTTCTGTAATCACCTCTGCCAATCTAAGGCTTTTAAGGGTAGTCTTAATTTCCGCGGAAAATTTAAATACTGGGTCTGTATTTAAAAGGGTATAAACCTCAATATCGTTCAATTGTCTATTGATCTCGGATACATACAAACTCTTATTTTGGAGCACGATTCCGGAACCTTTATCGGCTTTCCTAAAAATTAAATCATCGTTCTTAATAAGATCCTTGAGAGCTGCTGACTCTGATTCTAATAAATTAGGGTAAAGGTGGGCTTTGTGACTGGTTTCACATAATTTAAGGACATCAAGTTGTACCAATCTGCAGAATGTCTCCACTGAGGGTGGGTTGAGATGAGGGGTAAACACGCTGCGTGGTTTAAATACCTTTCTTTTGGAGCAAATGGTATCCGGCTCTGTTTCTGGCCTATCATCAACATCATCACATATAGGCACACAGGTTTATCGTTTGTCCCGGCTCGGAAAGCGGACTCCTTTACCACCAAAGTTGAGTTATTTAAGTTTTTTAGAAACATTAAGTTAAGAGCATTTTATGCCAGAGGTTTGGATAAGAGAACTCAATATGTTACTAATGAAAATGTGCCTATATGTGATGATGTTGATGATAGGCCAGAAACAGAGCCGGATACCATTTGCTCCAAAAGAAAGGTATTTAAACCACGCAGCGTGTTTACCCCTCATCTCAACCCACCCTCAGTGGAGACATTCTGCAGATTGGTACAACTTGATGTCCTTAAATTATGTGAAACCAGTCACAAAGCCCACCTTTACCCTAATTTATTAGAATCAGAGTCAGCAGCTCTCAAGGATCTTATTAAGAACGATGATTTAATTTTTAGGAAAGCCGATAAAGGTTCCGGAATCGTGCTCCAAAATAAGAGTTTGTATGTATCCGAGATCAATAGACAATTGAACGATATTGAGGTTTATACCCTTTTAAATACAGACCCAGTATTTAAATTTTCCGCGGAAATTAAGACTACCCTTAAAAGCCTTAGATTGGCAGAGGTGATTACAGAAAATGAATTTAAGTTTATGTTCGTAGAGTACCCAGTTACGCCTATTATTTACACTTTACCGAAGATCCATAAGGATCTGGTTAACCCTCCTGGTCGACCGATCGTCTCTGGTATAGGTTCCGCTACAGAAAAAATCTCGCAATTTGTTGACTCGCATATTAAGGATTTGGCCTCTTCTCAGCGTGGTTATTTGAAAGACACTACTACATTTTTGAACAAACTTTCGACCTGTAATATTAGTCCCCTGGACTTATTAGTTACCATAGACGTAGTCAGTTTATACCCCAGCATTCCACATGCTGACGCGCTGGACGCACTGAGTTTTTATCTAAACTCGAGAGAGGAATTACTCCCCTCCACAGAAGCGCTAGTTAATCTAGCCGACCTAGTACTAACTCGGAATTATTTTAGATTCCAAGATAAATACTACTTGCAGAACAGAGGCCTCAGCATGGGCTCCCCAGCCGCTGTGAACCTAGCCAATCTGTACATGTCCAAGTATGAGTCTGACCACATTTTTAATAATAACCCGTTTGAGAAATTCGTCAAATCCTATATGAGATATATCGATGATATGTTCTTTATTTGGTCTGGTACATCGTCTGATCTTGATGCCTTCCTTGAGTACTTGAACACCTGCAGAGAAACTATAAAGTTTACATTAAAGTCTGATATACATACTTTACCTTTCCTAGATGTTTTGATCAAGAAAGCCCCGGATGGTATTTCTTTACATACAGAGGTCTTCAAAAAGGAGACAGACCGTAACTCATTCTTACATTATTCCAGTTACCACACTCCTGCCTTGAAAAATAGTCTACCTTTCAGCCAAATACTCCGTTATAGGAGAATTTGCGACACTGAAGATAGATTTACTGCACAAGCAGAAGTTCTAAGAAGCAGTTTTCATGACAGAGGCTATAGTGTCGATTTGACACGTAAAGCCCTGAATAAAACCAAGCTGATTGATAGGGCCTCGTTGTTTATCCCCAAAAAGAAAAAAGAAAACACAGACAAAGTATCTTTCGTGTCCACTTTTAGCCCCATTACGAAAGGCATACGGAGCATTGTCAATAAATATTGGCATATTCTACAGTCGGATCCAATAATAGGGACAGCGTTTCAACATTCGCCTAATTACTTTTATAAAAGACAAGCGAATTTATCCAACCTATTAGTTAAAACCGACTTGCCCGTAAGGAAACCTACACATTTTTTGTCTAATATCCCTGATGGAAATTTTCCATGTCAAGCCTGTGTACTACAGTGTCAAGGCATGATTAAAGAGAAATTTTACACGCACCCGAAAACGAACAAAAAAATACCTGTTAAAGGGCGTATCACGTGTAATTCAGCCAATCTGGTGTATCTACTAAAATGCCCGTGTGATTTTTCTTATGTGGGGAAGACAACCAGAGCCTTTAAAACAAGAATCAGTGAACATAAGTGTTCAGTGAGAAATTCAGATATAAAGTCGTCAGTAGCTAGACACTTTTCCAGGTGTAAACATACCGTTAACGATCTCAGATACATGGGACTTGAGTTAGTCCACAGGCCCGCGAGAGGGGGAGACAGACATAAGTTACTGTTACAACGGGAATGTTATTATATCCACCTGTTTGATTGCATAGAACCTAGAGGAATGAATGAAGAGAACGTTTTAACCTGTTTCCTTTAAGTACCTTTTATCTATATGGTTTAATCCAAGTGGTTGTTTCCTCCAAGAGGTATGTTTATCCTTTGATGCTTAAAAGAAAGAAAAAAGTATAGGGGCTAAATTAGCCCTATAAACTATGGGCATGTTACATAGCAAGTTTCTGGTATGGTAATGTAATGCAATTTTTGCTTTTGCTTTTGTGTTTTTTATGTCTTTTTATATGTCTTTTATACATGGTATATTTGTATAATTTGTATTTACTAACAGACTCTATTTTGATAGGTCTTTTCTTTTGTCATTGAGGACCAATAGACTCAGGCACACCTGCGCTGTGATGTCATTTCCTGCCAAATCATTAACCACCTGTGTGTAATTAACCACGTGTGTGTATATAACCATTATCTTGACTGCAAGTCCATTGCAAGCTATAACACTGAAGAAGGAATACATATTTCCGAAACATGTTTGTTTCAGGCTGCCATTAAATTTTGAACCTGAGAGTGCTGGTCTGGCTTCACTGCTTCTTTTATATAATACCCATGTACATGTCGAAATACTTCCCAAAGGTCAGTGAATTCCACGACCACAACACCAGAGGGAGTTTCACAAATCACGTTAAACCCAGACAAGGGACTAAACACGTTTTGCAATTATGCCACAATAATGTGGAACGCCCTACCCAAAGCTGTAAAGGAATGTGAATCACTACCCACTTTCAAAACCGCCCTCAAAGAGCACCTACGGGAGGCTGCAATTAGAAACTGTAGGAGTAGTATTATATCTATGATGAATATAGGAGTCTAGAGACAGTTATGAATATAGGAGTAGTATTAGATCAAGAGACAGTTATGAATATAGGAGTAGTATTATATCTAGATATAGGAGTAGTATTAGATCTAGAGACAGTTATGAATATAGGAGTAGTATTAGATCTAGAGACAGTTATGAATACAGGAGTAGTATTATATCTAGAGACAGTTATGAATACAGAAGTAGTATTAGATCTACTGTAGAGACAGTTATGAATACAGGAGTAGTATTAGATCTACTGTAGAGACAGTTATGAATATAGGAGTAGTATTATATCTAGAGACAGTTATGAATACAGAAGTAGTATTAGATCTACTGTAGAGACAGTTATGAATACAGGAGTAGTATTAGATCTACTGTAGAGACAGTTATGAATATAGGAGTAGTATTAGATCTACTGTAAAGACAGTTATGAATATAGGAGTAGTATTAGATCTAGAGACAGTGATCATTTCACATCATATGATATGAATTTAAGACTGTGTGCCATTATTACTACCAAATGTAATAATTGTGAAAGCCCCTTTAATATTAATATTGAATATTACTATAATGAAGAGCACTGCTCTGTTGTAATCCAAAATTGAACTATTTTATATGTTAAATACCCTGTTGTATGTCTGCTCCATTTTATCATTCAAAATTGAACTATTTTATCACACTTTTTACTTTTTACTGCTGCACTGCTCTGTTGTATGTTAAATACCCTGTTGTATGTCCGTTCTATTTTATACCTATTGGGATGCTAGATCCTAATGTGAAACACTGTGATTTACCTCTCTATCTTTTTCATGCTCGCTTATGCCTGTCTTTTTTTACTGTTGTGAAGCACTTTGAACTGCAACCTCTGGATGAAAAGTGCTATACAAATAAAGTTATTATTATTATCATTTGACATAGATTTCAGATTTTCTTTATCAATCACTTCAGTCACATAGTCACTATGGATGTGCATAACTCTTGTGTGGTCCATTATGCAAATTAATATGCTATATGCTGCTATATAACTTCCCAGCCTTTGTCAACTTGTAATGGTTTGCTATAGAAAAGGCATCATTGGCCCACCAGTGGCCCGTTTCTGGAGGTCAATAACGGACAAACTTTCAGATCTGTGTGGCTTAACTATCCCATTCACAGCTGTTACGCTACTCCTGAACGATATAACGACACTACCCGCGTCCGTACAACTGAAAAGGGTTGTCCTGGCGGGCGTCACAGCAGCGAAGAAGCTTATAGCAATGAGATGGAAGGAGCCTGAGAAGCTTACAATGATTAACTGGTCCCTAACTCTATTGGATGTGATTTATCTTGAGATATCCACGGCTCGGGTGATTGGGGTAGGGCAGGCTGGCATTGACCTGTGGTTCGCAGCAGCTGAGAAGGTAAAGACCGCCGTGTGCGGCTGAGCGGGGTTGGGGCGCTTGATCGGGGGGGTCCGGCGGTCTCTGGGGAGGGGGAGGAGGAAATGTAATGTCTTGTCTGTCTTGGTTTTTGTCTTGTCCTTCTTAACTTTGACTGGGGGAATTTTAGAGGGGGTTGATATTTAGCTACTCTGCGCTATATGTCAATTCACATGCCATCTCCACAAGGGACTAATATTGGCAGACTGATTGACCTGTCAACCAACCTGGAGGAAGATTTTCTTTCTTCTTACACTTTACCTTCTGCGAGTTTGGCAGTCTTGAACATGTGTAAGGGACCTAGGCTATCTACAGTAAATCTGCGGCAACACTCTCGTAAACAATCTGTGAAGTCACTCCACTTTGTAAAGGTGGGGAAAGGTTGGCATGTTTGAAAACCTTTTTGTTATTGAAATAGCCATCTATATTGATAGGTTGGACGCTGTTTCTTTTTCTTTTTGTCTTTATAATTTATTATTCTGTATTATTCTGTATTATTATTGGTGGTTATTCTCCTGTGAAGTTATGTTTTTTGTTAGTGTGGTTATTGTGTTGTCTTGTTTCATGTGATTAATAATAAAAAAAAATTGATAAAAAAAAAAGAAAAGGCATCATTGTTCAGATTGAATCAGTCCACTTGCTACGTCCCTGTAACTGAAACAACCAGATTCCTGGGTGTATTGTGTTGATGAAAACATATCTTTGAAGCAGCATGTTGAGATAAGAGACTCTGTATAGGATTGTTAGTAACTGTCTAACTGTACATATGACTGTTTACACTAGTAACTGTTTACCTGCGTAGACAATTGTCTCCACCAGTGATTGCTTAGTTGCATATATATCTGTCACCACTGGAGGGCGCTCTAGGCGGAGCCACCCAGGTATTCTACCTTATGGCAACTATAAAAGGAAAGGTGCCCACCCCTTTCGTTCTCTCCTCCAACGTCTCTCAGAGAGAGAAGAGTTGTACAACTGCTGCTGACATGTGAATAAAAGAAGCCACGCCAGTTCAGGCACAAGATAGAAACCATGCCTCTTGACCACATTATTGTCGCCCTAAACTGAGTTCTGTTAACAGGTTATGGGCCCAGATAACGCCGGGGCGAAATAGTGGAGGTACTGTAGCAAGCTTAGCTGAAGTTATAGGCTTGGATAGCGCCGGGAGCACCGCGTGGCTAGTCGCTAGGCCGACCTGAGTAAAAGCTAAGCATACCATTAACGAAGAGGATGGAAAACAAGAGAAGAGACAAGTGGCCGACATTCAGTGGAAAAGCAGAGAACTACGAACTCTGGGAAGAGCGCATGCTGTGCTGCATGCACGGGGCGGGGCTGAAGGAGACGATGCTGGCGGCCCCCACCGGAGAACTGACAGCGGAAGAGCAAGCCCTGGACGACCAGCGGAATGCTAACACGTACTGTGAGTTAGCGCCGATGCTCGACGACACCAGCCTGGGGCTGATATTCCGCGACACTAAAGACAGAGGCCGAGAAAGCCTGGCGGTACTGAGAGAGCATTTCATCGAGCAAGGAAGACCCAGAGTCGTGGCCCTCTACACCGCACTATCGGGCCTGACAAAGGGAACCACCGAAACTGTGACCGAATACGTCAACAGAGCGGAGCAAATCACGACGCCACTGAGGAGTGCCGGAGAAGCACCAAGCGATGGGCTAATGATGGCGATGATAATGAGAGGACTACCAGAGCTGTACAAACCGTTCACACTCCTGATAACACACGGTTCAACGGACATTCCGTTGGGACAGTTCAAGGCTAAGTTAAGGAACTTCGAGGCCTCAGAAGACACCCACCCAGCCACCACGGAGGCGGGAGAGAGGGTGCTAAAGGCCCGAGCGATGCCAAGAGAGAGAACCAGGACCACGACGGAACTGGCGTGTTGGCGATGCAGAGATAAAGGCCATCGGAGAAGCGAATGCACAAAGACTGTCTGGTGTAGCTTCTGCAAATCCACGGGGCACACAGACAGAGCGTGCATGAAGAAACACAACCAGAGCGCGCGATACGCGCACGGACAAAATGGTGACTACAGACGAGACGAAGGCCACGGACAGGATGACGACAGCGGACACGACGGCGGCGACTATCGACGCGAGGCGAGTCGAGACGACGCCCGGAGGATAACGGGACAAGAAGACTGCGCTTTTGGAGCGCGGACGGCGGGCATCGCCGGCCCGGCCCAGATGCAGCGGGCCACGAGAAGGAGACTGATCGTGGACACGGGCGCGTCGTCCCATGTCATCAACGACAGGAGTCGGTTCAAGAACTTGCCTCACGGACAGCAGGGGGCGCCGGCGTACGGTGACACTAAAGAACGCTCTATATGTACCATCGTTCCCACAAGGACTATTCTCTGTAATAGCTGCTACTGCAAGCGGCGCCAAGGTATCCTTCGATAAAGGTAAAACATTTCTTGTAGAACCTGACGGTACCCGGTTTGACATAAAGATGTACCAGAGAGTATTTTATCTGAAAACGGAGTGTAATGACTACGACCAGTATAACGATAATGATGATGTGTATAGCGGGACGGCCAGCCACGATATTCAGACATGGCACGAGATTATGGGTCATTGTAATTACGAGGATTTACTGAAACTGCAAGTAGTGTCAGAAGGCATGCACATTGAGGGGGAGAAGCATAGACCTGACAAAAATTGTGCAATGTGCAAAACGGGGAAGTTTACCCAACCGAGATACAGAAATCCCACAGACAGAGTAGGGGTACCACTTGCAGTAGTTGACATGGACCTAGTCGGCCCAGTAAGCAACGAGTCCATAGGAGGTTTTGGATATGTACAGTCTTTTACAGACGTGTGTACAGGGGCAGTGTTTGTTTACTTTATCAAAGAAAAGAGTGACGCACTCCAGGCCACGGAAAAATTCCTGGCAGACGTAGCTCCTTATGGTACAGTAAGATGTTTGAGGTCCAACCACGAAACCGAGTTCACAAACAGAGAGTTCCAATCACTGTTGGGAAGGTATAAGATAAGACACGAGACGTCACGTCCATATCCCACGCATCAGAGCGGGGTGGCAGAGAGGGAATGGCACACCCTTTCCGAAATGGCTAGATGTAAGCTAGCAGATAGTAACTTACCAAAGAGCATGTGGCATTATGCGGTGCAAGAATCCGCTTACACCAGAAACAGGTGCTTTAATAAGCACTCGGGCACCACTCCGTATACAGCGCTGACAGGAAAGAAGTGTAATCTAGCCAGAATGCACCGATTTGGATCAGTGTGTTATGTGTACCTGCAGGACAAGGGAAAACCCAAATCCAAGGATGTAAAAGGATTTTTCGTAGGACACGACAGAGGAAGTCCTGCTCTCCTAGTTTATCATCCCGGTAAAGGAATAGTGCTGAAACACATGCTAGTCAAGTTTGTCACAAAGGAAACCTGTAGAAATAGAAACACAACACCCCAGTGTACTCAGTACAGTTGTGCAGACAGACAGTCAGCAACCCCCAGAGGGCGATGACGAGAAGCACCTGAGGGTGACGTCAAGCGCCTCAAGCAGTGGGAGGTATTCAACCCCCAGAGGGCGATGACGAGAAGCACCTGAGGGTGACGTCAAGCGCCTCAAGCAGTGGGAGGTATTCCACAAGAGAACACAGACCCCCAGAACGTCTGACAGGCTATGCCAGGGAAGGGAGTGACGAGGAGGACAATACACCTATCCCCGTTGAGCACTACTACAGGGTAGTCAGTGGGGTAAACCTGACCTTTAAAGAGGCCACAATGTCCCCCGAAGAGGGCATGCATACAGTGGGAGGGAAAAATGGATGTATTCAACCAAGTTACTAGAGGGCAGGCAGTCAGTGGGAGGGAGATTGGGGTATTCAAGCCAGGAAGGTATTGAAGACCACGGTAAATACAAAGTATGGTTCATAGAAAATTGATTGAATGCTGAAGAATTGAGCCATATGTTTGGTCCCATGTTTAAGTACAGAGGTGGATGAGTTACCAGGTTTAAAAAATGCTGAAATGGATCTTATGTTTAACCCCATGTTTAAGTACAAAGGTGGGTGGTTTACAATGTTAAAGTACAGAGGTGATCTATGTTTAAAATACAGAAGTGGAGGATTTGATCATCGCTCCAGACCACAAAAGAAAGACCTAGGCAGGTCAAACCATTTTATAGGTATGGACTTCGAACAGCCTGTCAACTGTGTAAAAATATCCCAGAATAGATATATGGGAAAAGGTCCTGAGATGTTTTGATTGAAGTAAGAAATGTATAGATAAACTGTGGGTAACTTCATTCTGTTGGACAACCTGTACTCGCCCTGACCTATGTTCTGTAGTGAGTAAGAGTGTCATAGTATTTTTGTTGATCCCACAGAGAATCATTGAACTACGTCAAAAATATGTTTTTCGTTATCCCAGAGGTGCTACAGACGGACAGCGGTGTTTTCAGAAAAGACAGCAAAGGCTTAAGGGCTTAGAGCCTACAGGGATATTATCAGCCTGTGAAGCTGAGTATATATCTCTAGCTATGACAATGAAAATGTGTTTATCTAGAGCAACTGCTTGAAGTGATGAAGATAAGGTTATGAATGCATTGTTCAAGATGCAGTAGGTAATTTAAATATATCCTCTCTACCAAATATGGTGTTTTTGAAGAATGGGCGTTCTGTCTAAACCGTTTAAAATTATGAACATTGTGTATATATGGAGACTGTTGTTTATGAGGACAACCAGGGGACCATTGTGATTAATAGGAACCTAAGGTGTCAATATAGATGTAAACTATATGTATAAATAATATCATCTCATCAGATAAGAAAGAATGACACCGGTTTACTGTCCAACGGACAACAGAGTAATAAATACTATGAGGGAGCATGTTTTCAAATTTAAACTGATGTGATTTGCAAGGATCATGTTTAATGTGAAGGTATTGAATGTCATACCCTATGGATGCTTTTGAGTTTATATATATTATTTCCTTTGTTAAAATGTTTTTCCAAGAAGTCAGCCAGTATACTAAAAAGTGGGAGTGTTGAGATAAGAGACTCTGTATAGGATTGTTAGTAACTGTCTAACTGTACATATGACTGTTTACACTAGTAACTGTTTACCTGCGTAGACAATTGTCTCCACCAGTGATTGCTTAGTTGCATATATATCTGTCCCCACTGGAGGGCGCTCTAGGCGGAGCCACCCAGGTATTCTACCTTATGGCAACTATAAAAGGAAAGGTGCCCACCCCTTTCGTTCTCTCCTCCAACGTCTCTCAGAGAGAGAAGAGTTGTATAACTGCTGCTTATATGTGAATGAAAGAAGCCACGCCAGTTCAGGCACAAGATAGAAACCATGCCTCTTGACCACATTATTGTCGCCCTGAAGTGAGTTCTGTTAACACAGCACATCTCACTAATAGCATCGGAATGGCTAGAAACTATGGTATAATAGGTATGATTCATCATCGCATTAATGTAAATATTTCATAGGCCCTGGGGTAGTAACACCAGGCTAAACTACAATACATTCACCATTTAGAGAAACACGTGATCAGAATGATTACCTACTCAACCCAAAGAGAACTCTACTCCTCTATTTAACAAAGTGGGCAACTTAAAGGACCATACCACTGTAATTGTGACTTCCCACCATTCTCCACTTGCACAAATTGAAAGTAGGCACTTCCGGCTGACTTCCGGTTGCCAATGGTACTTCCTGTCCCATCCAAATACATTGGTTTTAGCTACTTTTCTCCCCTTATTTAAACAACTTTGTCGGCACAGAGAGGCAATGAAACGTTTGTATTATTATAGTATAGAATGTATTTAATAAGCAAACGTTTGTCAGCAGGGTTTTTGGGCTGTATTTCATGTAAAAACGTTTACTGTTAGTTTCCTTGCTCAGCCAGCATTAGCCTTCATTAGCTAACAGAAGCTAGTGGTTAAACAGGCCGGATTAGCTTTGAGCTAACTATCTTTCCTGACCCATGTATTCATTCCATTCTAAACATAACGTTAGTTTACAAAACATGACCTGTCTATATAACGTTGAGGAACAAATTATAAGTGTGTGGGTGTGTGTTTTGGTGAACATTGGGACTGCAAACAGAAAATGCATCACAGTTAGACAGTAGCTACTGTTAGCTGCCCTTCCGGATTAGCTTTGAGCTAACTATCTTTCCCGACCCATGTATTCATTCCATTCTAAACATAACGTTAGTTTACAAAACATGACCCGTCTATATAACGTTGAGGAACAAATTATATAGACGGGTAATGTTTTGAACAACTAACGTTACGTTTAGAATGGAATGCATCGGCAAAGATTGTTAGCTCAAAGCTATTCCGGCCAGTTTATCAACTTCCTGTCATTTAGAAATATGATTTTTTTATAGTGATTTTATAGATCGACAAGCTGCTGGAGCCAGCTAACGTTAGCTTGCTGAGGCTATTAGCACATCGACAAGCTGCTGGAGCTCCCGATGCTGGTTGAAGTGGAGCTAGGTAGCCAGCAGGCTAAATGCTCCCGACGACATCGACAAGCTGCTGGAGCCAGCTAATGTTAGCTTGACTGGTTGCTGGCTAACTAACGTGGCTACTCGTCCCGGGAGATAACGGCGCTGCCTGGCTGGTTGTTGGCTAACTAACATGGCTACTCGTCCCGGGAGATAACGTTCCTCAACGTTATATAGACAGGTCATGTTTTGTAAACTAACGTTATGTTTAGAATGGAATGAATACATGGGTCGGGAAAGATAGTTAGCTCAAAGCTAATCCGGAAGGGCAGCTAACAGTAGCTACTGTCTAACTGTGATGCATTTTCTGTTTGCAGTCCAATGTTCACCAAAACACACACCCACACACTTATAATTTGTTCCTCAACGTTATATAGACAGGTCATGTTTTGTAAACTAACGTTATGTTTAGAATGGAATGAATACATGGGTCGGGAAAGATAGTTAGCTCAAAGCTAATCCGGCCTGTTTAACCACTAGCTTCTGTTAGCTAATGAAGGATAATGCTGGCTGAGCAAGGAAACTAACAGTAAACGTTTTTACATGAAATACAGCCCAAAAACCCTGCTGACAAACGTTTGCTTATTAAATACATTCTATACTATAATAATACAAACGTTTCATTGCCTCTCTGTGACGACAAAGTTGTTTAAATAAGGGGAGAAAAGTAGCTAAAACCAATGTATTTGGATGGGACAGGAAGTACCATTGGCAACCGGAAGTCAGCCGGAAGTGCCTACTTTCAGGTTGTGCAAGTGGAGAATTAGAGGTGTCCCTGTCTCTTAAAGAGATACACACACCATTAGAGGTGTCCCTGTCTCTTAAAGAGATACACACACCATTAGAGATGTCCCTGTCTCTTAAAGAGATACACACCCTGTCTCTTAAAGAGATACACACAAACAAGTGTCTGGAGATCAGAGCATGTGAGCGGAGCGTGAGCGGCGCGGGGAGTGGAGCGGGTGGTTCTGACGTGAGCGACGGAGTGGGTTTTAAAATGGGTCGGTGCGACTTCCGGAGCGAGAGCTCTCCTCTGCTCCAAGCCGCTCCGGGCCGCTCAGTGCACACGATCACACAGTGGTTTAAAACTGATGTAATATACATGTAGTACAATGCCAAAGCAACAGGTGGCGATGTACAAACATGAAGGCCATTTTCAACCAATGAGAAGGGTGAACCGTCACTCCACATCCTGCTCAGTCCAAACTAATCCGCCATCTTTAAGTCACCTCTCGGCAACATTTAGGATACATTCACTGTGTTCTGCCTCATTTATTGATGAAACGAAACCAACATCAACACAATGTACCACCAAGAGCAGAGAGTTTATGTCTCTCAAAAAGCGAGAGACTAACGTTACCGCTGTTGTTGTGGTTAGCTTACATGCTAACGTCAATGGGATCGACCATAGCCATTGTGGCTAGGCTAGCTCCCATGGCTTAGTATAGCTAGTTGAATGGATAAACGTTATTTAACATTGCAGAATGGGTACAATTACAATACGGCTCAATACAAACAATTGTTAAGGGGCCCAGGGGGTGTAGACTGTTGTAGCTTGGTCAAATCAATTTTCTATTATTATTATTATTATTATTATTATTATTATTATTATTATTATTATTATTATTATTATTATTATTATTATTATTATTATTATTATTATTATTATTATTATTATTATTATTATTATTATTATTATTATTATTATTATTATTATTATTATTATTATTATTATTATTATTATTATTATTATTATTATTATATTACTGTTGCACTTTACTGCTACATTTGCACTCTGGTTGGATGTCAAACTTATTTTTGTTGTACTGTACGTGAGCTGTATAATTACAATACATTTGAATCTAATCTGTGAGGGCTGGGTAGGACTGCATGCTGCCCAACGAGGGGGCGTGCCGAACATTCTGCCTTGCGCACCTGTGAGTGGTTGGTAATCAGCTCCTCGGGAGAGTATTAGTACTGCTGGTTGCCTTCCACTCCTTGCCAGGTCGTCTCTGTACTTTACCACCTATCGCCGTTTCCTGGAGTAGGACACCGTCTTCGCTCTCTAGACTTCCACAGGAGGATCCCTATGTTCCCACTCCAGACGTCGTGCCGGCTACTGCCCTACTCCCTCTTCGTGGACCTCGTTCCTGGGGTGAGACCGCTTCATCGCTCTCTATTGTTCCACGGGAGGATGCCCATGCCCCTTGGACCCCCTGTTTTCTGCGTTGCCCGTCGGCAGCGTTCTGGTCGGGAAGATGCCCGTGTTCTAGAGGATTCCTGTGTACCTTTTTGTTCGCCCTTTAAAAGGCACAGTGCTGCTATTTTTGTGTTCCTGGACTTTAGTGTTTTTTACCCTTAAAGGGTCAGTGCCGCTATTTTTGTGTATTAATATATCATGCCCTTGTTTTTGGCTAACTCTGATTACCTGTCTGTGTCGTGCAATTGGGGTCGCATACAATCCTTAACATAATCTAATCTATCTGTATAGTATTCATCAGTATTTCTATACAGTATTGATCGGTATATCTGTATAGTATTGATCAATATATCTAATAATAATACATAAAGCGCTTTTCAGGAACCCAAAGACGCTGACAATGAGCAAAACAAATGAACAGAGAAACAAAGAACCTCAGGGAATAAGCAGCAGGATGAAAACGCAGGACATACAACCACAGGGTAACAAGTAACAGATACAGAGTCCAGTAGGGGACCAGTCAGGGAGGTAAGGAAACCGAGGGGGGGGGGGGGAGGGGGGCAGGAGAAGGAGGGGAGGGGAGGTGATAGGTTGGAGGGGGGTGGTTATGGGTAGGGAAGGTTGTATGCTTGGGAGAACAGGTAGGTTTTGAGTCTGGATTTGAAGGTGGAAACGCTAGCAGGTGAATCCGCAAAAATATTTTTTCGGATGTGCCTTTCGTTTATACGGAAACGGCGTTTTTACGGGGTGAAACCGTAAAAAAGTGAGACCACCTTCCAGGGTGGAATTCCTAGAAACGATAAACCTTCGCGCTCTCATCTAAACTGTCAAACCGCATAAAACGATGACGAAAGGGTTGTCAAGGCTCTCGTCGCGCGTACTGCTTACATCACAGGCATGCGCCAGTAGCCTAGAAGCGTAAACAAAGCATGTCTGATTCTATCCATGGCGATCACCTGAAGGCTACATTGGCAGTACTTTTAAATACACAAGAATCTGTCCCGTGGCTATCACAACTATTAGTGACTGGACCCACCGTCTGTGAGTGACTCTGCTTTGGTCCAATCACATTCCCCCACACACAGTCTGCGAATCAGAGGCAGAGTAGGGCGGGTCTTCACAGCACGTCATGTGACATATGCGCCAATCGTGTGACAGCGGGGCTCCGTCGTCTCGATTCGTTACAGCCTCGTATGCGCGCAGAATTCCATCCCAAAACGCTAGTCTAAACGCAAAATTAAAAGTGAGACCGCAAGACGACTTTTGCGGTTTCTGTTCAGACTCTCTCCGTCTAAACGTAGCCTAAAGGCCTCTACATGCTACAGCAACTTCAAAGCAACTTCAACACAACATCAGCGCAATTTCAACGCGGTTGTTTTAGAGGGTCTTGTAGACTGTGTTGTGAGGACGTTGCGTACCTTTCACCCAAATCTAATCTAAACAACCGTTGCGTTGATATTGCGTAGCAGTGATTGGTTGGTAGTGAATGGGGGCGGGGCTGTCATATAATAATATTGGTCCCGCAGCGAGGAATACCATCCTCCATTGTTGTAGCCAGCCAGCTAGCGTTGAACTTGATGCTATTCAATGCTCTATCATACCCAACTAACGTTAATGCCATTCAGAATTTATTAACATAGCTACAACAACACACAGTAACGTTAATATAATTACATGCATCATTGTTTACAATGAACGGACGGTGGGGCAGTTCGAAAGGACTGGACACGAACAAGCTGTTAAACAGCAATCAATTAATTTAATATAACAGGTAGTTCGAGCTGCATTTTCGTGCCTACAACCACAGCCACAGGGATATATCCAGCTTTGACGAGCTCTCTCTCCTCCTGCCGATTAAATTCAGCAGCTCTTCCTCGACCTCGAGTGCCTGTAGCTGCCAGCTAACGTTAAAACTAACCTAAAGTTACACAAGCAGAATACATCACAAATACTTCCGGTCTGGGGATTTCAAAATAAAAGAGCGACGTCTAAAAGCACCGGAAATACGTTTATTTTGTACATTATCTAACGTTAACACGAACCTAAACTAACTTTAGTTAAACTAACTTTGCGTGTCGATTTTGCAGAAGCATAAAGGCAGAATGTCTGCAACACCGTTGCTTTGTCGATGTTGTGTTGCAGTTGCTTTGAAGTTTCTGTAGCATGCAGAGGCCTTAAGTCTCAAGGTTTGTGGATAGATGGGTCATATACGCCTCAAGGTTTGTGGATAGATGGGTCATACTGTATAAACCTCAAGTTTTGTGGATAGATGGGTCATATAAGTCACAAGGTTTGTGGATAGATGGGTCATATAAGTCTCAAGGTTTGTGGATAGATGGGTCATATAAGTCTCAAGGTTTGTGGATAGATGGGTCATATAAGTCTCAAGTTTTGTGGATAGATGGGTCATATAAGTCTCAAGGTTTGTGGATAGATGGGTCATATAAGTCTCAAGGTTTGTGGATAGCTCCTTTTTTAATAATGTCAACAGAGCCCATGTCAGGTATGAGAGGTCGGCCAATGTCCAAAATGACACTTTCACTGTAACTGTCAGATCTGATTGTATTCACTAATCGTATAGCTAAAATAAAATGTACTCAAGTAAAAGAAGTAAATACTTAAAAATGGACTCGGTTGGAAGTGAATGTAAATGCCTATAGGCTAAGGCCTTTAGTTGTTTTCTTTTTGTTTTCCGTCTTTCTTTTTAAAGTTTTCGGTGACAAAACAGCTTATTATTAGTTATGTACATCTATTTATATGTCTCTTCCATAAAATGCAGGACAAGGAGAGGGTGAGACGTCATTGATTTCACAAAGTGTGTGACATAATAAAAGTGCTCAGGGGGCGATGTTTCTTTCACCGTGGCTCGACATGCCGTGAAGCGTTCCGTTGATGAAGTACATTCAACATCTACTTCCACAAAACCTTTACCGATGGAGAGCAGAGCTCACCGAGTCGGAAAACTGTCACCAGTCCCGGGGTCGAACTTCCCCGTTACTTCCCCTGTTGCAAAGAGATCTATAAATAAAACAACACAAAGAAGCATTGTACCCGCGCAGTGCGGGAGGAGAAGCGGGGTCTGGAAGTGCTTACTGTGGGGGTCGCTCTTGTCCCGCACGCCGTCCGCCCGGCCGTCCGAGCCGAGGCGCAGGAAGAAGCCTCCGTTCTTGCAGTAGAGCCTCTTGGGCTCCTTGAAGCTCCCCGGCGGGAAGCAGCCGCTGCCGCCGCCGTCGTCTGGCTGGGCGGGAAGCGTGGTGATCTCTCCTGTGGCCATCTCCCCCGCTTCTCCTCGCGTCCCTCCTCCGCTGCTGCTGCCTAGCGCTCTCCCCCTCCGCTCCCCTAGCGCTCTCCCCCTCCTCCTCTCGCCTAGCGCTCTCCCCCTCCTCTCCCCTAGCACCGGCCTCCCACCTCCCAGCCACTGTGGCTGCTGTCCCCTCCCCCACCCTCCACCCCCTCCTCCTCCTCCTCTTCCTCCTCCACTACACTCTGATCCACACAACCTGACTCTGCTTAACCCTTAACCCCCCAGGGGTCAAACTGTTTTGCTTGAGAACTCCGACCCTCCTCCTCCGCTTGGCAGCATGTCCTCCTCTGAGCCCGGGGGGGGGGGAGGGGGAGCGCAGGGAGTGGGAGTTTAAGAAGGCGTACCCTGCTAGTTGCAGAGGGTTGAGTCTGCCATCTTAAGAGGCTCTCCCCCCTTTTTAAGTGTAAGGAGCTGCTGTTCTCCTGCAGTAGGATGAAGTGTTAGTAGGAGGTATCGATGTTATAGTCATGTTACCAGGTATCAAGACATGTTATAGTCATGTCACCAGGTATCAAGACATGTTATAGTCATGTCACCAGGTATCAAGACATGTTATAGTCATGTCACCAGGTATCAAGACATGTTATAGTCATGTCACCAGGTATCAAGACATGTTATAGTCATGTCACCAGGTATCCAGACATGTTATAGTCATGTCACCAGGTATCAAGACATGTTATAGTCATGTCACCAGGTATCAAGACATGTTATAGTCATGTCACCAGGTATCAAGACATGTTATAGTCATGTCACCAGGTATCAAGACATGTTATAGTCATGTCACCAGGTATCAAGACATGTTATAGTCATGTCACCAGGTATCAAGACATGTTATAGTCATGTCACCAGGTATCAAGACATGTTATAGTCATGTCACCAGGTATCAAGACATGTTATAGTCATGTCACCAGGTATCAAGACATGTTATAGTCATGTCACCAGGTATCAAGACATGTTATAGTCATGTTACCAGGTATCAAGACATGTTATAGTCATGTCACCAGGTATCAAGACATGTTATAGTCATGTCACCAGGTATCAAGACATGTTATAGTCATGTCACCAGGTATCAAGACATGTTATAGTCATGTCACCAGGTATCAAGACATGTTATAGTCATGTCACCAGGTATCAAGACATGTTATAGTCATGTCACCAGGTATCAAGACATGTTATAGTCATGTCACCAGGTATCAAGACATGTTATAGTCATGTTACCAGGTATCAAGACATGTTATAGTCATGTCACCAGGTATCAAGACATGTTATAGTCATGTCACCAGGTATCAAGACATGTTATAGTCATGTCACCAGGTATCAAGACATGTTATAGTCATGTCACCAGGTATCAAGACATGTTATAGTCATGTCACCAGGTATCAAGACATGTTATAGTCATGTTACCAGGTATCAAGACATGTTATAGTCATGTTACCAGGTATCAAGACATGTTATAGTCATGTCACCAGGTATCAAGACATGTTATAGTCATGTCACCAGGTATCAAGACATGTTATAGTCATGTCACCAGGTATCAAGACATGTTATAGTCATGTCACCAGGTATCAAGACATGTTATAGTCATGTCACCAGGTATCAAGACATGTTATAGTCATGTCACCAGGTATCAAGACATGTTATAGTCATGTCACCAGGTATCAAGACATGTTATAGTCATGTCACCAGGTATCAAGACATGTTATAGTCATGTCACCAGGTATCAAGACATGTTATAGTCATGTTACCAGGTATCAAGACATGTTATAGTCATGTCACCAGGTATCAAGACATGTTATAGTCATGTCACCAGGTATCAAGACATGTTATAGTCATGTTACCAGGTATCAAGACATGTTATAGTCATGTCACCAGGTATCAAGACATGTTAGTCATGTTACCAGGTATCAAGACATGTTATAGTCATGTTACCAGGTATCAAGACATGTTATAGTCATGTCACCAGGTATCAAGACATGTTATAGTCATGTCACCAGGTATCAAGACATGTTATAGTCATGTTACCAGGTATCAAGACATGTTATAGTCATGTCACCAGGTATCAAGACATGTTATAGTCATGTCACCAGGTATCAAGACATGTTATAGTCATGTTACCAGGTATCAAGACATGTTATAGTCATGTCACCAGGTATCAAGACATGTTATAGTCATGTTACCAGGTATCAAGACATGTTATAGTCATGTCACCAGGTATCAAGACATGTTATAGTCATGTTACCAGGTATCAAGACATGTTATAGGGCTAGGAGGTATATCTTACTGTTGTAGGAGACGGGAAATCACGACCAAAGAGAGTGAAGTTTCTTTGACCACACATCAGTGTGCATCATTTAATAGCATAGCCATGGATACCACAACAAACAAAGTCAAGCGTTAATATGGCCGCTCTAGATACCCCGGATGCCCCGTGTCCTTAAAGTGACAGTGTAGGTGAATTATGTCCCGTCCAGGTAAGTGCCCATGTAAGTGCCCACTACATATGTCCCCCCAGAATTCACCCTACTAACTCACAAAACGGGTCGGTAGACGGACCTCCCGACCATAACGGCTCCGAACAACTGGAGCCGGCATATGAGCTACCGTGGGACCCCCTGGGGCCTTGCGGTGGTGGGGAGGGCAAGGGGCAAGGTGCCTAATGGGCGGTGAGGGACTCATATTTTCAAAAAGCGACCTAGGGTGACGAGGTTTAACACGGGGAGGTCGCCCCCGCCGCGGGGGCTGAGCGAGTGCCACGGGGTGATCCACATCCAAGTGAGCTGGCTTAAGCCTGTCCACCGAGACATGTTCCGGTTTACCGCCAATGTCCACCACGAAGGTCTTACTTCCCGTCTGTAGGACCCGAAACGGGCCATCGTAGGGGGGTTGAAAGGACCCGCGGTGGGCATCGTGCCGTATGAACACGTATTCCGTCGCCTGGAGGCCGGGTGGAACACGAGTCTGTGGCAAACCATGCTGCGAGGTGGGGACCGGCACAAATGCCCTAGCGTTCTCCAAGTTTGAAACGCGCTGCTGGGTCGCAGACCAGGGGTCTGTGGTGTCAGGTAAAAACTCCCCGGGGACCCGCAGCGGTTGGCCATAGACCAGCTCAGCCGACGATGACTGGAGATCATCCTTGGGGGCGGTCCTGAGACCCAACATGACCCACGGGAGCCTGTCGACCCAACTACCATCGCTAAGGGTAGCTCGGAGAGAAGCCTTCATGGACCGGTGAAACCGCTCACACAAACCGTTAGCCTGCGGGTGATAAGCGGTAGTGCGGTGCAGTCTCACACCTAAGTTTCTGGCAATCTCGGACCAAAGCTCAGAGGTCACCGAGTGGTTCTGTCCACCATCGTGAGGAGGTATGTGAAACCATGCGATGGGGGCAATGGACCCACCAGGTCCACATTCACATGGTCAAACCTCCTTTCAGGCACAGAGAACTGGGCCAAAGGAGCTTTAATGTGGCGGTGTACCTTAGCACGCTGGCACATCACACAGGTCTTAACCCACCCGCTCACATCCTTTTTCAGCCCGTGCCAAATGAACTTGGCTGCCACCTGCTTTTGAGACGCCCTGTTACCGGGGTGAGAGAGACCATGTATGATGTCAAAAACATGACGTCTCCAACTGCTGGGCACCACGGGTCGCGGCCGCCCCGTGGAAACGTCGCACAGGAGTGTGCCGTTAGCCTCATTAAATGCCCTCAACAACACAGAGGAACAGTGTTGTTAGAGGAACAGTGTTGCTAGAGGAACAGTGTTGTTAGAGGAACAGTGTTGTTAGAGGAACAGTGTTGTTAGAGGAACAGTGTTGCTAGAGGAACAGTGTTGTTAGAGGAACAGTGTTGTTAGAGGAACAGTGTTGTTAGAGGAACAGTGTTGCTAGAGAAACAGTGTTGTTAGAGGAACAGTGTTGTTAGAGGAACAGTGTTGTTAGGGGAACAGTGTTGTTAGAGGAACAGTGTTGTTAGAGGAACAGTGTTGTTAGAGGAACAGTGTTGTTAGAGGAACAGTGTTACTAGAGGAACAGTGTTGTTAGAGGAACAGTGTTGTTAGAGGAACAGTGTTGTTAGAGGAACAGTGTTGCTAGAGGAACAGTGTTGTTAGAGGAACAGTGTTGTTAGAGGAACAGTGTTGTTAGAGGAACAGTGTTGTTAGAGGAACAGTGTTGTTAGAGGAACAGTGTTGTTAGAGGAACAGTGTTGTTAGAGGAACAGTGTTGCTAGAGGAACAGTGTTGTTAGAGGAACAGTGTTGTTAGAGGAACAGTGTTGTTAGAGGAACAGTGTTGCTAGAGGAACATTTACATTTACATTTACATTTAGTCATTTAGCTGACGCTTTTATCCAAAGCGACTTACAAGTTCTGTGCGACAAGACAGCAAGAAGGGTATAACTCTATCAGCTGAGTAACAATGTTCATCAAAGTGTTGCGTGTTACAGTGTAGGTTAGTTTATTAGGACAAGTGCATGACATTAAGGTTAGTCGGGGTTAGATTTTTTTTTTTTTTTTTTTATCATTTCAGATAATGGTTGAAGAAGTGAGTCTTTAGTCGACGGCGAAAGATTGGACGGGATTCGGCTGTCCTAACTGGGATGGGTAGTTCATTCCACCATTGTGGGGCAAGGACTGAGAATAGGCGGCTTCTCTTTGATGACCCTCCGGGAGCTTGGATAGGAGTAGATCTGAGGCGGCCAGAAGACGCAGAGCGTAGGGGTCTTGAGGGTGTGTAGTTAGAGACCATTGACCGGAGGTAGGCGGGAGCGGTTCCCTTTGCCGCACGGTATGCTAGGTCGAGGGCCTTGAAGCGGATACGTGCAGCAATGGGGAGCCAGTGCAGGTCCCTAAGAAGTGGGGTGACATGGGCTGACTTCGGTAGGTTTGAGATCAGGCGGGCCGCTGCATTTTGAATGAGTTGAAGAGGCTTGGTGGCAGTGGCCGGGAGGCCAGCTAGCAGTGCGTTGCAGTAGTCGAGGCGGGAGATGACTGTTGATTGGACGAGAAGTTGGGTGGCTTCTTTTGTCAGGAAGGGGCGTATCCTTCTGACGTTGCTCAGGAGGAATCTGCAGGTTCTGGTTGTCGCTGCGATGTGAGCAGAGAAGTTCAACTGGTCGTCGAGGACAACACCAAGGTTCTTGGCGGTCGGCGACGCGGTCACAGCTGCATTCTCGACTGTGATGGAGAGGTCGGTCAGGGGGGAGGATTTGGCCGGCAGGTGGAGCAATTCTGTTTTGCTTAGGTTCAGTTTGAGGTGGTTGGTCGTCATCCAGGCGGAGATGTCGGACAGACAGGCCGAGATCCGCTCAGAGACGTGGATATCTGAGGGAGGGAAGGAGAGGAAGAGTTGAGTATCATCGGCATAACAATGATATGAGAAGCCATGAGATGTGATAATGTTACCCAGTGATTTAGTGTAGAGGGAGAAGAGAAGGGGTCCTAGGACCGAGCCCTGGGGGACACCCGTCCGGAGGGGGCGGGTGGCCGACAGAGTCCCTCTCCATGACACTTGGTAGGAGCGGTCATTGAGGTATGATGTCAGCCATGTCAGCGCAGATCCAGCCACTCCCATTCCTGCGAGGGCCGCGAGGAGGATCTGATGGTTGACTGTGTCGAAGGCTGCAGATAGATCTAGGAGAATCAGGACAGAGGAGAGGCCTTTCGCTTTTGCTAAGTGAAGTGCCTCTGTGACCGCAATGAGGGCCGTTTCTGTGGAGTGGCCAGTCCGGAAGCCAGACTGATTGGGGTCTAGGAGGTCATTCTGTAAGAGATAAGCAGTAAGTTGGTTGGATACAGCACGTTCAAGTGTTTTAGAAAGGAAGGAGAGAAGAGAGACAGGGCGATAGTTGGCTATGACGGTGGGGTTCAGGGTTGGTTTTTTTATGAGGGGCGTGACTCTGGCTTGTTTTAGGGAGGTGGGGACCACCCCCGAGTTGAGTGAGGAGTTGATGGTTGCAGTTAGGAATGGGAGGATGTCCGGTGCTATGGTCTGGAGGAGTGGGGAGGGTAGCTGGTCCAGCTGGCATGTAGTCGGACGGTTCGACGTTACCAGTGTCAGGGTCTCGGCTTCTGTAATGGGAGAGAAAGATGACAGAGTGAAGGATGAGGTTCTCGATTCAGCGTTTGGAATGGGTGGGGGTTGGGAGAAGGAGCTGCGGATGTTCTCCACTTTTTCCTCAAAGAAGATCGCAAAGTCTTCGGCAGAAAAAGATGAGGGAGGAGGAGGTGGGGGGGGAGTGAGGAGGGAGGACATGGTAGCATGCAGTTTGCGAAGATTCTTGGCAGAGGCCTCGATCCTATGGTGAAAGAAAGAAGCTTTGGCATTAGTAATGGTTTTGGAGAATGTTAACAAGAGGTTGTGATATGTGTCGATGTCAGCAGTGAGGCGTGACTTTCTATACTTCCTCTCAGCCGCTCTCAGGACCTGTCTTTGTTCTCTCACTGCATCCGTCAGCCATGGACTGGGTGGGGAACGGCGGGCAGGTTTCTCAACGAGGGGACAGAGCTTGTCGAAGGAGGTTGCAAGGGCTGAGAGGAGGGTGGAGGTTGCCATCTCTGTGGGGAGAGCAGAGAAGGTGTCACTCAAAGGTAGAGCGGATATTATGTCAGAGGAGAGGGTGGAGGGGGATAGGGAGGGCAGGTTGCGTCTGAGTGAGACGGTTTGAGTTGGGGTGAAGACTTTTCGGTTAAGCATGAGAGTTAGTGAGAAGGATATGAAGGAATGGTCAGATACATGTAGGGGAGTTACCGTGGTGTCAATGATGCTGGAGTTACGGCAAAATATGAGATCCAAGGAGTTGCCTGCTTTGTGGGTGGGAGGCATGGCAGTGGGAGTCAGGTCAAATTGTTGTAGGAGGGAGACCACTGGGACCGACTGAGATGAGTCAGGCAGGTTGAAGTCGCCCAATAGAAGGAGCGGGGTACCATCTTCCGGTAAGGAGCTTAGAAGCATGTCCAGCTCATCTGTGAAGTGATCGAGGGGACCTGGAGGGCGATAGAGTGTAACAATGGTGAGATTGAAAGGATTAGAGACAGATACTGCATGATATTCGAGGGAGGAGAGTGACAGTTCTGGGAGTTGCGTTAGGTTTGTAGCCCATGAAGGAGATGTCATGAGGCCAGTGCCTCCACCCCCGTCTGGAGGCACAGTGTTGTTAGAGGAACAGTGTTGTTAGGGGAACAGTGTTGTTAGAGGAACAGTGTTGTTAGAGGAACAGTGTTGCTAGAGGAACAGTGTTGTTAGAGGAACAGTGTTGTTAGAGGAACAGTGTTGTTAGAGGAACAGTGTTGCTAGAGGAACAGTGTTGTTAGAGGAACAGTGTTGCTAGAGGAACAGTGTTGTTAGAGGAACAGTGTTGTTAGGGGAACAGTGTTGTTAGAGGAACAGTGTTGTTAGAGGAACAGTGTTGTTAGAGGAACAGTGTTGTTAGAGGAACAGTGTTGTTAGAGGAACAGTGTTGCTAGAGGAACAGTGTTGTTAGAGGAACAGTGTTGCTAGAGGAACAGTGTTGTTAGAGGAACAGTGTTGTTAGAGGAACAGTGTTGTTAGAGGAACAGTGTTGTTAGAGGAACAGTGTTGCTAGAGGAACAGTGTTGCTAGGGGAACAGTGTTGTTAGAGGAACAGTGTTGTTAGAGGAACAGTGTTGTTAGAGGAACAGTGTTGTTAGGGGAACAGTGTTGTTAGAGGAACAGTGTTGTTAGGGGAACAGTGTTGTTAGGGGAACAGTGTTGTTAGAGGAACAGTGTTGTTAGGGGAACAGTGTTGTTAGAGGAACAGTGTTGTTAGGGGAACAGTGTTGTTAGAGGAACAGTGTTGTTAGAGGAACAGTGTTGCTAGAGGAACAGTGTTGTTAGAGGAACAGTGTTAGAGGAACAGTGTTGTTAGAGGAACAGTGTTGTTAGAGGAACAGTGTTGTTAGGGGAACAGTGTTGTTAGGGGAACAGTGTTGTTAGGGGAACAGTGTTGTTAGAGGAACAGTGTTGTTAGAGGAACAGTGTTGTTAGGGGAACAGTGTTGTTAGGGGAACAGTGTTGTTAGAGGAACAGTGTTGTTAGAGGAACAGTGTTGTTAGAGGAACAGTGTTGCTAGGGGAACAGTGTTGTTAGGGGAACAGTGTTGTTAGGGGAACAGTGTTGTTAGAGGAACAGTGTTGCTAGAGGAACAGTGTTGTTAGGGGAACAGTGTTGTTAGGGGAACAGTGTTGTTAGGGGAACAGTGTTGTTAGAGGAACAGTGTTGTTAGAGGAACAGTGTTGTTAGGGGAACAGTGTTGTTAGAGGAACAGTGTTGTTAGAGGAACAGTGTTGTTAGAGGAACAGTGTTGTTAGGGGAACAGTGTTGTTAGAGGAACAGTGTTGTTAGAGGAACAGTGTTGTTAGAGGAACAGTGTTGTTAGAGGAACAGTGTTGTTAGAGGAACAGTGTTAGTGTTGTTAGAGGAACAGTGTTGTTAGAGGAACAGTGTTGTTAGAGGAACAGTGTTGTTAGAGGAACAGTGTTGTTAGGGGAACAGTGTTGTTAGAGGAACAGTGTTGTTAGAGGAACAGTGTTGTTAGAGGAACAGTGTTGCTAGAGAAACAGTGTTGTTAGAGGAACAGTGTTGTTAGAGGAACAGTGTTGTTAGAGGAACAGTGTTGTTAGAGGAACAGAGGAACAGTGTTGTTAGAGGAACAGTGTTGTTAGAGGAACAGTGTTGTTAGAGGAACAGTGTTGTTAGAGGAACAGTGTTGTTAGAGGAACAGTGTTGTTAGGGGAACAGTGTTGTTAGGGGAACAGTGTTGTTAGAGGAACAGTGTTGTTAGAGGAACAGTGTTGTTAGAGGAACAGTGTTGCTAGAGGAACAGTGTTGTTAGAGGAACAGTGTTGTTAGAGGAACAGTGTTGTTAGGGGAACAGTGTTGTTAGAGGAACAGTGTTGTTAGAGGAACAGTGTTGTAGGAACAGTGTTGTTAGAGGAACAGTGTTGTTAGAGGAACAGTGTTGCTAGAGGAACAGTGTTGTTAGAGGAACAGTGTTGTTAGAGGAACAGTGTTGTTAGAGGAACAGTGTTGTTAGGGGAACAGTGTTGTTAGAGGAACAGTGTTGTTAGAGGAACAGTGTTGTTAGAGGAACAGTGTTGTTAGGGGAACAGTGTTGTTAGAGGAACAGTGTTGTTAGGGGAACAGTGTTGTTAGAGGAACAGTGTTGTTAGAGGAACAGTGTTGTTAGGGGAACAGTGTTGTTAGAGGAACAGTGTTGTTAGAGGAACAGTGTTGTTAGAGGAACAGTGTTGTTAGAGGAACAGTGTTGTTAGAGGAACTTCTTCTCTTCTTCTACTACTACAGTCCCTATCTCTTCTTCTACTACAGTCCCTATCTCTTCTTCTACTACAGTCCCTATCTCTTCTTCTACTGCAGTCCCTATCTCTTCTACTACTACAGTCCCTATCTCTTCTACTACTACAGTCCCTATCTCTACTACTACTACAGTCCCTATCTCTTCTTCTACTACAGTCCCTATCTCTTCTTCTACTACAGTCCCTATCTCTTCTTCTACTACAGTCCCTATCTCTTCTACTACTGCAGTCCCTATCTCTTCTTCTACTACAGTCCCTATCTCTTCTACTACTGCAGTCCCTATCTCTTCTACTACTACAGTCCCTATCTCTTCTACTACTACAGTCCCTATCTCTTCTTCTACTACAGTCCCTATCTCTTCTTCTACTACAGTCCCTATCTCTTCTACTACTGCAGTCCCTATCTCTTCTTCTACTACAGTCCCTATCTCTTCTTCTACTACAGTCCCTATCTCTTCTACTACTACAGTCCCTATCTCTTCTACTACTACAGTCCCTATCTCTTCTTCTACTACAGTCCCTATCTCTTCTTCTACTACAGTCCTTATCTCTTCTTCTACTACAGTCCCTATCTCTTCTACTACTACAGTCCCTATCTCTTCTTCTACTACAGTCCCTATCTCTTCTACTACTACAGTCCCTATCTCTTCTTCTACTACAGTCCCTATCTCTTCTACTACTACAGTCCCTATCTCTTCTACTACTACAGTCCCTATCTCTTCTACTACTACAGTCCCTATCTCTTCTTCTACTACAGTCCCTATCTCTTCTACTACTACAGTCCATATCTCTTCTACTACTACAGTCCCTATCTCTTCTTCTACTACAGTCCCTATCTCTTCTACTACTACAGCCCCTATCTCTTCTTCTACTACAGTCCCTATCTCTTCTACTACAGTCCCTATCTCTTCTTCTACTACAGTCCCTATCTCTTCTTCTACTACAGTCCCTATCTCTTCTACTACAGTCCCTATCTCTTCTACTACTACAGTCCTTATCTCTTCTACTACTACAGTCCCTATCTCTTCTTCTACTACAGTCCCTATCTCTTCTACTACTACAGTCCCTATCTCTTCTACTACTACAGTCCCTATCTCTTCTTCTACTACAGTCCTTATCTCTTCTACTACTACAGTCCCTATCTCTTCTTCTACTACAGTCCCTATCTCTTCTTCTACTACAGTCCCTATCTCTTCTTCTACTACAGTCCCTATCTCTTCTTCTACTACAGTCCCTATCTCTTCTACTACTACAGTCCCTATCTCTTCTTCTACTACAGTCCCTATCTCTTCTACTACTACAGTCCCTACCTCTTCTACTACTACAGTCCCTATATCTTCTTCTACTACAGTCCCTATCTCTTCTACTTCTACAGTCCCTATCTCTTCTTCTACTACAGTCCCTATCTCTTCTTCTACTACAGTCCCTATCTCTTCTTCTACTACAGTCCCTATCTCTTCTACTACTACAGTCCCTATCCCTTCTACTACTACAGTCCCTATCTCTTCTTCTACTACAGTCCCTATCTCTTCTACTACTACAGTCCCTATCTCTTCTACTACTACAGTCCCTATCTCTTCTACTACTACAGTCCCTATCTCTTCTACTACTACAGTCCCTATCTCTTCTTCTACTACAGTCCCTATCTCTTCTTCTACTACAGTCCCTATCTCTTCTTCTACTACAGTCCCTATCTCTTCTTCTACTGCAGTCCCTATCTCTTCTACTACTACAGTCCCTATCTCTTCTTCTACTGCAGTCCCTATCTCTTCTTCTACTACAGTCCCTATCTCTTCTTCTACTACAGTCCCTATCTCTTCTAATACTACAGTCCCTATCTCTTCTTCTACTACAGTCCCTATCTCTTCTTCTACTACAGTCCCTATCTCTTCTTCTACTACAGTCCCTATCTCTTCTTCTACTGCAGTCCCTATCTCTTCTACTACTACAGTCCCTATCTCTTCTTCTACTACAGTCCCTATCTCTTCTTCTACTACAGTCCCTATCTCTTCTTCTACTACAGTCCCTATCTCTTCTTCTACTACAGTCCCTATCTCTTCTACTACTACAGTCCCTATCTCTTCTTCTACTACAGTCCCTATCTCTTCTTCTACTACAGTCCCTATCTCTTCTACTACTACAGTCCCTATCTCTTCTACTACTACAGTCCCTATCACTTCTTCTACTACAGTCCCTATCTCTTCTTCTACTACAGTCCCTATCTCTTCTACTACTACAGTCCCTATCTCTTCTTCTACTACAGTCCCTATCTCTTCTACTACTACAGTCCCTATCTCTTCTACTACTACAGTCCCTATCTCTTCTTCTACTACAGTCCCTATCTCTTCTACTTCTACAGTCCCTATCTCTTCTTCTACTACAGTCCCTATCTCTTCTTCTACTACAGTCCCTATCTCTTCTACTACTACAGTCCCTATCTCTTCTACTACTACAGTCCCTATCTCTTCTTCTACTACAGTCCCTATCTCTTCTTCTACTACAGTCCCTATCTCTTCTACTACTACAGTCCCTATCTCTTCTACTGCAGTCCCTATCTCTTCTTCTACTACAGTCCCTATCTCTTCTACTACTACAGTCCCTATCTCTTCTTCTACTACAGTCCCTATCTCTTCTTCTACTGCAGTCCCTATCTCTTCTTCTACTGCAGTCCCTATCTCTTCTACTACTACAGTCCCTATCTCTTCTTCTACTACAGTCCCTATCTCTTCTACTACTACAGTCCCTATCTCTTCTTCTACTACAGTCCCTATCTCTTCTACTACTACAGTCCCTATCTCTTCTTCTACTACAGTCCCTATCTCTTCTTCTACTACAGTCCCTATCTCTTCTTCTACTACAGTCCCTATCTCTTCTTCTACTACAGTCCCTATCTCTTCTACTACTACAGTCCCTATCTCTTCTTCTACTACAGTCCCTATCTCTTCTTCTACTACAGTCCCTATCTCTTCTACTACTACAGTCCCTATCTCTTCTACTACTACAGTCCCTATCACTTCTTCTACTACAGTCCCTATCTCTTCTTCTACTACAGTCCCTATCTCTTCTACTACTACAGTCCCTATCTCTTCTTCTACTACAGTCCCTATCTCTTCTACTACTACAGTCCCTATCTCTTCTACTACTACAGTCCCTATCTCTTCTTCTACTACAGTCCCTATCTCTTCTACTTCTACAGTCCCTATCTCTTCTTCTACTACAGTCCCTATCTCTTCTTCTACTACAGTCCCTATCTCTTCTACTACTACAGTCCCTATCTCTTCTACTACTACAGTCCCTATCTCTTCTTCTACTACAGTCCCTATCTCTTCTTCTACTACAGTCCCTATCTCTTCTACTACTACAGTCCCTATCTCTTCTACTACTACAGTCCCTATCTCTTCTACTACTACAGTCCCTATCTCTTCTTCTACTACAGTCCCTATCTCTTCTTCTACTACAGTCCCTATCTCTTCTTCTACTACAGTCCCTATCTCTTCTTCTACTGCAGTCCCTATCTCTTCTACTACTACAGTCCCTATCTCTTCTTCTACTGCAGTCCCTATCTCTTCTTCTACTACAGTCCCTATCTCTTCTTCTACTACAGTCCCTATCTCTTCTAATACCACAGTCCCTATCTCTTCTTCTACTACAGTCCCTATCTCTTCTTCTACTACAGTCCCTATCTCTTCTTCTACTACAGTCCCTATCTCTTCTTCTACTGCAGTCCCTATCTCTTCTACTACTACAGTCCCTATCTCTTCTTCTACTACAGTCCCTATCTCTTCTTCTACTACAGTCCCTATCTCTTCTTCTACTACAGTCCCTATCTCTTCTTCTACTACAGTCCCTATCTCTTCTACTACTACAGTCCCTATCTCTTCTTCTAGTACAGTCCCTATCTCTTCTTCTACTACAGTCCCTATCTCTTCTACTACTACAGTCCCTATCTCTTCTACTACTACAGTCCCTATCACTTCTTCTACTACAGTCCCTATCTCTTCTTCTACTACAGTCCCTATCTCTTCTTCTACTACAGTCCCTATCTCTTCTTCTACTACAGTCCCTATCTCTTCTTCTACTACAGTCCCTATCTCTTCTTCTACTACAGTCCCTATCTCTTCTACTACTACAGTCCCTATCTCTTCTTCTACTACAGTCCCTATCTCTTCTTCTACAGTCCCTATCTCTTCTACTACTACAGTCCCTATCTCTTCTACTACTACAGTCCCTATCTCTTCTTCTACTACAGTCCCTATCTCTTCTACTACTACAGTCCCTATCACTTCTTCTACTACAGTCCCTATCTCTTCTTCTACTACAGTCCCTATCTCTTCTACTACTGCAGTCCCTATCTCTTCTTCTACTACAGTCCCTATCTCTTCTACTACTACAGTCCCTATCTCTTCTACTACTACAGTCCCTATCTCTTCTTCTACTGCAGTCCCTATCTCTTCTACTACTACAGTCCCTATCTCTTCTTCTACTACAGTCCCTATCTCTTCTTCTACTACAGTCCCTATCTCTTCTACTACTACAGTCCCTATCTCTTCTACTACTACAGTCCCTATCTCTTCTACTACTACAGTCCCTATCTCTTCTACTACTACAGTCCCTATCTCTTCTACTACTACAGTCCCTATCTCTTCTACTACTACAGTCCCTATCTCTTCTACTACTACAGTCCCTATCTCTTCTTCTACTGCAGTCCCTATCTCTTCTTCTACTGCAGTCCCTATCTCTTCTAATACAGTCCCTATCTCTTCTACTACTACAGTCCCTATCTCTTCTTCTACTACAGTCCCTATCTCTTCTTCTACTACAGTCCCTATCTCTTCTACTACTACAGTCCCTATCTCTTCTTCTACTACAGTCCCTATCTCTTCTTCTACTACAGTCCCTATCTCTTCTACTACTACAGTCCATATCTCTTCTTCTACTACAGTCCCTATCTCTTCTACTACTACAGTCCCTATCTCTTCTTCTACTACAGTCCATATCTCTTCTACTACTACAGTCCCTATCTCTTCTTCTACTACAGTCCCTATCTCTTCTTCTACTACAGTCCCTATCTCTTCTTCTACTACAGTCCCTATCTCTTCTTCTACTACAGTCCCTATCACTTCTTCTACTACAGTCCCTATCTCTTCTACTACTGCAGTCCCTATCTCTTCTACTACTACAGTCCCTATCTCTTCTTCTACTACAGTCCCTATCTCTTCTTCTACTACAGTCCCTATCTCTTCTTCTACTACAGTCCATATCTCTTCTACTACTACAGTCCCTATCTCTTCTTCTACTACAGTCCCTATCTCTTCTTCTACTACAGTCCCTATCTCTTCTTCTACTACAGTCCCTATCTCTTCTACTACAGCAGTCCCTATCTCTTCTTCTACTGCAGTCCCTATCTCTTCTTCTACTACAGTCCCTATCTCTTCTTCTACTACAGTCCCTATCTCTTCTTCTACTACAGTCCCTATCTCTTCTACAACTACAGTCCCTATCTCTTCTTCTACTACAGTCCCTATCTCTTCTACTACAGCAGTCCCTATCTCTTCTTCTACTACAGTCCCTATCTCTTCTACAACTACAGTCCCTATCTCTTCTTCTACTACAGTCCCTATCTCTTCTTCTACTACAGTCCCTATCTCTACTACTACTACAGTCCCTATCTCTTCTTCTACTACAGTCCCTATCTCTTCTACTACTACAGTCCCTATCTCTTCTACTACTACAGTCCCTATCTCTTCTACTACTGCAGTCCCTATCTCTTCTTCTACTACAGTCCCTATCTCTTCTTCTACTACAGTCCCTATCTCTTCTTCTACTACAGTCCCTATCTCTTCTACAACTACAGTCCCTATCTCTTTTTCTACTACAGTCCCTATCTCTTCTACTACAGCAGTCCCTATCTCTTCTTCTACTACAGTCCCTATCTCTTCTACAACTACAGTCCCTATCTCTTCTTCTACTACAGTCCCTATCTTTTCTACTACTGCAGTCCCTATCTCTACTACTACTACAGTCCCTATCTCTTCTACTACTACAGTCCCTATCTCTTCTACTACTACAGTCCCTATCTCTTCTTCTACTACAGTCCCTATCTCTTCTACTACTACAGTCCCTATCTCTTCTACTACTACAGTCCCTATCTCTTCTTCTACTACAGTCCCTATCTCTTCTACTACTACAGTCCCTATCTCTTCTACTACTACAGTCCCTATCTCTTCTACTACTGCAGTCCCTATCTCTTCTTCTACTACAGTCCCTATCTCTTCTACTACTACAGTCCCTATCTCTTCTACTACTACAGTCCCTATCTCTTCTTCTACTACAGTCCCTATCTCTTCTACTACTACAGTCCCTATCTCTTCTACTACTACAGTCCCTATCTCTTCTACTACTACAGTCCCTATCTCTTCTTCTACTACAGTCCCTATCTCTTCTACTACTACAGTCCCTATCTCTTCTTCTACTGCAGTCCCTATCTCTTCTACTACTACAGTCCCTATCTCTTCTACTACTACAGTCCCTATCTCTTCTACTACTACAGTCCCTATCTCTTCTTCTACTGCAGTCCCTATCTCTTCTTCTACTACAGTCCCTATCTCTTCTACTACTACAGTCCCTATCTCTTCTTCTACTACAGTCCCTATCTCTTCTTCTACTACAGTCCCTATCTCTTCTTCTACTACAGTCCCTATCTCTTCTTCTACTACAGTCCCTATCTCTTCTTCTACTACAGTCCCTATCTCTTCTTCTACTACAGTCCCTATCTCTTCTTCTACTACAGTCCCTATCTCTTCTTCTACTGCAGTCCCTATCTCTTCTACTACTACAGTCCCTATCTCTTCTTCTACTACAGTCCCTATCTCTTCTACTGCAGTCCCTATCTCTTCTTCTACTGCAGTCCCTATCTCTTCTTCTTCTACAGTCCCTATCTCTTCTTCTACTACAGTCCCTATCTCTTCTACTACTACAGTCCCTATCTCTTCTACTGCAGTCCCTATCTCTTCTTCTACTGCAGTCCCTATCTCTTCTTCTTCTACAGTCCCTATCTCTTCTTCTACTACAGTCCCTATCTCTTCTACTACTACAGTCCCTATCTCTTCTTCTACTGCAGTCCCTATCTCTTCTTCTACTACAGTCCCTATCTCAGTCCCTAATTAACACAAGGATTACATTTCCTTCTATGACTTGCACTACTTGCATACAAAAAAAACGTTGGTATCTCAGTCTGCATTTTACTTCATTGTACTTTCCTTGTACTTAGGTTGTACTTTAGTTTGTATATTTGTATAGTGTTTAGATTGTATATTGTATATTTGTATAGTGTTTAGTTTGTATATTGTATATTTGTATAGTGTTTAGTTTGTATATTGTATATTTGTATAGTGTTTAGTTTGTATATTGTATATTTGTATAGTTTTTAGTTTGTATATTGTATATTTGTATAGTGTTTAGTTTGTATATTGTATATTTGTATAGTGTTTAGTTTGTATATTGTATATTTGTATAGTTTTTAGTTTGTATATTGTATATTTGTATACTTTTTAGTTTGTATATTGTATATTTGTATAGTGTTTAGTTTGTATAGTGTATATTATATAGTGTTTAGTTTGTATATTGTATATTTGTATAGTGTTTAGTTTGTATATTGTATATTTGTATAGTGTTTAGTTTGTATATTGTATATTTGTATAGTGTTTAGTTTGTATAGTGTATATTATATAGTGTTTAGTTTGTATATTGTATATTTGTATAGTGTTTAGATTGTATATTGTATATTTGTATAGTGTTTAGATTGTATATTGTATATTTGTATAGTGTTTAGATTGTATATTGTATATTTTACTGTATGAAGCACATTCTCAGGAGGCTCATACAGAACCAAGCATTTCAGTGTAATGTACTTTATACGTGACAAATTAAAGCAAACTTGAAACTTGAACTTGACTTCATCATTCAAACATATTAACTCTCAGTAATCGTCTAACTAAACCAATGTGTGCAAAGGTTTTGGATAATGTCATTTGAGATTATGTGCAAAATAAATCACCATTGTTTATCGGTGAAGTGTCCCTCTATCGCCCTTTATTTTTTTTCCGGGCCCAGAGATTAGTCACATGTAACCAAAAACATTGATTCTGTCTAGACTAGGAGTTCCTTCTCACTCAACCGTTCCTATTGAGGCCAGCGGGACGGGTCATAAAAGCACATAAACATCCAACATGGAGTCTCTCAGTCGGCATGAAGACCTGTAATGTACTGCAGGCAAACACAGGAAGACACAAACACTTGAGCTACTGACCAAGTTACACAAGTTATCCCAATTCCTCCACTGCAAGGGAGTGTAAAGTTCAGACAAGTCCACTGGGTTTTCCTTGGCTGATGTTAAGTGTGTTGACAAGTAGTTTACCGCCCTCCGGAAAACTGGGACTACCTTAACCCTTTCACTACCACACTACAGAAGGTTAACCCTTTCACTACCACACTACAGACGGTTAACCGTCTGTAGTGTGGTAGTGAAAGGGTTAACCTTCTGTAGCGTGGTAGTGAAAGGTTAACCTTCTGTAGTGTGGTAGTGAAAGGTTAACCTTCTGTAGTGTGGTAGTGAAAGGTTAACCTTCTGTAGCGTGGTAGTGAAAGGGTTAACCTTCTGTAGTGTGGTAGTGAAAGGTTAACCTTCTGTAGTGTGATAGTAAAGGGTTAACCTTCTGTAGTGTGGTAGTGAAAGGTTAACCTTCTGTAGTGTGGTAGTGAAAGGGTTAACCTTCTGTAGTGTGGTAGTGAAAGGTTGACCTTCTGTAGTGTGGTAGTGAAAGGGTTAACCTTCTGTAGCGTGGTAGTGAAAGGTTAACCTTCTGTAGTGTGGTAGTGAAAGGTTAACCTTCTGTAGTGTGGCAGTGAAAGGGTTAACCTTCTGTAGCGTGGTAGTGAAAGGGTTAACCTTCTGTAGTGTGGTAGTGAAAGGTTAACCTTCTGTAGTGTGGTAGTGAAAGGTTAACCTTCTGTAGTGTGGTAGTGAAAGGGTTAACCTTCTGTAGTGTGGTAGTGAAAGGTTAACCTTCTGTAGTGTGGTAGTGAAAGGGTTAACCTTCTGTAGCGTGGTAGTGAAAGGTTAACCTTCTGTAGTGTGGTAGTGAAAGGTTAACCTTCTGTAGTGTGGTAGTGAAAGGTTGACCTTCTGTAGTGTGGTAGTGAAAGGTTAACCTTCTGTAGTGTGGCAGTGAAAGGGTTAACCTTCTGTATTGTCGCAGTGAAAGGGTTAACCTTCTGTAGTGTGGCAGTGAAAGGGTTAACCTTCTGTAGTGTGGCAGTGAAAGGGTTAACCTTCTGTAGTGTGGTAGTGAAAGGTTGACCTTCTGTAGTGTGGTAGTGAAAGTTTAACCTTCTGTAGTGTGGCAGTGAAAGGGTTAACCTTCTGTATTGTCGCAGTGAAAGGGTTAACCTTCTGTATTGTCGCAGTGAAAGGGTTAACCCTCTGGTAGTGAAAGGGTTACAGCCAGGCATCTCATGCACAGCGTCATAACGAGTGGCCTCTACTGAGAACTCGCTGTCCAGACGGTCTATGGCCGTGTTGTTGTCGAGGCACTAAATCTCAAGTCCGAGTCGAATCTTGAGTCCCCATCACCCGAGTCGAGTCCCCATCACCCTGGTCCGAGTCCCCATCACCCTGGTCCCAGTCGAGTCCCCATCACCCTGGTCCCAGTCGAGTCCCCATCACCCTGGTCCGAGTCGAGTCCCCATCACCCTGGTCCGAGTCGAGTCCCCATCACCCTGGTCCCAGTCGAGTCCCCATCACCCTGGTCCCAGTCGAGTCCCCATCACCCTGGTCCCAGTCGAGTCCCCATCACCCTGGTCCCAGTCGAGTCCCCATCACCCTGGTCCGAGTCGAGTCCCCATCACCCTGGTCCCAGTCGAGTCCCTGGTCCCAGTCGAGTCCCCATCACCCTGGTCCCAGTCGAGTCCCCATCACCCTGGTCCCAGTCGAGTCCCCATCACCCTGGTCCCAGTCGAGTCCCCATCACCCTGGTCCGAGTCCCCATCACCCTGGTCCCAGTCGAGTCCCCATCACCCTGGTCCCAGTCGAGTCCCCATCACCCTGGTCCCAGTCGAGTCCCCATCACCCTGGTCCCAGTCGAGTCCCCATCACCCTGGTCCGAGTCCCCATCACCCTGGTCCCAGTAGTGTGGTAGTGAAAGGTTAACCTTCTGTAGTGTGGTAGTGAAAGGGTTAACCTTCTGTAGCGTGGTAGTGAAAGGTTAACCTTCTGTAGTGTGGTAGTGAAAGGTTAACCTTCTGTAGTGTGGTAGTGAAAGGTTGACCTTCTGTAGTGTGGTAGTGAAAGGTTAACCTTCTGTAGTGTGGCAGTGAAAGGGTTAACCTTCTGTATTGTCGCAGTGAAAGGGTTAACCTTCTGTAGTGTGGCAGTGAAAGGGTTAACCTTCTGTAGTGTGGCAGTGAAAGGGTTAACCTTCTGTAGTGTGGTAGTGAAAGGTTGACCTTCTGTAGTGTGGTAGTGAAAGTTTAACCTTCTGTAGTGTGGCAGTGAAAGGGTTAACCTTCTGTATTGTCGCAGTGAAAGGGTTAACCTTCTGTATTGTCGCAGTGAAAGGGTTAACCCTCTGGTAGTGAAAGGGTTACAGCCAGGCATCTCATGCACAGCGTCATAACGAGTGGCCTCTACTGAGAACTCGCTGTCCAGACGGTCTATGGCCGTGTTGTTGTCGAGGCACTAAATCTCAAGTCCGAGTCGAATCTTGAGTCCCCATCACCCGAGTCGAGTCCCCATCACCCTGGTCCGAGTCCCCATCACCCTGGTCCCAGTCGAGTCCCCATCACCCTGGTCCCAGTCGAGTCCCCATCACCCTGGTCCGAGTCGAGTCCCCATCACCCTGGTCCGAGTCGAGTCCCCATCACCCTGGTCCCAGTCGAGTCCCCATCACCCTGGTCCCAGTCGAGTCCCCATCACCCTGGTCCCAGTCGAGTCCCCATCACCCTGGTCCCAGTCGAGTCCCCATCACCCTGGTCCGAGTCGAGTCCCCATCACCCTGGTCCCAGTCGAGTCCCCATCACCCTGGTCCGAGTCGAGTCCCCATCACCCTGGTCCGAGTCCCCATCACCCTGGTCCCAGTCGAGTCCCCATCACCCTGGTCCCAGTCGAGTCCCCATCACCCTGGTCCCAGTCGAGTCCCCATCACCCTGGTCCGAGTCGAGTCCTCATCACCCTGGTCCCAGTCGAGTCCCCATCACCCTGGTCCCAGTCGAGTCCCCATCACCCTGGTCCCAGTCGAGTCCCCATCACCCTGGTCCCAGTCGAGTCCCCATCACCCTGGTCCGAGTCGAGTCCCCATCACCCTGGTCCGAGTCCCCATCACCCTGGTCCCAGTCGAGTCCCCATCACCCTGGTCCCAGTCGAGTCCCCATCACCCTGGTCCCAGTCGAGTCCCCATCACCCTGGTCCCAGTCCCCATCACCCTGGTCCCAGTCGAGTCCCCATCACCCTGGTCCGAGTCGAGTCCCCATCACCCTGGTCCCAGTCGAGTCCCCATCACCCTGGTCCCAGTCCAGTTCCCATCACCCTGGTCCCAGTCGAGTCCCCATCACCCTGGTCCCAGTCGAGTCCCCATCACCCTGGTCCCAGTCGAGTCCCCATCACCCTGGTCCCAGTCGAGTCCCCATCACCCTGGTCCGAGTCCCCATCACCCTGGTCCCAGTCGAGTCCCCATCACCCTGGTCCCAGTCGAGTCCCCATCACCCTGGTCCCAGTCGAGTCCCCATCACCCTGGTCCCAGTCGAGTCCCCATCACCCTGGTCCCAGTCCCCATCACCCTGGTCCCAGTCGAGTCCCCATCACCCTGGTCCCAGTCGAGTCCCCATCACCCTGGTCCCAGTCGAGTCCCCATCACCCTGGTCCCAGTCGAGTCCCCATCACCCTGGTCCGAGTCCCCATCACCCTGGTCCCAGTCGAGTCCCCATCACCCTGGTCCGAGTCCCCATCACCCTGGTCCCAGTCGAGTCCCCATCACCCTGGTCCGAGTCCCCATCACCCTGGTCCCAGTCGAGTCCCCATCACCCTGGTCCCAGTCGAGTCCCCATCACCCTGGTCCCAGTCGAGTCCCCATCACCCTGGTCCCAGTCGAGTCCCCATCACCCTGGTCCCAGTCGAGTCCCCATCACCCTGGTCCCAGTCGAGTCCCCATCACCCTGGTCCCAGTCGAGTCCCCATCACCCTGGTCCCAGTCGAGTCCCCATCACCCTGGTCCCAGTCGAGTCCCCATCACCCTGGTCCCAGTCGAGTCCCCATCACCCTGGTCCCAGTCGAGTCCCCATCACCCTGGTCCCAGTCGAGTCCCCATCACCCTGGTCCGAGTCCCCATCACCCTGGTCCCAGTCGAGTCCCCATCACCCTGGTCCCAGTCGAGTCCCCATCACCCTGGTCCCAGTCGAGTCCCCATCACCCTGGTCCCAGTCGAGTCCCCATCACCCTGGTCCCAGTCCCCATCACCCTGGTCCCAGTCGAGTCCCCATCACCCTGGTCCCAGTCGAGTCCCCATCACCCTGGTCCCAGTCGAGTCCCCATCACCCTGGTCCCAGTCGAGTCCCCATCACCCTGGTCCGAGTCCCCATCACCCTGGTCCCAGTCGAGTCCCCATCACCCTGGTCCGAGTCCCCATCACCCTGGTCCCAGTCGAGTCCCCATCACCCTGGTCCGAGTCCCCATCACCCTGGTCCCAGTCGAGTCCCCATCACCCTGGTCCCAGTCGAGTCCCCATCACCCTGGTCCCAGTCGAGTCCCCATCACCCTGGTCCCAGTCGAGTCCCCATCACCCTGGTCCCAGTCGAGTCCCCATCACCCTGGTCCCAGTCGAGTCCCCATCACCCTGGTCCCAGTCGAGTCCCCATCACCCTGGTCCCAGTCGAGTCCCCATCACCCTGGTCCCAGTCGAGTCCCCATCACCCTGGTCCCAGTCGAGTCCCCATCACCCTGGTCCCAGTCGAGTCCCCATCACCCTGGTCCCAGTCGAGTCCCCATCACCCTGGTCCGAGTCCCCATCACCCTGGTCCCAGTCGAGTCCCCATCACCCTGGTCCCAGTCGAGTCCCCATCACCCTGGTCCCAGTCGAGTCCCCATCACCCTGGTCCCAGTCGAGTCCCCATCACCCTGGTCCGAGTCCCCATCACCCTGGTCCCAGTCGAGTCCCCATCACCCTGGTCCGAGTCCCCATCACCCTGGTCCCAGTCGAGTCCCCATCACCCTGGTCCCAGTCGAGTCCCCATCACCCTGGTCCCAGTCGAGTCCCCATCACCCTGGTCCCAGTCGAGTCCCCATCACCCTGGTCCCAGTCCAGTCCCCATCACCCTGGTCCCAGTCGAGTCCCCATCACCCTGGTCCCAGTCGAGTCCCCATCACCCTGGTCCCAGTCGAGTCCCCATCACCCTGGTCCAAGTCCCCATCACCCTGGTCCGAGTCCCCATCACCCTGGTCCGAGTCGAGTCCCCATCACCCTGGTCCGAGTCGAGTCCCCATCACCCTGGTCCGAGTCGAGTCCCCATCACCCTGGTCCGAGTCGAGTCCTCATCACCCTGGTCCCAGTCGAGTCCCCATCACCCTGGTCCGAGTCGAGTCCTCATCACCCTGGTCCCAGTCGAGTCCCCATCACCCTGGTCCCAGTCCAGTCCCCATCACCCTGGTCCCAGTCGAGTCCCCATCACCCTGGTCCGAGTCGAGTCCCCATCACCCTGGTCCCAGTCGAGTCCCCATCACCCTGGTCCCAGTCGAGTCCCCATCACCCTGGTCCGAGTCGAGTCCCCATCACCCTGGTCCCAGTCGAGTCCCCATCACCCTGGTCCGAGTCGAGTCCCCATCACCCTGGTCCCAGTCGAGTCCCCATCACCCTGGTCCCAGTCGAGTCCCCATCACCCTGGTCCGAGTCGAGTCCCCATCACCCTGGTCCGAGTCGAGTCCCCATCACCCTGGTCCGAGTCCCCATCACCCTGGTCCCAGTCGAGTCCCCATCACCCTGGTCCGAGTCCCCATCACCCTGGTCCCAGTCGAGTCCCCATCACCCTGGTCCCAGTCGAGTCCCCATCACCCTGGTCCGAGTCCCCATCACCCTGGTCCGAGTCGAGTCCCCATCACCCTGGTCCGAGTCGAGTCCCCATCACCCTGGTCCCAGTCGAGTCCCCATCACCCTGGTCCGAGTCCCCATCACCCTGGTCCGAGTCGAGTCCCCATCACCCTGGTCCCAGTCGAGTCCCCATCACCCTGGTCCGAGTCGAGTCCCCATCACCCTGGTCCCAGTCGAGTCCCCATCACCCTGGTCCCAGTCGAGTCCCCATCACCCTGGTCCCAGTCGAGTCCCCATCACCCTGGTCCGAGTCCCCATCACCCTGGTCCGAGTCGAGTCCCCATCACCCTGGTCCCAGTCGAGTCCCCATCACCCTGGTCCCAGTCGAGTCCCCATCACCCTGGTCCCAGTCGAGTCCCCATCACCCTGGTCCCAGTCGAGTCCCCATCACCCTGGTCCCAGTCGAGTCCCCATCACCCTGGTCCCAGTCGAGTCCCCATCACCCTGGTCCGAGTCGAGTCCCCATCACCCTGGTCCGAGTCCCCATCACCCTGGTCCGAGTCGAGTCCCCATCACCCTGGTCCCAGTCGAGTCCCCATCACCCTGGTCCCAGTCGAGTCCCCATCACCCTGGTCCCAGTCGAGTCCCCATCACCCTGGTCCCAGTCGAGTCCCCATCACCCTGGTCCGAGTCCCCATCACCCTGGTCCCAGTCGAGTCCCCATCACCCTGGTCCCAGTCGAGTCCCCATCACCCTGGTCCCAGTCGAGTCCCCATCACCCTGGTCCCAGTCGAGTCCCCATCACCCTGGTCCCAGTCGAGTCCCCATCACCCTGGTCCCAGTCGAGTCCCCATCACCCTGGTCCCAGTCCAGTCCCCATCACCCTGGTCCCAGTCGAGTCCCCATCACCCTGGTCCCAGTCGAGTCCCCATCACCCTGGTCCCAGTCGAGTCCCCATCACCCTGGTCCCAGTCGAGTCCCCATCACCCTGGTCCCAGTCGAGTCCAAGTCATGGAGGTTGAGTCCACTCCATCAAAGAGCCGACGTACAAATATAAAAAGGTCTACAATAATTATAAATGACACAGCGGTCACCGTTTCAAAGGGAGTTATTTAATTTGTGACACAATAGCCATCAATATCTTATGCCAAATAGACTATTACACTTTTTCTTTTAAATAAATAACTGTATTTATCAATTAACAAGTCCGAGTCCTCGTCTGCACCTTCCGAGTCCGAATGCAGTCAATGCTGGAGTCCAAGTCCGAGTCATTGGTGCTCAAGTCCAAGTCCAGTCACGAGTCTACATCACTGGTCTATGGTATAGTTGTTTATAAACATAACCCTTAACCATAACCTCACTGGAGACCTTGTGCTTAAAAGGAACACGCCAACACTGGGAAATACACTGTCTTCCCCAGAGTCAGACAGGAAGATAGAGACCAGTCTCCTCGCTGTGCGTTCAGTAGAAAGCTATCCAGCTGCAAGCTAGCTTAGCTTAGCACAAATGAGTGGAAGCGGATACGGACCACTAGCCTAGTTTATAACTCTGGGAAAGGTGTTTTTGGCCAACAGCTAGGCTAGCTAATCCGTATTCGCTTCCATTCATTTGTGCTAAGCTAGCTTCCTTTAACCTTAACCCTTTCACTGCCGCACAACCAAATGGTTTAACCCTTTCACTGTGACAATACACAGAAGGTTAACCCTTTACTATCACACTACCTCTACGGTAACCGTTGGTAGTGTGATAGTAAAGGGTTAACCTTCTGTAGTGTGGCAGTGAAAGGGTTAAAGGACCATGCCAGTCTGTTTGCCATGTCATTCATTCTTCTTAGAAATGACATCAGAATCAGCTTTATTGCCACGTCCCTCCCCCCCCCCCTACCCAACCTCCCCCAATGTACAGTTTCTACGTCAAATGTATATACACTCTTTTCTGGACACTTTTTGTATCACAAACAGTACTGTATTTGCAAATCTGGTATGTCATAAATGTATAGATGTAGCAGGACTGTCTATCTGTATGTCGTGTATGTCATATATGTTATGATGAATTGAAAATGGGGGACCCTGATGTAAACAAGACGAAAGTCTTTCTCTGGCCTGCATCCCCTTAACAATTTTATGTATTGAGCCGTACTGTATTGTACCCATTCTGCAATCTGTTAATAAAGTTTTCAATCAATCAATCAGTCACAGCATAGAGGAGTTCAGTTCTGTATCACTCTAGCTCCCGCTCTGCGTCTCTATGCATATATCTCGCTTCAGCATATATACACTGAATACATTTCAAAATGTACCTTTAAATGCCAGCATTCATCTGGCCACACCCCCATCCGCTTACCTATATAAGCAGGGGTGGTGCCACACACTCATCTCCTTCTCAAATTTCATCACAAGCAACGTGTTGCTATATGCCCACTTGACGTAGAGAAAAATATTGGCTGGAAAAGCAATGTTTACGGGGAAAGGAAGAACAAGGAGATACGTTGACATCATATCTTTATTTTCTCTCTCACTATTTTCGAGAAAATACGGCGATATTGTCTTCGTACTGGAGTGTCTGGAAGATGGTGATCATTCTAAAAATCCTCCACCGGTTTTCGTATTGGGAGCACGCCGCTGCATGCCTCTCAACTGCAGTTCCTTGCTGTGTTGGTTGGGGTGAAACCTTTCAGGACACAGCTGAATCTGTAGGATGCGCCGCTGTTGTGAGAAGCGGTGGGTTTCAGGTTGGGTGAGTACTGTTTGTGTAACCCCAGGTTCAGATTCATAATTATCAGTTACATAAATAGTTCCTGTTTATCTCTGCTACCACTTCCTGTTTTACCATGAGGTCCCACTTCCTGTATATAGCGTATGATGTCATGATTTGAAGGTTCTGGAACCTTTGTGATGTCATCCTATGATGTCATATAGAACATTCCGGAACCTCTTGGTTTCCTATATATTCAGCCAGCTCTCAAGCAGCCAGCCTCTTTCTCCTCAACCACTGGACCCGCAACATCACCCAGACGGACCGGACTAACCAACCGACTGGAAGCCGCAAGTCTCCACCAGCACCCCGGAGCAGTCCAGACCACCCCTCACCAAGCGTGCTCAGCTGGATAGATACCCGATGGCGAGCCAACCCCGGAACATTTGATAAGACTAATGGCAGCCTGCTGTGAATACCCATGAGGCTCACCTAGTGCTCAACTATTGCTACACCACTAGTCCGGTAGGATTGAACTGAACGAGACTACAAGGACTTCCAAGGGAGGCAATCCCGTTCACCTTATGTTGTGATATTGTATTTTGTATTTGAATTGATTTAACTGGATATATGGATATAGATATTCTGCCATTGTATGATGTTATAATAGAACCTTCTAGAACATAGAACCTTCTAGAACCGGTTGTGGTGATGTCATAATAGACCTCGATTATCGCCGAATCACTTCCTGGTTTAAAGAGTTAACGGGCCAATTCACCTAATAAGGTATTTGCATTCCCTGATAAACTAATATAGAGTTACCGATGATAACCTCAGAGACGTCTGAATGAACCCCAATGTGTTGATCCAATCGACCTAGGCCTTGATATCGACCTAACCCTCCCGCAAGGAAAGGTTACTGACCTAATCTAAAAGGGATACTTCAAAGCATAAGTTGTACTTTACGTACGTATGTATTATTACTGTTTATCTAGCGCGCTTTTAATTAAAACACCGGTTATTGTTATAACTCTGCCTCTGGTCTACAATTCTTTTAATTGTGTATATTACTCCTTGTCGCATTCGAACCTAGAACTGTGCCCGTGGCAAACAGCTGTTACTGGTATTAACACAAGTGCTACATAAATTTGGCGAGCCAGCCAGGAGGAGTATATCACAGTTAACTGGATTATTAGCCTGTAAGGCAGAAGCTTAAATAGCGTGTAGCGATGGAAGTAGTTCAGACTAGCAGAGTGAGACTCCCTAATTCAATCATAGTCCGCGGTATAGACGATATTACCACTGACCCTGACCTGAAGGAATATCTGATGGGACGCGGCACCATTCAGAGGACGTTCTTAGTAGCTCCTGTCGGCTTAGAGCCAGAATCACGGGTTATTATAGAATACGACGGCCCGCAAGCAGTTTCTAATTTCCGACTAACCACGCCCGACGCGAGTTACCTCATTCGAGACTTAGCCAGCGTTTATGACCCTGTAGCCAGTGACACGGTTACACAGACTTTTCTCGCAGACCTAGCGGTGATAGCGACAGAGAGGGGCGAAGCCCTTGAGGAAGTCCTCACGAGAGAACTCGCCACCATCAGCGCCACCCTCAAACGCCGCCCTCAGCCCGACCCCCACCCCGACGAAGGGACCGGGGGGGACGCATTCAGAATGGACGCCCCACAGGGTCCGGGGCCTGCAACACAAGCAAGCCCCTTACCCTGGACAAGCCGAGTGGAGCCGGTACCCGAGCTCCGCTGGCCTCAAGCACCAGTGCGCCCGCAAGAGAATGCACAACCTGTTCTGACACCCGCTGATGTCAACCCACCAGGGATGCAAAGGATAATTGTGGAGCACCTAATGAGAACCGAAGACGCAGCCATGCTCAGTCAAGCATCCGTGAGAATCAGACCCTTCTCTGGGCGAAGCCCTCCGCCCGACAGAGAAGTAGACTACGAGACATGGCGGAACAATGCGGTTCTTCTCCTCAACGACCAAAGAGTGTCTGATGTAAACAAATCCCGGAAACTCCTGGATAGCCTCATGGCACCCGCCAGTGACATGGTAAGACACCTGGAACCTGACTGTCCTCCAGGGGACTACCTGGAGAGCCTCGACGCCGCCTTCGGAACCATTGAAGATGGAGCTGATCTTTTTGCCAAGTACCTGAATACAGTGCAATACGTTGGAGAGAAATCATCAGCTTACCTTCCGCGATTACGGGGGATCCTGACTACCACCTATAGGAGGGGGGGCGTAGCGGCCAATGCCCTCGATCGGCAACTGCTAAGCCAATTCATCAGAGGCTGCAGGGACACCGCCATGCTAACCGAGCTGCAGCTAGCACAGAGAAAGAACAACCCACCTACCTTTACCGAATTCCTCCTGTTAATCCGCACCGCAGAAGACCAGCGCTCTTCCAAAGAATACCGCATGAGACAGAGCCCGAACGTTTCGAGGCCAAGGGTATCGAGTAACGCCCAGGGCAGCTGGACCCAAAGGGAAGAGGAATACGCTCCAAAGTCGATTCCGGACTCCAGCTCCAACTTCCAACGGTTAGAGGGCCTAATTGCAGACTTACAGACACAGATCCTGGGAAGGAGGGACAACCGGAACAGACAAGCGAGGCCAGCTTCCAAGCAAGAAGCCCAGGCATCAGTTAAACCGACGACTAACAGAGGTACTCCCAAGTCCCAAAAGTCGGAGACTCAAAGCCCAAAGTCCTACATAAGCCATAGACCCAGACCCTGGTATTGTTTCAGCTGTGGAGAAGATGGACACATGCGACACCAATGCGAGAGGGAGCCGAACCCCTCTCTGGTGGACTTGAAACATAAAGTACTAGCTGAAAACCAGCAGGTCTGGGACATGAATTTAAACTAAAGACAGTTGCTGCAGAGGGACGAGCAGGAACTGGGGTACGAGAGAGATGTCCCAGACGGCAGTGGCGCGCCTCGGCCACTTATGCCAAAGTGGCGGCCATACCTAAAGGACTGGTTGGAGCCAAATGCACTGCCCACGTAATCCTGGAAGGTAAAGAATGCGGCTGCTTACTCGATACAGGCTCCCAAGTAACAACGATCCCAAATTCCTTCTATCAAGCGAACATGTCTCACCTACCCCTTAACTCCTTATACGACCTGCTGGAAGTGGAAGGAGCCAATGGGCAGGAGATCCCCTACCTCGGCTACGTCGAAACTACAATCACGTTTCCACGGAGCATGTTCGGTGTAGACATCGACATCGCCACCCTAGCGCTGATTGTGCCTGATATGAGCACTACCCTGTCCACAGTGCTGGTAGGCACAAACGCCCTAGACAGCCTGTACCAGCAGTGCAAAGATACCCCATCTACGAAATACCAATCCCGGCCCTACGGCTACCAGGTAGTCTTGCGAACCCTTGAAGCCAGACATAAACAGTCTGCGGAGTCCAGCCTGGGCGAAGTGAAACTACATAGCAGAGACCCGGAAACTATCGCTCCAGGGCAGACCAAAGTCCTCGAGGGGGTAGTGAGTTGCCGGGCAACCCACGCAGGAAGATGGGTGATGATAGAGTCCCCAAGGTCAACGGCCTTGCCAGGGGGAATCTTGGTATCAGGTGGCTTAGCAGAGCTACCACGAAAACTGCCACATTGTATACCAGTCCTCCTTAAGAACGAGTCCGACCACGATATTACCCTGTCCCCGAGGGTTGTGATAGCCGAGATACATGCAGTCATGAGTGTCCGGCCGCTCAAGACACTGGACGCAGACCTAGCGACAGACCCTAACCAAACATCAAAGCTCAAGTTTGACTTTGGAGACTCTCCAGTACCTCAAGAGTGGAAAGAGAAGATAACGGAACGGCTGAACTCCATGCAAGAAGTTTTCGCCCACCACGATCTCGACTTTGGATGCACTGACAAGATAAAGCATCACATAAAGCTCAATGACAAGACACCATTCAAACAACGGGCGAGACCGATACACCCGCAAGATATAGAAGCTGTGCGCGCCCACATTCAACAGCTCCTCGACACTGGAGTCATCCGAGAATCTGAATCACCATTCTCGTCGCCCATTGTAGTCGTCAGGAAGAAGAACGGCGATGTCAGGCTATGCATAGACTACAGGAAACTGAACCTCCAAACAGTAAAGGACTCATACGCCCTGCCCAACCTGGAGGATTCCTTTTCAGCACTGACTGGGTCCAAATGGTTCTCAGTGCTAGATCTCAAATCTGGTTATTACCAGATCGAAATGGAAGAAAAGGACAAGCACAAGACAGCATTTGTCTGCCCGCTGGGGTTCTTTGAGTTCAATAGGATGCCTCAAGGAATAACAAATGCGCCAGGCACATTCCAGCGGCTTATGGAGAGGTGCGTGGGAGAGTTGAACTTGAAGCAAACCCTCGTCTTCCTGGACGATCTGATCGTTTTCTCTTCAACGCTGGAGGAACACGAGGCGCGACTCATGCGAGTCCTGAGCAAGCTGAACGAGTATGGGCTAAAACTATCACCCGAAAAGTGCAAATTCTTCCAGACCTCCGTAAGGTATCTAGGCCACATAGTGTCTGAGAAAGGAGTCGAAACGGACCCAGAAAAGACAACCGCACTCACCACCTGGCCAAAGCCAACCAAGCTGAAAGAACTGAGAGCATTTCTAGGATTCTGCGGGTACTACCGTAAATTCGTCAAAGACTATTCCAAGATAGTGAAACCCCTCAACGCACTTACTGCCGGATACCCTCCCATGAAGAAGCATGGGAAAGCTACAGTGACCGCCGAGAAGTATTACGACCCTAAAGCTCCCTTCCATGACAGATGGACCCCAGCGTGCCAGACAGCTTTCGACGCTATCATAGAAAAGCTGACCACTACCCCTGTTCTCGGTTTCGCCGACCCCGAAAAGCCGTACATATTGCACACGGATGCAAGCGCACTAGGTCTCGGCGCCGCCCTTTACCAGGAGCAGCAAGGACAGAAGCGTGTCATCGCGTATGCAAGCCGCGGATTGTCAAAATGTGAAACCAGATATCCTGCCCATAAATTGGAGTTCCTTGCCTTAAAATGGTCGGTAACTGAGAAGTTCCAGGATTACCTCTACGGACGACCATTTCTTGCTGTCACTGATAGTAACCCCCTGACGTATGTCCTTACCACGGCTAAGCTTGATGCCGCAAGCTACAGATGGTTATCCGATCTATCTACCTTCGACTTCCAGCTGCAATACAGAGCTGGGAACCAGAATCAAGACGCTGATGGGCTGTCCCGGCGACCACACAGCAGACCAGCGGATGACGCAAAATCGATAAAAGAGATGGAAAGAATACAACAGTTTGCGAAAAGACACCTCCCGGAACCAGAGCACACAAACATGAGTGAAGACATCATTATAGCCATCTGCGACAGACACTTAGTTCGCGAAGTGATCGACAACGGTTCTACAGAGACACCATCGAGCCGTGCATCGGTGGGATCACTTGCCCTCCACCCAAGTGCAATCCCAGACAGCTTCCAAGGAGAGGATCAGCTGGGTGGCCTACCCGTCGTTCCGCTGATAACTCCTGCCGAAATGAGAGAAAAGCAAAGAGCCGACACCTGTATCAGTCAAGTACTACAGCTAGTGGAGGCAGGGGAGAAACCTCCTCCACCGACACTCAGAAAGGAAATCCCAGAACTTTACCTTCTACTAAGAGAGTGGAATCAAGTATTGGACGGGGTCCTGTACAGGAAGAGGCAAGAAGGCGCACAGACCCACCATCAACTGGTGCTGCCGGAAGACATGAGACCTATGGTCTTAAAAAGCCTTCACGATGACATGGGCCACATGGGCGTGGACCGAACCCTAGACCTCGTCCGGAAGCGATTCTATTGGCCCAAAATGGCAGCTGAAATAGAGACAAAGATCAGGACCTGCAACCGATGTGTACGGCGTAAGGTTCCACAAGAGAGAGCTGCCCCGTTGGTGAACATCACGGCCACACGACCACTAGAGTTGCTGTGCATGGACTTTCTCAGCCTGGAACCAGACTCCAGTAACACAAAGGACATCTTGGTCATTACGGACCACTTCACGAAATACGCAGTAGCGATCCCTACCGCCAATCAAAAAGCGCGGACCGTCGCTAAATGCCTGTGGGACAACTTCATTGTCCACTATGGTATCCCGGAGAAGCTCCACAGCGACCAAGGTGCGGATTTCCAATCCCGCACAATTAGAGAGCTGTGTGAGCTGGCCGGCATCAAAAAGATACGAACTACCCCGTACCATCCAAGGGGAAACCCAGTAGAACGCTTCAACCGGACCCTGCTTAATATGCTGGGCACCCTGGAGAATAAGAAGAAGAGCCATTGGCGAGACTACGTCAAACCCCTAGTACACGCCTACAACTGTACTAAGAACGACACTACTGGATTCACCCCGTATGAACTGATGTTCGGGCGACAGCCAAGATTGCCTGTGGACATAGCCTTCAACTTACCTGTCAACTACAAGCCAGGCTCACACTCGCAGTACGTCCGCAGTTTGAGATCGCACCTTGAAGCAAGTTACAGAGTAGCTACAGAAAATGCGCAGAAGACGGCGGACCGCAACAAAGCCAGGTTCGACAAACGAGTTGTTGAGTCTACCCTGCAGGAAGGGGACAGGGTTCTCGTCAGGAACGTCCGCCTCAGAGGAAAGCACAAGCTAGCAGACCGGTGGGAAGCAGATATCTATATTGTAGTGAAACACACTGGACATGTCCCAGTCTATGTAGTGCGACCTGAAACCAGAGATGGCCCACTACGAACGCTCCACAGAGACCTACTGCTACCTTGCGGCTTCCTTCCTACTACCCCTGTGGAAGATGGACCTCCTGTAAAGGTCAAAGCTAAGCGACCAAGAACTCGACAGAACCCAAGAGAAGAAAGCTTGAATGAATCGGAGGGAGAGGACCCAGATGATGACTATCTTGATCTCCCTTATCACTATGACCAGGGAGGTCTAGTGGTGGAAACACGACTCTTTCCAGTGTCCACAGTCGAGCAAGACCCCTCAGACGGAGTCATTATTCCAGAGGGAGCGCCAGATACAGCGGATCTGGAAACTCCCTTACCTGATATGGATCCGGAAGAGGACAACCTACCCGACCAGACCTTACCAGTTATGAGTTCAGAGGAGAACAATACTAGCATGAATGAACTGGAGACCGAACCCGATGGACCGGGGAATGTCCACAACGATGTGGAAAGAGAAACCGAAAGAGAGGTCATAGATGAACAGCCAAGAAGGTCGACAAGACATAGGGAACCTCCAAAAACCCTGACTTATCACCGACTAGGAAACCCAATAGTGACGATAATCCAGTCAATATTACAGAGTCTAAGCTCAGTAATCGCAGACTCTTTAGGTGACTCTGACTCCACAGAACCCCATAGGATTGTGATAATGTAGTCCTGGGGTAATATGCACAGGGACGTGCATTAGGATAGAAGGGGAGAATGTAACCTCGGGTTCAGATTCATAACTAGCATAGGAACATAAATAGTTAATGTTAGTAGGTAAGAACTTTCTAGACAGTAAAACATTCTAGGCCCAGACTCCCCAAAACCCCATAGGATTGTGATAATGTAGTCCTGGGATAATATGCACAGGGACGTGCATTAGGATAGAAGGGGAGAATGTAACCCCAGGTTCAGATTCATAATTATCAGTTACATAAATAGTTCCTGTTTATCTCTGCTACCACTTCCTGTTTTACCATGAGGTCCCACTTCCTGTATATAGCGTATGATGTCATGATTTGAAGGTTCTGGAACCTTTGTGATGTCATCCTATGATGTCATATAGAACATTCCGGAACCTCTTGGTTTCCTATATATTCAGCCAGCTCTCAAGCAGCCAGCCTCTTTCTCCTCAACCACTGGACCCGCAACATCACCCAGACGGACCGGACTAACCAACCGACTGGAAGCCGCAAGTCTCCACCAGCACCCCGGAGCAGTCCAGACCACCCCTCACCAAGCGTGCTCAGCTGGATAGATACCCGATGGCGAGCCAACCCCGGAACATTTGATAAGACTAATGGCAGCCTGCTGTGAATACCCATGAGGCTCACCTAGTGCTCAACTATTGCTACACCACTAGTCCGGTAGGATTGAACTGAACGAGACTACAAGGACTTCCAAGGGAGGCAATCCCGTTCACCTTATGTTGTGATATTGTATTTTGTATTTGAATTGATTTAACTGGATATATGGATATAGATATTCTGCCATTGTATGATGTTATAATAGAACCTTCTAGAACATAGAACCTTCTAGAACCGGTTGTGGTGATGTCATAATAGACCTCGATTATCGCCGAATCACTTCCTGGTTTAAAGAGTTAACGGGCCAATTCACCTAATAAGGTATTTGCATTCCCTGATAAACTAATATAGAGTTACCGATGATAACCTCAGAGACGTCTGAATGAACCCCAATGTGTTGATCCAATCGACCTAGGCCTTGATATCGACCTAACCCTCCCGCAAGGAAAGGTTACTGACCTAATCTAAAAGGGATACTTCAAAGCATAAGTTGTACTTTACGTACGTATGTATTATTACTGTTTATCTAGCGCGCTTTTAATTAAAACACCGGTTATTGTTATAACTCTGCCTCTGGTCTACAATTCTTTTAATTGTGTATATTACTCCTTGTCGCATTCGAACCTAGAACTGTGCCCGTGGCAAACAGCTGTTACTGGTATTAACACAAGTGCTACATTTGCTTGCGGCTCCACTTGTCTGTTAGTGCTATGGGGGCTAACTGACAATGTTTACGAACACCGGCCCCAGTTTAAGGTCTTTTGGTTCAGCCTCTTGGGCAGCAGCGGAAGACCTTGATCTGAAGCCCATTATAGTTTGACTAGTGGGCCACGACCATTAACACTGGTGATCCCTGTGTTTTCTGGACGAGTGGATATCTCTCTGTCACCGTGTTAAGGCCCCATCTTTCATAACCAAATGAGAGTATTCCCTCACGAGGAGATATGGGCATAGATGTTCTTTTGCGGAAGATCTGTGTTCAAAGTCAGCTACACAGGCCAGTTGGGTATTGTGCTGGCTCCGTCGGGTGTTGGTAAAATCACCGTTGTAAAACTGTGTTAACATCTTGTTTCTCTTTTCTCTTAAAAAGTGAGGAGAGGTTCAGAACGGCGGCCTGTCTGGGTGAGTGTTATATCATTGTGTACAAGTTCAGGTGATAGCTGCTTAGCTTACGGTTAGCCAGTCAGCTGTTAGCTGTGGTGTTAGCCTGCTGTGATCACTGCGTGGCCTACATAGGTTGGGCCTACTGTTAGCCAGTCAGCTGTTAGCTGCGGCGCTAGCCTGCTGTGATCACTAGGAAACGTTAGCTTGCTGCTATCGGCCAAGGCCCAGCACGGGGTAGCTCCGGCTCCTCGCGCGCCGCCGCAAGCTCCCCTCTGGTCGCGTGCGCCGTTCGCTCGGCGTCTCGCGGCCAGGGGCAGTAGCGACCGACGGTTGGAGCGGCCGTTAGCTTAATGCTACTCTGTTGAACGTGCTTTGATTATAACATGTTTTAAACACTCTTGACTACGACGTCATCTTTGACAGAGGATGTTCGTCGAACCTGCCCTGGGCCAGGACGGCAAAGCCTGCGTCAACAAAGGGGACCGTAGCGACGGGTTGGAGCGGCGACGCTGCCCAGATCGAACAACACAGGACGGCTGTGTTTTCTACCGTGTCTTGAGACTGCACTTCGTTGATCTACGCTCCGGGTAGGCCAGGTCTGACCAGACCTTGTACACTTCTTCTGGCTTTCCCTTCTAAATGTTTTGTAAATAACGATGTTTTCCAAAACGAGTGTTACTGCACTACATTTAGGATACGACGCGAGTTGTGTGTGAATTGTCTTGTCACTAGGTATTTAGCTTCTCCGTGCAAATCGGGTTGTTGTTTCAGATGTGAAAATGATCTGGTTTGTTGTGTTGAGAAACATCATGTGTGTTTATATGTACCGTGTACTCACAACTAAGGGGGTTAACTAACCTATAAAGCTATGCTTAGTGACAAATGAGTAAAGAATGTTCTTTTCTCAGCCTGTAATGACAATGAACAGTGTGTTCACATATTAACAGGTTTTCCTGTTTTAACTGGCCGTATTAAGGGTAAAGTAGGAGGATTGTGTTTCCCCCCGGTTCCCTGGGGACTTCTTCATCCTCCTATCAGAGTGGACATGTTGTTGCACTACATTGTGTCACTGTGTGGTAGGGATACGATGTAACCCTTAGCTTGATTGCTGAGGTTGTGCTAAATCTGCTAGAGTAACTTTATTTTCCTAAAAGAAAAGATTGTTGGTCGCTTTCGTGTGTGCTTAGCAAGGCCTGTGGCCGATACTAATCGAGAATTATGTATTCTCTCATTATGAAAAACGGCGTTCCTCTGTAGAGTGTTTTTGCCATTTTTTATAGGTGATGATGGGTTGTGTGTGTCATGTGACCTACAACTGGGTTGGACTGGCCACAGAAGCACATGTGTAAGTTTGGACCGGGGCTCTTAGAGAGCCCTCTCTATTCTGTGTTTTTTTTCCTTGGTAAAAATCAGATAGCAGGTTAGCTCATGCGCTGTGTGAAGCTGTCAGACGCTTCATAGAGCTGACTATGACTGTGTCATACTCTCTTTTTGTCATTACATCGTATCATGGGTGTGGGGTCGTAAAGGGGTGAACTGGTAACCTTTCCTCTCCCCCTTTTTTCTGTTGGTCAGGGGTACACCCCCTGTCCTTCAAGGTTCCTGTGTTGTGGTTTGACACCGACCCCAAACGCACGACACAAGAGAGTAGGAATTCAGAGTTGCCAAAAACAAGGGCTTGTTTATTGAGACTAATTAATGAGCACAAAATAGGCAAGTCTAACAAGACAGGTACACAAGCAAGGGGGGAAATGTTCTGCTGCTCTGCAGCTTCTCCCGTGGTGGTAGTAGGGGGTAGCAGATGCTGACGTCTGAGCCGCTCTGCAGACTTCTCTCGGCAGAATCTCCGAGGTGTTGCGGAACCGAGAGGGAGAGAGAGGGAGCGAGTCAACAAGGGTGCAGGTAGAACGAGCAGGAGAACAGGAGACGTGACTTGTACCCAAATACAAAGTTATCCAAGTGAACTAATCTTCGTGTAAATACACACAGTGAGCAAAGTTCCAAAACACAATCCCAAGTGAATATCTTCGTGTAAATACACACAGTGAGCACTGTTCCAAAACACAATCCCAAGTGAATATCTTCGGTGCAAAAATAGACACTGAGAGTGAAGTCCAAAAAACAATCCAATGTGAATAATATCTTCGGTGTGAACAACACACAGTGGGAGATGTAAAGTCCCAAAATATTATCCCAGTGAGAACAACAAAAAGGCGATCGCTGGGTGAGTGACTGTCTGATAAAAAAGGTGGTAATCTTCAGTGTTATAGAAACACACGAAAACGGAATTTGATCAAGACAGTCAGTAAAAAACTCACCCAGACGTAGTGCGTAATGAGTGCTGGAACAGCAGCGGAGCGAGCGTGTCGCCACGGGGAAAAGGTGTCCAAGAGGAAGGCTTCTTGGAATATCCTGGAGGTAAAGCACAGAGAGCAAACAGCAGCAGCAGCAGGAACGGAGAATGCAAACAGAGAAATATCAAAGCGATCCAACAAAACTAGAGTGGAGAAACGGGGTATAAATAATACGGGATTGATTGATTGACAAGCAGTGACAGCTGGGGAATGTGATTGAAAAGCGTGCGGACGGGAGAGAACCAATCAACGACGTCTCTGACGACGTCACTGGGAAGAAGCGTGTGAATGGGGAATTGAAATGATTAACAGAAACAAATGAAAACAGAGCGAGGTGGTTTAAAGGAACAGAACGAGTGAGTGAGCAAGGACAGAAACCTCACAGTACCCCCCCCTCCACGGGAGCCACCCGGCGACCAGGCCGACCCGGCTCGTCAGGATGGGCACGATGGAAGTCAGTGATCAAGCCGGGATCCACGATGAGCTGCCGGGAGACCCAGCTACGCTCCTCAGGGCCGTAACCCTCCCAGTCCACCAGGCATTGGAACCCCCGGCCCCGCCGACAAACGCCCATCAACCGGCGGACCTGCCACTGGGGGTGACCATCCACCAACACGGGAGGCGGCGGATCAGGAGCTGGAGGTATAAGGGGACTGAGGGAGACGGGCTTAACCCGGGAGACATGGAACACGGGGTGGATGTGCATGGATGCAGGAAGTTTCAGGCGCAGGGCCGCCGGACTGAGTACCTTCAGGACCTCGAAAGGTCCGACGAAACGGGGGTTGAGCTTCTTGGCCGAGGACCGTAGCGGGAGGTCCTTCGCGGAGAGCCACACCCTCTGCCCAGGGCGGTAAGTCGGCGCAGGAACCCGGCGCCGGTCGGCACCACGACAGGCGCGCTCAGATGTCCGGAGCAGCGCGGTCCTGGTGATCTCCCAAACTCGTCGGCAGCGGTCGAGGTGGACCTGCACGGAGGGAACTGCCACTTCCGTCTCCTGTGCGGGGAAAAGAGGGGGCTGGTAGCCCAGGGAGACCTCAAAGGGGGAGAGGCCGGTGGCGGAACTGACCATTGAATTGATGGAGTATTCAACCCAGGGAAGGAAACGGCTCCAGGATGCTGGTCTCTCGGCTGCCACACACCGAAGAGCAGACTCCACGCTCTGGTTCATCCTCTCCGTCTGCCCGTTAGTCTGGGGATGATAACCAGAGGAAAGACTGACCGTTGCCCCCAATCCCTTGCAAAAGGCCCGCCATACCTGGGAGGTGAACTGGGGCCCCCGGTCAGAGACGATGTCCTGGGGAAACCCATGAAGGCGGAACACGTGGTGCGTCAGGAGGTCCGCCGTCTCGGCCGCCGAGGGAAGCTTGGAGAGGGCCACGAGGTGAACCCCCTTGCTGAATCGATCCACCACGGTCAGAAGGCAGGTGTTCCCCTGGGAGGAGGGCAGACCAGTGACGAAGTCCAGCGCCACATGTGACCACGGACGGCTCGGAACGGGAAGTGGCTGCAAGAGCCCGGAGGGTGCCTGGTGAGAGGCCTTGCTGCGGGCACAGACCGTGCAGGCCAATACGAACTCCTTGACGTCGTTCCGCATGGTGGGCCACCAGAAACGACGAGCCAGGAAGGAGAACGTGCGATGGACGCCAGGGTGGCAGGCGAACCGGCTGGTATGGCCCCACAGCAGTACCTGGGACCGGACAGAGTCGGGGACGAAGAGACGACTCCTAGGGACGTTGCTAGGAGCACGTTGGAAGAGTAGGGCACGCCTTACCACACCCTCGATGCCCAAGGTGATGGCTCCAACCACTCGGGCCTCCGGGAGGATGGGAGTAGGGTCCTCAGAGGGTGGAGCCCCCTTGGAGTGCATCCGGGACAGGGAGTCGGCCTTCGTGTTGCGAGAACCGGGGCGGAAGGTCAGCGAGAAGTCGAACCGACTGAGGAAACTGGCCCATCTCGCCTGCCGACCGTTGAGGCGCCTGGAAGCGCGGATGAACGTCAGGTTCTTGTGGTCCGTCCAGATGGTAAAAGGCTCCTCGGCACCCTCTAGCCAATGACGCCACTCCTCCAGCGCAGCCACGACCGCCAGCAGCTCCCGATTGCCGGTGTCGTAGTTCCTCTCGGCAGGGAGGAAGCGACGCGAGTAGAAGGCGCAAGGATGCACCTTCTGGTCTGAAAGAGAACGTTGGGATAGGACAGCGCCTAGGCCAGAATCCGAGGCGTCCACCTCCACGATGAACTGTCTCTTGGGGTCAGGGTGGAGCAGGATAGGGGCGGAAGTGAACCTTCTCTTGAGGGATACGAACGCAGCGCATGCCGCTGGGGACCAGTCGAACGGCAGAGCGGGGGAGGTCAGCTTGGTAAGTGGCTCCGCCACTTGACTGTAGTTCCGGATGAACCTTCGGTAGAAGTTGGCGAACCCGAGGAAACTCTGTAACTCCTTCCGAGTGGTGGGTTCTGGCCAATCCTCCACAGCCTGGATCTTGCGAGGATCCGCTCGGGTCAAGCCCTTCTCAACGATGAAGTCCAGGTAGTCGACGGAGTTGGAGTGGAAACGGCACTTCTCCGCCTTGACGAAGAGCCGATTGTGGAGGAGGCGCTCCAGCACACGGCGGACATGCTGGATGTGTTCCTCGAGGGTCCTGGAAAAGATGAGAATGTCGTCCTGGTACACCACCACGAACACCTCCAGCATGTCACGAAGGACGTCGTTCATGAGTGCCTGGAATACCGCCGGGGCGTTGGTGAGGCCGAACGGCATTACTAGGTACTCGTAGTGGCCCCTGGGGGTCTTGAAGGCGGTCTTCCATTCATCGCCCTCACGGATACGGACAAGATGGTAGGCACTCCGGAGGTCCAGCTTGGTGAAGAACGAGGCCTGGGTCAGTGGCTCGAAGGTGGAGCTCATGAGAGGTAGAGGGTATTTGTTCTTGATGGTGATCTCGTTGAGCTGACGATAGTCGATGCAGGGTCGCAGGTCCCCATCCTTCTTACCAACAAAGAAGAACCCGGCCGCCACCGGGGAGGAGGAAGGCCGAATGAGTCCTGCTTCCAATGACTCAGAGATGTAGAGATCCATCGCCTTCTTCTCCGGGACAGTCAGACTGTAGAGGCGGCTGCCGGGAAGGGGAGCCCCTTGGCGGAGGTCGATGGCGCAGTCATAGGGGCGGTGAGGTGGAAGGGCCTGAGCCCTGGTCTTACTGAAAACCTCCAAGAGGTCGTGGTACTCGGGAGGTATGGACGAGAGGTCCGGAGGCAACTCACCAGCGGGCCTCCGGGGCGGGGGACAGGACGCCGCCTGCAGACAGCGGGCGTGACAGGAGGAGCTCCAGCCCCTGATGGTACCGGAGGACCAGGCGATGTGGGGCTCGTGCAGCGCGAGCCAGGGCCTACCCAGGACCACCGGGACAAGGGGGGATTGGGTGATGAGGAACTGGATTCTCTCGACATGGTTCCCAGCGATGGCCAACACGACTGGGCCGGTGCGTTGAGAGATGTCGGCCAGGCGGTGTTGGTCCAACGAAAAGATCTCCAAGGGCCTCACAAGGTCCTCAAGTGGAATGTTGGCTCGGGTGGCGAACTCGAAGTCGAGGAAATTCTCGTCTGCCCCTGAGTCGATGAGGGCCTCCACCGTGGCACGTTGGTCCCCCCAGGCCAGGGTGACGCTCATCAGATGGTCAGGTGGTGCGCGGCGCTGGGAATGGGAAAAACGGCTCACCAGGATCTCCCGGGGTCTCGGTGAGCCTGATCTTTTGGCCGGGTGGGGCAGTCGGCGATTCGGTGTCCCGCACCTCCGCAGTAGAGGCAGAGACCGGACCTGAGCCTTGCCTCACGCTCCGCCTGGCTCAGATGAGAGCGTCCCAGCTGCATGGGTTCCTCCTCGCGAACGGAACGGGGGGGCCTGCTACCACCAGTAGTGTTGAGGACAGGGCGTCCAGGAGTGACGTCATGCGTCCGGGGAATCCGGGGTGCCTCAGGAGGTAACAGTCGGGTCCTCTTGCGCCTTCTCTCCAGGAGGCGTCCGTCAATACGGATGACGAGGCTAAACAGATCCTCGAGGGAGTCGGGCAACTCCCGGGTAGCGAGCTGGTCCCGGACTGCGTCACTGAGCCCCCTCAAGAAGGTTAGGCGAAGAGCAGGTTCGTTCCATCCACTCTCCACCGCCGCCAGACGAAACTCCAAGACATAGTCCGTCACCCTGCCGCTCCCCTGTCGGAAAGTCCCCAACCGGGCTCCAGGGTCCAGACCTCGGGCTGGATGGTGGAACACTCTGCGGAGCTCTGCCACGAAGTCTGGATAGGAAAACACAAAATCTGCTTCCATTGCCCAGGAGGAAGTGACCCACTGGGCAGCATGGCCTGAAAGCAAGTTCGTCATATAAGCCACTTGGGACCCACGAGCAGAAAAACGGCTTGGTTGATGACGGAAAACCAACTCACATTGCATGATGAATGTGGCACACTCCTCGGGATTGCCGTCGAACAGCCGTGGGACGGAGAGACGGGGTTCCCGAGGTGCGGGATCTGCTGGGGCTGCGGGGAATGCTCCTGAAGGTTGTGAGAGATGAAAAGCATTAACGGTGTCGCCCAGCGAGTGAAGCTGAGCGAGAATGTCGGACTGTTGTCCCGCCATAGCGGCCATTGACCCTTGCATAGGCAGGACCTGATCCCTGAGACTCTGCACCGCAGCCGCAGCCCGCTCTAATTGGAGACTGTGATCCCTGGTCAACTCGACTTGATTAGCAAGTGTGGTTCTGACCCTCTCTGTGTCGGCTGGGGTCGTCATTTTGGTTGGATCGTAATGTTGTGGTTTGACACCGACCCCAAACGCACGACACAAGAGAGTAGGAATTCAGAGTTGCCAAAAACAAGGGCTTGTTTATTGAGACTAATTAATGAGCACAAAATAGGCAAGTCTAACAAGACAGGTACACAAGCAAGGGGGAAAATGTTCTGCTGCTCTGCAGCTTCTCCCGTGGTGGTAGTAGGGGGTAGCAGATGCTGACGTCTGAGCCGCTCTGCAGACTTCTCTCGGCAGAATCTCCGAGGTGTTGCGGAACCGAGAGGGAGAGAGAGGGAGCGAGTCAACAAGGGTGCAGGTAGAACGAGCAGGAGAACAGGAGAGGTGACTTGTACCCAAATACAAAGTTATCCAAGTGAACTAATCTTCGTGTAAATACACACAGTGAGCAAAGTTCCAAAACACAATCCCAAGTGAATATCTTCGTGTAAATACACACAGTGAGCACTGTTCCAAAACACAATCCCAAGTGAATATCTTCGGTGCAAAAATAGACACTGAGAGTGAAGTCCAAAAAACAATCCAATGTGAATAATATCTTCGGTGTGAACAACACACAGTGGGAGATGTAAAGTCCCAAAATATTATCCCAGTGAGAACAACAAAAAGGCGATCGCTGGGTGAGTGACTGTCTGATAAAAAAGGTGGTAATCTTCAGTGTTATAGAAACACACGAAAACGGAATTTGATCAAGACAGTCAGTAAAAAACTCACCCAGACGTAGTGCGTAATGAGTGCTGGAACAGCAGCGGAGCGAGCGCGTCGCCACGGGGAAAAGGTGTCCAAGAGGAAGGCTTCTTGGAATATCCTGGAGGTAAAGCACAGAGAGCAAACAGCAGCAGCAGCAAGAACGGAGAATGCAAACAGAGAAATATCAAAGCGATCCAACAAAACTAGAGTGGAGAAACGGGGTATAAATAATACGGGATTGATTGATTGACAAGCAGTGACAGCTGGGGAATGTGATTGAAAAGCGTGCGGACGGGAGAGAACCAATCAACGACGTCTCTGACGACGTCACTGGGAAGAAGCGTGTGAATGGGGAATTGAAATGATTAACAGAAACAAATGAAAACAGAGCGAGGTGGTTTAAAGGAACAGAACGAGTGAGTGAGCAAGGACAGAAACCTCACATCCTGTCACGTTGCGGTCCCGCACGTTACGGGGTGAGGAGGGAGTTTCATGGTCCCACGGCCTGGAATATTGGGCGTGTGCACCGCAGAAATTCCCCCGCCATAGAGTACGTCACCGTGCGCGTCTCTGTTGGTAGGACTTCCGTGTGCTGTTCAGGTCCATGTGATGGATCTGTTTCGGGGGGTGGTCAGGGCTCCTCCTCACCAAGCTCCTATTCGGGCCTTCTGTGAGTTGGGACTCCTCCTTTCATGTGAGGGAGCCTCCTTCAGAGTACAGAGCCTCCTCCTCAGATTGTCAAGGTGAGTGGACCCTCAAGAAGGAGTCCTACTCTATTGTGTATGTATTCGATTCAATTCGATTATTGAGTGTGTATGGGTTCAGTGCCTCCTCCCCGGAGAGCCCTAAATCCAATTTTTTACATGGCTCAAGGTGCAATATATTCTTTTCAATCTGTACAGCTCGCGTGGGAAGTCTCTCTGGGGATTCCCGTCTCCTTCCTATGGGAGGGTGGTGGGATGTAAAAATGTGAACAATTTTTACCCCCGGCTGTGTAGACTGGGATACATACTGTTGGTGCTTCCTTCTTTTCTACTAAAAAGAGTTGGAGTTAGGAAGTGTCACACCCCTCTTGTCGTTCCCCATGGCGCCTTGGGGATTCAATGACAGGTCTAAATAGCCTGTTCATTGATGTGGGTGTGTCCCGACGCACGTATAGTGCTAGCTCGGGGTGTTCTGTAAACAGGCGACTGACTGGCACGCCTTGGTTGCTTGAGGTTAAAACGGCGTTTTTATAAAGCAACTGGGATGGAGGTTTTTCCTCTTCCGACGACCAAATCCAACTACCTGGTTTTTGTCATCGACGGATTCTCGTTCATGTCTGGGGGATGATGACGGAATGGATCTGAACATATGTAGAGGGGTCTCACGCCCTGGGGGTGGGCCACCGGGTGCGGTTTGCCCGAACGTCTGGGTGGCGCCTTCTTTTCATGTTTAAGATCAACACGCATATCTGCCCCTTCTCCTGGTGTAGGCATGTCGGCGTGGTTAGGGCACGGGACTGGTTCTGGTCACGCTGGTCCGGATCAGTTGAACCCGTTGTCCGCCGGGGATGCAGATCTGCTGTGCTGGTACCCTGAGGGACTTGGGCTTTTTTCAGGGGGAAAAATGCCAGGTTGGTCCGGGTGTCACAGGGTTAAGCACTTTGGAGTTCCTGGTTGGGTACGTTTTTTACTCAGCACTGTCGTAATGGCTTACGGCCGTGCCAACCTGTACACGCTCGATCTCGTCAGATCTCGGCCGCTACACAGGTTGGTCCTGGTTAGTACTTGGTTGGGAGACCGCCTGGGAATACCAAGTACGGTGTGCTTAGGGGCTGGTTCTCCATTCTTTTTCGCTCCTCTCTCACGCATGGCGAAGAGGGGCCTGTTGGGGTGGTCTTTGACCTCCTCTGGTGACCCTGTGCTTCCCGTATCGCCGGGCCCGGTCCGAAGTAATGTTTCGTCGACCCGTAGGCCTGGGTTAACCCTTTTTTGAAAAACTGAAACACTTGTACTGCGGTATAGCCGGTGTATACCCGCAGGTGTGTTTTGGAGTTTTTTCTTGAGGGGTTATAGGAACAACCACCGCATTGGGTAACACCAAGGTGGTTGATTCCCTGGTGTGTTGGAGCAGTGTCAACTCCCGGGTTCACCGTTTGAGGGTGCCCCTGCACGTTCATGACGTCTGCCAATCGTGTCAGCCTTCTCTGCCTCAACCCCTCTGGGTGGTTTTTTTTTAAATGGAGGCTTGGTCATGCAACACCGCCAGCTTACGCCCCTTCCGCCGGGGCGGCTGTGTTCAGCTGTCCCCTCTGGCGCCTGTCTCGTCCGCAGTCTCCAGGCTAGGGTTAATAGCCTGTTGCCTGGTTTTTCCCCGGTGCGCTGCCTGCTTCCGTTGGTTAACCTTTTTTGTGTGCTTACGGCCATGCTGACTGCCTGTTCTGCAGGGTCAGTGTGCCAGGCGGTGTACTATTGGGGGGACAGGGCCCGCTCGGCTGAGGGGCCTTTGTCCGAATACGCTGGCGATGTGGGGGGCGGGGTCACTAAGTGCCCACCTGGTGGGGTCTTGATGCTGGCATCATGGACTTCTCCGGGCCCCCGTTCCAGGGGGTCCAGTCCCTTTGGTGGGTCTGGGTCTTCCTTCGCGCTCCGCTGCTACGGCCTTGCCACGGGGTTGGGTTTGCCCTTGACCCCGTGATTCTGGGGGCAGTAACGAGGTTGTTTCCTCCATTCGTTCCCGGGTGGCATGCGGGTTGTGCGTGTGTGTAGTCGTGGGGTCAAGCCACGGTCTGCTCACCCTGTGCGTTGAGTTGCTTGAGTGCCTCTTCGCACGGTCGGGTCCGTCGCCCTCCCGTGAAGCCACCAATAGGGGGGGTGCCCTCCATTAGGGGGGGTCGGGGGGGCTCGGCCCTCCCTGTTCTGATGGTTGTGGGGGGCCTTCAGCGGGGTGTATTTGTCGAGCTTCTAGCTCCCGCTCAGCTCCTATTATGCATAGAGATGCAGAGCGGGAGCTAGAGTGATACAGAACGTTAGGTTATGACTATAACCAAGTTCTGTTAACACTAGTGGACACTCTGCGTCTAGACGCCGCTGCGGCCCTTGATTTTTCATTGTGGTGAAATTTGTTGGGAAGGAGATGAGTGTGTGGCACCACCCCTGCTTATATAGGTAAGCGGATGGGGGTGTGGCCAGATGAATGCTGGCATTTAAAGGTACATTTTGAAATTTATTCAGTGTATATATGCTGAAGCGAGATATATGCATAGAGACGCAGAGCGTCCACTAGTGTTAACAGAACTAGGTTATAGTCATAACCTAACGTTCTTTACAGCACTGAACGGCACAGGAAGTCCTTCATTCCAACAGCCATCAGACTATATAACACATCACTGCCTCACTGAGCACAGGGTGACGGTACACTCTGTACACACATATACACTGTATTATATTACTGTATGGAATGTATATACATATTTTAGAATGTATATCCCTGACTGTATTCTTATTTGTGATTTTTGATTACCTAAATTTTAATTTCATGATTGATTGATTGAAAACTTTAACAGATTGCAGAATGGGTACAATACAGTACGGCTCAATACAAACAATTGTTAAGGGGATGCAGACCAGAGAAAGACTTTCGTCTTGTTTACATCAGGGTCCCCCATTTTCAATTAATCATTTATTCGTTTATTTGGAAGGGACATGTATTAATGGACAATACATATAATGCACTGTAAATATACAGGATTTAGCAAGGGATTCAAATGTTCATCCTCAGTCCCCAAACATAAAACAAATAAAATAGAAAACAGAGCAATATAAAAACATGTTAAAACAAAAGAACAATAATTTACAAAAACATGGCTACAAAGCTGAAAGGACCAAGACCATAAAGGTCCTATATATGGTCACATGCTTGGTGTTCTAGAAACCTTTTTATTATTTTTTATTACATTTATTAAATGTTTTTGTGAGCGTTCTGTGGTGCTGAATTTCCCTCTGGAAGTACTTCTATTCTATTCTATTGATACGAAAATCAAGGCAACCTTCTTTTGGAAGTTATTTTATGCTGATTCACCACTACCATTGGTTCCAGTGCATTTTAAAATGTGTCTTAAACACCACATCAACTTAAGAAACAGTGTCTATATTAAGGCACAATAGAGTAACGTTTCAGGGGGTGGGGGGGGGGGACTAAAGATTTCAGGAAAATAAATGAACCTCAAATGTTATGTTTCAGTCAGATGTGGTGACTTCCAGGGGTTTAATGGCAGTGAATGTTTCAGGTAAAACGGTAGAAGATTATGAAAAAACGAAGGGTATGGTCCTGTACAGAAAAGGTTTATGAACAGCGAGTTGTGAGTCACCTGTACATCCTGGCTTTTACAGCTAGTGTTGCCAGGATGGATGTGATCTTAGCCCAGACCATCCTGTGGCTCTTAGAAGAAGGCAGAGTGCACTTTGTATTTGTATTTATTGGTTTAAAATACAGAGACAGTGCATATTAAGGAACATTTGACTGTAAATATGCCAGTTTAGCCAAATTGGCTAATTTTCAACTGTAGTCTCTGGGGCAGGTGACATGAGCACAACAATAATTAAAACATAGTACAATAATTAAAACACAGTAGGAATCAGTATAGGTTACAATACACTAAAATATATACAAATAAATACATTAAAATACATTACAATACAACCCCTCAGTTAAAATGGTCGCACACTTGACCATCTCTCAACCATGATTTTAAGTTAGTTTTAAATGAAATGTAACTTTGATACTCCCTGAGCCGTGTTGGCAGACTGTTCCAGGTGTGGGCTGCTCTCACGGAAAAGGCTGTCTGACTAAAAGCAGACCTCCTGTTTGTACTTGTACTTTGTACTTGGACTTAATATGTAATGTCGCCCCCATGTGGCAGGAAGTAAGTACTTTGACTTCATCTTGTATCCACATGAATCCATGTCTTATAAAACTATGGATGGAGAAAGCAGGGGGCAGATGTTCAAATAGAAGACCAGGCTACAAGTTGCTCCATTGGGATGATAATGGAACAGTTCATGTCTACTCATTAAAAGGTAAAAGTTCAAAATAGTTCCAACAGTCATGTCTCACCTGGACCACTGCTTGCCACCGAGCCACTTCAACTCCTTCAGAACGCAGCCGCCCGCCTGATCTCCAACCTACCAGAGTCAGCCCATGTTACCCCACTTCTCACTGGCTCCCCATCGCCGCTTCAAGGTCCTCGACCTGGCATATCGAAGGGAACGGCTCCCGCCTACCTCCGGTCAATGGTCTCTAACTATACACCCTCAAGACCCCTACGCTCTGCATCTTCTAACTACACACCCTCAAGACCCCTACGCTCTGCATCTTCTAACTACACACCCTCAAGACCCCTACAATCTACATCTTCTAACTACACACCCTCAAGACCCCTACACTCTGCATCTTCTAACTACACACCTTCAAGACCCCTACACTCTGCATCCTCTAACTACACACCCTCGAGACCCCTACGCTCTGCATCTTCTAACTACACACCCTCAAGACCCCTACGCTCTACATCTTCTAACTACACACCCTCAAGACCCCTACGCTCTACATCTTCTAACTACACACCCTCAAGACCCCTACGCTCTGCATCTTCTAACTACACACCCTCAAGACCCCTACGCTCTGCATCTTCTAACTACACACCCTCAAGACCCCTACGCTCTGCATCTTCTAACTACACACCCTCGAGACCCCTACGCTCTACATCTTCTAACTACACACCCTCAAGACCCCTACGCTCTACATCTTCTAACTACACACCTTCAAGACCCCTACGCTCTACATCTTCTAACTACACACCCTCAAGACCCCTACGCTCTACATCTTCTAACTACACACCCTCGAGACCCCTACGCTCTACATCTTCTAACTACACACCCTCAAGACCCCTACGCTCTACATCTTCTAACTACACACCTTCAAGACCCCTACGCTCTGCCTCTTCTAACTACACACCTTCAAGACCCCTACGCTCTACATCTTCTAACTACACACCCTCAAGACCCCTACGCTCTACATCTTCTAACTACACACCTTCAAGACCCCTACGCTCTACATCTTCTAACTACACACCCTCAAGACCCCTACGCTCTACATCTTCTAACTACACACCCTCAAGACCCCTACACTCTACATCTTCTAACTACACACCTTCAAGACCCCTACGCTCTGCCTCTTCTAACTACAGACCCTCGAGACCCCTACGCTCTACATCTTCTAACTACACACCGTCAAGACCCCTACACTCTGTATCTTCTAACTACACACCCTCAAGACCCCTACACTCTACATCTTCTAACTACACACCTTCAAGACCCCTACGCTCTGCCTCTTCTAACTACAGACCCTCGAGACCCCTACGCTCTACATCTTCTAACTACACACCGTCAAGACCCCTACGCTCTGCCTCTTCTAACTACACACCCTCAAGAACCCTACACTCTGCATCTTCTAACTACACACCCTCAAGACCCCTACGCTCTGCCTCTTCTAACTACACACCCTCAAGACCCCTACGCTCTGCATCTTCTGGCCACCTCAGACCTACTCCTATCCGAGCTCTGGGAGGGTCATCAAAGAGAAGCCGCCTATTCTCGGTCCTTGCTCCACAATGATGGAACGAACTTCCCACCACACCACAGTCAGGAGCCAAAACCCCACCAATCTTTCACCGTCGACTAAAACACACTTCTTCAATCAATAATAATAGGTTAGTGTTTTTGTTTTTCTTCATTTCAGATATCTGAAATGAAGAAAAGAAAACACTAACCTTTACTGTCTTATACCTTCATGCACTCTTCCTACTATACTATATGTCTCTACTACTATATGCACTCATCACTGCAGCACCCAGGTTTCAGCGCTGTTTGATGAACATTGTTACTCAGCTGATAGAGTTGTGTCCTTCCTGCTGACCTGTCGTACAGAACCTAAATTTGGATAAAAGTGTTCAGCTAAATGACTAAATGGAAAACATTTTATGTAGTTCAAATGGCTCAACCAATGAGGGAGCAGCCGAGAACATTTCATTGCCAGTCAAGGAAGTAAAATAAATATATATACAGTATATATTAAATTACACCCACCTGTACAATTGGAGTCAAAATTGTGTGCACTTATGAACTTATCTAAGAAATAAGCATAATGAAGTGAACTAGGAAGGCGCAGGATTTTAATTTATTCATTTATTCAATCATCGCCAACTGAATCAGTCATATTTACATAGGCTAGTTATTACACCTTAAAAAGTATACAAATTAAGCTAATCTGATTCAATTAAACAAAACAGGACCATGATGAAAATGCAAACTTTTTACGAAAGATGCAATCTTCAGAATCAACTCAAACTGAAAACATTATTACAATTGTCGTGATATTGACTTTGAATTTCATAATCAAATATGTGTGTATAATCAGAAAACCATAATGCAAAAAGCCAGGTGTACCCTTTCAACAGCAGAGTGTGTTTTCAGTGCTAAAGTAAGGAGTGATACTGGTGTTACAGGAACAGCCATTCTCAACCCCCATTAGCAAACAATAGAACAAAGAAACTGAAAAGTCACACCCAAATGATAGCAGATATCAGCACCGACAGCAGAGACCAGATAACTGGCTCTGATAAGTATAAGACAGGACTAATCAATAAAGACATGGTTTAAAGCTAAATGAAAAAGCATGATACTTGATTGGCTTTGATTGGATAAAGAAATCAATAAAAACATCTATATAGCTATTTAGAATTAAGAGTCCTGGTATAGTTATCACAGCTATATGATCTGGTCAATAATGGTATACGAAGGAATGTTGCTGCATTCAGAGGACACCGACGGGGGCCACAGGCAGGCCCCCTCCCTCTCTGTCCAAACATGAAAGACCTGAGCAGCAAAGAAAGGGGGGGGGTCAAAAGCACCCTCCTCTGTTTACTGAAGGAAGACACCGACAAGGAGATCGAGGAGGTGGGGGCAGCCAGCCCCCACAGAGGAAACCAGGGGGAGGGGTGGACCGCCCTTCCAGAAGAACCAACCGGATTGGACCAAACGTATTAGTAAAATGTGCTAGTATTGGTGGGAAATTATAGTATTTAAGAGCAAAACATAGTGTTATTTAGGAGCCCAGACCGCCCCCAGGTCTGTGGCTCCCCCGCTCCCACCCAAACCCAGAAAATGCGGTCGGCTGATTTTCATGTAAGTAAGCTGGATGGTCCCAAATGGTTGGTTAGAATAGAATGTAACTTATCTTAGAAACCAGGCTTACTTATATGAAAAGGGGCTTACAGTAAATTCTCTATTTTTATTTATGTTAACAATGACTGTTGTATGTACATGTTGGGGTTTTGAGATGCAAACCTTGTTGATCCTTTGTACAAAACAGACATGATTAATGTATTCTGATAATCCTTGTATGTGAAAAGCAACCTTTTTATTCACTCTTGGCCGCCGAGACAAATAAATCCATGAGTTTGAATTCGAACTCTCTTGTCTGGACTGCACGTTTATTCCTTGCTGGCTATATTGGAAGTCAGATGAGGAGACCAAATTCTATCACATATGATCCTTTTTCCTCCTTCCAGTTAGCGATCTCATTGTACTGTACAATAACCTTAGATATTGATAGGATTCTACGACACAATCAAATGGCCTTTATATTTCTCAACATAATCTGTAATAGGGAGGTGTAGTGGTTACGTCGTTGCTGTTTCCCGCGCGCTCCACCCCTCTTGAAATCGCCATGTATTTCCAACGGACACATTTCTAAATCGTCTCGTTTAAAACAAATAAAGCGTGAACATTGGCATGGTGTACCTTTCTGTGTGTATTCATCCACAATCTATAGCTCAACATGAAACATTTCACAATTAATCATAAAGGTAGCAAAATAACATCGTTTATGTTTTCGTTCACTGAGGAACTACACGTCTCTCTGGTGCTGCTGACGGCGACGGCACTGAACGACACGCGGCCTACTGGTAAGTGTAGTTCTTTTTTAACGACAAATTCAAAACCTTATAACTACCTTTATTTCAACCAAAAATGCTTAAACAATAATGTTAGTGATAAAAGGGAACTCATTTTGTGCAAAAATGGAAAGCTTGCCAATGTTCACGAGGCAGAATTATTAACTTATTACAGTGTGAACGTGTCCAGACCTCTCTATAGAGTCTGAGGTGTGTGTTGGAGTTTAGTAACTTATTACAGTGTGAACGTGTCCAGACCTCTCTATAGAGTCTGAGGTGTGTGTTGGAGTTTAGTAACATATTACAGTGTGAATGTGTCCAGACCTCTCTATAGAGTCTGAGGTGAGGGTTGGAGTTTAGTAACTTATTACAGTGTGAATGTGTCCAGACCTCTCTATAGAGTCTGAGGTGTGTGTTGGAGTTTAGTAACTTATTACAGTGTGAACGTGTCCAGACCTCTCTATAGAGTCTGAGATGTGTTGGAGTTTAGTAACTTATTACAGTGTGAATGTGTCCAGACCTCTCTATAGAGTGAGGTGTGTTGGAGTTTAGTAACTTATTACAGTGTGAACGTGTCCAGACCTCTCTATAGAGTCTGAGGTGTGTGTTGGAGTTTAGTAACTTATTATAGTGTGAACGTGTCCAGACCTCTCTATAGAGTCTGAGGTGTGTTGGAGTTTAGTAACTTATTACAGTGTGAATGTGTCCAGACCTCTCTATAGAGTCTGAGGTGTGTGTTGGAGTTTAGTATCTTATTACAGTGTGAACGTGTCCAGACCTCTCTATAGAGTCTGAGGTGTGTTGGAGTTTAGTAACTTATTACAGTGTGAATGTGTCCAGACCTCTCTATAGAGTCTGAGGTGAGGGTTGGAGTTTAGTAACTTATTACAGTGTGAATGTGTCCAGACCTCTCTATAGAGTCTGAGGTGTGTTGGAGTTTAGTAACTTATTACAGTGTGAATGTGTCCAGACCTCTCTATAGAGTCTGAGGTGTGTTGGAGTTTAGTAACTTATTACAGTGTGAATGTGTCCAGACCTCTCTATAGAGTCTGAGGTGAGGGTTGGAGTTTAGTATCTTATTACAGTGTGAATGTGTCCAGACCTCTCTATAGAGTCTGAGGTGTGTTGGAGTTTAGTAACTTATTACAGTGTGAATGTGTCCAGACCTCTCTATAGAGTCTGATGTGTGTTGGAGTTTAGTAACTTATTACAGTGTGAATGTGCCCAGACCTCTCTATAGAGTCTGAGGTGTGTGTTGGAGTTTAGTAACTTATTACAGTGTGAATGTGTCCAGACCTCTCTATAGAGTCTGAGGTGTGTGTTGGAGTTTAGTATCTTATTACAGTGTGAATGTGTCCAGACCTCTCTATAGAGTCTGAGGTGTGTGTTGGAGTTTAGTATCTTATTACAGTGTGAATGTGTCCAGACCTCTCTATAGAGTCTGAGGTGTGTTGGAGTTTAGTAACTTATTACAGTGTGAACGTGTCCAGACCTCTCTATAGAGTCTGAGGTGTGTTGGAGTTTAGTAACTTATTACAGTGTGAATGTGTCCAGACCTCTCTATAGAGTCTGAGGTGTGTTGGAGTTCAGTAACTTATTACAGTGTGAACGTGTCCAGACCTCTCTATAGAGTCTGAGGTGTGTTGAAGTTTAGTAACTTATTACAGTGTGAATGTGTCCAGACCTCTCTATAGAGTCTGAGATGTGGGTTGGAGTTTAGTAACTTATTACAGTGTGAATGTGTCCAGACCTCTCTATAGAGTCTGAGGTGTGTTGGAGTTTAGTAACTTATTACAGTGTGAATGTGTCCAGACCTCTCTATAGAGTCTGAGGTGTGTGTTGGAGTTTAGTAACTTATTACAGTGTGAATGTGTCCAGACCTCTCTATAGAGTCTGAGGTGTGTGTTGGAGTTTAGTAACTTATTACAGTGTGAATGTGTCCAGACCTCTCTATAGAGTCTGAGGTGTGTTGGAGTTTAGTAACTTATTACAGTGTGAATGTGTCCAGACCTCTCTATAGAGTCTGAGGTGAGGGTTGGAGTTTAGTAACTTATTACAGTGTGAATGTGTCCAGACCTCTCTATAGAGTCTGAGGTGTGTGTTGGAGTTTAGTAACTTATTACAGTGTGAATGTGTCCAGACCTCTCTATAGAGTCTGAGGTGTGTGTTGGAGTTTAGTAACTTATTACAGTGTGAACGTGTCCAGACCTCTCTATAGAGTCTGAGGTGTGTTGGAGTTTAGTAACTTATTACAGTGTGAATGTGTCCAGACCTCTCTATAGAGTCTGAGGTGTGTTGGAGTTTAGTATCTTATTACAGTGTGAATGTGTCCAGACCTCTCTATAGAGTCTGAGGTGTGTTGGAGTTTAGTAACTTATTACAGTGTGAATGTGTCCAGACCTCTCTATAGAGTCTGAGGTGTGTGTTGGAGTTTAGTAACTTATTACAGTGTGAACGTGTCCAGACCTCTCTATAGAGTCTGAGGTGTGTTGGAGTTTAGTAACTTATTACAGTGTGAATGTGTCCAGACCTCTCTATAGAGTCTGAGGTGTGTTGGAGTTTAGTATCTTATTACAGTGTGAACGTGTCCAGACCTCTCTATAGAGTCTGAGGTGTGGGTTGGAGTTTAGTAATTTATTACAGTGTGAATGTGTCCAGACCTCTCTATAGTCTGAGGTGAGGGTTGGAGTTTAGTAACTTATTACAGTGTGAACGTGTCCAGACCTCTCTATAGAGTCTGAGGTGTGTTGGAGTTTAGTAACTTATTACAGTGTGAACGTGTCCAGACCTCTCTATAGAGTCTGAGGTGTGTTGGAGTTTAGTAACTTATTACAGTGTGAATGTGTCCAGACCTCTCTATAGAGTCTGAGGTGTGTTGGAGTTTAGTAACTTATTACAGTGTGAATGTGTCCAGACCTCTCTATAGAGTCTGAGGTGTGTTGGAGTTTAGTAACTTATTACAGTGTGAATGTGTCCAGACCTCTCTATAGAGTCTGAGGTGTGTGTTGGAGTTTAGTAACTTATTACAGTGTGAATGTGTCCAGACCTCTCTATAGAGTCTGAGGTGTGTGTTGGAGTTTAGTAACTTATTACAGTGTGAATGTGTCCAGACCTCTCTATAGAGTCTGAGGTGTGTTGGAGTTTAGTAACTTATTACAGTGTGAACGTGTCCAGACCTCTCTATAGAGTCTGAGGTGTGTGTTGGAGTTTAGTAACTTATTACAGTGTGAATGTGTCCAGACCTCTCTATAGAGTCTGAGGTGTGTTGGAGTTTAGTAACTTATTACAGTGTGAACGTGTCCAGACCTCTCTATAGAGTCTGAGGTGTGTTGGAGTTTAGTAACTTATTACAGTGTGAATGTGTCCAGACCTCTCTATAGAGTCTGAGGTGAGGGTTGGAGTTTAGTAACTTATTACAGTGTGAATGTGTCCAGACCTCTCTATAGAGTCTGAGGTGAGGGTTGGAGTTTAGTAACTTATTACAGTGTGAACGTGTCCAGACCTCTCTATAGAGTCTGAGGTGTGTTGGAGTTTAGTAACTTATTACAGTGTGAACGTGTCCAGACCTCTCTATAAAGTCTGAGGTGTGTTGGAGTTTAGTAACTTATTACAGTGTGAACGTGTCCAGACCTCTCTATAGAGTCTGAGGTGTGGGTTGGAGTTTAGTAACTTATTACAGTGTGAACGTGTCCAGACCTCTCTATAGAGTCTGAGGTGTGTTGGAGTTTAGTATCTTATTACAGTGTGAATGTGTCCAGACCTCTCTATAGAGTCTGAGGTGTGTTGGAGTTTAGTAACTTATTACAGTGTGAATGTGTCCAGACCTCTCTATAGAGTCTGAGGTGATGGTTGGAGTTTAGTAACTTATTACAGTGTGAATGTGTCCAGACCTCTCTATAGAGTCTGAGGTGTGTTGGAGTTTAGTAACTTATTACAGTGTGAATGTGTCCAGACCTCTCTATAGAGTCTGAGGTGTGGGTTGGAGTTTAGTAACTCATTACAGTGTGAACGTGTCCAGACCTCTCTATAGAGTCTGAGGTGTGTTGGAGTTTAGTAACTTATTACAGTGTGAATGTGTCCAGACCTCTCTATAGAGTCTGAGATGTGTTGGAGTTTAGTAACTTATTACAGTGTGAATGTGTCCAGACCTCTCTATAGAGTCTGAGGTGTGTTGGAGTTTAGTAACTTATTACAGTGTGAATGTGTCCAGACCTCTCTATAGAGTCTGAGGTGAGGGTTGGAGTTTAGTAACTTATTACAGTGTGAACGTGTCGAGACCTCTCTATAGAGTCTGAGGTGTGTTGGAGTTTAGTAACTTATTACAGTGTGAACGTGTCCAGACCTCTCTATAGAGTCTGAGGTGTGTTGGAGTTTAGTAACTTATTACAGTGTGAACGTGTCCAGACCTCTCTATAGAGTCTGAGGTGTGTTGGAGTTTAGTAACTTATTGCAGTGTGAACGTGTCCAGACCTCTCTATAGAGTCTGAGGTGTGTTGGAGTTTAGTAACTTATTACAGTGTGAACGTGTCCAGACCTCTCTATAGAGTCTGAGGTGTGTTGGAGTTTAGTAACTTATTACAGTGTGAATGTGTCCAGACCTCTCTATAGAGTCTGAGGTGTGTTGGAGTTTAGTATCTTATTACAGTGTGAATGTGTCCAGACCTCTCTATAGAGTCTGAGGTGTGTGTTGGAGTTTAGTAACTTATTACAGTGTGAACGTGTCCAGACCTCTCTATAGAGTCTGAGGTGTGTGTTGGAGTTTAGTAACTTATTACAGTGTGAATGTGTCCAGACCTCTCTATAGAGTCTGAGGTGTGTTGGAGTTTAGTAACTTATTACAGTGTGAATGTGTCCAGACCTCTCTATAGAGTCTGAGGTGTGTGTTGGAGTTTAGTAACTTATTACAGTGTGAATGTGTCCAGACCTCTCTATAGAGTCTGATGTGTGTGTTGGAGTTTAGTAACTTATTACAGTGTGAATGTGTCCAGACCTCTCTATAGAGTCTGAGGTGTGGGTTGGAGTTTAGTAACTTATTACAGTGTGAATGTGTCCAGACCTCTCTATAGAGTCTGAGGTGTGTTGGAGTTTAGTAACTTATTACAGTGTGAATGTGTCCAGACCTCTCTATAGAGTCTGAGGTGTGTTGGAGTTTAGTAACTTATTACAGTGTGAATGTGTCCAGACCTCTCTATAGAGTCTGAGGTGTGTTGGAGTTTAGTAACTTATTACAGTGTGAATGTGTCCAGACCTCTCTATAGAGTCTGAGGTGTGTTGGAGTTTAGTAACTTATTACAGTGTGAATGTGTCCAGACCTCTCTATAGAGTCTGAGGTGTGTCTTGGAGTTTAGTAACGTATTACAGTGTGAATGTGTCCAGACCTCTCTATAGAGTCTGAGGTGTGTTGGAGTTTAGTAACTTATTACAGTGTGAATGTGTCCAGACCTCTCTATAGAGTCTGAGGTGTGTGTTGGAGTTTAGTAACTTATTACAGTGTGAATGTGTCCAGACCTCTCTATAGAGTCTGAGGTGTGTTGGAGTTTAGTAACTTATTACAGTGTGAATGTGTCCAGACCTCTCTATAGAGTCTGAGGTGTGTCTTGGAGTTTAGTAACGTATTACAGTGTGAATGTGTCCAGACCTCTCTATAGAGTCTGAGGTGTGTTGGAGTTTAGTAACTTATTACAGTGTGAATGTGTCCAGACCTCTCTATAGAGTCTGAGGTGTGTTGGAGTTTAGTATCTTATTACAGTGTGAATGTGTCCAGACCTCTCTATAGAGTCTGAGGTGTGTGTTGGAGTTTAGTAACTTATTACAGTGTGAATGTGTCCAGACCTCTCTATAGAGTCTGATGTGTGTGTTGGAGTTTAGTAACTTATTACAGTGTGAATGTGTCCAGACCTCTCTATAGAGTCTGAGGTGTGGGTTGGAGTTTAGTAACTTATTACAGTGTGAATGTGTCCAGACCTCTCTATAGAGTCTGAGGTGTGTTGGAGTTTAGTAACTTATTACAGTGTGAATGTGTCCAGACCTCTCTATAGAGTCTGAGGTGTGTTGGAGTTTAGTAACTTATTACAGTGTGAATGTGTCCAGACCTCTCTATAGAGTCTGAGGTGTGTTGGAGTTTAGTAACTTATTACAGTGTGAATGTGTCCAGACCTCTCTATAGAGTCTGAGGTGTGTTGGAGTTTAGTAACTTATTACAGTGTGAATGTGTCCAGACCTCTCTATAGAGTCTGAGGTGTGTTGGAGTTTAGTAACTTATTACAGTGTGAACGTGTCCAGACCTCTCTATAGAGTCTGAGATGTGTTGGAGTTTAGTAACTTATTACAGTGTGAATGTGTCCAGACCTCTCTATAGAGTCTGAGGTGTGTGTTGGAGTTTAGTAACGTATTACAGTGTGAACGTGTCCAGACCTCTCTATAGAGTCTGAGGTGTGTTGGAGTTTAGTATCTTATTACAGTGTGAACGTGTCCAGACCTCTCTATAGAGTCTGAGGTGTGTGTTGGAGTTTAGTAACTTATTACAGTGTGAACGTGTCCAGACCTCTCTATAGAGTCTGAGGTGTGTTGGAGTTTAGTAACTTATTACAGTGTGAATGTGTCCAGACCTCTCTATAGAGTCTGAGGTGTGTTGGAGTTTAGTAACTTATTACAGTGTGAATGTGTCCAGACCTCTCTATAGAGTCTGAGGTGTGTGTTGGAGTTTAGTAACTTATTACAGTGTGAATGTGTCCAGACCTCTCTATAGAGTCTGAGGTGTGTTGGAGTTTAGTAACTTATTACAGTGTGAATGTGTCCAGACCTCTCTATAGAGTCTGAGGTGTGTTGGAGTTTAGTAACTTATTACAGTGTGAATGTGTCCAGACCTCTCTATAGAGTCTGAGGTGTGTTGGAGTTTAGTAACTTATTACAGTGTGAATGTGTCCAGACCTCTCTATAGAGTCTGAGGTGTGTTGGAGTTTAGTATCTTATTACAGTGTGAATGTGTCCAGACCTCTCTATAGAGTCTGAGGTGTGTTGGAGTTTAGTAACTTATTACAGTGTGAATGTGTCCAGACCTCTCTATAGAGTCTGAGGTGAGGGTTGGAGTTTAGTAACTTATTACAGTGTGAATGTGTCCAGACCTCTCTATAGAGTCTGAGGTGTGTTGGAGTTTAGTATCTTATTACAGTGTGAATGTGTCCAGACCTCTCTATAGAGTCTGAGGTGTGTTGGAGTTTAGTATCTTATTACAGTGTGAATGTGTCCAGACCTCTCTATAGAGTCTGAGGTGTGTTGGAGTTTAGTAACTTATTACAGTGTGAATGTGTCCAGACCTCTCTATAGAGTCTGAGGTGTGTTGGAGTTTAGTATCTTATTACAGTGTGAATGTGTCCAGACCTCTCTATAGAGTCTGAGGTGTGTTGGAGTTTAGTATCTTATTACAGTGTGAATGTGTCCAGACCTCTCTATAGAGTCTGAGGTGTGTTGGAGTTTAGTAACTTATTACAGTGTGAACGTGTCCAGACCTCTCTATAGAGTCTGAGGTGTGTTGGAGTTTAGTAACTTATTACAGTGTGAATGTGTCCAGACCTCTCTATAGAGTCTGAGGTGTGTTGGAGTTTAGTATCTTATTACAGTGTGAATGTGTCCAGACCTCTCTATAGAGTCTGAGGTGTGTGTTGGAGTTTAGTAACTTATTACAGTGTGAATGTGTCCAGACCTCTCTATAGAGTCTGAGGTGAGGGTTGGAGTTTAGTAACTTATTACAGTGTGAACGTGTCCAGACCTCTCTATAGAGTCTGAGGTGTGTTGGAGTTTAGTAACTTATTACAGTGTGAACGTGTCCAGACCTCTCTATAGAGTCTGAGGTGTGTTGGAGTTTAGTAACTTATTACAGTGTGAATGTGTCCAGACCTCTCTATAGAGTCTGAGGTGTGTTGGAGTTTAGTATCTTATTACAGTGTGAATGTGTCCAGACCTCTCTATAGAGTCTGAGTGTTGGAGTTTAGTATCTTATTACAGTGTGAATGTGTCCAGACCTCTCTATAGAGTCTGAGGTGTGTTGGAGTTTAGTATCTTATTACAGTGTGAATGTGTCCAGACCTCTCTATAGAGTCTGAGGTGTGTGTTGGAGTTTAGTAACTTATTACAGTGTGAACGAGTCCAGACCTCTCTATAGAGTCTGAGGTGAGGGTTGGAGTTTAGTAACTTATTACAGTGTGAATGTGTCCAGACCTCTCTATAGAGTCTGAGGTGTGTTGGAGTTTAGTAACTTTTTACAGTGTGAACGTGTCCAGACCTCTCTATAGAGTCTGAGGTGTGTTGGAGTTTAGTAACTTATTACAGTGTGAATGTGTCCAGACCTCTCTATAGAGTCTGAGGTGTGTTGGAGTTTAGTAACTTATTACAGTGTGAATGTGTCCAGACCTCTCTATAGAGTCTGAGGTGTGTGTTGGAGTTTAGTAACTTATTACAGTGTGAATGTGTCCAGACCTCTCTATAGAGTCTGAGGTGTGTTGGAGTTTAGTAACTTATTACAGTGTGAATGTGTCCAGACCTCTCTATAGAGTCTGAGGTGTGTGTTGGAGTTTAGTAACTTATTACAGTGTGAATGTGTCCAGACCTCTCTATAGAGTCTGAGGTGTGTTGGAGTTTAGTAACTTATTACAGTGTGAACGTGTCCAGACCTCTCTATAGAGTCTGAGGTGTGTTGGAGTTTAGTAACTTATTACAGTGTGAATGTGTCCAGACCTCTATAGAGTCTGAGGTGTGTGTTGGAGTTTAGTCACTTATTACAGTGTGAACGTGTCCAGACCTCTCTATAGAGTCTGAGGTGAGGGTTGGAGTTTAGTAACTTATTACAGTGTGAATGTGTCCAGACCTCTCTATAGAGTCTGAGGTGTGTTGGAGTTTAGTAACTTATTACAGTGTGAATGTGTCCAGACCTCTCTATAGAGTCTGAGGTGTGTTGGAGTTTAGTAACTTATTACAGTGTGAACGTGTCCAGACCTCTCTATAGAGTCTGAGGTGTGGGTTGGAGTTTAGTAACTTATTACAGTGTGAACGTGTCCAGACCTCTCTATAGAGTCTGAGGTGTGTTGGAGTTTAGTAACTTATTACAGTGTGAATGTGTCCAGACCTCTCTATAGAGTCTGAGGTGTGTGTTGGAGTTTAGTAACTTATTACAGTGTGAACGTGTCCAGACCTCTCTATAGAGTCTGAGGTGTGTTGGAGTTTAGTAACTTATTACAGTGTGAATGTGTCCAGACCTCTCTATAGAGTCTGAGGTGTGTTGGAGTTTAGTAACTTATTACAGTGTGAATGTGTCCAGACCTCTCTATAGAGTCTGAGGTGTGTCTTGGAGTTTAGTAACGTATTACAGTGTGAATGTGTCCAGACCTCTCTATAGAGTCTGAGGTGTGTTGGAGTTTAGTAACTTATTACAGTGTGAATGTGTCCAGACCTCTCTATAGAGTCTGAGGTGTGTTGGAGTTTAGTATCTTATTACAGTGTGAATGTGTCCAGACCTCTCTATAGAGTCTGAGGTGTGTGTTGGAGTTTAGTAACTTATTACAGTGTGAATGTGTCCAGACCTCTCTATAGAGTCTGATGTGTGTGTTGGAGTTTAGTAACTTATTACAGTGTGAATGTGTCCAGACCTCTCTATAGAGTCTGAGGTGTGGGTTGGAGTTTAGTAACTTATTACAGTGTGAATGTGTCCAGACCTCTCTATAGAGTCTGAGGTGTGTTGGAGTTTAGTAACTTATTACAGTGTGAATGTGTCCAGACCTCTCTATAGAGTCTGAGGTGTGTTGGAGTTTAGTAACTTATTACAGTGTGAATGTGTCCAGACCTCTCTATAGAGTCTGAGGTGTGTTGGAGTTTAGTAACTTATTACAGTGTGAATGTGTCCAGACCTCTCTATAGAGTCTGAGGTGTGTTGGAGTTTAGTAACTTATTACAGTGTGAATGTGTCCAGACCTCTCTATAGAGTCTGAGGTGTGTTGGAGTTTAGTAACTTATTACAGTGTGAACATGTCCAGACCTCTCTATAGAGTCTGAGATGTGTTGGAGTTTAGTAACTTATTACAGTGTGAATGTGTCCAGACCTCTCTATAGAGTCTGAGGTGTGTGTTGGAGTTTAGTAACGTATTACAGTGTGAACGTGTCCAGACCTCTCTATAGAGTCTGAGGTGTGTTGGAGTTTAGTATCTTATTACAGTGTGAACGTGTCCAGACCTCTCTATAGAGTCTGAGGTGTGTGTTGGAGTTTAGTAACTTATTACAGTGTGAACGTGTCCAGACCTCTCTATAGAGTCTGAGGTGTGTTGGAGTTTAGTAACTTATTACAGTGTGAATGTGTCCAGACCTCTCTATAGAGTCTGAGGTGTGTTGGAGTTTAGTAACTTATTACAGTGTGAATGTGTCCAGACCTCTCTATAGAGTCTGAGGTGTGTGTTGGAGTTTAGTAACTTATTACAGTGTGAATGTGTCCAGACCTCTCTATAGAGTCTGAGGTGTGTTGGAGTTTAGTAACTTATTACAGTGTGAATGTGTCCAGACCTCTCTATAGAGTCTGAGGTGTGTTGGAGTTTAGTAACTTATTACAGTGTGAATGTGTCCAGACCTCTCTATAGAGTCTGAGGTGTGTTGGAGTTTAGTAACTTATTACAGTGTGAATGTGTCCAGACCTCTCTATAGAGTCTGAGGTGTGTTGGAGTTTAGTATCTTATTACAGTGTGAATGTGTCCAGACCTCTCTATAGAGTCTGAGGTGTGTTGGAGTTTAGTAACTTATTACAGTGTCCAGACCTCTCTATAGAGTCTGAGGTGAGGGTTGGAGTTTAGTAACTTATTACAGTGTGAATGTGTCCAGACCTCTCTATAGAGTCTGAGGTGTGTTGGAGTTTAGTATCTTATTACAGTGTGAATGTGTCCAGACCTCTCTATAGAGTCTGAGGTGTGTTGGAGTTTAGTATCTTATTACAGTGTGAATGTGTCCAGACCTCTCTATAGAGTCTGAGGTGTGTTGGAGTTTAGTAACTTATTACAGTGTGAATGTGTCCAGACCTCTCTATAGAGTCTGAGGTGTGTTGGAGTTTAGTATCTTATTACAGTGTGAATGTGTCCAGACCTCTCTATAGAGTCTGAGGTGTGTTGGAGTTTAGTATCTTATTACAGTGTGAATGTGTCCAGACCTCTCTATAGAGTCTGAGGTGTGTTGGAGTTTAGTAACTTATTACAGTGTGAACGTGTCCAGACCTCTCTATAGAGTCTGAGGTGTGTTGGAGTTTAGTAACTTATTACAGTGTGAATGTGTCCAGACCTCTCTATAGAGTCTGAGGTGTGTTGGAGTTTAGTATCTTATTACAGTGTGAATGTGTCCAGACCTCTCTATAGAGTCTGAGGTGTGTGTTGGAGTTTAGTAACTTATTACAGTGTGAATGTGTCCAGACCTCTCTATAGAGTCTGAGGTGAGGGTTGGAGTTTAGTAACTTATTACAGTGTGAACGTGTCCAGACCTCTCTATAGAGTCTGAGGTGTGTTGGAGTTTAGTAACTTATTACAGTGTGAACGTGTCCAGACCTCTCTATAGAGTCTGAGGTGTGTTGGAGTTTAGTAACTTATTACAGTGTGAATGTGTCCAGACCTCTCTATAGAGTCTGAGGTGTGTTGGAGTTTAGTATCTTATTACAGTGTGAATGTGTCCAGACCTCTCTATAGAGTCTGAGTGTTGGAGTTTAGTATCTTATTACAGTGTGAATGTGTCCAGACCTCTCTATAGAGTCTGAGGTGTGTTGGAGTTTAGTATCTTATTACAGTGTGAATGTGTCCAGACCTCTCTATAGAGTCTGAGGTGTGTGTTGGAGTTTAGTAACTTATTACAGTGTGAACGAGTCCAGACCTCTCTATAGAGTCTGAGGTGAGGGTTGGAGTTTAGTAACTTATTACAGTGTGAATGTGTCCAGACCTCTCTATAGAGTCTGAGGTGTGTTGGAGTTTAGTAACTTTTTACAGTGTGAACGTGTCCAGACCTCTCTATAGAGTCTGAGGTGTGTTGGAGTTTAGTAACTTATTACAGTGTGAATGTGTCCAGACCTCTCTATAGAGTCTGAGGTGTGTTGGAGTTTAGTAACTTATTACAGTGTGAATGTGTCCAGACCTCTCTATAGAGTCTGAGGTGTGTGTTGGAGTTTAGTAACTTATTACAGTGTGAATGTGTCCAGACCTCTCTATAGAGTCTGAGGTGTGTTGGAGTTTAGTAACTTATTACAGTGTGAATGTGTCCAGACCTCTCTATAGAGTCTGAGGTGTGTGTTGGAGTTTAGTAACTTATTACAGTGTGAATGTGTCCAGACCTCTCTATAGAGTCTGAGGTGTGTTGGAGTTTAGTAACTTATTACAGTGTGAACGTGTCCAGACCTCTCTATAGAGTCTGAGGTGTGTTGGAGTTTAGTAACTTATTACAGTGTGAATGTGTCCAGACCTCTCTATAGAGTCTGAGGTGTGTGTTGGAGTTTAGTCACTTATTACAGTGTGAACGTGTCCAGACCTCTCTATAGAGTCTGAGGTGAGGGTTGGAGTTTAGTAACTTATTACAGTGTGAATGTGTCCAGACCTCTCTATAGAGTCTGAGGTGTGTTGGAGTTTAGTAACTTATTACAGTGTGAATGTGTCCAGACCTCTCTATAGAGTCTGAGGTGTGTTGGAGTTTAGTAACTTATTACAGTGTGAACGTGTCCAGACCTCTCTATAGAGTCTGAGGTGTGGGTTGGAGTTTAGTAACTTATTACAGTGTGAACGTGTCCAGACCTCTCTATAGAGTCTGAGGTGTGTTGGAGTTTAGTAACTTATTACAGTGTGAATGTGTCCAGACCTCTCTATAGAGTCTGAGGTGTGTGTTGGAGTTTAGTAACTTATTACAGTGTGAACGTGTCCAGACCTCTCTATAGAGTCTGAGGTGTGTTGGAGTTTAGTAACTTATTACAGTGTGAATGTGTCCAGACCTCTCTATAGAGTCTGAGGTGTGTTGGAGTTTAGTAACTTATTACAGTGTGAATGTGTCCAGACCTCTCTATAGAGTCTGAGGCAGGGCTGTACGTTAACTTTTTTTGCACATAGCACTGGTGCTACAGAGGTTGATAGTTTTGTAGCACAGGCCAAAATCTTGTAGCACAAGTATAAAACGTGTTATATTTGTAACAGTCACAAATGTGCCTATTGTATTTGTGTTATTTAGTTGCAGTGCCATGTTTGGCTGTCATTTAGTATATCGCCATGTGTTATTATTACTATGATACTCTCATATGCTATTTTAAATTAATATCATAAACAACATAAGGAATATTAGCATAATTTTGAGTGGACTGAAGGAATGAGTCAGTGTTAATAGTTTTAAATGCAAATAATTTATTGAAACATAGAAGTGGGGTCGGTTGGGACACACACACACACACAATGGGGGACCCTGATGTAAACAAGACAAACGTCTTTCTCTGGTCTGCATCCCCTTAACAATTGTGTGTATTGAGCCGTACTGCACCCATTCTGCAATCTGTTAAATAAAGTTTTCATTCATTCACACACACTGTTTCAACTCACCACCCCCGCATCATATTGTAGTCTAGTCTGTCTTCAAACTTCCACTCCTCTCGAAACTTGTATTTGAATATCATCATTATCTGTCCATCCTCAGTTTACTATAATATACTCCTGTCCTGAGTCTTGACTAGTGACTTCATCGTCTTTCCAAACGCACGCACGCACACACACAGGGAAGGGGAGAGAGTGCCCCCCATTTCCCTTTCCACACTGTGTCTGCTGGCTCTGCGCCCTCTGAGTCTGATCAGGATTAGCTTGTTAGCTTGCTAACGTTGTAGTGATTGTAATGGTACATAAACGTTAATTTCGGGCGATGTGCGCATAAAGGAATGGCGACGGTGCAAAGCATGTAGATGCATTTGACCCGTTGCGAGAAAGAAAAAACACCACGGACTTATTTCGGGACGTGTAGGCGCACTGCTGTGTTAACGTGCACCAACCGACCAACGCGCTGCTCTTCTAGCAGAAGCACGGATAGGGCGGATACGACTCGTCGAGTTGTCACAAGAGTTTTTTCAAAATAAGAGTATCATATGCACCTGAACGTTGCTAGCTTTCGGAGCCTAGCTGGAGCTGCGCGTTGGCAGAAATGAGACCCGCTACAGGATTTTCAAAATAAGAGTATCTATATGAACCGAATCCCTATCGCACCAGTGCTACTGAAGTAAATCCATCCATCACACAGACAGCTGTTGCTGTAGCACGTGTGAGATATATGTCGCACTGTACACCCCTGGTCTAAGGTGTGTGTTGGAGTTTAGTAACTTATTACAGTGTGAATGTGTCCAGACCTCTCTATAGAGTCTGAGGTGTGTTGGAGTTTAGTAACTTATTACAGTGTGAACGTGTCCAGACCTCTCTATAGAGTCTGAGGTGTGTTGGAGTTTAGTAACTTATTACAGTGTGAATGTGTCCAGACCTCTCTATAGAGTCTGAGGTGTGTTGGAGTTTAGTAACTTATTACAGTGTGAATGTGTCCAGACCTCTCTATAGAGTCTGAGGTGTGTTGGAGTTTAGTAACTTATTACAGTGTGAATGTGTCCAGACCTCTCTATAGAGTCTGAGGTGAGGGTTGGAGTTTAGTAACTTATTACAGTGTGAACGTGTCCAGACATCTCTATAGAGTCTGAGGTGTGTTGGAGTTTAGTAACTTATTACAGTGTGAATGTGTCCAGACCTCTCTATAGAGTCTGAGGTGTGTGTTGGAGTTTAGTAACTTATTACAGTGTGAACGTGTCCAGACATCTCTATAGAGTCTGAGGTGTGTTGGAGTTTAGTAACTTATTACAGTGTGAATGTGTCCAGACCTCTCTATAGAGTCTGAGGTGTGTTGGAGTTTAGTAACTTATTACAGTGTGAATGTGTCCAGACCTCTCTATAGAGTCTGAGGTGAGGGTTGGAGTTTAGTAACTTATTACAGTGTGAATGTGTCCTGACCTTTCTATAGAGTCTGAGGTGTGTTGGAGTTTAGTAACTTATTACAGTGTGAATGTGTCCAGACCTCTCTATAGAGTCTGAGGTGTGTTGGAGTTTAGTAACTTATTACAGTGTGAATGTGTCCAGACCTCTCTATAGAGTCTGAGGTGTGTGTTGGAGTTTAGTAACTTATTACAGTGTGAATGTGTCCAGACCTCTCTATAGAGTCTGAGGTGTGTTGGAGTTTAGTAACTTATTACAGTGTGAATGTGTCCAGACCTCTCTATAGAGTCTGAGGTGTGTTGGAGTTTAGTAACTTATTACAGTGTGAATGTGTCCAGACCTCTCTATAGAGTCTGAGGTGAGGGTTGGAGTTTAGTAACTTATTACAGTGTGAACATGTCCAGACCTCTCTATAGAGTCTGAGGTGATGGTTGGAGTTTAGTAACTTATTACAGTGTGAACGTGTCCAGACCTCTCTATAGAGTCTGAGGTGAGGGTTGGAGTTTAGTAACTTATTACAGTGTGAATGTGTCCAGACCTCTCTATAGAGTCTGAGGTGTGTTGGAGTTTAGTAACTTATTACAGTGTGAATGTGTCCAGACCTCTCTATAGAGTCTGAGGTGTGTTGGAGTTTAGTAACTTATTACAGTGTGAACGTGTCCAGACCTCTCTATAGAGTCTGAGGTGTGTTGGAGTTTAGTAACTTATTACAGTGTGAATGTGTCCAGACCTCTCTATAGAGTCTGAGGTGTGTGTTGGAGTTTAGTAATTTATTACAGTGTGAACGTGTCCAGACCTCTCTATAGAGTCTGAGGTGTGTTGGAGTTTAGTAACTTATTACAGTGTGAATGTGTCCAGACCTCTCTATAGAGTCTGAGGTGTGTTGGAGTTTAGTAACGTATTACAGTGTGAATGTGTCCAGACCTCTCTATAGAGTCTGAGGTGTGTTGGAGTTTAGTATCTTATTACAGTGTGAATGTGTCCAGACCTCTCTATAGAGTCTGAGGTGTGTGTTGGAGTTTAGTAACTTATTACAGTGTGAATGTGTCCAGACCTCTCTATAGAGTCTGATGTGTGTGTTGGAGTTTAGTAACTTATTACAGTGTGAATGTGTCCAGACCTCTCTATAGAGTCTGAGGTGTGGGTTGGAGTTTAGTAACTTATTACAGTGTGAATGTGTCCAGACCTCTCTATAGAGTCTGAGGTGTGTTGGAGTTTAGTAACTTATTACAGTGTGAATGTGTCCAGACCTCTCTATAGAGTCTGAGGTGTGTTGGAGTTTAGTAACTTATTACAGTGTGAATGTGTCCAGACCTCTCTATAGAGTCTGAGGTGTGTTGGAGTTTAGTAACTTATTACAGTGTGAATGTGTCCAGACCTCTCTATAGAGTCTGAGGTGTGTTGGAGTTTAGTAACTTATTACAGTGTGAATGTGTCCAGACCTCTCTATAGAGTCTGAGGTGTGTTGGAGTTTAGTAACTTATTACAGTGTGAACGTGTCCAGACCTCTCTATAGAGTCTGAGATGTGTTGGAGTTTAGTAACTTATTACAGTGTGAATGTGTCCAGACCTCTCTATAGAGTCTGAGGTGTGTGTTGGAGTTTAGTAACGTATTACAGTGTGAACGTGTCCAGACCTCTCTATAGAGTCTGAGGTGTGTTGGAGTTTAGTATCTTATTACAGTGTGAACGTGTCCAGACCTCTCTATAGAGTCTGAGGTGTGTGTTGGAGTTTAGTAACTTATTACAGTGTGAACGTGTCCAGACCTCTCTATAGAGTCTGAGGTGTGTTGGAGTTTAGTAACTTATTACAGTGTGAATGTGTCCAGACCTCTCTATAGAGTCTGAGGTGTGTTGGAGTTTAGTAACTTATTACAGTGTGAATGTGTCCAGACCTCTCTATAGAGTCTGAGGTGTGTGTTGGAGTTTAGTAACTTATTACAGTGTGAATGTGTCCAGACCTCTCTATAGAGTCTGAGGTGTGTTGGAGTTTAGTAACTTATTACAGTGTGAATGTGTCCAGACCTCTCTATAGAGTCTGAGGTGTGTTGGAGTTTAGTAACTTATTACAGTGTGAATGTGTCCAGACCTCTCTATAGAGTCTGAGGTGTGTTGGAGTTTAGTAACTTATTACAGTGTGAATGTGTCCAGACCTCTCTATAGAGTCTGAGGTGTGTTGGAGTTTAGTATCTTATTACAGTGTGAATGTGTCCAGACCTCTCTATAGAGTCTGAGGTGTGTTGGAGTTTAGTAACTTATTACAGTGTCCAGACCTCTCTATAGAGTCTGAGGTGAGGGTTGGAGTTTAGTAACTTATTACAGTGTGAATGTGTCCAGACCTCTCTATAGAGTCTGAGGTGTGTTGGAGTTTAGTATCTTATTACAGTGTGAATGTGTCCAGACCTCTCTATAGAGTCTGAGGTGTGTTGGAGTTTAGTATCTTATTACAGTGTGAATGTGTCCAGACCTCTCTATAGAGTCTGAGGTGTGTTGGAGTTTAGTAACTTATTACAGTGTGAATGTGTCCAGACCTCTCTATAGAGTCTGAGGTGTGTTGGAGTTTAGTATCTTATTACAGTGTGAATGTGTCCAGACCTCTCTATAGAGTCTGAGGTGTGTTGGAGTTTAGTATCTTATTACAGTGTGAATGTGTCCAGACCTCTCTATAGAGTCTGAGGTGTGTTGGAGTTTAGTAACTTATTACAGTGTGAACGTGTCCAGACCTCTCTATAGAGTCTGAGGTGTGTTGGAGTTTAGTAACTTATTACAGTGTGAATGTGTCCAGACCTCTCTATAGAGTCTGAGGTGTGTTGGAGTTTAGTATCTTATTACAGTGTGAATGTGTCCAGACCTCTCTATAGAGTCTGAGGTGTGTGTTGGAGTTTAGTAACTTATTACAGTGTGAATGTGTCCAGACCTCTCTATAGAGTCTGAGGTGAGGGTTGGAGTTTAGTAACTTATTACAGTGTGAACGTGTCCAGACCTCTCTATAGAGTCTGAGGTGTGTTGGAGTTTAGTAACTTATTACAGTGTGAACGTGTCCAGACCTCTCTATAGAGTCTGAGGTGTGTTGGAGTTTAGTAACTTATTACAGTGTGAATGTGTCCAGACCTCTCTATAGAGTCTGAGGTGTGTTGGAGTTTAGTATCTTATTACAGTGTGAATGTGTCCAGACCTCTCTATAGAGTCTGAGTGTTGGAGTTTAGTATCTTATTACAGTGTGAATGTGTCCAGACCTCTCTATAGAGTCTGAGGTGTGTTGGAGTTTAGTATCTTATTACAGTGTGAATGTGTCCAGACCTCTCTATAGAGTCTGAGGTGTGTGTTGGAGTTTAGTAACTTATTACAGTGTGAACGAGTCCAGACCTCTCTATAGAGTCTGAGGTGAGGGTTGGAGTTTAGTAACTTATTACAGTGTGAATGTGTCCAGACCTCTCTATAGAGTCTGAGGTGTGTTGGAGTTTAGTAACTTTTTACAGTGTGAACGTGTCCAGACCTCTCTATAGAGTCTGAGGTGTGTTGGAGTTTAGTAACTTATTACAGTGTGAATGTGTCCAGACCTCTCTATAGAGTCTGAGGTGTGTTGGAGTTTAGTAACTTATTACAGTGTGAATGTGTCCAGACCTCTCTATAGAGTCTGAGGTGTGTGTTGGAGTTTAGTAACTTATTACAGTGTGAATGTGTCCAGACCTCTCTATAGAGTCTGAGGTGTGTTGGAGTTTAGTAACTTATTACAGTGTGAATGTGTCCAGACCTCTCTATAGAGTCTGAGGTGTGTGTTGGAGTTTAGTAACTTATTACAGTGTGAATGTGTCCAGACCTCTCTATAGAGTCTGAGGTGTGTTGGAGTTTAGTAACTTATTACAGTGTGAACGTGTCCAGACCTCTCTATAGAGTCTGAGGTGTGTTGGAGTTTAGTAACTTATTACAGTGTGAATGTGTCCAGACCTCTCTATAGAGTCTGAGGTGTGTGTTGGAGTTTAGTCACTTATTACAGTGTGAACGTGTCCAGACCTCTCTATAGAGTCTGAGGTGAGGGTTGGAGTTTAGTAACTTATTACAGTGTGAATGTGTCCAGACCTCTCTATAGAGTCTGAGGTGTGTTGGAGTTTAGTAACTTATTACAGTGTGAATGTGTCCAGACCTCTCTATAGAGTCTGAGGTGTGTTGGAGTTTAGTAACTTATTACAGTGTGAACGTGTCCAGACCTCTCTATAGAGTCTGAGGTGTGGGTTGGAGTTTAGTAACTTATTACAGTGTGAACGTGTCCAGACCTCTCTATAGAGTCTGAGGTGTGTTGGAGTTTAGTAACTTATTACAGTGTGAATGTGTCCAGACCTCTCTATAGAGTCTGAGGTGTGTGTTGGAGTTTAGTAACTTATTACAGTGTGAACGTGTCCAGACCTCTCTATAGAGTCTGAGGTGTGTTGGAGTTTAGTAACTTATTACAGTGTGAATGTGTCCAGACCTCTCTATAGAGTCTGAGGTGTGTTGGAGTTTAGTAACTTATTACAGTGTGAATGTGTCCAGACCTCTCTATAGAGTCTGAGGCAGGGCTGTACGTTAACTTTTTTTGCACATAGCACTGGTGCTACAGAGGTTGATAGTTTTGTAGCACAGGCCAAAATCTTGTAGCACAAGTATAAAACGTGTTATATTTGTAACAGTCACAAATGTGCCTATTGTATTTGTGTTATTTAGTTGCAGTGCCATGTTTGGCTGTCATTTAGTATATCGCCATGTGTTATTATTACTATGATACTCTCATATGCTATTTTAAATTAATATCATAAACAACATAAGGAATATTAGCATAATTTTGAGTGGACTGAAGGAATGAGTCAGTGTTAATAGTTTTAAATGCAAATAATTTATTGAAACATAGAAGTGGGGTCGGTTGGGACACACACACACACACAATGGGGGACCCTGATGTAAACAAGACAAACGTCTTTCTCTGGTCTGCATCCCCTTAACAATTGTGTGTATTGAGCCGTACTGCACCCATTCTGCAATCTGTTAAATAAAGTTTTCATTCATTCACACACACTGTTTCAACTCACCACCCCCGCATCATATTGTAGTCTAGTCTGTCTTCAAACTTCCACTCCTCTCGAAACTTGTATTTGAATATCATCATTATCTGTCCATCCTCAGTTTACTATAATATACTCCTGTCCTGAGTCTTGACTAGTGACTTCATCGTCTTTCCAAACGCACGCACGCACACACACAGGGAAGGGGAGAGAGTGCCCCCCATTTCCCTTTCCACACTGTGTCTGCTGGCTCTGCGCCCTCTGAGTCTGATCAGGATTAGCTTGTTAGCTTGCTAACGTTGTAGTGATTGTAATGGTACATAAACGTTAATTTCGGGCGATGTGCGCATAAAGGAATGGCGACGGTGCAAAGCATGTAGATGCATTTGACCCGTTGCGAGAAAGAAAAAACACCACGGACTTATTTCGGGACGTGTAGGCGCACTGCTGTGTTAACGTGCACCAACCGACCAACGCGCTGCTCTTCTAGCAGAAGCACGGATAGGGCGGATACGACTCGTCGAGTTGTCACAAGAGTTTTTTCAAAATAAGAGTATCATATGCACCTGAACGTTGCTAGCTTTCGGAGCCTAGCTGGAGCTGCGCGTTGGCAGAAATGAGACCCGCTACAGGATTTTCAAAATAAGAGTATCTATATGAACCGAATCCCTATCGCACCAGTGCTACTGAAGTAAATCCATCCATCACACAGACAGCTGTTGCTGTAGCACGTGTGAGATATATGTCGCACTGTACACCCCTGGTCTAAGGTGTGTGTTGGAGTTTAGTAACTTATTACAGTGTGAATGTGTCCAGACCTCTCTATAGAGTCTGAGGTGTGTTGGAGTTTAGTAACTTATTACAGTGTGAACGTGTCCAGACCTCTCTATAGAGTCTGAGGTGTGTTGGAGTTTAGTAACTTATTACAGTGTGAATGTGTCCAGACCTCTCTATAGAGTCTGAGGTGTGTTGGAGTTTAGTAACTTATTACAGTGTGAATGTGTCCAGACCTCTCTATAGAGTCTGAGGTGTGTTGGAGTTTAGTAACTTATTACAGTGTGAATGTGTCCAGACCTCTCTATAGAGTCTGAGGTGAGGGTTGGAGTTTAGTAACTTATTACAGTGTGAACGTGTCCAGACATCTCTATAGAGTCTGAGGTGTGTTGGAGTTTAGTAACTTATTACAGTGTGAATGTGTCCAGACCTCTCTATAGAGTCTGAGGTGTGTGTTGGAGTTTAGTAACTTATTACAGTGTGAACGTGTCCAGACATCTCTATAGAGTCTGAGGTGTGTTGGAGTTTAGTAACTTATTACAGTGTGAATGTGTCCAGACCTCTCTATAGAGTCTGAGGTGTGTTGGAGTTTAGTAACTTATTACAGTGTGAATGTGTCCAGACCTCTCTATAGAGTCTGAGGTGAGGGTTGGAGTTTAGTAACTTATTACAGTGTGAATGTGTCCTGACCTTTCTATAGAGTCTGAGGTGTGTTGGAGTTTAGTAACTTATTACAGTGTGAATGTGTCCAGACCTCTCTATAGAGTCTGAGGTGTGTTGGAGTTTAGTAACTTATTACAGTGTGAATGTGTCCAGACCTCTCTATAGAGTCTGAGGTGTGTGTTGGAGTTTAGTAACTTATTACAGTGTGAATGTGTCCAGACCTCTCTATAGAGTCTGAGGTGTGTTGGAGTTTAGTAACTTATTACAGTGTGAATGTGTCCAGACCTCTCTATAGAGTCTGAGGTGTGTTGGAGTTTAGTAACTTATTACAGTGTGAATGTGTCCAGACCTCTCTATAGAGTCTGAGGTGAGGGTTGGAGTTTAGTAACTTATTACAGTGTGAACATGTCCAGACCTCTCTATAGAGTCTGAGGTGATGGTTGGAGTTTAGTAACTTATTACAGTGTGAACGTGTCCAGACCTCTCTATAGAGTCTGAGGTGAGGGTTGGAGTTTAGTAACTTATTACAGTGTGAATGTGTCCAGACCTCTCTATAGAGTCTGAGGTGTGTTGGAGTTTAGTAACTTATTACAGTGTGAATGTGTCCAGACCTCTCTATAGAGTCTGAGGTGTGTTGGAGTTTAGTAACTTATTACAGTGTGAACGTGTCCAGACCTCTCTATAGAGTCTGAGGTGTGTTGGAGTTTAGTAACTTATTACAGTGTGAATGTGTCCAGACCTCTCTATAGAGTCTGAGGTGTGTGTTGGAGTTTAGTAATTTATTACAGTGTGAACGTGTCCAGACCTCTCTATAGAGTCTGAGGTGTGTTGGAGTTTAGTAACTTATTACAGTGTGAATGTGTCCAGACCTCTCTATAGAGTCTGAGGTGTGTTGGAGTTTAGTAACGTATTACAGTGTGAATGTGTCCAGACCTCTCTATAGAGTCTGAGGTGTGTTGGAGTTTAGTATCTTATTACAGTGTGAATGTGTCCAGACCTCTCTATAGAGTCTGAGGTGTGGGTTGGAGTTTAGTAACTTATTACAGTGTGAATGTGTCCAGACCTCTCTATAGAGTCTGAGGTGTGTTGGAGTTTAGTAACTTATTACAGTGTGAATGTGTCCAGACCTCTCTATAGAGTCTGAGGTGTGTTGGAGTTTAGTATCTTATTACAGTGTGAATGTGTCCAGACCTCTCTATAGAGTCTGAGGTGTGTTGGAGTTTAGTATCTTATTACAGTGTGAATGTGTCCAGACCTCTCTATAGAGTCTGAGGTGTGTTGGAGTTTAGTAACTTATTACAGTGTGAACGTGTCCAGACCTCTCTATAGAGTCTGAGGTGAGGGTTGGAGTTTAGTATCTTATTACAGTGTGAATGTGTCCAGACCTCTCTATAGAGTCTGAGGTGTGTTGGAGTTTAGTAACTTATTACAGTGTGAACGTGTCCAGACCTCTCTATAGAGTCTTAGGTGTGTGTTGGAGTTTAGTAACTTATTACAGTGTGAACGTGTCCAGACCTCTCTATAGAGTCTGAGGTGTGTTGGAGTTTAGTAACTTATTACAGTGTGAACGTGTCCAGACCTCTCTATAGAGTCTGAGGTGTGTTGGAGTTTAGTAACTTATTACAGTGTGAACGTGTCCAGACCTCTCTATAGAGTCTGAGGTGTGTTGGAGTTTAGTAACTTATTACAGTGTGAACGTGTCCAGACCTCTCTATAGAGTCTGAGGTGTGTGTTGGAGTTTAGTAACTTATTACAGTGTGAATGTGTCCAGACCTCTCTATAGAGTCTGAGGTGTGTGTTGTAGTTTAGTAACTTATTACAGTGTGAATGTGTCCAGACCTCTCTATAGAGTCTGAGGTGTGTTGGAGTTTAGTAACTTATTACAGTGTGAATGTGTCCAGACCTCTCTATAGAGTCTGAGGTGTGTGTTGGAGTTTAGTAACTTATTACAGTGTGAATGGTAGAGTCTGAGGTGTGGCCAGCAGTAGCATCAACCCCTCCCCCCCATCCCCACTCAACTCCAACACACACATCAGACCAAAACAAAACATGTAAACAAAGTGCAGTACCATGTTGTCATTTGACCAGGGTTTGAAGAATCGCTTCCCCTAGATGATGTCACAATGGGATGAATTGGCTTTGATTAATCAATTAGCTGTGCTTTTTGGATCCAGGAACACTGCCTACCTAACGTAGTGTGGTTGTGAAAGGTTAACCTTCTGTAGTGTGGTAGTGAAAGGGTTAACCTTCTGTAGTGTGGTAGTGAAAGGGTTAACCTTCTGTAGTGTGGTAGTGAAAGGTTAACCTTCTGTAGTGTTGTAGTGAAAGGGTTAACCTTCTGTAGTGTGGTAGTGAAAGGTTAACCTTCTGTAGTGTGGTAGTGAAAGGGTTAACCGTATGTAGTGTGGTAGTGAAAGGGTTAACCTTCTGTAGTGTGGTAGTGAAAGGGTTAACCTTCTGTAGTGTGGTAGTGAAAGGTTAACCTTATGTAGTGTGGTAGTGAAAGGGTTAACCTTCTGTAGTGTGGTAGTGAAAGGGTTAACCGTCTATAGTGTGGTAGTGAAAGTGTTAACCTTCTGTAGTGTGGTAGTGAAAGGGTTAACCGTATGTAGTGTGGTAGTGAAAGGGTTAACCTTCTGTAGTGTGGTAGTGAAAGGGTTAATCATCTATAGTGTGGTAGTGAAAGGGTTCACCTTCTGTAGTGTGGTAGTGAAAGGGTTAACCTTCTGTATTGTCGCAGTGGAAGGGTTAACCGTTTGCTAGTTTGGCAGTGAAAGGGTTAACCTTCTGTATTGTCGCAGTGAAAGGCTTAACCTTCTGTATTGTCGCAGTGAAAGGGTTAACCTTCTGTAATGTGGCAGTGAAAGGGTTAAACATACAGCATGAATACAGCCGATGTAACTGAACTCAGAGCAGAGCAGCGTGAGCATCTGCAGCACCGACACGCGTCTGATGGAGGCCTGTGATGACCTCAGCGTCCGTCTGCAGCACCAGCAGCACCACGTCCAGAGCGCTCCGCCACGCCTCCCGCTTCACCCGCACGTTGTCACAGACGCTCCTCCTCGCCGCCGCGCTGCGTCTCACCTCCGGGGGGTTCACGCTCTCCTCCGCCGCGGCCCCCGAGTTGGGAGACGTAGCGTCGGCAGGCGATCCTTCACTCAAGTCCTTCAGTTGTCGGCTCACAGCAGTCCAGGCGTCTACCTTAGAACACCCCGTGCTGTTCACCGTGACGGTGGTGATGTAGTCCATCAAACCGTCGGCCATGAGGCGCAGAACTACGTCCCGGTAAGGATTACCTGCTCCTCCAGAGAGAGCGCTCTCCTCTCTGGTTTGTTGTTGGTCAGAGAGAGCGCTCTCCTCTCTGGTTTGTTGTTGGTCAGAGAGAGCGCTCTCCTCTCTGGTTTGTTGTTGGTCAGAGAGAGCGCTCTCCTCTCTGGTTTGTTGTTGGACAGAGAGAGCGCTCTCCTCTCTGGTTTGTTGTTGGACAGAGAGAGCGCTCTCCTCTCTGGTTTGTTGTTGGACAGAGAGAGCGCTCTCCTCTCTGGTTTGTTGTTGGACAGAGAGAGCGCTCTCCTCTCTGGTTTGTTGTTGGTCAGAGAGAGCGCTCTCCTCTCTGGTTTGTTGTTGGTCAGAGAGAGCGCTCTCCTCTCTGGTTTGTTGTTGGTCAGAGAGAGCGCTCTCCTCTCTGGTTTGTTGTTGGTCAGAGAGAGCGCTCTCCTCTCTGGTTTGTTGTTGGTCAGAGAGAGCGCTCTCCTCTCTGGTTTGTTGGTCAGAGAGAGCGCTCTCCTCTCTGGTTTGTTGTTGGTCAGAGAGAGCGCTCTCCTCTCTGGTTTGTTGTTGGTCAGAGAGAGCGCTCTCCTCTCTGGTTTGTTGTTGGACAGAGAGAGCGCTCTCCTCTCTGGTTTGTTGTTGGACAGAGAGAGCGCTCTCCTCTCTGGTTTGTTGTTGGACAGAGAGAGCGCTCTCCTCTCTGGTTTGTTGTTGGACAGAGAGAGCGCTCTCCTCTCTGGTTTGTTGTTGGACAGAGAGAGCGCTCTCCTCTCTGGTTTGTTGTTGGACAGAGAGAGCGCTCTCCTCTCTGGTTTGTTGTTGGACAGAGAGAGCGCTCTCCTCTCTGGTTTGTTGTTGGACAGAGAGAGCGCTCTCCTCTCTGGTTTGTTGTTGGACAGAGAGAGCGCTCTCCTCTCTGGTTTGTTGTTGGTCAGAGAGAGCGCTCTCCTCTCTGGTTTGTTGTTGGACAGAGAGAGCGCTCTCCTCTCTGGTTTGTTGTTGGACAGAGAGAGCGCTCTCCTCTCTGGTTTGTTGTTGGACAGAGAGAGCGCTCTCCTCTCTGGTTTGTTGTTGGTCAGAGAGAGCGCTCTCCTCTCTGGTTTGTTGGTCAGAGAGAGCGCTCTCCTCTCTGGTTTGTTGTTGGTCAGAGAGAGCGCTCTCCTCTCTGGTTTGTTGTTGGACAGAGAGAGCGCTCTCCTCTCTGGTTTGTTGTTGGTCAGAGAGAGCGCTCTCCTCTCTGGTTTGTTGTTGGACAGAGAGAGCGCTCTCCTCTCTGGTTTGTTGTTGGACAGAGAGAGCGCTCTCCTCTCTGGTTTGTTGTTGGACAGAGAGAGCGCTCTCCTCTCTGGTTTGTTGTTGGACAGAGAGAGCGCTCTCCTCTCTGGTTTGTTGTTGGTCAGAGAGAGCGCTCTCCTCTCTGGTTTGTTGTTGGACAGAGAGAGCGCTCTCCTCTCTGGTTTGTTGTTGGACAGAGAGAGCGCTCTCCTCTCTGGTTTGTTGTTGGACAGAGAGAGCGCTCTCCTCTCTGGTTTGTTGTTGGACAGAGAGAGCGCTCTCCTCTCTGGTTTGTTGTTGGACAGAGAGAGCGCTCTCCTCTCTGGTTTGTTGTTGGACAGAGAGAGCGCTCTCCTCTCTGGTTTGTTGTTGGACAGAGAGAGCGCTCTCCTCTCTGGTTTGTTGTTGGACAGAGAGAGCGCTCTCCTCTCTGGTTTGTTGTTGGTCAGAGAGAGCGCTCTCCTCTCTGGTTTGTTGGTCAGAGAGAGCGCTCTCCTCTCTGGTTTGTTGTTGGACAGAGAGAGCGCTCTCCTCTCTGGTTTGTTGTTGGTCAGAGAGAGCGCTCTCCTCTCTGGTTTGTTGTTGGACAGAGAGAGCGCTCTCCTCTCTGGTTTGTTGTTGGACAGAGAGAGCGCTCTCCTCTCTGGTTTGTTGGACAGAGAGAGCGCTCTCCTCTCTGGTTTGTTGGTCAGAGAGAGCGCTCTCCTCTCTGGTTTGTTGTTGGACAGAGAGAGCGCTCTCCTCTCTGGTTTGTTGTTGGACAGAGAGAGCGCTCTCCTCTCTGGTTTGTTGGTCAGAGAGAGCGCTCTCCTCTCTGGTTTGTTGTTGGACAGAGAGAGCGCTCTCCTCTCTGGTTTGTTGGACAGAGAGAGCGCTCTCCTCTCTGGTTTGTTGTTGGTCAGAGAGAGCGCTCTCCTCTCTGGTTTGTTGTTGGTCAGAGAGAGCGCTCTCCTCTCTGGTTTGTTGGTCAGAGAGAGCGCTCTCCTCTCTGGTTTGTTGTTGGTCAGAGAGAGCGCTCTCCTCTCTGGTTTGTTGTTGGACAGAGAGAGCGCTCTCCTCTCTGGTTTGTTGTTGGTCAGAGAGAGCGCTCTCCTCTCTGGTTTGTTGTTGGTCAGAGAGAGCGCTCTCCTCTCTGGTTTGTTGTTGGTCAGAGAGAGCGCTCTCCTCTCTGGTTTGTTGTTGGTCAGAGAGAGCGCTCTCCTCTCTGGTTTGTTGTTGGTCAGAGAGAGCGCTCTCCTCTCTGGTTTGTTGTTGGACAGAGAGAGCGCTCTCCTCTCTGGTTTGTTGTTGGTCAGAGAGAGCGCTCTCCTCTCTGGTTTGTTGTTGGACAGAGAGAGCGCTCTCCTCTCTGGTTTGTTGTTGGACAGAGAGAGCGCTCTCCTCTCTGGTTTGTTGTTGGACAGAGAGAGCGCTCTCCTCTCTGGTTTGTTGTTGGTCAGAGAGAGCGCTCTCCTCTCTGGTTTGTTGTTGGTCAGAGAGAGCGCTCTCCTCTCTGGTTTGTTGTTGGTCAGAGAGAGCGCTCTCCTCTCTGGTTTGTTGTTGGACAGAGAGAGCGCTCTCCTCTCTGGTTTGTTGTTGGTCAGAGAGAGCGCTCTCCTCTCTGGTTTGTTGTTGGTCAGAGAGAGCGCTCTCCTCTCTGGTTTGTTGTTGGACAGAGAGAGCGCTCTCCTCTCTGGTTTGTTGTTGGTCAGAGAGAGCGCTCTCCTCTCTGGTTTGTTGTTGGTCAGAGAGAGCGCTCTCCTCTCTGGTTTGTTGTTGGACAGAGAGAGCGCTCTCCTCTCTGGTTTGTTGTTGGACAGAGAGAGCGCTCTCCTCTCTGGTTTGTTGTTGGTCAGAGAGAGCGCTCTCCTCTCTGGTTTGTTGTTGGACAGAGAGAGCGCTCTCCTCTCTGGTTTGTTGTTGGACAGAGAGAGCGCTCTCCGCGGCGTGTTTCTGAAGGTGATGAATGCAGAGCGTCTCTACCCACCCGGCACCAGGTAGCAGCGCTCCGTCTTCAAGTGCGTGGTGTAAACGCGAGGCGCAGCTCCAAAATCGGTCCTCCAAGGCCTGCAGCTTGCCGTGCACAGAGCTGGTGAGGATCGCCGTCACCAGGCCGGTGTTGTTGTCCGCGGTGATGTTGACGGCTGTGGAGGGTTCCCTCTCACTGCCACTCAGGTCCCTCCACAGGGAAACGTGCGCCCCGCTGCCGACACAGCGCCCGTTCAGCTGTGTGGCGTAGGTGACGGCGACGGCTCCGGTCGCATCGGCGAACGCCTTCAAAATGGAGGCCTTCACTCTCTCCACCACCAGGACGTGGCGTCCGAAGCAGCCCTGGACCAGTTTGTCATCGGCCACTCCGGTCACTAAAATCAGATTCACGTTCAAGTCCAAGAGAGTTCTCAGAGCGCTCTCCGTCCACGCCTCTTCTCTGCCGACGCGGCTCGGGTCCAGCTCGTTGGTCACGTGTCCCACAGCCGCTGGCTTCCTGAAGCCGAGATGACGGTACCGACCGCACAGGTCTCCGTTAATGAGAGCGACCTGCGAGCGGCGTCCCATCAAGTGGCGAGCGATGCACGCCTGTTCCGTGGAGAGGAGAACCACACAGCCCGGTAGGACACAGGCGCTGCCCTCCCATGCACCGGGTAAGACACACGTCACCAGCTTACTGGTGTCCAACGTGGCACAGCTGCCGTCTTGTACACCGACGATCTTTGACTGTATCCGACTGGCTTCCACGACCAGATTCATCATATCAACGCAGCCATGGCTCACCGCTTCGGCGACACTGGAAATGTCGACGCGTTTCGAGGCGGGAGGATCGGATTCCGCTCGGAAATGTCTGCTGTGAGTAAGTTTGACTTTGCGCACGCCCGGCACTGCCGCGGGACGGGGGGCGGCGGGACAGAGATCCTCAACCGAGATGCTGTTTTTTGTGCAGATGTCCAAACATATATCCATTCCTTCAGACATACCGGAGACGATGTGCGACACGGAGAGCCCTCTTCGGAGGCACTCCAGAGCGGCGCGGCCCCACGCCCCGGCGACGAACAGGAGGCAGCCCGACCCGGAGCCGTGGACCTTGTGGTGCGCGGTTACCGTCTGACTGACCAGCTGACCCACCGCGCAGCTCAGCTCACGGCTCTCCAGGAGGCGCCGGCAGGAGCAGACGAGGGCCGTCTCCCCGCTCAGCTCGTCTTGGATGAACTTGTAGTTTTTGTTGGGGCCCAGAGAGGAGCGTGCGGCTGAGCCCAGGAGCGAGAGCTGCTGCAGTCCAGTGTGCTGCCGCTGGTTGAGAACGGCGCTTCCAGACATCTTCACGAGATACCTGAAATTATAGATTATTATCAATTAATAAAGACACGTCGACTCCATTCCACTCTATAACCATTCAGTCAATTTGAGATTGTAAAGGGTTCTCTTTTGTCAACCTTGCTAGGCCACACAACATATAGAATAGATAGAATAGAAATACTTTAATCATCCAGAGGGAAATTTGGCACTACAAATCGCTCACAGTAAACATTTAGGTAGACAAAACAAAGTCACGAATAAGAATTATAAAAGTAAGCTTAAGAATAAAGAATAAAATAAGCCTAAGAATAAAATAATCATAATAAAACACGGTCCGGAATTTACATTTCCTATACATTCTAATATAAAATATACACAAAAAATATACAGAAATCTACAGTAAGTGTAATATCAATAATAAAACACACTACACAACATATCAATAATAAAACATGACTTACAAGAGTAAGTACTAAGTAGCCAGGGCCGTATTAACGACCGGGCCTCTAGTGACGAGGGGCCTCCAAAAAAAAGTCAACTAAAATATTTAGTCAACAAAAATATTTCATCAACTAAAATGTACAGTACGTCACACCCCGCGCCTCTCCCTGCCGTCTGCAAATGGCTAATCTTGAGTTTCCGACCCCCCAGTAAGCTAACCATGGATAAATCCAAAAAAAGGAAAGTCTGAGGAAAATAGAGGGTTTAATTCAGCGTGGACAGATTAATTTGCTTTCACGACTAACAATGCAGGCTTACCTGTAGCCTATGCCTGATAGGTGGTGCGAAATTTGCGAACAACGATTACTGTAATTTTGATTACTGTAGTTTGCCTGGTATGTAGCCTTGGTTAGTGGCTGCCCCACCAATGCTTTACATATAAAAACGCCACTGTGCGTGCGTGCACGTGTGTGTGTGTGTGGGGGCCTCCACAAGAGTCTGGCCCAGAGGCCTCAGAATTCTTAATCTGGCCTTGCCTGTGTGTATGTGTGTGCCTGTGTGTATGTGTGTGTGCCTGTGTGTATGTGTGTGCCTGTGTGTATGTGTGTGTGCCTGTGTGTATGTGTGTGCCTGTGTGTATGTGTGTGTGCCTGTGCCCAGGGCCGTGCACAGGACTTTAGAGGGGCAGGTGCTCAAAGGCTGAAAAGGGCCTTTTTATGCTTTTTAGGGTTTATTGGTGATCAAATATTGAATATTGAACTATAATAATCAGTGCAGGAGCTCACTTATCCTTGAAAGACACTTTTATCACTGACTTAAAAGGCCCATACATCTCCATAAATGTTCAGGGCGGAGGGAATAAGTGCTTACCCTACAGACCCCAAGTCTGTATATTCTGTATTATATCCCACAGGTCATTAGGACAGCAGACTCGGTTGGCACTGCTCAAAACTTACCTTTTTAAAATAGCTTTTAAATGAATTATTATCTTTATTTCATTGTCTTATTTTTCTTTATTTCTATAAATTTTACTTAAATATTTTATTATAATTTGTATCATTGTTTTAAGTAGTTTTTTTTACTAATTTTATTTGTTCTTTTTTAATGACAACATATTATTTAAATTATTCAAATGGATCTCAAACATGTTCCGTTGTGATGTCACAGTATGATGTCATAATCAAACATTCTAGAACATTTGTGATGTCACAGTATGATGTCATAATCAAACATTCTAGAACATTTGTGATGTCACAGTATGATGTCATAATCAAACATTCTAGAACATTTGTGATGTCACAGTATGATGTCATAATCAAACATTCTAGAACATTTGTGATGTCACAGTATGATGTCATAATATAACATTCTAGAACATTTGTGATATCACAGTATGATGTCATAATAGCACATTCTAGAACATTTGTGTACAGTATATCAGGGATATCCTGACACAAATTGTACTTACCTGCACTAGTCTTACCCTGCCTACTTTTATACACTGCCTATCAAATTCATGTGTTGGTTATCACACTTTTTACTTCTTACTGATGACTATTTTTAAACTGAATCATTTTAAACTATTTTTTATTATTTGTATTACTGAATCAAACTGTAAACAGAGCTATATTCTTACCCTACCTACTTTCATACACGTCCACTGAAATTCATATGTATGTTAGAGTGATGCTCTGTTGTGAGGAGAAGATGACTTTTGACCTAAATCTAGCAAAGTTGTTTACCATTCCAGTTAGGTACATCGTGCCAAGGTTGATTCTCCTAACTGGGCCATTTTCATCTGCTTGAACAATCTTATCACACTTTTTACTGTAACCTTGCTATTTACATTTTTTATTTTTATGCTTGCTTATGCCTGTATTTTTTACTGTTGTTGTATGTCCGTTCTATTTTATAATTTTTAGACTATTTTTAAACTTAATCATTTTAAACTATTTTATTATTTGTATTACTGAATAGAGAGCCTATTAGGATGTTAGATCCTAATGTGAAACACTGTGATTTACCATACCTTGCTATGCTCGCTCATGCCTGTATTTTTTACTGTTGTGAAGCACTTTGAACTGCAACCTCTGTATGAAAAGTGCTATACAAATAAAGTTATTATTATTATTATATATTCAACAATTCTCTCAGAAGACCTCAGATCTCAGAAGACAAGTGAAGATCTCACTTGTTGTTTCCGGCTATTTGTCTGTAAGCTTGAATATATTCTGTAGATACAATTTAAAAATCCCCACATGGTAAAGGAAACAATGTCCTGTACAATCCTTAATGAGCTGCGTCTGGAGGGAAGGTTCTGTGATGTGGTTATTAAAGTCAACAGCACTGAGTTGAATGCCCACAAGGCCCTCCTGTGTGACTGCAGTGACTATTTCAGGTAAGTTTAGCTTGGTTCAGGTTAGCTTGGTTAGTAAACAGATACCATACTGTACTTTTACTGTAAAAATATACTATACTGTACTTCTACTGTAAACATATACTATACTGTACTTATACTGTAAACAGATACTATACTGTACGTATACTGTAAACAGATACTATACTGTACTTCTACTGTAAACAGATACTATACTGTACTTATACTGTAAAAATATACTATACTTCTACTGTGCTAAGACCCTATACTTCTACAGTGAAAATATATTACTACACAGGACAGAATGTTGCTTACTGTTTACTCATCAGATATCTCTATACTCTGCATCCCACAGAGCCCTCTTCACTCGCTGGAGCGACTCAGAGAAACCAGTCTACACTATCCCTGGGGTGTCCCCGGGTATGATGAAGCTCATCATAGAGTATGCCTACACACGCTTTGTGCCGGTGACAGCAGAGAACGTGGAAGAGCTTCTGGTGGCTGCAGACCAGCTTCTCGTCACTGTCATAGTAGGAGCGTGCTCTGACTTCCTAGAAGGCCAGCTGTCTCTGGAAAACTGTGTCGGCATCTGGAGGTTTGCGGACATCTACTGCTGCCCTGACCTGAGGCGCAAGGCCCATCTCTTCATCGTGTGCCACTTTGAGGAGATACTGCGCGTCTCACAGGAGTTTGTGGAGCTGTCCCTGCAGCAACTGGTGGACATCATCGAGAGGGATGATCTGAACGTGAAGAGCGAGGAGACGGTGTTCGAGGCCATCCTCCGTTGGATCGACCACTCCCGTGAGGAGCGTAAAACACACATCCTTTTGCTGCTGCCCAAGGTAACTAATTGTATTACTGTGCATTACATTAAAACAACACTAGGTTCCCTAGTACAGTGGTTCTCAAACATTTGGGTCGAAACTGTTCCCTAGCAACAGAAACCGTCTACAACCAATGTCTAAGTTGTACTCGCTGTCTGCTTGTCTCTTCCCAGGTTCGCATGGGCTTGATGAGGCCTGACTACTTGCTGAACAACGTCCAGAACAACCCTGTGGTGAGGGACAGCCACGACTGCAGGCCACGACTGCAGGCCCCTCATCCTCAGCGTCCTGAACCCCCCTGGCTCAGACAGGCTCCCAAACCCCCTGACGTGCCCACGCCTCCCCCAGGAGGTCCTGTTGACCATCGGAGGCTGGAGTGGCAACAGCATGACCAATGGCATGGAGGCTTACGATATCCGAGCCGGTGGATGGATGGACGTGAGCGTTGAGGCGAAGAGTCCCCAGATTGGCCACGGCACCGCTTATCTCCATGGTCTGGTCTACTGCGTCGGCGGCCAGGGCGGCTGGGAGCGTCTCAGCAGTGTGTGTAGGTTCAGCCCCGTCACTCCCATGCACTCATGCCGCAGTCACGTCAGCGTGGTCGCGTTGGGCGGCTGTATCTACGCCATGGGAGGGTTCGACGGACGCGTGGTACTGAACACCGCCGAGCGCTATGAGCCTGAAACCAACCAGTGGACAATGATCTCACCCAGGCTGGAGCCCAGGGACGCCGCCGGAGCAGCAGCCCTCCAGGGCAAGGTGGGTGGAACTGAGGGACACAGGGTGGGTGGAACTGAGGAACACAGGGTGGAACTGAGGGACACAAGGTGGTAGATGAACCCAAGGAGCGTTATCAGAAATCATAAATGTCTTTATTGCCAAGTAAGCTTGCACATACAGAAGATGTGTCTGGGTCCTTTGGTGCATCAACATTAACAGACAATTAAAGTAGAATGAAATCAAATGGAATATATAAACTAAATTAGAATATTCTTTCTTATTACAGGTTTACATCTGTGTCTGAGTGCTACAGCCCAGACACCGACCAGTGGACTCTGATCGCCCCCATGAGCAGCAGGCGTAGAGGACTGGGAGTTGCTGCGTACGGAGGACAAGTCTATGCGGTAGGTGCACACGGAGACAAATGCTTTATACTAGATATTTTTATAGATATGTATCATTTGACTTTCAATGCTTCTGTGATGCCCTCATTTCCCTAAGTGGATTAATACAGTGTCTGCCTGCCTGCCTTAACCACACACTAAAACATTCCTCTCATGTGTCCTGTCCTCAGGTGGGAGGGCGGGACCTGCGTAGCGCGGAGGCCTACAGCCCCTTGACTGACTCCTGGAGTGCCCTGCCCAACATGCTCGCCCCCCGCAGCTTCTTTGGCATCGGGGTGCTGGACGACCTGCTCTTCGTGGTCGGAGGCTACAATGGCTCCTCCACCTCCTTCACCACCCTCTCCAAGGTGGAGCGCTACGACCAGAGCAGCGGCAAGTGGACTGTAGCCGAGGACATGAAGACCCAGCGCGGAGAACTAAGCTGCTGCATAATGCATGGCCTGCCTAACATGAGCCAGTACGCTGCTCCCTGTGGCGCCCTGCAGTGACCCCTGGTGGAGGAGGAGGAGCAGGAGGAGGAGGAGGAGGAGCAGGAGAAGGAGCAGGAGGAGCAGGAGGAGGAGCAGGAGCAGGAGGAGGAGCAGGAGGAGCAGGAGGAGCAGGAGGAGGAGGAGGGGCAGGAGGAGGAGGAGCAGGAGGAGGAGGAGCAGGATGAGCAGGAGGAGGATGAGGAGGAGCAGGAGGAAGAGCAGGAGGAGGATGAGGAGGAGCAGGAGGAGGAGCAGCAGGAGGAGGAGGATGAGGAGGAGCAGGAGGAGGATGAGGAGGAGCAGGAGGAGGAGCAGGAGGAGGATGAGGAGGAGCAGGAGGAGGAGCAGGAGGAGGAGCAGGAGGAGGAGGAGCAGGAGGAGGAGGAGCAGGAGGAGGAGGAGCAGGAGGAGCAGGAGGAGCAGGAGAAGGAGCAGGAGGAGGAGCAGGAGGAGGAGGAGCAGGAGGAGGAGCAGGAGAAGCAGGAGGAGGGGGAGCAGGAGGAGGAGGAGCAGGAGGAGGAGCAGGAGGAGCAGGAGGAGGAGCAGGAGGAGGATGATTAGGAAGAGGAGGAGCAGTAGGAGGAAGAGGAGGAGCAGGGAGGAGGATGAGGAGGAAGAGCAGGAGGAGGATGAGGAAGAGGGGGAGGAGGAGGAGCAGGGGGAGGAGCAGGATGAGCAGGAGGAGGAGCAGGAGGAGGAGGATTAGGAAGAGGAGGAGCAGGAGGAGGAGGAGGAAGAGGAGGATGAGGGGGAGGAGGAGGATGAAGAGGAGGAGCAGGAGGAGGAGCAGGAGGAGGAGCAGGAGGAGGGGGAGGAGCAGGAGGAGGAGCAGGAGGAGGATTAGGAAGAGGATGAGCAGTAGGAGGAAGAGGAGGAGCAGGGAGGAGGAGGAGGAGGAAGAGGAGGAGCAGGAGGAGGAAGAAGAGGATTAGGAGCAGGAGGAGGAGGAGGAGGAGGAAGAGGAGGAAGAGGAGGAGGATTAGGAGGAGGAGGGAGAGGAGGAAGAGGAGGAAGATGAGGATTAGGAGCAGGAGGAGGATTAGGAGCAGGAAGAGGAGGAGGAGGAAGAGGAGGATTAGGAGGAGGAAGATGAGGAAGATGAGGAGGAAGATGAGGAAGAGTAGGAGGAGGATGATTAGGAGGAGGAGGAGGAGGAAGAGGAGGAAGAGGAGGAGGAAGAGGAGGCAGCAGGGGATCCATCTAAGAACCTTAAACATTTATTAGACCAAAAGAAATCCTAAGAAATTAATAAATTACTATCAGCCAAAGTTGGTGCATTTCTTTCTTCTAGTAATTCAGACAATATCGGTTTTTAGTTTGTGTAATGTAATATCTGTTTTTAGTTTGTGTAATGTAATGTAATATCTGTTTTTAGTTTGTGTAATGCACATAATATGGGAACTTATATCCATATGGTTGAGCCTGTTAGGAATTGCACCCCCAACTAGAGCTGCCGCGATTACCGCATTACCGCGGTATCGCTGTTACATCACGGCCACCGCAGAGTAGGCTGAATACCGCGTCACCGCTGTTTTTTATAATAATAATAATAAATTACCCTCCTCTCGTTGGGCTTGCGGCTCTGCAGATATACCCTACTCGTCTATCGAGGTTCCAAGCGACCCTATTGGGTACCAGAAAAGTCACGTGAAACATTGCAGACCACTGATTGGTCAGAAGAGAGACGCGTCACACGTTTTTACGTCCTGAATGTCAGCTCATCACAACACGGCTAATAACGTTAGCTTTAACTCTCCGCCGGAGTGGACTAACATCGCGCCTCAGGAGTACTAAACGAGACATAATGATTTTACTGTCTGCAACGAATGTTATAATAAAAGCCCTTCGTTCTATACACTTGTCTGATTGAAAACTTTATTAACAGACCGCAGAATGGGACAACTCAGCACGCTCTGAGCAAAGAAAGGAACTGAGATATGAATAGAGTATTGCTTGCTATGGTCCGGTAAATACGCTGATGTTATTGAACGTATAACTATATAATGTCAATGCCACAAAACGAATGCCTTTATTATAAAGTAGTAACTTTATAGTAATAATAATAAGAAAGGGTCGGGGGGGTTAGGGGTAACCGCGACACCGAGTGAACTGCGCATCCGTGTTTCACTTTCAATAACTAATGCGTGCTTGCCGAATCCCAAACAATATTCATGCTGCAAAGTCATCCTCTAAAGATAGACATTTAGACTAGAGGCAGGCTATATGCTATAAAGAGTAGACTACTACTACTAAAAAAAAAAATGCATTCAAACTTTTTTTTACATTTTTTTGTGTGCGTGCGGTAAAAACCGCGGCGGTAGGAAATATTTTGCAAATTTGTGCGGTAAGGAAATAATCAATACCGCAGCAGCTCTACCCCCAACCCAAGCAGATTGCAGATCACTCTCTCTATATATAGGTACAAAAGAAAATATGGTAAAAATAATTGGTATAAAAAGGGCACTTTTTTACAAGGCACAAAAGGGCAGGTGCTTGTGCACCCGTTGGGCTCTATGTGTGCACGTGCCTGCTTGCTGTGCCCTTGAGCAAGGCACCTCAGCTTTAACCGCTCCAGTGTTAGCTGCTCAGGGGCCAGTAGTAGAGTGCCTGACCATAGTGTCTTTATACCTGTAGCACTACTGGACATATAAATGCATATTAAATTTTAAAAGAAAAAGAGCCCGAAATCACAAGTTAATGTCCCCATGGGCCGGACAAGTCTTCTTTAAACTATTCAAGAAGAAACATCCCAATAAATCAAGAACAAAAAACCCACCATGAAATCCAAAATAAATGTAAAATAAATAAATGCAACACTCCCAGACATACCCCAGCGAAGGTAAGGAAAAACCTAGCAATAGGAAAAAAGCACCACAGGCGATGTGGAGGAGAGAAACCTTAGAAGGGCCGTTCAAGGGGGATCCCCCTTCTTGGATGTCGGTGATAATAGTGTTGCTATGGATGGGTGGAGAATAAAACAGGCAAATAGTTGGTATGTATGTACATAATACATGTAATAAAACACAAATATGTGCATGCAATAGCAACTGGGGTACATAAGAATTTTTTTTAAACATTTAAATATATTACAACTCTGTACATACATGTGATTAGCATTATACTCAGTAGAACAAATGTATATGAATGAATTTTTTTTGAATGAATTCTTTTTTTTTTTTTTTTAATTTTTTTTTCTTCATGATGACAATACATTTCAATGTAATCTAATCTAACTGGTACTATGACCTGAATGATGGTCCTAGAGGTCAGTGATTTGATGCTCTTTTGGTGTTTTGGCGATGGTGGCGTAAGAGAGTGCTGTCTTAACGTAAGAGAGTGCCGTCTTAACAGGTCGTGGGGAATCTCCCATATAGGCATTGGATTGGGTGGAGACCTGGTGACTGTGAATGCCCTCGTATGCCCTGTGTATGGGGACATGTCACCCATATAGAAACACACCTCTTCAATCAATATCTGAGATGCAAATAAATAAATAACCTTCTTAATAAATATAATATTTATATTGTAGTGGGTTCTATAGAGACATAATTCCCCATGGTATTGTTTTGATGTGTTGATTGGGGCACTGTCACTTTAAGGAGGTTGGTTTTGGGGTTGGGCTGAGAGGACACGCCCTGTGTGGGGTTTCATTGATAATGTTTGATTACTAGGAGCTGTCAGAAGCTAGCCCGGCATAGTTCTGACAGATGTCACTTGTGCTACTGCGAAATAAATTACACACGGCTTTGTGTTGTCAACTGATAGCAATTGTGCCCTTCTCTATTCCGATGATTTCTACAATATAATATATATATAAATAACTGTGTTTTACTAGTACCTTACTACTATGTACTATGTTACTATCCGTATACTACTACCTACCATGCTAATATGTCTATTATACTATGCACTCAGTGTGTAACACTCAAGTTCAACACTATTTGACGAACAATGCCACTGACCATAAGCTGCCAGAGATGCACATCTCCTGCTGACCAGAAAACCACACACTTTTCTGATAGTGGGGTGCCTGGACAACCACTTGAATTTAATAAAAATGTATCCAAAATGGCCACAATCGAAATCATGAATTCTTTAAAAAACGTCTTAATGTTCACACAATTGCTGTGTAATATAATTTTGTATTGCTATTTTAAGTTAATACTGTGTGAGGAATCAACTGGAGTTCAAATATTGATGTTTTGAATATTCTGGTATGGCAAAAATCAAAGATGGCTGCAATTTCTGTATTTATTTCGAATTACGCTTCATAACCTTTATTCTATTGAACCTAGAATGGTGATGTTGGTGCCTGTACCTAGGTTTTCATGAATGAGTAATTGAATAACAATTAAATAAACATGATTGGAGCATATCGTATATGATATTTCACACAATGAGACAATAAATATGTGGAGAACTAGAGTTAGATATGAGAACTGTAAACAACAGTTGATTGTGAAGAACAAACGATGATTGTGAAGAACGTCCTCATCACAAGAAAGGATCTGCATCTCAGCACCAATGTCAACGCCATGCCAAAGACCTGATGGAGGTGTTGCTGAGCAATGGGAATCCCTTTGAGGAGGGCAGTAAAGACCTGGTTACATTAGACAATAAGGTGTGTGAGTCTGCGGCTGCTGCCGTATCTGTCCATCAACTCGAGTCTACGGGACAAGAGCAGTACAACAATTTCAGGAAGAGTGCTTGAATCAAATGACAGACTTCGGACAGCACCGATCAAGCGAAATAACTTACTGTTGTTCCATGAGAAGAAAACACAGAAGAAGACAGCAAATAAGCTGAGAATGCAGCACTTCAAACATCATGCAGAGCTCTATGGGAAAGCTTTTATTGTGCTAGACACAATACACGTCAAGTAGAGATATTTCTGTTGACGAGGAGGTCGTTTCGCCAGGTGTAACAAGACATTTTCTCATTCCTGTCAAATAAGTTGTTAACAGATGGACAGTTCCCAGATGACAAGGATGTCTACATCACTGCAGGTGATCAAGTCCACCATATTGGAAACAGTCCAGTGAGTCCACCAATGGATCAATGCAACCATGAGGAAGCTGACACTCGTGTCCTATAATACATCTCCTCCACGCCCTCCAAACACCATCACTTGGGAGAGTGCATACTGGAGATACAGATGTTTGTCGTAATCCTTCTGACTAATTTCCATCACATCAAGCCACTAACAGGGACGTGCACAGGACTTTAGAGGGGCAGGTGCTCAAAGGCTGAAAAAGGCACTATACCTGTGTGTGTTTTAACCGAGCGCGTGTAGCGCACAAGCCCGATTTTTAAGGGCCCTTTTCGGGGGGGGGGGGGGGGGGGACTTTTTATGCTTTTTGGGGGGTTTTGGTGATCAAATATTGAATATTGAACTATAATAATCAGTGCAGGAGCTCACTTATCCTTGAAAGACACTTTTATCACTGACTTAAAAGGCCCATACATCTCCATAAATGTTCAGGGGGGAGGGAATAAGTGCTTACCCTACAGACTCCAAGAAGTGCTGTATATTATATATATATAAACACCAGTCTGTATTGTTTAATATAAATGCATTTTTTTTTATTCCAATCCCGATTTGTATTTGAGATTCCCAAATCCCATCGGACTTGACTTCTTCGTGTCCCTCAGTGAGTGTAATACCAGCATTCAACTGTATGCGCCACAGCGGTTTCTATCATCATCATCATCACCACCCACGCTATGCAAAATATATAGGTCCGCGCAGAGGCACGCTGAGGAGGCCGTGCAAACTGCAATGGAATATGGGGCATCTCTCTCTCTTTACCTAATATTTTTATTCTATCCTGACATTTTTCAGTTGGAAGGGCAGTCTATATGTGTAACGAAATATTTTTATTTAATTTTTTATTTTTAAACTGCACTTTAAGGCTCAAAAAGGCAGGTGCTCAAGCACCCATTGGGCTCTGTGTGCACGTGCCTGCCTGTGCCTGTGTGTGCCTGTGTGTGTGTGCCTGTGTGTATGTGTGTGTGCCTGTGTGTATGTGTGTGTGCCTGTGTGTGTGCCTGTGTGTGTGCCTGTGCCTGTGTGTGTGTGCCTGTGTGTATGTGTGTGTGCCTGTGTATGTGTGTGTGCCTGTGTGCCTGTGTGTGTGCCTGTGTGTGTGCCTGTGCCTGTGTGTGTGTGCCTGTGTGTATGTGTGTGTGCCTGTGTATGTGTGTGTGCCTGTGTATGTGTGTGTGCCTGTGTGCCTGTGTGTGTGCCTGTGTGTGTGCCTGTGCCTGTGTGTGTGTGCCTGTGTGTATGTGTGTGTGCCTGTGTGTGTGCCTGTGCCTGTGTGTGTGCCTGTGTGTATGTGTGTGTGCCTGTGTGTATGTGTGTGTGCCTGTGTATGTGTGTGTGCCTGTGTGTGTGCCTGTGTGCCTGTGTGTGTGCCTGTGTGTATGCAGGGAACAAAATTAACTTTTTGACTTACCAGCCATTTGGCTGGTAGATTTGAAAAACTACCAGCCAGGCAGATTTTTTACCAGCCAAAAATTTAAAATAGCTTTTTAGTATATCGCCATGTGTTATTATTACTATATAATACTCTCATATGCTATTTTCAATTAATATCATAAACAACATAAGGAATATTAGCATAATTTTGAGTGGACTGAAGGAATGAGTCAGCGTTAATAGTTTTAAATGCAAATAATTTATTGAAACATAGAAGTGGGGTCGGGGACACACACACTGTTTCAACTCGCCACCCCCGCATCATATTGTAGTCTACAGGGCTGTACGCTAAGCTTTTTCACTAGGGGCACACTTGCCCCTAAATGAGAAATTTAGGGGCAAAGAATATTTTTTAGGGGCAAATTTTTAAATAACTATTTTACCATTATAGTAGGGCTGGGCGATATGGCCTCTAAATGATATTGCGATATTTTTTGGCCATATCACGATACACAATATATATCGCAATATTTTGACATTTCCTAAAGCACTTAAAAATGCTTGATTTAACCCTTTGATGCATACAGTCACGCCAATATGATGATTATAATAAGTCCCTGCAACATATGTTTGCATTATTAAACCATGAAGATGCTTTAAAAAATTATTTAATGAAAATGTACTAAGAGTAGTCTACTGACACACTAATAAAAAAATTTATTTACATCTAAGACTATTTATATAAAAACTCTTGGGTGCCTTTTACACAGTACTGTGTTTTCTATCCACTTTAGCCAAACACACACACACACATATATATATATATATATATACTACTGTGAGAAAATAATAATTACACACAAAGGGATAATGGCTTATAGCAGACTTAATGATTTTAGAATATTTCAGATAATGAAATTAAATGTTTATCATCAACTATCCAGTTAGTATTTATACTGTCTGTAACGTTTGGCTACTTTAAATCATTGAATGTAGAGAGAGAGCGAGAGAGAGAGAGGGGGCGAGAACGCACAAGAGAGCCAGCCCCCCCCCCCCCCGGGTTTTGTTCTAGGTTCGCGTTTTGATCGTCTAAGCTGCCGTAGGTGATGACGTCACACTCGAATGTAAACAGGAAGAGTCTAACACGGAGATGGAAAGTCACAGTGGATGATATACAGAAACGAATAACTAATAAATATGAAGTTATGTTTAAACTTCTGTTGTCAAGCGTTGTCACTTGTCAATATAACCCACCCCCTTTCCTCACTTTTCCACCGTCCCTGCTTCACTCGGGACCACCAGCTAACGTTAGCCTATAGCTCCGCCGTCCCTGCTTCACTCGGGACCACCAGCTAACGTTAGCCCATTGCTTGTGTCAATTAAATTGCATGTTATTAAATGTCCGCGCTGGTCTGTCTAATGAAATTACAACCGCAACATTATGTCGCCTGTACAGCCCTGGTTGTAGGCTAATGTTAGTGTATTGAAATGCGAATGAAGGGGTGAAATCAATATTCGCAAGCTTGCGAGTAGATATAATTTTTCATTCGCACCGGCCAAATTAGGGGGCAATTTGCGACGATCTCGTCGCAGCGTACAGGCCTGGTCTAGTCTGTCTTCAAACTTCCACTCCTCTCGAAACCTTTTTATATTTGAATATCAACATTATCTGTGCATCCTCAGTAATCCTCAGTTTACTACAATATACTCCTCTCCTGAGTCCTGACTAGTGACTTCATCGTCTTTCCAAACGCACGCACACACACAGAGAAAGGGAGAGTGCCCCCCCCCCCCCATTTCCCTTTCCCCAGTCCACACTGTCTGCTGTTCTCTATGGCTCTGCCGCTGATCAGGATTAGCTTGTTAGCTTACGCTAACATAACGTTCATTTCGGGCGATGTGGGCATAAAGAAATGGCGACGATGCAATGCATGTTAGATGCATTTGACCCGTTGTGAGAAGAAGAAAAAACCACAGACTTATTTCGGCTCGCAAAATAGGCGCAAATAGCCGCACTGCTGTGTAGCTCTGCTCTCAGGGAACAAACTTAACTTTTTGACTTATTTTTTACCAGCCATTGGCGGTTGGCTGGTACTTATTTTGTTCCCTGTGTGTATGTGTGTGTGCCTGTGTGTATGTGTGTGTGCCTGTGTGTATGTGTGTGTGCCTGTGTGTATGTGTGTGTGCCTGTGTGTATGTCTGTGTGTATGTGTATGTGTGTGTGCCTGTGTGCCTGTGTGTGTGCCTGTGTGTGTGCCTGTGTGTATGTGTGTGCCTGTGTGTATGTGTGTGCCTGTGTGTATGTGTATGTGTGTGTGCCTGTGTGTGTGTGTGTGCCTGTGTGTATGTGTGTGCCTGTGTGTATGTGTATGTGTGTGTGCCTGTGTGTGTGTGTGTGCCTGTGTGTATGTGTGTGTGCCTGTGTGTGTGTGTGTGCCTGTGTGTATGTGTGTGCCTGTGTGTATGTGTGCCTGTGTGTGTGCCTGTGTGTATGTGTGTGTGTGTGCCTGTGTGTATGTGTGTGTGTGTGCCTGTGTGTATGTGTGTGTGTGTGTGTATGTGTGTGTGCCTGTGTGTGTGTGTGCCTGTGTGTATGTGTGTGTGCCTGTGTGTATGTGTGTGTGCCTGTGTGTATGTGTGTGCCTGTGTGTATGTGTGTGTGCCTGTGTGTGTGTGTGCCTGTGTGTGTGCCTGTGTGTATGTGTGTGTGTGTGCCTGTGTGTATGTGTGTGTGTGTGCCTGTGTGTGTGTGTGTGCCTGTGTGCCTGTGTGTGTGTGTGCCTGTGTGTATGTGTGTGTGTGTGCCTGTGTGTATGTGTGTGTGCCTGTGTGTATGTGTGTGTGTGTGCCTGTGTGTATGTGTGTGTGCCTGTGTGTATGTGTGTGTCTGCCTGTGTGCCTGTGTGTATGTGTGTGTGTGTGCCTGTGTGTATGTGTGTGCCTGTGTGCGTGTGTGTGTCTGTGTGTATGTGTGTGTGCCTGTGTGTATGTGTGTGTGCCTGTGTGCCTGTGTGTGTGTGTGTGTGCCTGTGTGTATGTGTGTGTGTGTGCCTGTGTGTGTGTGTGTGTGCCTGTGTGTATGTGTGCCTGTGTGTATGTGTGTGTGCCTGTGTGTGTGTGTGTGTGTGTGCCCGTGTGTGTGTGCCTGTGTGTGTGTGTGCCTGTGTGTATGTGTGTGTGCCTGTGTGTATGTGTGTGTGCCTGTGTGTGTGTGTCTGTAACTGAGTGTGTGTGACTGTAACTGAGTGTGTGTGTGTGACTGTAACTGAGTGTGTGTGTGTGTGTGTGTGTGTCTGTGTGTGTGTGACTGTAACTGAGTGTGTCTGTGTGTGTGACTGTAACTGAGTGTGTGTGTGTGTGTGTGACTGTAACTGAGTGTGTGTGTGTGTGTGTGTGTCTGTGTGTGACTGTAACTGAGTGTGTGTGTGTGTGTCTGTGTGTGTGCGTGACTGTAACTGAGTGCGTGTGTGTGTGTGTCAGGGTTTCCGTTAGAATTTTTTTTTGCAGGTCTGAGTGTCCGGTAGATTTCAATCTACCGGACAAATGGGATAAATTCCGGTCAGAGTTTATTGAGCTTAAAAACAATTGATAGACCTATATAAAGAATGACATCATCAAGGCATTTATAATATTTTAACTTAAAACTAGGCTACTTTTGCGTATCAGTCATTAATATATTCCAAATAAAATAAGTCCCTCGAGACTTCGTGCTGCTGCTGCCGACTTGAGGTGTCGGTGGGCAGTCTGCCCGACCTTAATAAACAGCAGTCTGTTATAATCACATTTTTATGAGCTAACTAATTCCGTTATATTGGACATTTGTATTAATTATATCAAGCGAAGAACTGAGAAATTTGGCACCGCTGTGTCAGCGCGAGCTGGCTGCTGATATATTTACGTGAAGCATGGAGCACTTGGAGCAGGCAGAGCAGAGCAGTGGTGTCAGCAGCGCCCCCACCCAACAGCTGAATTGCCAATGGCTGAATTGGAGTACTGCACCCTGCCAAGCCATGCTTCACGTAAATATATCAGCAGCCAGCTCGCGCTGACAGCAGGATGTCATTATTAGACCGGCTGCTTGGTGAGATTGTTTCGTTCATCGCATAGGCTATATAATTTTAGCCTATTTTAATACAATTCAAATAATCTAATTGTGTTTAGAGGGAATTATTTTCACCGGACATTATGACCGGAGAGATTAAATATGTCGGACTTCAACAGATTTTGCCAGTCAAATACCGGTAATTACCGGCTAACGGAAACGCTGGTGTGTGTGTGTGTGTGTGCGTGACTGTAACTGAGTGTGTGTGTGTCTGTGTGCGTGACTGTAACTGAGTGCGTGTGTGTGTGTGTGCGTGACTGTAACTGAGTGTGTGTGTGTGTGTGACTGTAACTGAGTTTGTGTGTGTGTGTGTGTGTGTGTGTGCATGACTGTAACTGAGTGTGTGTGTGTGTGTGTGTGTGTGTGTGTGTGTGTGTGTGTGTGCGTGTGGGTGTGTGTGTGTGTGTATGACTGTAACTGAGGCCATGTCCAGACGAAACCGATTTCGGTCGTATCAGTCAAAGTATTTGATCGTATGTACCTTTCAGCCACACGGAACTGCGTTCTGGCAGCTTGAAGACGCTACTTTCTGAGACCGGCTTCCAGAGTGTCACCATCTTTACAAGCGAAACGCGTCTTCTCCTGAACCGATGACGCGATAGCCCACCTCTCCCTTAACCCGCGTGTGCAAACATCACAACAACAATGGCATGTACAGAGTAGTTGCGTTCGTGTTACAGAAGCTATTGAGCTTGATCGGGCTTTTACAGCTAAATGCACTGCGCCTGTACCGTTGACAACAGATTGACAATCCGCATGCAAACCCAGCCAACAAAAAAAAGAAACATGATATGTAACGGATGGTATCGTGAAGCGCAGTCAAGAAGGGCTGGGTGAGTAGCGGTGCTATGGGTTAAACTCACTCTCACATCCTCAAAGGCAGATAGACACGTTGCGAAGTAGTGGATTCACCTCTTGGTATAGCGGTCTGTGTTGCTGCCTGCGGTGTGGGAGACCGGGGTTCGACTCCCACTCGGGGCATCGAAGTTTGAGGTGACGTTGTCACAACCGTTACAATGGTGCCGATTGACCCGGATGCCTTGGGTGGAGTGGAGTGAGTTTGAGAGGGTGAATGGATGAATGAATGAATGAAAACTTTATTTAACAGATTGCAGAATGGGTACAATACAGTATGGCTCGTTAAGGGGATGCAGACCAGAGAAAGACGTTTGTCTTGTTTACATCAGGGTCCCCCATTTTCAATTCATAGTGACATTTATGACATACACAACATGCATGACATTTATGGCATAGAGACATACATGACATACAGGTATTTAGTACCGTTACATTTGTGACATATACGATATGCAAATATACAGTACTGTTACCCCTAGATCCTGACAGACTATATACATATGATGGGGAGGGGACTGTACATTAGGAGGGGGTGGGTGGGTGGGAGAGAAATATACATACGGTGGGGAGGGAATATATACATGCGGTGGGGAGGAGACTGTACATTAGGAGGGGGTGGGGGTGGGGGGGTTTGGACATTTATGGTCGCCAGTTTCGAATTGCAGCCTCCCGTAGGTGCTCTTTAAGAGCGGTTTTGAATGTGGGTAGGGATTCACATTCCTTTACAGCTTTGGGTAGGGCGTTCCACATTGATGTGGCATAATTGCGAAAGTTTAGTCCCTTGTTTGAGCCGAATCTGGGTTTAACATGATTTGTGGAGCTCCCTCTGGTGTTGTGATCGTGGTATTCACTGACCTTTGGGAAGTATTTTGACATGTACATGGGTACCTTGGTCGTGTAGTGTATCTTGTAGACCAGGCCCATTGCAAGTTGCTGTACTCTGTCGTCTACTCTAACAGGGATCTACGCTACCTTTTTCACTAGGGGCACAGGTGCTCCTAAATGAAAAAAGTTAGGAGCACACAAAGAAATTTAGGAGCACCCAAAAATATTTAGGAGCACAGTGAAAATATTTCAAGTAAAAGAGTTTTTTTTTTTTCAAAAATAAATGTATATTTGTACTGTGCGTGCATGTGTGTAAATTAGCTCTTGCTACAACCCTGCATGTTTACATTTTGTATTTTGTACTTGATGTTCATTAACATGTGCTGTCCCTATCAAATAAACTATCAAATCAAACTACTGCTACAAAAGTAACAGTCACTTAACTTTAGCTTTTGCCCCTTTTATGCATACAATGCCTATGTTTTGGCTGTGTTGCTCTTCTAGAGAAATAATCCTTTCAGGGTTGCCTATTGAAATACTGTACACCTCCAGTACAGAAACATTGTTTATGAGTTTGCGTGTCAGGTAGACCATTGCCCACCTCTGCTGTTCATAACGCTAGCCAAGTTAGCTGTACACACATACACAGTGGGCCAGTTACTTTGGTGTAGGGGTGTAACAATGCATCGATCCTAAGGGGGAAATTCAACTGCATCGATTTGAAAATGTTAGAATCGATTATCGCAATTTGAATGTGTACACAGTGTTATGTTGTTATCATGTCCGTTACAGTCAACACAACGACATACGCTACTGCATCAACGTTATGATTAACAAAGCAAGGCATTCGTTTTGTTGCATTAGCGTTATATTACTATTGTTATCGCTAAATCTAGGTGTTCTAAAATATATTGCTATTGGTAAGACTAGAAGTTACATGTCTCGGGAAACACAACATATTTGTCTATTTACTATTATAATACAGTTAACCACTCTCTCCACCTATTCAAACAGAGCAAGAGCACAATACCATATTCACTTTACTGATGCACTACCCATCAACAGTTAAAATAGCCCTTACACAAACATTAAATAACAGACCTTTCATTATTACAAAACTACCTGGCTCACTGCCTGGCTGTTACAGTATTCTGCAGAGTGCCATCTGCCATTCCATTCACCGCCTCCACTGTCAATCAGTTGTATCGCCTGGTCCCGCCTCCACCAATCACAAGCGGCAGCACGGCTCCATTGTGTGTGTGTGATCCGAGGGAGAGAGTCAGATAGTTCTCCAACTCTGTCGCATACAGTGAAATCCTGGTTGTTCCCCACCCACCTAGGTTATCTAACTATCGCGCCGCGCCGCCGCCACAACTAGAAACAATTGCCTGGCAAAAAAAAAAATATTATAATTTTTTTTTTTTTTTTTGTATCTGTGCAGGCCAGGCCACCGGGAAAACTCCCGGTGCTCCCGATGGCCAGTCCGGGCCTGCGGGAAACTCTCGCATATCGCAATGGTGGCGTTTCAGGAAGTAAACAAGCCAAATGAGAGCTTCCGATTGGTCATTTGCTTTCTTTCTCTTGAAACCAGTCACGTCACTCTACTGTGATTGGACCGTTGGCTTGAGTGCAATGTGGGACTTGTAGTTTTTTAATGTTTCTCGCGGCGGACAAAAAAAAGACGAGAGGCTGTAATCTGTACTCGCACACCGTGCGCGTAATTGAGTTTTACGGTTCGCACACACATATTTTTAGGGGCATATGCAAGCAATTTGGTCGCACTGTAGAGCCCTGTCTAAGCCATCCTAGTTTGTCAAAGTGGGCAGGGGTGAGGTGGGTTCTATAGGAGTCAGGTCAAGTAGAAGCAGGGGTGCAGTCGTGCACACACGCGGTTACACGGCGTGTTATTAGTAGTCACTCAGGGCAGAAGTGCGCGCAATGATAAGTATACCCGGCCGTTGTAGAAAGCTACCCGGCCGGCGGGCGTGAATATTAAAGGCAATCAACTTGTGTTCAGCTTTTCTCTGATTGGCCACGACCCCACGCCGCTAGCCCGCCCCCTTTTGCCGCGAGCACAAGCGGCAGGAACCTTCAAGTTCCCTGGTGCAAAATAAATCTGGTAGTTGGTTTATGACGTTAATTAATAATAAACACTGTTAGGACTCTTAATAATAAACACTGTTAGGACTATCTGACTCTTAATAATAAACACTGTTAGGACTATCTGACTCTTAATAATAAACACTGTTAGGACTATCTGACTCTTAATAATAAACACTGTTAGGACTATCTGACTCTTACTAATAAACACTGTTAGGACTATAAACACTGTGCGGACTATCTGACTCTTAATAATAAACACTGTTACAGGACTATCTCGATTGACGCGTCACTACTGTAACTAGAAACTCTGGGTGTCACTGTACATCAGTGTGGAACTGTATGCTGTAACGTTATATGTTATTTCGCCCGTGGAGGCTGCTGAAGCGCCAGCGGGGCGACGCGGTGGTTTGTCCCCGGCTTCCGTGCGCCGCCGCCGGCTTGACGCAGCAGCGGCCGTGCTCCGTTGTAGAAGCCCTTCAATGACAGCGCTCTCATATTTTGCGAATGCATAAACTATATCTTAAATTATGGCTATGTGTCTAATATGGCTGTCGCTTATCAATGACTTCGCGACAAACCACTGCGTCGCCCCGCTAGCGCTTCAGCAGCCTCCACGGGCGAAATAACATATAACGTTACAGCGTACAGTTCCACACTGATGTACAGTGACACCCAGAGTTTCTAGTTACAGTAGTGACGCGTCAATCGAGATAGTCCTGTAACAGTGTTTATTATTATGAGTCAGATAGTCCGCACAGTGTTTATAGTCCTAACAGTGTTTATTAGTAAGAGTCAGAGATAGTCCTAACAGTGTTTCTAGTAGATATGTTTATTAATATAAATAAACACCTCTGTCTGAACTGGTTCGACCACCAAATGATCCCAGCTCACTCTCTGCCGCGTCTGCCACGTCTCTCAACGGATAAGGGCGTGTGCTAGGGCGGTCACGTGGCCGTGTGGCCAATCAGAGAAACGCTGAACGAAAAGCTGAACACAAGTTGGTTGCCTTTAATATTCACGCGGCCGGCACTTCTCACCTAGACTTTGCATAATAATAGCAACCTACGAGAAGGTGGGGGGCTGCTTGATCTCCATTGTTATGCATAATAATCATCTGTTCTGTGCGCAACTGAGGGAACATGTATGCGTGCACGTGGCGTGTAACCAGTTCCCATATTACGACTGCACCACTGAGTAGAAGTCTGACCAGTTTGTTTTGAGATGTTTGTAATTTTGTTTTTAGCGCCTTTGAGGTGCTTTGGTACCATGAGGTGCAGCAAGCATAGTCGTAGTACCCTTGAATGAGTGCTCCTTGAATGAGTTAGTAACTAACTATGAGGAACAGCATAGATTGTGCTGAGATTAGAAAGGACCAAATAACATTATTGGTAATTTTTTTTAATAAAAAGTAAGAAATGGGAGGGTTCCAAAAATCAGAAGTGAGTAATCTAACAAACCGATTCTCGAAGACACTCTGACGTTACGAGGCCGCCGCCATCTTGGTATTGGGGAAACAAACTGATTTCTCCTGATCAAATGTCTGCGTTGAGCTCCGTTTTTATTACATGTTTTATCACATTCTTGTTCGTTTCATAACCTTTTCATATAATTTGTTTTGAAAATATTGAGGCCAAATGGCATTTCACTATTTCGAAAGCCTTTCTGGTGATTCTAAAAGTGCATGTTTCCCCCCCAAGCCATATAGACATGATGCACTTAGACAGAGAGTGAAACAGACAGGACGTTGACTTGGAGAATGTTCTTATAGCGTTAGCTCTACGCACCTGTAGGTGGTCTGGTGGTGGTCACGTGACAGGACGTCAGGTTGGTGCTACAGTAGTGTTGCTGTGCGCCGCGCGAGCTGTGCGTGTTGTTGTGCTGCGCGTGCGCCGCGGTCAAGTTGCTAGGAGACAAACCGGACGCCGGCGACCCAAACGTCCCGCCTATTTAAGTTTGCGATTGGTTAAGAGACGAGTGATTCATGACGTGTACATGTTTCCTATTGGATCTCCCGCTTGTCATGTGACTGAACCGTGACGTGCTTCCGGTGTTGTTGTTCCGTCATCACAACAGACAACAGGCTCCCATCTGCTTTATTAAATGGTAACTTTATACATTTCTTTCAGACAGACAACCTTTAAGTTGTGGCTTGTTGCGCGCTCTCTCTTCTGGTGATACTTAAAGCAACGTTGCGTTTTTTAATGAGTTAGGTTTGAATGTGAAACACGTTAGTAACTTAGTTAGCTGCTAACATTAGCACCCGTCTCTTTCTGCCTCATTGATTTGTAACAAGCTCGTTGGAACTGTGTGGTTTGGTTATTATTATATGAACTGTGTGATTATATGAACTGTGTGGTTATTATTATATGAACTGTGATTATATGAACTGTGTGGTTATTATTATATGAACTGTGTGATTATTATATGAACTGTGTGATTATCATTATATGCACTTTTTGTTTCTAACGTGTTCTAACTTGACGTTACATTGTTGTGGCAAAACAAACAGTTGACTGATTGTCGCATTGGACTCTTCTTGTATCACAAACAATACTGTATTTGTAAATCTGGTATGTCATAAATGTATAGACGAAAGTCTTTCTCTGGTCTGCATCCCCTTAACAATTGTGTGTATTGAGCCGTACTGTATTGTACCCATTCTGCAATTTGTTAAATAAAGTTTTCATTCATTCATAGATGTAGCAGTACTGTCTATCTGTATGTCATGTGTGTCATAAATGTCATTATGAATTGAAAATGGGGAACCCTGATGTAGACAAGACGAAAGTATTTCTCTGGTCTGCATCCCCTTAACAATTGTGTGTATTGAGCCGTACTGTATATTGTACCCATTCTGCCATCTGTTAATAAAGTTTTCAATCAATCATTGATGTTCAGGCTTCATCAAGTTACCGGAAGCCCTCCGCTGCCTCGGCTAACCAGAGGAAGAAGACCGGTCCTCCCAAACCAGACCTGACGGAGGAGCAGATGCAGGAGGTCAGGGAGGCGTTCGACCTGTTCGACACGGACGGCACGGGCACCATCGATGTTAAGGAACTCAAGGTCGGTTGCTTAATTAAGCCCTCTAACTTTGTTTGGCATGATATGGTAATTGGCTAATTAAATGGGAACAACACCCACATTAAGAAATCCACTAAGAAAATACAATCAGTACGTTGAACATGTGTGAATGAATGAACGATTGATTGAATGGATGCAGACCAGAGAAAGACTTTCGTCTTGTTTACATCAGGGTCCCCCATTTTACATTCATAGCATGAGCTACTTTCTCTGTGTCATCTTTACCATCTTTCTCTGTGTCATCTTTACCATCTTTCTCTGTGTCATCTTTACCATCTTTCTCTGTGTCATCTTTACCATCTTTCTCTGTGTCATCTTTACCATCTTTCTCAGTGTCATCTTTACCATCTTTCTCTCTGTCATCTTTTTCTCAGTGTCATCTTTACCATCTTTCTCTGTGTCATCTTTTTTCTCAGTGTCATCTTTACCATCTTTCTCTGTCATCTTTTTCTCAGTGTCATCTTTACCATCTGTCTCTGTGTCATCTTTACCATCTTTCTCTGTGTCATCTTTTTTCTCAGTGTCATCTTTACCATCTTTGGGTAGGAGTGGGGGGGGGGGGGGGGGTTGGGTAGGAGGGGTGGGTGGGGGACACTGTACAACTGTACAAACAACACTGTACATTGGATTATTGACAAGACCATACTTGGTAATTTACTGTACATTGGAGGGGGTTGTGTTCGGACATTTACAGGGGCCAGTTTCGAGTTGCAGTCTCCCTTAGGTGTTTTTTGAGAGTGTTTTTGAAAGTGGGTAGTGATTCACATTCCTTTACAGCTTTGGGTAGGGCGTTCCACATTGATGTGGCATAATTGCGAAACGTGTTTAGTCCCTTGTTTGAGCCGAATCTGGGTTTAACATGATTTGTGGAGCTCCCTCTGGTGTTGTGATCGTGGTATTCACTGACCTTTGGGAAGTATTTAGTCATGTACATGGGTACCTTGGTCGTGTAGTGTATCTTGTAGACCAGTGTATGTCATAAATGTCATTATGAATTGAAAATGGGGGACCCTGATGTAAACAAGACGAAAGTCTTTCTCTGGTCTGCATCCCCTTAACAATTGTGTGTATTGAGCTGTACTGTACTGTTGTACCCATTCTGCAATCTGTTAAATAAAGTTTTCAATCAATCAATCAAAATCCTGGAAAACAAATGGAATTTGAAAATACATTGGCAATGTTATCTGAAAATGATAAAATACCAATACACCTTTGGAAAAGTCATGGCTATATAATTGAAAATATAATAAGTGATGGCAGTTGTAAGGCAGAGATTGTGGCTACATGATGTTTACAATGTCAAAGCAATTAGTAAAGGTTGTTCATTCACTTTACTGCAGAAACCACATACCAATTTAATTTGGTGTGTAGTCATTGAAAGGTTTTGTAATTTAACGGGTAAATCCTGTCCCAAAGGTTGCCATGCGAGCCCTTGGCTTCGAGCCGAAGAAGGAGGAGATCAAGACCATGATTGCAGATATCGACAAGGAGGGCTCCGGAAGCGTTAACTTCAGCGACTTCCTCAGCATGATGACCCCGAAGATGGTGAGTCACATCTCCAACGAGGACGAGCGCTGACTCTGACTCTCTGACTCCTTTATCGTCACTCATGTCAGTGCTTTACAGCAAGACGAGTCTATTTACTGTGGGCCCTCGACCACAGCAGCTTCCAACAACTAAAAATACAATACATTTAGCATAGAATAAAATAAGATGACTAAAATAAAGATCACTATATACAGTTCTAAAAGGTGTGCAGTGCAATACAATACATTTAGCATAGAATAAAATAAGATGTGCACTGTAGACCAGGATGTAGATATTATACTATATAACATTTAAATAACAAAATGGCTATGTACAGTTCCAAAAAAAAGTACGTTGTGTTAGGGCTGGGCGATATGGAAAAAAATCATATCGCGATAACGATATGATAATGTTATCATATTTCTCGATATCGATAATTATCGAAATTGTTATAAGTATAATTTTTTTTTTTTATATAAACAACAGATGTATGTTTATTTTGCAGCAATTCTTTGTCGTTGCCGCCATCTTTAGTGTTACATCCCCTCACACTCCAGTTCTCAGGCTGCAGCTGGTTTAAAAGCGAAAGTAAACCGGCTTCTCTGCTGGCTGTGGCTCCAGGGGAGTTGAACAGTTCTGGCTCTGCTAGTTTATTTTCGATCTTTTGGCGCTTTTTTGGTGGACAAACCACCGCACAAGTGCACCGTGACTCGCGACTGGAGACTGGAGACTAGCTCTGCTAGCACACATAGCCTACTGTGTACAGACGGTTTCAAACTGTATTTTAAATTAGAAAGCAAACAAAATAAATGGACAAGAGAGAAAAATAAATCTCAATTTGGTCAGTATCGTCATTTGGACAAGCAAAGCCATTACTTTAAGTTGCAGGCAAGAAAGACAAGTCTGTCCACTGTCTCTGGTTTTAAAACTGCCCTGTTGCAGGTCACAAAAAAAAAAAATATATATATATATATATATATATAAAAAAAGAAAAAAACGATTTATTTTATTTTGATATTTGATATCGATTATTAAAATATATCGCGATATTTATCATTATCGTTATATCGCCCAGCCCTACGTTGTGTGATGTGCAATGAGCAATGTGCACATTTTAGCAGTGTGTAAAATGCAATGTGTGATGGGAATAATCTTTACACAGTTGTTGTTTATCATCTACCAGAGTGAAAAGGACTGCAAAGAAGAAATCCTGAAGGCTTTCCGGTTGTTTGATGATGACGGCACGGGTAGAATCTCCTTCAAAAACCTGAAGCGCGTTGCCAAGGAGCTGGGTGAAACCCTCACTGATGAAGAGTTACAGGTAAAATTAATCATCCAAAACCTGAATTGAGCTCTGAATGTCAATATACCGAACAAATTGCGACCCATTGGAAGATTCGGGGGCCAGCCCTACACACCGGGAACAAAATTAACACTCGCCAAGCGCCAAGGCGTGTAGATCTTTTAAACTACGGAGGCTACTCAGCCACTCTGGCGTGTAAAAAAAAATTGGGAGCCAACTTTCTGAATTTTCATAAAATAAATAGCTTCTGTTGTCAGCAGTCGCTTCTATATATGTGTGTGTGTGTCTGTGTCCATTCGTAGAATGAGATGCGTGCACCGCTTACTATGCAGTGATGAACGGTCTTTCCCAGCGGAACACAAGTTACTTAACGTTACACAGGTCGAGCGATGCACGCTTAGCTTGCTAACGTTAGATAGCAGTGTTTATAAGGAGTCGTCTGCCAACAAATATGTTGTTTCAACACATTTATTCACAAAATGGATTACCATCCAAAGGTTTTTGACTCCTGTGACCAGTACGTAGTCGGGGTGGGAATCACCAGTTTCATCACGATACGATATCGATTCTTTGGACAGCGATACGATATTTTCCGATATCACAAAGTCTGCCACAATACGATTCGATTCAGGTGGCTACGATCGATATGAGACGATATCATAAGCCCATTTAACACAATCAGTAACATTTAGATTAACAAAAAAAAAAGGCAATGGAAATATCATTTGACATTTTTATTTTTGAGCTCTTCCAGACATTTAAATGAAAAACAATCTATTGTTTTTAATACAAATATACCTCATGTTCACTGTAAAGTGCCACATTTTGATATATTTAGCTTTAAACTTTTAAGTAATTTCTTTTGGAACTCACAACATGCAACCTAAAACCCCTTTCTCTCCCAAACCATTCCTGCAATTGTTTTATGTTGCAGGATGATCATGAATACATGTATTATGTATTGTATTTTTTATGTTTATATATCAACATTATCTGTCCATCCTCAGTACATTTACTATAAATATACTACCGGTATACTTCATCTGGTCTTTCCAAAAGCACACACACACCACACCACACCACACCACACACACAGAGAGAGAAAGGGAGCATGCCTGGTAAAATGTATTTATGCCTAATAAATATAACTAATATACATTATTTCAAATGGCGATTTTCACTGTGTAAATCATGAAATTCAAGAAACGTTTTAATAAAAAACGTACGTTTAAATAATAATAATAAACAATAATGTCTCGGGCGTGTCTGACACAGGTGTGCTTCAGACCAGCAACAATTTTTTCTAACAGAAACCCATTGGGGGGTGCGTCGGCTAGGTCGGGAGGTGACAGGGGGTGCACGGCCCAAAAAGGTTTGGGAACCGCTGCTCTAGAGGCTACTGCTGTGTGCTGTTGATCCGAGCCGAGCGGATACGACACTCCATGGGATTTTCTAAATAAGAGTATCGTAATATGAATCAATATTTTTACGTTGCATCGATCCTATTTGATCATTGATAATAGATCGATATATCGATCTGGATCGATGTATCGTCCCACCCCTAGTAAGTAGGTACTACATTGATTGATTGATTGAACATTTTATTAACAGATTACAGTACAGCTCAATACACACAATTGTTAAGGGGATGCAGACCAGAGAAAGACTTTTGTCTTGTTTACATCAGGGTCCCCCATACATGCGTATTAACTATTTTTGACCGCAGCAATATGCGCAAATGTTCTACGTTATATACCTAAAGTCGAGACTCAGTGCGTGTGTCCTGACCCCACTTCTCCTAGTCTCACACACAACTGTCTATACATTACACGCAGAAGCATACTGGTAGTACAATAGTACTAACTAACAGTACTAAGTACTAACTAACTGTACTACTAAATACGGGCCGCCCAGACCTTGCAGGTTTTTAAATCACTTTTAAAAACCTACCTGTTCTCCCTGGCCTTCCCCCCCACTTAATCACCACTAGACCCCTGGCCCCTTTTTATCTTCTTTGCTTTACTGTGTCCTACCTGTTTTTATTACATTCATTGTTTTACTGTGTTTTAAAATTTTATATCTTGCATCGTAATTTTTTTGTCTTTTATCAACCTGCCTGTGAAGCACTTTGGTGCCAGCTGCCGCTGCCTAGACATGTGCTATATAAATAAAATTGACTTGACAGTGATTCAGAATGCATGTTGCCAACGCAATTTGACAGTCTCGGGTTGCTACTGGATAGAACAGAATGGTAGCCAACACTCTAACTGATTGGTTAATTATGAAATGTTAATCTTATTATATATATATATATTTTTTAATTATCTTTTCCCCCCTTCTTTTTCCGTTTTTTTCTCCCCTCCCAATGTTAGTCGTTATGCCAATTCCCAATCCCCTTCCTGGTCGTTGCGCACTCTACCCCCTACCGTCGGTCTGGGAGAGTGGAGGCTAAGTATCACATGCTTCCTCCGACCAGTGGCGGCCGGTGGGTGCTTCGCCACTAGGGGCGCTATACCAAACATTTTGCAAACATGTACAGTACAACAGACTCATGGCAAGACGTGAGCGATTCGACTCACGCTCACGGCAATGAATCGGCTCTTATGAACGAGTCGCTCAGCTGTTACTACAACAACACACAACCAGTCAAATAAAGTATAGTCTAGACCAGGGGTCAGCAACCTTTTTGACATGGAGTGCCTGTTTGAAATATAGTTGTAACTAGTGTGCCTCAACAATATTCCATGCATCGTAAATCTTTTTCTCATAATCAGGTCTTTTTAATGATAATTTTTACATTATTACATCATTATTGTTATTGTTATTATTAACAATATTATTATGATGGTTGTATCAACCCTAAATCTGAGTTGGGGGGGGGGGGGGTGCAATGCAGACAAACAGCTGCATACAGTGTGACCATTTCATTCACATTTGCCATTCATTTTTGGACACATCACACACCATCGGTGTGTGTACTGTACGTGTGCTGCCATAGCTCCACCTACAGGCCTAATGGAGAACACCAGGATGTGAATGGAGGGTGAATGTGAGGTATATCGTGTAAATAAGTTTTGATTGATCGCAAGACTACACAGAAAAATAAGTACACAACCACATTATTTCAACCTAATAAAACTATATTTATTGTCATTGTTTTAAGAACACAAGTTGACTTGGTAATACTCACATTTTGAGTAAAAAAATGGCTTTTAACATGTGCAATGTTCAATGAAATAGAAAAATAAATTATCAAATTTGTTGATTAATCCCACTGGTCACAATGGTGACCATAATAATGTTTTTGTTATAAGGCTCTGCAAATGTTACTGAATGATGTAGCAATGTATTTCCAGCTAAATTGAAATAATAAACAAATAAAGGGTCTCAATTAAATATGTGGTAGTAAAAAGAACCTGTGGGAGGATTTCAACAAGATAAATGCGACAACAGTGCAAAATATTTCACTATAGTAGTTCAAAGCAAAAAAAAGAAAATATATATATATATTTTTTTTTTATGTTGCCCCCTGTGTCTATGAAAATGCCCCCGCGTGCCTATGCAGGCACGCGTGCCTAGGGTTGCCTACCCCTGGTCTAGACTCTAATTCACAACTTGAAACACAATATATAAATAGAAAAGTTAGAAACAAAACTCGCCCCGTCTCCAAACACAGGCAGATCTCTCCCTCTCTCCTTCTCTCTCTCACACACAGCGCGACGTGGAATCGATTCGTTACACAATCAGACCTATTATATACCAAGAATAACTTCAGTATGAGTACAGGGCTGTACACATATTTTGCATATTGTTAAACGAGCCAAGGCTAGCTATTAAACTATCGATATGAATCGAAAATCTGGGACCCTGATGTAAACAAGACAAACGTCTTTCTCTGGTCTGCATCCCCTTAACAATTGTGTGTATTGAGCCGTACTGTATTGTACCCATTCTGCAATCTGTTAATAAAGTTTTCATTCATTCATTCATTCAAACATAGACGATATTGAACAAGCCATAATCCACGTATTTTCAATCCGAGAGAGCTGCAGTAGTTAAATCAATGAGCCATCGACACAGTCAGTGTGGTAACGTTATTATTGCATCCAAGATTGATACACGGCTGGCTAGGCAGTTGGTAGTGTGGCAACCCCAAGCCACCCCTGGGCTTGGTGATTGATGGGCGCTATGTGGCGACCCAATGGCTGGGCGCTGCCCATGTTTGGGCGTCCGCTTCCGGACGCACCTGTCACTAAATACCCATTAGAGTGATTACCTGATTAGCGAATCACGGCGCGGTGCGCCTGTTGGAGAGGGGGGACTTAATGGAGCCGAGGAGCCTCCTCTCAGCCCCCCCGTAGCAGCGCAAGGCAAAAGGCCACAGAGCGGAGACGCCGCCCGGCCGACAGCAAACCGTTATTATTTGACTAAGAAAATAAAGAGTATGATTTTGGGAACTGCAACCTGTCTGTGTGTTGTTTATTCTGCCACCCCTACACCTGGAATTGCCACAGTGGTGGAGAATGCGGGCATAGCCTACTGGCAATCAGGGGTGCAGAATAAACAACCATAGACTTTATCAGAATAGAATAAAAGAAATTAAAAAAAAATATATATATATATATATATAAATTTAATAACGGAAAAAGCATGGACGCGCTGGTGCAGCAGCTTGTACAGGCGAGCATGGAACAACAGACCCGGCACGAAGAGGCCCTGCAAGAACAGAGGAAACAGACAGGGATGATCCACGCGGAGCTCCAGCGGATGGCCGCTCACCGGCAGGAGGAAGGGGCCGCCGGGACGCGGCCTAACCCCGGGCGCTTCATCCCCAAGCTGACGGAGCAGGAGGATATAGAAGCCTATCTCCTGGCGTTCGAGCGCACCGCCGGCCGGGAGGGCTGGCCCGAAGACGACTGGGGGGGACTGCTGGCCCCCTTCCTGTCGGGTAATGCACAAAAGGCCTACCAGGACCTGCCACCGGAGCAAGCCGGGAACTACACTCGGCTAAAGCAGGAAATTCTGTCCCGGTACGGCCATAGTCTGCAGTCCCGCGCGCAGCGGTTCCATGACTGGGTGTATGACGCACAGGCCTCCCCGCGCTCCCAGATGCACGACCTGGTCCGCACAAGCCGAGCCTGGCTAATGACTGACCCCGGAGGGCCCACGGTTTTGGAACGGATTGTTATGGACCGCTTTGTCAGAGCCCTCCCCTATGACTCGAAGAAGCAGGCGAGTCAAGCGGACCCCCGCTCCGTGGAGCAGCTGGTGAATATCGTGGAGGCCCACCAGGTAACGCGGGAGTTACTCAAAGGGGGGCGAGGGGAAAAGCCAGAGCGGCCGAGAACAAGGAGGGGTCCCGACGAGCCCAGCCCAAGGGGCCGGGTAGGGAACGCAGGTGAGCCCGAACTACCCCGAAGAAGACCGCTGTTCGACCAGGACCAAAGACGCTGCTACGACTGCGGCGAGCCCGGGCATCTCTCGTGGAACTGCCCAGGCCGGGATGTGTCCATGCCATCGGCGGCAGCTTCAGACCCCCGCGGAAAGACGTGCAACTATGGCGCAGCCTGTTGGGCCCATAAGGAAACATCGGCGACACTTTTACCCGTGCGCGTCAACGACAAAGATGCCGTAGCGCTCCTGGACTCGGGTAGTGCCATAACGCTGGTTCAGCCCCATTTGGCACACTGCGACGCAGAGGCTCCGCAAGTGTCAGTGTCCTGTGTGCACGGGGACACAAAGTTGTATCCTACAGCGCCGATCACCCTGACAACCACCAAGGGGGTCTGCTCGATGACAGCCGGCGTCATACCTAACCTGCCGGTAGCGCTGCTGATTGGTCGAGACTGCCCCCTGTATCGCCAGCTGTGCTCAGCCGTCATCTCCCCGCGCACCCCACCCTCTACGGGTAAACCGAGGAAGAAGAAAGGGTTACGTCAGCCGAAGGTGTGTGCTCTGAACGTAACGGGGAGTGAGACTGAGACGGCCTCAGATGTAGGTGACGACGCGCCGGAACCCCTGAATATACCGGGGAGTGAGACAGAGACGGCATCAGGTGTGGGTGACGACGCGCCAGCGCCCCAAGCGGGCCCCGAGACGGATAACAGTGACGAGGACCCCTTTGCGGAGTTCCCCCAGGCGGACGAGGTGGGGAGGGACCTGGCGGGTCAGTTCGGAACGGCCCAGCTGGAAGACCCAAACCTAACGCAGGCCCGGGCGAATATCAAGACCATAGATGGAAATCCCGTGGAGGGGGTGAGTAACCTGCCATATCCTCACTTTGCAATAAAAAGACAATTGCTGTACCAAGTTGTAAAAAAGAATGGTGAGGTTAGGGATCTATTGCTGGTGCCGAAGTTCTTTATTCCCACTGTACTCCAGCTGGCGCATTCACATATCCTCGGAGCGCACCTGGGCGTGGACAAAACCATGGACCGCATAAGGGCGCGTTTCCATTGGCCGGGCATGAAGAGAGCGGTAGAGGACTATTGCCGGAGCTGCCCAGAGTGTCAACGCGCAGCACCAAAGGTACAATATAAAAGTCCTCTGATCCCGCTGCCCATCATTGAGACCCCATTCTCAAGAATTGCCCTCGACGTAGTGGGCCCTCTAGTTAAATCGTCCCGAGGCCACCAGTATATACTGGTAATCATAGATTATGCTACCCGTTACCCCGAAGCCATCCCGTTACGCACGGTGACGGCCAAAATTGTGGCACGGGAGCTCTTCCATTTGTTTAGTCGGGTGGGAATTGCCGACTCTATTCTCACGGATCAGGGCTCGTGCTTTATGTCGCGGGTCATGAAAGAAATGTGCAAACTAATGAAAGTGGAACAGCTACGAACCTCCATATACCATCCACAGACGGATGGACTGCGAGCGCTTTAACAAGACCCTGAAAAGCATGCTAAGGAAGGTGATGGAGAAGGATGGGAAGAATTGGGATCAGTTGTTGCCCTTTCTGATGTTCTCTGTGCGTGAGGTCCCACAGGCCTCCACTGGCTTCTCGCCATTTGAGCTGCTCTACGCCCGCAAGCCGCGGGGTCTCCTGGACATCGCAAAGGAGATTTGGGAGGAACAGCCGTCGCCCCACCGGTCTCTCATAGAGCATGTGCAGGTAATGAGAGACAGGATGAAGGCGCTCTGGCCAGTGGTGAGAGAACACATGCAACAGGCCCAAGACGCACAGAAGCGCATTTATGACCGGGGCGCACAGCCACGGGAGTTTAATGTGGGGGACCGAGTCCTAGTACTGGTACCGACAGCAGAGTGCAAATTCCTAGCCAAATGGCAGGGACCCTACGACATAATCGAGAAAGTGGGTCCCGTCGACTACAAGGTCCACCAGCCCGACCGTAGGAAGCATCGACAGTTATACCATGTTAACCTGTTGAAGAAATGGCATGCCCGGGATGTGTTGCTCTCGCCCCCCCCTCTTCCCCCTTTTGCGCAGCAGGTGGCAGAGGCGGCCGATGTTCCCATCGGGGAACAGTTGTCCCCGACCCAACGGCAGGAGCTTCGGGAGCTGGTCCAACAGAACCGGGACGTGTTCTCGGCCACGCCGGGCCGCACCACATTGGCCCAGCACCACATCATTACCAGCCCGGGAGACAAGGTAAAGCTGAAGCCCTATCGTATCCCAGAGGCAAAAAGGGAGGCAGTCAGAAGAGAAGTGCGGGTCATGCTGGAGATGGGAGTAATTGAGGAATCTCATAGCGGGTGGTCCAGTCCTATTGTTTTAGTGCCAAAACCCGACTCAACAACCAGGTTCTGTAATGATTTCAGGAAGCTTAATGAAATTTCAAAGTTTGACGCCTATCCCATGCCTAGAGTGGATGAGCTCATTGACAGACTGGGCCTGGCCAGATTTATCACGACACTAGACCTAACGAAGGGTTATTGGCAAGTCCCTCTGGCCCCCGCCTCAAGGGAGAAGACGGCTTTCTCCACCCCAGATGGGCTGTTCCATTATAAAGTTCTCCCGTTTGGCCTGCATGGGGCGCCATCTACCTTTCAGAGGCTGATGGACAGAGTACTACGGCCCCATCGGGAGTATGCAGCCGCATATCTCGATGACATTATCATCCACTCGTCAGATTGGGACACCCACCTCCAAAAGGTGAGAGCGGTGTTGGGGGCCCTCCGGGAGGCGGGTCTCACCGCCAACCCAAAGAAGTGCAGGCTGGGATTAGAAGAGGCAGAGTACCTGGGGTTCACAATAGGCCGGGGCAATGTGAAACCGCAGAAGAGGAAGATTGATGCAATAAGGGAGTGGCCTCGCCCTTTAACCAAGAAGCAGGTCAGGACATTTAATGGGCTAGCGAGCTATTATAGGAGGTTTATCCCTAACTTTGCTGCTCGCGCTGCTCCCCTCACAGATCTGACCCAGGCGCGGCGGCCGTTCACGGTGAAGTGGACACCGGAGGCGGAGGCGGCGTTCGAGGACCTCAAGACTGCCCTCGGACCGGTGCTGATCTCCCCGAACTTCGACAAGGAGATGACGGTACAAACAGACGCATCAGAGGTGGGACTGGGAGCGGTCCTCTCCCAGCAACTGGAGGGTGAGGAACATCCGATTTTATATGTGAGCAGGAAGCTGCTGCCACACGAGCGCAACTATTCTGCGGTGGAGCGCGAAGGTCTGGCAATTAAGTGGGCACTGGAGACGCTCCGCTATTATCTGCTGGGGAGGCGTTTCACGCTGGTGACTGATCACGCCCCCCTAGTCTGGATGGCCAAGACAAAGGGGACCAATGCCAGGGTGACTCGATGGTTTCTGGAGTTACAGTCATTTAACTTTTCTGTCATTCACAGGTCAGGGGTGGCGCATGGCAACGCAGACGCCCTCTCCAGGAAGGATGCCTGTTGGGCGTCGGACGCTCTTCCCCGACGGTCGGAGCTGGAGGGGGGGTACCGTGGCAACCCCAAGCCACCCCTGGGCTTGGTGATTGATGGGCGCTATGTGGCGACCCAATGGCTGGGCGCTGCCCATGTTTGGGCGTCCGCTTCCGGACGCACCTGTCACTAAATACCCATCAGAGTGATTACCTGATTAGCGAATCACGGCGCGGTGCGCCTGTTGGAGAGGGGGGACTTAATGGAGCCGAGGAGCCTCCTCTCAGCCCCCCCGTAGCAGCGCAAGGCAAAAGGCCACAGAGCGGAGACGCCGCCCGGCCGACAGCAAACCGTTATTATTTGACTAAGAAAATAAAGAGTATGATTTTGGGAACTGCAACCTGTCTGTGTGTTGTTTATTCTGCCACCCCTACACCTGGAATTGCCACAGTAGTCATAGTCTTGTGTTATAAAATAAATAAACAATCAGCAATGTCTCGCTTCATGAATGGCCAACAGTAGCCTAACAGTACTGCTCCTAAAAAAAAAACTATTTACAAACGTTAACGTTAACCACAGAGAGAGAGAGAGAGAGCGAGAGAGAGAGAGACTCACTGTTTAGTTGACACGTCCAGGGCTTGCCTTGATAAAGTGTATAATCCACTGTTGATGTTTAATTCCAGACCACTGTCCACTGTGTCCAGACTGCATCCGCCATATAGCTTGTTAGCCAAGTGTTAGCTTGTTAGCAGAAGCACCACACAACACAAGTACTTCATTCCTTTGTCCATTTCCGCTCGAACAGACTGCAAACTACCTGGCGTTCTATCGCCATGCTCTAAGACAAACTCTAACCTTAACCAACTTTGAAAGAGTGCCTAAGCTTAACAGTCTAAAGAACTTGCAGTCACGGGCACGGCACGCTCTAAGACAAACAGCTGCCTGCATCACCAACCTAGGAATAAGCTAGAATTGGAATAAGCTAGAATTGGAACATTAGAAATTGGATTCGGCCAATCAGAGATCGTCTCTGTGAAATTCTGCTACGGAAAAAAATACTGCCGTCGGCCAATCAGAGAGCGTCTCCGCGAAATGCGGCTACAGACATTCTTGACGCTACTGGCTAGACCGCTTCAAATCGCGCCCGGATTCCAACATAATAGTCATATTTCAACGCACAACGCGTTATGCACTGATTGGCTGTGACGGATAAAGCGATCAAACTGTGACGCGCACTCAGAGCGCTATCGCGTCTAGCCCGGGCCGAGAAATACGAAAAAAATAAAAAAAACGTGATGTCACTTCCTGCTCAGGAAAACGAGTGTTTTTTTATTTGAGATAATAACGTTATATTGTGCATTGGAAATACAAACATACTTAAAATGAGTAAATATTATTCATTTTAAACATGTTTATATTATTTATAGGGCTATAAAACAAAAAACAAAAAGATACTTTTTCTTGTTCTACTCTCATATAACCAGGCAGGGCCTGAAGGGGGGGCGGCGCCCTTGCGCCCCTAGTGGCAGAGCCGCCACTGCCTCCGACACATGTGTACCCAGCCCACCACTTCTTTTCACCTGGCAGCGCAGACTCTCACTGAGAGAGTGTAACGTGTGGAAGGTCACACTACCTCTCTTAGGGCCCTTTCTCACTCACCCTATTCGTTTCTATTTCGTTCCGTTCTGCCCGTTCCGAGATCTGATGCGAACTCCCCCCCCCTCTCCCCCCTCTAGTTTGTGTACACACTTCAGTCTGGGTGCGCTCTGGGTTTTGTTTACGGTTTGCGTTTTGAGCTTGTAAGCTTGCCGTAGTCGATGATGTCACGCTCGAAATGTAAACACAGGAAGTGTTAACACGGAGACTGGAGAATGGATTCTGATATAAAGAAACAAATACCGTACTTTTCGGACTATAAGCCACGGCTTTTTCCCCCATTTTTCGACCCTGCGGCTTATATAACGGTGCGGCTTATATGTGACTCGACGTGACCAAACCCGAAAATGTAAAAATCTAAATATTGCTTTTTTGACTGCATTGAAATGTTATTATCTGTTCCCTTATTTGCTAAACTTAATACAACTTGTAAATTAGTTAATTCTTGTTATTTGTCCGACAGTATTGTGTCCCAATGCTAATTACATATGGTAATTAAACATTAAAACACCTGCGGCTTATAGTCCAGTGCGGCTTATATATGTACACATCATTCAATTTAGCTGCTGCGGCTTATAGTCAGGTGCGGCTTATAGTGCGAAAAGTACGGTAACTAATAAATATGAAGTTATATTTGAACCTCTGTTGTCAAGCCTTGTCAATATAACCCACCCCCCTTTTCTCACGAATGGAACTCTGTTGTAGAGTCCGCTTTTGATCGTTTTGCAGGGTTAACGATAACGCTAAGCTAACGGCTAACGCTAGTTAGCTTAACCTTTTACTAGTAACATTGCTCGCATCGATTATATTGAATGTCATTGATCTACTGGTCGACCGAAAATGTAAACAGGAATGTCTTAACACGACTGCGGACTCTGGATGCTGATATAAAATGAACAAATGGCCAATAAATATGAAGTTATATTTGAACCTCTGTTGTCAAGCCTTGTCAATATAACCCACCCCATTTTATCACGAATGGATGGTGTTGTAGAGTCCGCTTTTGAGCGTTTTAACGATAGCGCTAAGCTAACGGCTAAACGCTAGTTATCTTTTACTAGTAACATTGCTGCATCGATTATATGCATTATATTGAATGTCATTGATCTACTGGTCGACCACGGGTGCGCGCCTGAGACCACCTATTTCAGTGGTCCAGGTTCAGCGCCCCCGGGGACGAATCAGCGGGGGGCGGGGACGGGGGACAGCGTTCTCACTCAGACAGACACACCCTTTTCTGATGCGAGCCAGGTCTGATTCGACACAGAGCAGTGAGTGAGAAAGGGCCCTTAGATCCTTCCCTCGCTGTGCAGGCGCCCCGACCGAACTGTAGGAGTCGCTGTCCACAACGACCCAGACCCACCCACCGGCTTCCCTCCCGCTGACTCTGCCAATCGAGCCAGTATGACGGCCGGCCAAGGCGGAGGCAACACTGACAGCTGGATTCGATACCAGTGTCTTTTGCGTTGGTGATGAGTAGGGGTGGGAATCACCAGTTTCATCATGATACGATACGATATCGATTCTTTGGACAACGATACGATATTTGCCGATATCACAAAGTCTCTCACGATACAATACGATTAGATTCAGGTGCCTGCGATCGATATGAGATGATATCATATGCCCATTTAACACAATCAGTAACATTTAGATCAACAAAAAAAAGGTAATATAAATATCATTTGACATTTGTATTTTTGAGCTCTTCCAGACATTTAAAGGAAAATCAATCTATTGTTTTTAATACAAATAGACCTCCTGTTCACTGTAAAGTGCCACGTTTTTATATATTGAGCTTTAAACTTTAAGCTACATTTTTTGGAACTCAAAACTCACAACCTCCCTCTCCCAAACCGTTCCTACAACAATTTGTTGATGTTGCATGATCATGTATAGGCCTACATTTATTATGTATTATATTGTTTATGTTTAAATAACATTTAAACATCAAACTCCTCTGACCTCATCTGGTCTTTCCAAAGACGCACACACACACACACACAGAAAGGGAGAATGCTATGCTGTAACATCTACACACACGGAGCTACTGCTGTTGTTCTTGGGCGGATATGAGACTCGCCACAGGATTTTCAAAATAAGAGTATCGATATGAATCGATCTTATTACATCGCATCGATCCGATTCGATTGTTGATAATTACATCGATGTATCGATCTGGATCGATGTATCGTCCCACCCCTAGTGATGAGCGCATTGTCCGCTGCGCCACCCAGCCGCCAATTTTTTTTTTTTTTTTTTTATTATTTATCCACTTTTTCTCCCATTTTTCTATATTTTTCTCCCAACCCAATTTCATATCATCCAATTCAACCCTCCCCTGTCACGAACGCTGTTTCTTGCCTCCCACAAGCCGGCTGCAATGTGGACTAAGTCATACATAGCACAAGTCCCCTCCGGTACTTGAGGTAACAGCAGTCGCATCTTTTCACCTGCGCAGCTCGATCTCTCAGTGGCGAGGAGTAACGCGTGGGAGGCTCACGCTGCCCCCGACACTTCCTGATTCTACTGGCGCAGGCGCACCAACCGACCTGTAGGAGTCGCTGTCCACAACGCCCGATCCCCACCCATCAGTTTCCCACCCCCTAATACGGCCAATGTGTATTAGTATGAACGACCAGCTAAACTGAAAGCAATGTGGAGCGCTGGGCTCGAACAGGCGAGCCCAGCGTCTCCAGCATTCGTGGCGAGCGCCTTGCCCACTACGCCACGTAGCCGCCCCCCAGCCGCCAATCTTATTGTTTTTAACCCATTCCCCGCCAATAACGTCATACGACGGGTTTCAAGGTCATGCAAATTCTGCCAATAACATCGTACAGCGTGTTTCATATTTCATATTTTCGTCATGGAATTCATATTTCACCCACGGAGTCTTGGCTGATGCTGTAGGACTCAGCACAACTCTGCAACGCTTCAATACTGCCACCTGGTGGCTGATCGGCGAGTTGCCAAACCGGAAATACCCATTGCAGCTCGGTCCGTCCCCTAATTCCGTCCGGCCACTCGTTTATTGTCCCGGGACTCAAGACACACACCGTGGATATGGATCTTTGCCATAACTCAATAATCTACATTATTTGGGCGTGTATTAGTAATATACAAACCGGAAATGGATCGCCTCGATCCCCACCACATATGGGATATGTTTGCTCCAGTATCATCGCCCAACGCTACGAGGAGACTGACATGAGTTTCAGCGTTTTTGTTTATCATTTTCGATACAAACTGCTCTGATCAATATATCACCCATACTACATCAATCATTTAACGTCTGTCACGGAATTATACACGACCCCCCCCCCTCCGTTCACCCGCAGATGATCAGTCATACCGTTTAGGACCATGTACAGTTGACATTTTTAATATAGCGTGCATCGGTATCAAACGACATTTGATAATCTAATATATGCATTTATGTCTATATCTCACGTTCTAGGAAATACTGCAAAAAACGATAAAAACATATTTATACTCTAGACGGTATTTTTGTATGAATGTGTGAATGAAAAAGTAAAACGTTCCTACATCCTGCACGATAGATAATCGATGTTGAATGGGCCATAGTAATGTCAATTTAGCAATACAATTTAAAAAGTTATAGCCCTGCAAAGAAGGTGAACATCTCCATAGACTTATAGCACTGGCAGAGAATGGTATAAGATGATCAAAGTGGTGGCAGGGAATGGGTTAACAGTGTTTTTGAGAGAGTATTCGAATACTCGTTCGGAAACACCAAGCAGTATTCAAAGCCTGTAAAATGTTATTCGGGACAGCCCTACACTACATATATATATGTTTTAATAAATGATCTGCATTATTTTTTTTTTTTTATATTTTTGCACAAATCTTACAAATATTCAAAGATATCTTTCAACAGCATAATATGCAAATTCCAAGATTTGTCTTTTTTTCTATATCGTATAGACATATAAAACATACAAAAGACTTATACAGACATACCAAAAACAGACATGGAAATTATAAAAAATACTTACAAAAAACGTTATTATATGTGCATATATAACCAAGATGCATATACGTTAATGCATATACATACATAATACAATATAAAGTATAGGTACCATCAGGTCAGATCCCATTTTTCACCTTCATCATTGATAATACTGAAATCCCACCTTAATCATTTGTCCCCAGACCGTTCAGTCAGGTGTAGAAAACTGTCTCATACCTCAGCGAAGATATCCTCTCTTCCTGCGACTCTATATGTCACCCTTTCATATGATGCTGTCCGGAACATTAGTTCCATCCATTCTTTAAAAGTAATATCAACAGGTGATTTCCAATGTCGTAATGCAATTCTACATCCTGATATCATGGCCATTCTATACCACATTCCCCGGTATTTAGGCAGTTTAATCCCTTTCGGTACTATACCCAAAACACATGCCATTGGGGCGTTATTTATCTTCACATTCAGAACCTTACTTAGGAATATCACAATTTGATCCCACATTTTCCGGACCTTCTCACATTCGTATAGCATGTGTAGTAAAGTGCCTGTCTCCTTCTCACATCTCCAGCAGATGTCACTGTCCCTTAATTTCAGTCTGGCCAGTTTACTAGGCGTCCAATAGCTTCTGTTCAACACTTTGTAAAAAATAAGTTGTGATTGCGCCTCCCGAGAGAATTTACCCCATTTGGACACCAGCTTCTCCCACATTTCCTCAGTAATATCCTCACGTACATCGTTCTCCCAGCTCAGCCTCAGACCCGCCAACTTGGGTGCATTGTATTCTCTTATAACATCATAGAATCTTGACGCACCGCCTTTCCTACGCCATCCTTTATAAAATATTTCTTGAATTGCAGTAATCGGGCCACACTTTGGCCCTCCTATTGATGACGATATACAATGTCTAATCTGTAGGAATTTATAGAAGTTTTTATTATCTATACCAAAATCCTCTTTAATATCCTCAAAAGGTAAAACACCATCTTCCCCGGCTATATCACCTAGTACATGTATCCCCCTTTTAATCCAGTCGTCCCATATGACTGATTTCTTACCAATCTTTAGTTTTTTATTATACCATATAGAGGCTCTTGTAGTCAGATATGGGCTAAATGATCTGCATTTTAAACCATTAACGCTGACTCATTCCTTCAGTCCACTCAAAATTATGCTAATAATTTAATATAATAAAATCTGCCTGGCTGGTAGTTTTTTTAATCTACCAGCCACCTTGGCTGGTAAGCCCAAAAGTTAATTTTGTTCCCTGCCAACACACCAGTAACACCATGTCTGTCATGATGAACCATTAGAAGACTGGGGGCCAGCCCTACACACCAGTAACACCATGTCTGTTGTGGTGAACCATTAGAAGACTGGGGGCCAGCCCTACACACCAGTAACACCATGTCTGTTGTGGTGAACCATTAGAAGACTGGGGGCCAGCCCTACACACCAGTAACACCATGTCTGTTGTGGTGAACCATTAGAAGACTGGGGGCCAGCCCTACACACCAGTAACACTATGTCTGTGATGAACCATTAGAACCAAGGTAAAATGACCAGGAACCCTGATTAGTGTTCTTTTCATTCTGCTTTGTTAGGAGATGATTGACGAGGCTGATCGGGACGGAGACGGAGAGATCAATGAGCAGGAGTTCCTGAGGATCATGAAGAAAACCAGCCTCTACTGAAAACGCCTCGTCCTCTAGTCTGGCCTCTGTAAACTGGTAGTGTTTAGGAACTTCTATTTCTGTAGATATTGGTTTGTAAATGATTTTAACATATCTTTGCACAGATCCTTTTGTACAAGACAAATAAATATATTTCATGATTGTTTATTTGTTTAACAATTTTCTTTTTAAAGCTGCAATAATTGACTGCAGATTTTCTAAATTCTTATGACTGGTGTCCCACGTAATCAAGCCTCCGCCACCAGCAGCCAGTCTGTTGTTGTTCCATCATTTATTGTCTTTGTTGAAAAGACCCATATCGTCCTTTTAGCTCCACCCATTTTCACAGCGTGCTGACAACAACATGTTTAGGTCATATACTAATCACGGCAGCACTGACAACATGTTTAGGTCATATACTAATCACGGCAGCACTGACAACATGTTTAGGTCATATACTAATCACGGCAGCACTGACAACATGTTTAGGTCATATACTAATCACGGCAGCGCTGACAACATGTTTAGGTCATATACTAATCACGGCAGCACTGACAACATGTTTAGGTCATATACTAATCACGGCAGCGCTGACAACATGTTTAGGTCATATACTAATCACGGCAGCGCTGACAACATGTTTAGGTCATATACTAATCACGGCAGCGCTGACAACATGTTTAGGTCATATACTAATCACGGCAGCGCTGACAACATGTTTAGGTCATATACTAATCACGGCAGCGCTGACAACATGTTTAGGTCATATACTAATCACGGCAGCACTGACAACATGTTTAGGTCATATACTAATCACGGCAGCACTGACAACATGTTTAGGTCATATACTAATCACGGCAGTGCTGACTACAACATGTTTAGGTCATATACTAATCACGGCAGCGCTGACTACAACATGTTCATATACTAATCACGGCAGCGCTGACAACAACATGTTTAGGTCATATACTAATCACGGCAGCGCTGACTACAACATGTTTAGGTCATATACTAATCACGGCAGCGCTGACAACAACATGTTTAGGTCATATACTAATCACGGCAGCGCTGACTACAACATGTTCATATACTAATCACGGCAGCGCTGACAACATGTTTAGGTCATATACTAATCACGGCAGCACTGACAACATGTTTAGGTCATATACTAATCACGGCAGTGCTGACAACAACATGTTTAGGTCATATACTAATCACGGCAGCACTGACAACATGTTTAGGTCATATACTAATCACGGCAGTGCTGACAACAACATGTTTAGGTCATATACTAATCACGGCAGCACTGACAACATGTTTAGGTCATATACTAATCACGGCAGCGCTGACTACAACATGTTTAGGTCATATACTAATCACGGCAGCGCTGACAACATGTTTAGGTCATATACTAATCACGGCAGTGCTGACAACAACATGTTTAGGTCATATACTAATCACGGCAGCACTGACAACATGTTTAGGTCATATACTAATCACGGCAGCACTGACAACATGTTTAGGTCATATACTAATCACGGCAGCGCTGACTACAACATGTTTAGGTCATATACTAATCACGGCAGCGCTGACAACATGTTTAGGTCATATACTAATCACGGCAGTGCTGACAACAACATGTTTAGGTCATATACTAATCACGGCAGCGCTGACAACATGTTTAGGTCATATACTAATCACGGCAGCGCTGACAACAACATGTTTAGGTCATATACTAATCACGGCAGCGCTGACTACAACATGTTTAGGTCATATACTAATCACGGCAGCGCTGACAACAACATGTTTAGGTCATATACTAATCACGGCAGCGCTGACTACAACATGTTTAGGTCATATACTAATCACGGCAGCGCTGACTACAACATGTTTAGGTCATATACTAATCACGGCAGCGCTGACTACAACATGTTTAGGTCATATACTAATCACGGCAGCGCTGACGACATGTTTAGGTCATATACCAATCACGGCAGTGCTGACAACATGTTTAGGTCATATACTAATCACGGCAGCGCTGACAACAACATGTTTAGGTCATATACTAATCACGGCAGCACTGACAACATGTTTAGGTCATATACTAATCACGGCAGCGCTGACAACATGTTTAGGTCATATACTAATCACGGCAGCACTGACAACATGTTTAGGTCATATACTAATCACGGCAGTGCTGACAACATGTTTAGGTCATATACTAATCACGGCAGCGCTGACAACATGTTTAGGTCATATACTAATCACGGCAGTGCTGACAACATGTTTAGGTCATATACTAATCACGGCAGTGCTGACAACATGTTTAGGTCATATACTAATCACGGCAGTGCTGACAACATGTTTAGGTCATATACTAATCACGGCAGCACTGACAACATGTTTAGGTCATATACTAATCACGGCAGTGCTGACAACATGTTTAGGTCATATACTAATCACGGCAGCGCTGACTACAACATGTTTAGGTCATATACTAATCACGGCAGTGCTGACAACATGTTTAGGTCATATACTAATCACGGCAGTGCTGACAACATGTTTAGGTCATATACTAATCACGGCAGCGCTGACAACATGTTTAGGTCATATACTAATCACGGCAGCGCTGACAACATGTTTAGGTCATATACTAATCACGGCAGCGCTGACTACATGTTTAGGTCATATACTAATCACGGCAGCGCTGACAACATGTTTAGGTCATATACTAATCACGGCAGCGTGGTGCGCTGATAACAGCATGGCTCTCGACACCAAGAAAACCAAGGAGCTCATCGTGGCCTTCAGGAAGACCTGGGCCCTCATTCATCAACGTGACGTGGAAAATGTTCTATTTCCACACGTAAGCACAGAATTTAGAATGAGTGCACGCACAAAATAAACGGGATTTACCACACGTGCGTACGCAGGTTCTACGCACACCTGTCATGATAAATATCACCTTGGCCCTGCGCCGAGGCTCGTGCACACTTTCACGTATTTGCATACCAGAACCGCCCCGATTAACCATATACGGTAATGGACCACCCCCATGAAATGTGGAAAAGTGGACTAAGCCGAGGGTGTTGTACACTGTCGGATATTATATCTATTAACTTCCTAAAAGACCATTGCTGCCTGGACACCGCAAACACTAATAAAGACCATTAACCACTGTTTTGCCGTTGCCCGTTAGTGTCATTAATGCATGCTGGAATAAGAATGCCTTTCTTAATTTATTTTTAATATTAATAATTATTATAATACAATAAAAGACAGCTCCGTCTTTTAATACACATATATTGTACAGTCCCCGCTGAAATAAAGGTTCTGCACGCACATACCAGCTGTGATCTACAGCATAAAAGATAGCCACTTTATAATACTATTCTGAGTAGATAATTCATCTGTATCGCAACAGAGTCACGGATCTGGTCGGGGCAGGTAGCATTATGTCGGGAAAATCTTTATGAAATAAACAAAAGTGAATTAAGGAATTTAAAACGAAGTTTAACATATTAAATCGTTTTATAAGCTTATAGCTTTTTTCGTGCTGATTGGAGAAGGGTCCAGCTGCAGAGCCGGAGAGCAACTCTCAGGGCCAAGATAGCACTTATACTATTTTGAGAGAGACAGCAGAGAGACAGACAGCAGAGAGACAGACAGACAGACACTGTTCCACAGTGTGTGTGTGTGTGTGTGTGTGTGTGTGTGTGTGTGCGTGCGTGTGTGTGACTACTAGTCTAATAGTAGAGACTCAGCCCCCCCCCTCTGGACCACCTCCTAGTAGAGACTTCTCTAGGAAGAAGACGAAGATGAGGATTAAGGCGAGACACTGCAGGTGAATAGGCAAATATACTTTTTTTGTTGATTTTGAGATTTTGTTATATTTTGCTTCCTAAACATGTCTTCTATGAAACTAGTGACAATAAAACGTCAATAACACACATTTAGTTGTTCATTTTACTTCATTTTGCCTTATTGCATCCATAAATGTCCACATATTTAATGGGGAAGTGCCTCATTTGCATATATAAACATACATTTCAGAAAACTTGTCTCTACTAGGAGGTGGTCCAGAGGGGGGGGGGGGGGGGGTCTCTACTGGGAGGTGGTCCAGAGGGGGGGGGGGTCTCTACTAGGAGACTAGTGGTCACACACACACACTGTGGAACAGTGTCTATCTGTCTGTCTGTCTGTCTCTCTGCTGTCTGTCTCTCCGGCTCTGCAGCTGGACCTTCTCAAAAAAGCACGGAAAAGCTTTTAAGCTCATAGCTCCAATTTGGGTCCCAAATTGCGGTACAAATGAAGGAGGTGTCTCGGGTAGTGGACTCTAGTTAATATTATGTTCTCTCTGCAATTAGACTGCCCCTCATTCATTCATTCATCCCTATCTGATGCTATCTCTGAAAACAGTTCCTGCGAGCGCAGTCAGTGCACCCGATAACGCTATATATATAAACCTGCATTCATTCGGAGAGAAAGACCTATTCCACATGCTATTTAGGGTTTGACAATAATTACACTAATATCGCTATTTCACAATGAACTATAATGAATTACGGGGGTCATACAGAACACGCGCCAGTGTCTTTATTTCCGCGTTGAAACGAATGCATGTACTGAGGAGCGCTTGTGCCGTAGTAACGATATTCTACCACTGGGCGTCAGCTAAGTATGCTCAGAGCTGTGCGTAAATATAAGCACGAAGTTTCAAGTTTCAAGTTTCTTTAATAGTTGTCATACAGAAGTACAGAATACTTTCATACAAAATGCTTCTTACTGTTACGCTCCAGAGACTGTGCTAGACAAGATAGTATCAAATGACATAGTATAGCATGTAATTTAGAAGTAGAAAATGAGGTCACAGTGTTCAGTATAGACATATGTACAATGTTCGATGCAGAATAGACGTAACTGAGTTACCATATAATATACAATACTATGCAGTGTACTAATGTACAGTACTATATAGTGCAAAGCAGAAATGGGATGAGGTACAATTTAGGTACAATTTACAGTAAGGTGTACGAGTTGTAGTGCAATCCTTCATCAATAAATATAAAGTGTGGGGAGTGGGTGCTACAGTGTGTTTGTTTAAAGTGAGTGTGTGCTATAAAGTGTGTGGAGTGGGTGCTACAGTGTGTTTGTTTAAAGTGAGTGTGTGCGTGTGGATGTGTGTGCTATGTGCGTTTGATGGTTGTTGTTGTGTAGTGTTCATTGTTCGTTTAGCAGCCTGATGGCCTGGGGATAGAAGCTTCTTCTGAGTCTTTCTGTGCTCGCCTTGAGACTCCGGTATCGCTTGCCTGACCGCAGCAGTTTAAAGAGGCAGTTGTTCGGGTGACTGGAGTCTTTAATGATTCTTGTTGAAATTGATGAATCCCACTCTTTGCTTAGAAATGGTCGTACGCACAGCTTAAGCACATATCTGTGCGTAAGTCACGTTGGTGAATGAGGGCCCTGGGCCCTATTCCCCGTACCTGGTTCTGATGCAGGCTGGGCCCTATTCCCCGTACCTGGCTCTGATGCAGCCTCAGGGCCCTATTCCCCGTACCTGGTTCTGATGCAGCCTCAGGGCCCTATTCCCCGTACCTGGTTCTGATGCAGCCTGGGCCCTATTCCCCGTACCTGGCTCTGATGCAGCCTGGGCCCTATTCCCTGTACCTGGTTCTGATGCAGCCTCAGGGCCCTATTCCCCGTACCTGGTTCTGATGCAGCCTCAGGGCCCTATTCCCCGTACCTGGTTCTGATGCAGCCTCAGGGCCCTATTCCCCGTACCTGGCTCTGATGCAGCCTCAGGGCCCTATTCCCCGTACCTGGTTCTGATGCAGCCTCAGGGCCCTATTCCCGTACCTGGTTCTGATGCAGCCTCAGGGCCCTATTCCCCGTACCTGGTTCTGATGCAGCCTCAGGGCCCTATTCCCCGTACCTGGCTCTGATGCAGCCTCAGGGCCCTATTCCCGTACCTGGTTCTGATGCAGCCTCAGGGCCCTATTCCCCGTACCTGGTTCTGATGCAGCCTCAGGGCCCTATTCCCCGTACCTGGTTCTGATGCAGCCTCAGGGCCCTATTCCCCGTACCTGGTTCTGATGCAGCCTCAGGGCCCTATTCCCCGTACCTGGTTTCTGATGCAGCCTGGGCCCTATTCCCCGTACCTGGCTCTGATGCAGCCTCAGGGCCCTATTCCCCGTACCTGGTCTGATGCAGCCTCAGGGCCCTATTCCCTGTACCTGGCTCTGATGCAGCCTCAGGGCCCTATTCCCCGTACCTGGTTCTGATGCAGCCTGGGCCCTATTCCCCGTACCTGGTTCTGATGCAGCCTGGGCCCTATTCCCCGTACCTGGTTCTGATGCAGCCTGGGCCCCTATTCCCCGTACCTGGCTCTGATGCAGCCTCAGGCCCTATTCCCGTACCTGGTTCTGATGCAGCCTCAGGGCCCTATTCCCCGTACCTGGTTCTGATGCAGCCTCAGGGCCCTATTCCCCGTACCTGGCTCTGATGCAGCCTGGGCCCTATTCCCCGTACCTGGCTCTGATGCAGCCTGGGCCCTATTCCCCGTACCTGGTTCTGATGCAGCCTCAGGGCCCTATTCCCCGTACCTGGCTCTGATGCAGCCTCAGGGCCCTATTCCCTGTACCTGGTTCTGATGCAGCCTCAGGGCCCTATTCCCCGTACCTGGCTCTGATGCAGCCTCAGGGCCCTATTCCCCGTACCTGGTTCTGATGCAGCCTCAGGGCCCTATTCCCCGTACCTGGCTCTGCAGCCTCAGGGCCCTATTCCCCGTACCTGGTTCTGATGCAGCCTGGGCCCTATTCCCCGTACCTGGCTCTGATGCAGCCTGGGCCCTATTCCCTGTACCTGGCTCTGATGCAGCCTGGGCCCTATTCCCCGTACCTGGTCTGATGCAGCCAGGCCTATCCCGGTTCTGATGCAGCCTCAGGGCCCTATTCCCCGTACCTGGCTCTGATGCAGCCTCAGGGCCCTATTCCCCCGTACCTGGTTCTGATGCAGCCTCAGGGCCCTATTCCCCGTACCTGGTTCTGATGCAGCCTGGGCCCTATTCCCCGTACCTGGTTCTGATGCAGCCTCAGGGCCCTATTCCCCGTACCTGGTTCTGATGCAGCCTCAGGGCCCTATTCCCCGTACCTGGTTCTGATGCAGCCTCAGGGCCCTATTCCCCGTACCTGGTTCTGATGCAGCCTCAGGGCCCTATTCCCCGTACCTGGCTCTGATGCAGCCTCAGGGCCCTATTCCCCGTACCTGGTTCTGATGCAGCCTCAGGGCCCTATTCCCCGTACCTGGCTCTGATGCAGCCTCAGGGCCCTATCCCCCGTACCTGGTTCTGATGCAGCCTGGGCCCTATTCCCCGTACCTGGTTCTGATGCAGCCTGGGCCCTATTCCCCGTACCTGGTTCTGATGCAGCCTCAGGGCCCTATTCCCCGTACCTGGCTCTGATGCAGCCTCAGGGCCCTATTCCCTGTACCTGGTTCTGATGCAGCCTCAGGGCCCTATTCCCCGTACCTGGCTCTGATGCAGCCTGGGCCCTATTCCCCATACCTGGTTCTGATGCAGCCTGGGCCCTATTCCCCGTACCTGGTTCTGATGCAGCCTGGGCCCTATTCCCCGTACCTGGTTCTGATGCAGCCTCAGGGCCCTATTCCCCGTACCTGGCTCTGATGCAGCCTGGGCCCTATACCCCGTACCTGGTTCTGATGCAGCCTCAGGGCCCTATTCCCCGTACCTGGTTCTGATGCAGCCTGGGCCCTATTCCCCGTACCTGGTTCTGATGCAGCCTGGGCCCTATTCCCCGTACCTGGCTCTGATGCAGCCTGGGCCCTATTCCCCGTACCTGGTTCTGATGCAGCCTCAGGGCCCTATTCCCCGTACCTGGCTCTGATGCAGCCTCAGGGCCCTATTCCCCGTACCTGGTTCTGATGCAGCCTGGGCCCTATTCCCTGTACCTGGTTCTGATGCAGCCTGGGCCCTATTCCCCGTACCTGGTTCTGATGCAGCCTCAGGGCCCTATTCCCCGTACCTGGTTCTGATGCAGCCTCAGGGCCCTATTCCCCGTACCTGGCTCTGATGCAGCCTCAGGGCCCTATTCCCCGTACCTGGCTCTGATGCAGCCTCAGGGCCCTATTCCCCGTACCTGGCTCTGATGCAGCCTGGGCCCTATTCCCTGTACCTGGTTCAACTAAGTCGATCAAAAGTCCCATTATCCAGATTCAATTAACCCAATGTTTGAATCCGGGCTTTCCCTGTTCCTCGAACGCTGATTCAGTCTCGTTCATTTGAACCAGACTTGATACAGGATAAGTGCGCGCGGCCGCCTCACCTGAAAAGACAGCAGGTGTCGATCGCAGAAATCCTGATTTTCTAACGGCATTGATTGATTGATTGAAAACTTTATTAACAGATTGCAGAATGGGTACAATACAGTACGGCTCAATAGCCTCGCCAACAAGTTAAATGCATAATCTATAGGCTAATTTTAAGTCCCTCATTACCCCAATCAATCAGATTATATTTCTTTAAATGTGCCTGCTGGCAGTAGGCTTAATGGAATGAATAATCGAATGAGATCTTGCTAGCGAAAATAATTAAACTATTTCTGAATAAGTAGACAAAAACAAGCCCAAAGAGTATCTAATTGATACGCATTAATAGATACTATATATATAATATATAAATACATGGTTCCCAAAGTTTTCAAGGCGCGACCCTCAAAATAGCGTGTCAGGGAGGCTATACAGTTTCACTATTAATCAGGTTTTAATCTGTTTTGGACATCATCCATACATGCCTTGAATTGATTAACCTTTGGTTTATACCAGTGACACCAGTCATGTTAATCACCTTCATCATCAGATAACACTAACCGTGCTTGAACAGATAAATGCATTTTCTCAAATTCATCAAAACGTCAAAGGCTTGCTCATTAATTTCCTCAAGTCACGTCCACGTCATCAAATCAAACAGCGCATCTCCTCAAACATTTTAATCCCAGTTACAATATCACAATAACGTGTGAGTGACAGTGACAATTCAACAATCCACATATTCCGATCCGTCGTAATTCATATCCACAATCCACGCATGCATGAAGACGCTTCAATTTATGCTTGATTGAAACACAATCCGGGCGCTCCATTAAGCAAATACATCAACAGCGGAGAATATGAAACTAATCAGAGCCAAACGCCCGATAGGTTTCATTCATTAAAAATATCCCTACGGGATTCACATTTGCAATATTCCGCTATTAAAATAACCATAGTGTGTGTGTCGCGACGCGCGAGCGCCGTATCCCTATATGACATGCATTATTTAGGACAAAATAAATCTATAGGCTGAATATGATTTATTATCAGCATTTTATGTATATTATTTTACATTTCAAAAGCCCCCTCTAGAAAAACTAAGCACAAAAACATAATTCAGAATGGTATAATGGGATCTAGACTGTGAGGATTATTTCAGGAAGCGAGCTGGCATTTCTTTGCGAGGGCGTGGCCATGCAGGTTATCCAGCTAACTGAACTAAACCCTGCCCTCGACCAGGTTCAAACTTTCTGATCTGTTACCATGGCGATTTAGACAATCCGACGTCGGGGAACGGAAAGGTCTGGCTTAAGTCAAGCTATGCTGAAAATTATCCGGCTAACTCAGTTAGCCAGGTACGAGGAACAGGGCCCTGAGCCACATGTTGAACCAGGTACGAGGAACAGGAGCCACATGTTGAACCAGGTACGAGGAACAGGGCCCTGAGCCACGTGTTGAACCAGGTACGAGGAACAGGAGCCACATGTTGAACCAGGTACGAGGAACAGGGCCCTGAGCCACATGTTGAACCAGGTACGAGGAACAGGAGCCACATGTTGAACCAGGTACGAGGAACAGGGGCCTGAGCCACATGTTGAACCAGGTACGAGGAACAGGAGCCACATGTTGAACCAGGTACGAGGAACAGGGCCCTGAGCCACGTGTTGAACCAGGTACGAGGAACAGGGCTCTGAGCCACGTGTTGAACCAGGTACAAGGAACAGGAGCCACATGTTGAACCAGGTACGAGGAACAGGAGCCACATGTTGAACCAGGTACGAGGAACAGGGGCCTGAGCCACATGTTGAACCAGGTACGAGGAACAGGGCCCTGAGCCACGTGTTGAACCAGGTACAAGGAACAGGAGCCACATGTTGAACCAGGTACGAGGAACAGGGCCATGAGCCACATGTTGAACCAGGTACGAGGAACAGGAGCCACATGTTGAACCAGGTACGAGGAACGGGGCCCTGAGCCACATGTTGAACCAGGTACGAGGAACAGGAGCCACATGTTGAACCAGGTACAAGGAACAGGAGCCACATGTTGAACCAGGTACGAGGAACAGGGGCCACATGTTGAACCAGGTACGAGGAACAGGAGCCACATGTTGAACCAGGTACGAGGAACAGGAGCCACATGTTGAACCAGGTACGAGGAACAGGGCCCTGAGCCACATGTTGAACCAGGTACGAGGAACAGGGCCCTGAGCCACATGTTGAACCAGGTACGAGGAACAGGAGCCACATGTTGAACCAGGTACGAGGAACAGGGGCCACATGTTGAACCAGGTACGAGGAACAGGGCCCTGAGCCACATGTTGAACCAGGTACGAGGAACAGGGCCCTGAGCCACATGTTGAACCAGGTACGAGGAACAGGGCCCTGAGCCACATGTTGAACCAGGTACGAGGAACAGGGCCCTGAGCCACATGTTGAACCAGGTACGAGGAACAGGGCCCTGAGCCACATGTTGAACCAGGTACGAGGAACAGGGCCCTGAGCCACATGTTGAACCAGGTACGAGGAACAGGGGCCACATGTTGAACCAGGTACGAGGAACAGGGGCCACATGTTGAACCAGGTACGAGGAACAGGGCCCTGAGCCACATGTTGAACCAGGTACGAGGAACAGGAGCCACATGTTGAACCAGGTACGAGGAACAGGGCCCTGAGCCACATGTTGAACCAGGTACGAGGAACAGGAGCCACATGTTGAACCAGGTACGAGGAACAGGGCCCTGAGCCACATGTTGAACCAGGTACGAGGAACAGGAGCCACATGTTGAACCAGGTACGAGGAACAGGAGCCACATGTTGAACCAGGTACGAGGAACAGGGCCCTGAGCCACGTGTTGAACCAGGTACGAGGAACAGGGGCCACATGTTGAACCAGGTACGAGGAACAGGGCCCTGAGCCACATGTTGAACCAGGTACGAGGAACAGGGCCCTGAGCCACATGTTGAACCAGGTACGAGGAACAGGGGCCACATGTTGAACCAGGTACGAGGAACAGGGCCCTGAGCCACATGTTGAACCAGGTACGAGGAACAGGGGCCACATGTTGAACCAGGTACGAGGAACAGGGCCCTGAGCCACATGTTGAACCAGGTACGAGGAACAGGGCCCTGAGCCACGTGTTGAACCAGGTACGAGGAACAGGAGCCACATGTTGAACCAGGTACGAGGAACAGGGCCCTGAGCCACATGTTGAACCAGGTACGAGGAACAGGGCCCTGAGCCACGTGTTGAACCAGGTACGAGGAACAGGGCCCTGAGCCACGTGTTGAACCAGGTACGAGGAACAGGGGCCACATGTTGAACCAGGTACGAGGAACAGGGCCCTGAGCCACGTGTTGAACCAGGTACGAGGAACAGGGGCCACATGTTGAACCAGGTACGAGGAACAGGAGCCACATGTTGAACCAGGTACGAGGAACAGGGCCCTGAGCCACATGTTGAACCAGGTACGAGGAACAGGGGCCACATGTTGAACCAGGTACGAGGAACAGGAGCCACATGTTGAACCAGGTACGAGGAACAGGGCCCTGAGCCACGTGTTGAACCAGGTACGAGGAACAGGGCTCTGAGCCACATGTTGAACCAGGTACGAGGAACAGGGCCCTGAGCCACGTGTTGAACCAGGTACGAGGAACAGGGGCCACATGTTGAACCAGGTACGAGGAACAGGGCCCTGAGCCACATGTTGAACCAGGTACGAGGAACAGGAGCCACATGTTGAACCAGGTACGAGGAACAGGGCCCTGAGCCACATGTTGAACCAGGTACGAGGAACAGGGGCCACATGTTGAACCAGGTACGAGGAACAGGGCCCTGAGCCACATGTTGAACCAGGTACGAGGAACAGGAGCCACATGTTGAACCAGGTACGAGGAACAGGAGCCACATGTTGAACCAGGTACGAGGAACAGGGCCCTGAGCCACATGTTGAACCAGGTACGAGGAACAGGGGCCACATGTTGAACCAGGTACGAGGAACAGGGCCCTGAGCCACATGTTGAACCAGGTACGAGGAACAGGGCCCTGAGCCACATGTTGAACCAGGTACGAGGAACAGGGCCCTGAGCCACATGTTGAACCAGGTACGAGGAACAGGGCCCTGAGCCACATGTTGAACCAGGTACGAGGAACAGGGCCCTGAGCCACATGTTGAACCAGGTACGAGGAACAGGGCCCTGAGCCACATGTTGAACCAGGTACAACACAAATTGTAAAGGAAAAATGTACAACACCTTCATAATCGAAGATATAGCTGGACAGATATAGTTTAAAACCCTTGTCCAGCAAAGAGTTTGATGCTTTACTGCTCGCTTTTACAATCCTGTGGACATCCGTCACTTTCATCATTGTAGCTCTTCTAAGCATCTGGTGTAAAAAAGCCATGCTGCTGGTCAGGGATGTTGAATGAATGCTCTAGTACTCACAGCAGGTCCCTGTATGCAAAAACGAGATGTCAAAGGATTAGATTTTCATAAAGAATCAGTCTATTTTGAGAATCACACATAAAGAATGCTGCATTCTTTTAGGTACAATGTGGTGCACATAGAAGTACATTTGACTTGGTGAGCTTGGTGTATCCTGCAGATAGCATTACATGCAGGTAAACAGGAGAAAATACATGCATGCAGCATAATAAGCTTCCCAGATCGGCATAACATGATAAAATGTCTTCTGATTATCAAACAAGTCCATTTGACACTAGTAGACTGGTAGTAGTCATACTGGCCAGCAGCGTAACTAGTAAGAGTAGGTAAGGGATATGTACAGATATAGATATAGTATTATTATGTACAGTGATACAGGTATAAAGACACTAGTCATACTGGCCAGCAGCGTAACTAGTAAGAGTAGGTAAGGGATATGTACAGATATAGTATCTACAGATATGTAAGAGGATTATATGCAGGTATGTGAGTGATTAATTAGAGTGATTAATTCGGTTTGAGAAAGAAGTGCAGCTAACTATTTAGCTACTGTCTTTAGCTGCAATGCATTTTTTGCTTTGCGGTCCAATGTTCACCAAAACACACACGCACACACTTTATAGTTTGTTCCTCAACGTTATATAGACAGGTAATGTTTTGTAAACTAACGTTATGTTTAGAATGGAATGAATACATCAAGGCAAAGCTCGTTAGCTCAAAGCTAATCCAGCCCGTTTTAACTACTAGCTTCTGTTAGCCAGCATTAGCCTTCATCACATGAGCAGGTAAACAGTAACAGTAACGTTTTTACATGAAATACAGCCCAAAAACCCTGCTGACAAACGTTTGCTTATTAAATACATTCTATAATATAATATTACAAACGTTTCATTACCTCTCTGTGACGACAAAGTTGTTTAAATAACAGGAGAAAAGTTGCTGAAAACAATGTAATTCGATGGGACAGGAAGTACCATTCGCAACCCGGAAGTCAGCCGGAAGTGCCTACTTTAGGTTGTGCAAGTGGAGAATTACCTGAACCACAGGTTACTGGGGTCAAAGGTCAAATGATTATTACCAGAACCATTGATTTTAAAGCTTTATTTATTCAATAAGGACAATTGAGGTCACCCTCATTTTCAATGTCGTCGAGACTTTACAGACATTTCAATGCATGCATTTTTACAATATCATAATAAATATTGATAACTATCTATATGTAGCACTTTTCACAGATGGACCGCAGTCCAGAGCGCCCCACAGCAAGTAGCATACAGTTAACATGGGCATGAAATCAGCACACAATTGACAAAATAAAAAACAATGTAGAAAGTGCAGACATAAGAATAGGCATAAAATAAGTACAATAGTACAATGTTGCTCGAAGGCATGTGAACCCCCCCCCCCCCGGAACAGTCAGTCCCCCAAACACCCCACACATCAATCCCCACCACATCCCCATCCAAGACACCCCCCCCCCCCCCCGCCCCGATAAAGCATGTCAGTTATATCATCATATACTGGCAATCGCGTCTCGCTCTGCCTACTGAGATATATCATTATCTCCAGCACCTGTGCTCTGGGAAACAAAACAAATGCACCCACTTGCCCGTGACCACGCCACTCGCATGCATGCCTCTATATTACGCCGGAAGTGGTCACGCCTCACCCTTCCTCATTCGTTTCCAACGCGGAAGCAGCTCAGATGCACTTCTTGAAACTGGAGATTGTTATGAAGCGTAAGGAGAAATTACACAATGTTGGGAATTCGCCAGAAGTTCGCCAGCCCCCGGAACCTCACCGCGCAGCCAGAGGTGAGAGCACGGCCTCGCCAGCGGCTGCGGCGAGGCCCCCGGCCATGTTTCCCCCGCATGAGATACCCTGGACAGGAAAACAGGTGATCACAAGGCCGACAGCCTCGGCGGCCCGAGGGATCGGCTACATTAGATGAGCACGCCCTAAAAAACTGTTGCCATCTAGCTGTGTCTAGCACGCTCTCCGGTTACTCCCCCCCGCTACGCTACGGGACTGTCGGGCCGACGTAGTAGGGGGCAGCTGGCAGGACCATGCTGCCCGGTCTGCACTACATATCAATGTGTTGGAATTGAAGGCCGTCCTTCTGGTCCTCAAGCGGCTCGGCCACCTGGTGGTGGGCGAGCACGTGTTGATCAGGATGGACAACACGACGTCAGCATCGTATATCAACAGACAGGGGGGAGTACGCTCCCCCCGTCTGCACCGGGCGGCGGTCGAGCTCTGGCTATGGGCGTCTCTCAATCTGGGCAGCCTGAGGGCTCTCCACATCCCCGGCAGGGAGAATGTGGGTGCAGATGTGATGTTGCGGGGCGGTCCTCACCCCGACGAGTGGGGACTACGTCCAGACGTAGTCAGACAGGTCTGGGACCGATTCGGGGAGGCCACGGTGGACCTGTTTGCGAGCAGACAGTCCCACCAGTGCCCCTTGTGGTTCTCGGTCAGTCGGAAGGCAACCCCTCTCTGGGGGTGGTTGCCTTCTCGATGTGTCCGTGGCCACCCGGGATTTTGTACGCGTTCCCCCCCATACACCCGATAGCTCAGCTGTTGGGGCGGGTACGTCAGGAGCGCGGGACTTTGATCCTGGTCACGCCGGGCCGGGGCTCGGCTGTGTGGTTCCCGGCCCTGATTGAGCTCTTGGTGTCCCCGCCGTGGCCTATTCCGTGGTATTCTCTCAGGCACGCGGAACTGTTCGATTCCAATCTGAAAAGCTGGGCAGAATCCTCCAAAAATGTTCAGCTTCTTGGTAGATTGGTTACACAAGCTTCCGATGTCCACGCAGCAGATATGTTGTGAGGTTTTGGTCCGCTCCCTGCCACACGCTCCGTTCCTTTAAGGTACTATGTGATTAATGCATTCCCCGCCACGCGCTCCGTTCCTTTAAGGTGCCGTGTGGATTGGTGCTTTCCCCGCCACACGCTTTTGGAGCAAGTATCAATCTCATCCCGCAGCTGTCACAGCTTGTAATTAGCGCCCCTGAAGGCTTTATATACTCAGACCCCCTTACTATCGATGTTGGGTCGTTCTGAATTACACCTGCATATACCTGCCTTCCCCGTCGCTGTTCCTGTCGTTTTGCTCTCCAGGATCTTTTGTGGAGAACTGCTGTGGAGAACCTGGTTCCCCGTTCGGAGCTGCGCCTCGTTATCTGCCCGCTTCTCGCGTTGCGCTCTGGTGAGTTTTTGGAAACTGTCTTTTGGATTATCAGTTTTTTGTGTGTTTGGTGAACACCGAAGAGATCCCGTTTTTGTTTGTACTGGACTCACCTAATTTTTGTGTTAGATTAACACTGAAGATACCGTATTGTTTTTTCTCTGGACTCAGCTAACTTGTGTGTGGTACACCGAAGATCAAGTCACTTGGATTAATACTGGACCAGTCACCTCTCTGCCTCTGTTGTTCGTTGGGCTAACTCTGATTTCTCTCTCTCTCCGTTTCCACCGGGAGTGAAAGCTGGGAGTATCTGCAGAGCCGCTTCAACGTCACTTGCCAATTCCTCACCACTACCTACTGGGAGTATCTGCAGAGCCGCTACATCTTCACATGCCAGATCCCAGTTTGTTCGATTGCTGTACTTCATTCCATCTTGTGACTCTGTAAATAAATACGCCCTTGCTTTGGCTAACTCTGAACTTCCTCTCTGTGCCGTTGCGTTTGAGGTCGGTTACAAACCATAACATATGTACTACCAAGCCAAATGTTACGGCATTCGTATTGAACACTAAAAACGCTTATCACCCGATCGGTTATAAAAGCATTGCAGGATCAAGCAAAAATGTACGTCAGATTGTCCTTACCTGTGGTCGGGAGTATTCCAAAAATAATATTTCAATTGTTTGATAGCCATCTGGTACATCCAATGTCCATTTTGTCCACGGCATAATCCACCACAACATATGGATTGGGGATATTTGACGCGCTTCAATGGAACCGGGAGAACCGCTGGCCTCGCCCGACAAGGAAAAATTAAACCGGAGACATTTGGCAATTTCACAGGCCAAGATACAAGGTTACAAAGGGTGCTTGATACCGCAGTCTAGCTGGATGTGGCCGGTATTGCACTTTGGCGACTTCAGACTCATTCCCTATGGTACCACCAAGGTCCCTGGATGAATAATGAATACAAATATTGAATAAAAGGAAAAACGATCAATTAACGAGTATACTCTTTGTTGGCGTTCAATGATTGGCGCCCAATAACGAGTAAAGTCGTTGTTGGCAGGGAATGAGTTAAAAGGTGTAATCTACAATCCAAACATAAACAAATGGGTACCCCCACTGTAACGTTGTGTTTCTTTTTCAAATGTAGCCAAGAGTAAAGACCCTAACCCTATCAAAACAGCACTACGTTTGTTTACCAATGATTTTAAGTGTTATTAGCGAAACATGAGCTTATAAAAAGCTCTGCACATTGCACCGGAAAACAAGACAATTTAGACGTGAGAAGAAGAAGCACTCATGAAATCGTTGTAGTCCTAGGAAAGAGGAGACCCAGGGCTTTCGATTGACATTTTCATTTCATAAAACTACACTAGCCAGCTCACACCAGCTGCCGGCAACGGAAGTCCAACCATTTTCCACATAATTTTTCTGACGTGATTTTCTTGTTATTGCCATAAAATACAAGGTATATTGTTTCTTTACCTTTCTGTGAACATCTACAAAAAAACGTGTTGCAATCCAGTGAAAAATGGCGGAGCTATGGACATTATACAAAAGTAACTGTACTAACAGTAGATTAGTAAATTGGTCTTTGCTGCCCTGTAACAGGCGCATGGTGGTACTAAATCCAGATTTAACTCTGCCATTAGAAAGAGGAGATTTGCCCCGATCCATAGATGTATTGATGATGACTTGGCGATAATAAGGTAATTTATAGGCCTGATATTCTATATTCTATATTGATATTTCAAATTGCATGTGTCCGGATGGCAACATTCAGTACTGTATCTACAAAGACCCCTGTGAACACTTGATCTCAAGAAGGTGCTGAATGAGCTCATTGGCTAAATCTTTCCAGTCTGGTCACTGTTAGCATGGTGTTATTCACCGTCAAAGATGGAAAGGTTTTTTTTATAATAATTTATATTCTCTTTTGGTTCATTACAATTTACTCAAGCCTACAGACACAATATCTCTGACACTGGGAATACATTCCCTGAGGTCCATAAATGTCCCTAGATACCAAGAACATGCAAATGGACCTTTAGAAGTGGAGCAATCTTCCATCTTCCATCCATCTTGGGTATGTACTTTTAGGCAAACATTCTGAAATATATGGCTAGGGCTTAAGAGGTTAATGGACAGAACAGGATATGTCACCGTAGCAAATGCATGGTAGCTTCTAATGTAAAAACAAACCAATGGACAGTAATACCTTCCTCTGTCTGTTCTATCTCTGTTTTATGATGGATCAATGTAGGGCCCTTAGCCAGCATTTTCTTGCGGTCCCAGTCTCCCCAAGAATGCACAGCAATCTGCTGTTCTCTGAATGCCCCCCCCCCAAACCCAGTAATTTCCTGTCCTCAGATAAGGTCTCTTAAAACTCAGCGAGCTTCCCCCGTACCCTATCTGCAAAAATACACAATCAACCAAGGATAGCAAATTCACAAACAAACCATCACGGCGGTTAGCCGGCGAATGTTGCCCAAGGCAACCTATGAAGGGGTTCTTGAGCTAAGGCCACGGGAATGTTGAGCTCAACGGAACTCAAAATACCATCATTTCATGGGTGGTGGGGGGGGGGGGGGGTTATCTTCAACAACTCCATGACCCAGAACAGCGACCGCTTCCACGTCCTTGGGGAGGGGGGGGATAAAAGAAGATTGGGAGAGACGATGCTTCCTGCAGGAAGTACAGTTTCCTTCTCTCTGGGAATGATCTGGACTGAGAGAGGGTAGATCAACATTCGAATTTTTTATTTTTATTTTTTTTAAACTTTGGCCATTCCCCTGGCTCTTTTATGTGTTTATCACATTTATTCTGGTCAAGGATGACCGACAGAAACAGGCTGAAAGGGTTCAGATGGGGGGGAAGACACTCTGGGAAAGGCACGGCTGCAGTCCGGGATTCGAACTCGCTAAACCCCAGATCCGTGACGAGCACGGTTGTCCACGGCGCCGAAATAGCGCTCGCGGTACGTGGTGAGCTACTGGAGCTCCCCGAATTTTTTATTTTTTATAAAAAAGATATATATAATAAAAAAAAAATCATTCTGGTTTTTCTTCACAGTTGCAGATAAAGATTAGGCTCCCTCTTCTCCTTCTCACTCCCTCTAACACACTGTCAGACTCACTGTGCTCACTGCAGCTATAGATGAGGCGTGTAGCTTATTGCCAGCGGAAGAGTGCCAGTACGGTAATGCGCCTTTCCTTTCGCCCCGCTCAGACAAATGCATGTAGTACATTGCAACACAACGCAGCATTTCCGCGTACATTGCAACGAATCACTTGGAGTTTGAAAGTGATATCAGAAGAAACTACTCAACCTCGGCTGTCTTTAACTATGAGTGAACACAACGCATTGTAACGTTAACGCAGCTGTCAACTGTACTTTACTATGGAATACATGTATATTGTAAATTGAACCCTTGCACTGAAGAACCATTATGAATCTGTGTTAGAAAATGTTTTATATTATCGCGACGCGTCGTCACAGACTAAACAGTGTTCTGGATTTTCCTACAATGGATTATTGATTGTAAATTGAACCCTTGCACTGAAGAACCATTATGAATCTGTGTTAGAAAATGTTTTATATTATCGCGACGTGTCGTCACAGACTAAACAGTGTTCTGGATTTTCCTACAATGGATTATTGATTGTAAATTGAACCCTTGCACTGAAGAACCATTATGAATCTGTGTTAGAAAATGTTTTATATTATCGCGACGCGTCGTCACAGACTAAACAGTGTTCTGGATTTTCCTACAATGGATTATTGATTGTAAATTGAACCCTTGCACTGAAGAACCATTATGAATCTGTGTTAGAAAATGTTTTGGATCTAAATCACTTGGAGTTTGAAAGTGATATCAGAAGAAACTACTCAACCTCGGCTGTCTTTAACTATGAGTGAACACAACACTCTCAATTCCTTCATAGTTAAAGACAGTAGAGGTTATACTTTATTATCTAAACATGGTAAGTTAGAGTGCTGTGTTCACTCATAGTTAAATACAGTAGAGGTTGAGTACTTCATTATCTAAAGATGGTAAGTTAGAGTGTTGTGTTCAGTCAGACAGTAGACAAGTAGAGGTTGAGTACTTTATTATCTAAACATGGTAAGTTAGAGTGTTGTGTTCACTCATAGTTAAATACAGTAGAGGTTGAGTACTTCATTATCTAAACATGGTAAGTTAGAGTGTTGTGTTCACTCATAGTTAAAGACAGCCGAGGTTGAGTAGTTTCTTCTGATATCACTTTCAAACTCCAAGTGATTTAGATCCAAAACATTTTCTAACACAGATTCATAATGGTTCTTCAGTGCAAGGGTTCAATTTACAATCAATAATCCATTGTAGGAAAATCCAGAACACTGTTTAGTCTGTGACGACGCGTGTCTAAATACCATATTGGTGGATTGCTCTGATTCAGCTCAGATCATTTCCTTCTCCAGTAAATTAGGCCATCCTGATTTGAAGGCCTGAGTCACGTCATTCAGGCTCTGGGTAGCAGACAGTGATGTGATTGGCTCTGTGGTTGTAGCTAATGCCCGCCCACAATCTACATAGACTGACTGTACACAGCGAGTGGAAACCACTTCCTCATCTCATACTCTGCGTGCACTCTGGAGGGAGAGAGAGAGAGAGAGAGAGAGAGCATTCAGGAGCACTTGGGGGGGGGGGACCTGCCGCGCCACACACACCTCCGAACGGGAGAGTGATCGAAAGAAAAAAAGGAAGAGAGAGGGAGGGCCCCCCCCCCCCCCACAGCCTGTCTTTTTTCTCTCTCTCTCTCTCTCTCTCTCTCTCTCTCTCTCTCTCTCCCTCCCTCTCTCTCTCTCTCTCTCTCTCTCTCTCTCTCTCTCTCTCTCTCTCTCTCTCTCTCTCTCTCTCTCTCTCTCTCTCTCTCTCTCTCTCTCTCTGTCTACCAGTCACAGACTGTGTGGACTGACTGTCACTCAAAGTGCTTATGGGCGGAGCCATAACAGCCTGAAATCTTGAAGCTGAAAAATGATGGTTTTGAGTACTTGATTAGAAATATAAAAAATGCATTTTTTCGAAGAAGAAAAACGTACAGATGTCTTCAATACACTCACAGGAATTGTGTAAAGTTGCCCAAATAGTGCTAGGAATAGCAGTACATGTCCCCATTTAAAGGTTGTGGTGTCGAAGTAAAAAAAAATCTGTTTTCATACAGCCTAATATATAATATATAATGGGATGATTCCAGTCTGTTTTCATACAGCCTAATATATAATGGGATGATTCCAGTCTGGTTTCATACAGCCTAATATATAATATATAATATATAATGGGATGATTCCAGTCTGTTTTCATACAGCCTAATATATAATATATAATGGGATGATTCCAGTCTGTTTTCATACAGCCTAATATATAATTGTGTACATAAACATATTGCCATTGGATCTCATGGGTTGAAGTTATTCTGATGTAGCCAAATTGTTCTTAAAGGGAATGAGAGGAGCTGATTTGACTGGTTATAATGAAGGTATAAACAATGCTGTCGGCTTCAGTAGCAGCACAGTGGGATGCACAATGCTCTCGGCTTCAGTAGCAGCACAGTGGGATGCACAATGATCTAGCAGCACAGTGGGATGCACAATGCTCTCGGCTTCAGTAGCAGCACAGTGGGATGCACAATGCTCTCGGCTTCAGTAGCAGCACAGTGGGATGCACAATGCTATCGGCTTCAGTAGCAGCACAGTGGGATGCACAATGCTCTCAGCTTCAGTAGCAGCACAGTGGGATGCACAATGCTCTCGGCTTCAGTAGCAGCACAGTGGGATGCACAATGATCTAGCAGCACAGTGGGATGCACAATGCTCTCGGCTTCAGTAGCAGCACAGTGGGATGTACAATGCTGTCGGCTTCAGTAGCAGCACAGTGGGATGCACAATGCTCTCAGCTTCAGTAGCAGCACAGTGGGATGCACAATGCTATCGGCTTCAGTAGCAGCACAGTGGGATGCACAATGCTCTCAGCTTCAGTAGCAGCACAGTGGGATGCACAATGATCTAGCAGCACAGTGGGATGCACAATGCTCTCGGCTTCAGTAGCAGCACAGTGGGATGTACAATGCTGTCGGCTTCAGTAGCAGCACAGTGGGATGCACAATGCTCTCAGCTTCAGTAGCAGCACAGTGGGATGCACAATGCTATCGGCTTCAGTAGCAGCACAGTGGGATGCACAATGCTCTCAGCTTCAGTAGCAGCACAGTGGGATGCCCAATGCTCTCAGCGTCAATAGCAGCACAGTGGGATGCACAATGATATTGGCTTCAATAGCAGCACAGTGGGATGCACAATGCTCTCAGCTTTAATAGCAGCACAGTGGGATGCACAATGCTCTCAGCTTCAATAGCAGCACAGTGGGATGCCCAATGCTCTCAGCGTCAATAGCAGCACAGTGGGATGCACAATGCTCTCGGCTTCAATAGCAGCATAGTGGGATGCACAATGCTCTCAGCTTCAATAGCAGCACAGTGGGATGCACAATGCTATCAGCTTCAGTAGCAGCATAGTGGGATGCCCAATGCTCTCAGCTTCAGTAGCAGCACAGTGGGATGCACAATGCTCTCAGCTTTAATAGCAGCACAGTGGGATGCACAATGCTCTCAGCTTCAATAGCAGCACAGTGGGATGCACAATGCTCTCCGCTTCAATAGCAGCACAGTGGGATGCACAATGCTATCAGCTTCAGTAGCAGCATAGTGGGATGCCCAATGCTCTCAGCTTCAGTAGCAGCACAGTGGGATGCACAATGCTCTCAGCTTCAGTAGCAGCACAGTGGGATGCACAATGCTCTCAGCTTCAATAGCAGCACAGTGGGATGCACAATGCTCTCAGCTTCAGTAGCAGCACAGTGGGATGCCCAATGCTCTCAGCTTCAGTAGCAGCACAGTGGGATGCCCAATGCTCTCAGCTTCAATATCAGCACAGTGGGATGCCCAATGCTCTCAGCGTCAATAGCAGCACAGTGGGATGCACAATGCTCTCAGCTTCAATAGCAGCACAGTGGGAGGCCCAATGCGCTCAGCTTCAGTAGCAGCACAGTGGGATGCACAATGCTCTCAGCTTCAGTAGCAGCACAGTGGGATGCCCAATGCTCTCAGCTTCAGTAGAAGCACAGTGGGATGCACAATGCTCTCAGCTTCAGTAGCAGCAAAGTGGGATGCACAATGCTCTAGCAGCACAGTGGGATGCACAATGCTCTCAGCTTCAATAGCAGTACAGTGGGATGCACAATGCTCTCAGCTTCAGTAGCAGCACAGTGGGATGCCCAATGCTCTCAGCTTCAGTAGCAGCACAGTGGGATGCCCAATGCTCTCAGCGTCAATAGCAGCACAGTGTGATGCACAATGCTGTCGGCTTCAATAGCAGCACAGTGGGATGCACAATGCTCTCAGCTTCAATAGCAGCACAGTGGGATGCACAATGCTCTCAGTACATAACAGTGTGGCAACACTGCTGGTCACGTGTAACTAGGAGCACATGTCGAGCTGATCATTCTGCATGACTGACTTATCCAATTACTGATGCTGCACTGCCCTCTGCTGGTGCAGATGGAAATTACACTGGTGAAATAGAGAGAAGGGAGTTGAAGCAAACTTGTGACCCAGAATCCTCCAGGACAGCCTACAGGACCCAGGACTCAGGTGTGACCTCACACGTGGGGAGGGACATGGACATTCCACTGAGGCGGGCGGGCGAGCAGCGCTTCACTTTCGCTCCTGTGTTAACGGGCGTTGCTGTTCACACCGGCCGCGCGGGCGGGCGGGAAGTGAATTGTTGTGCGTAGCTGAAAATTGTTTGGTTGGATTCAGAGGCGTGCGCCACGCGCATTTTCACAGAAATACACTCAATATCTGCATTATTACCACATGCACATATAGATGTTGTTCAACCAGCTAATGTGTCTGTATCTTTCCCAATACAAATAAACCATATTACTATACCTTTTCAGGAGTACAGTCACACTGATTTCATCATTCTAAAATGAATTCTAACATTCTAATTAATTAGATAATAACTGGTTATACATGTAAAATGGACAATAGAACACTGGAACTGGAAATCGTAAAAAAATCTTCAAACAGGGACTGACTTCGCATATAGACTAGGCATTTACAGCTGTTCCAATGTGAATGTGCCTTCCTCCGTGCACTTTCGCCCGCTCTGAAGTCGGACTCGTGTCGACGGCCACACGCGCTGTTCTCGCACGAAACCCAAGCGTGCTTGCGCCCGCGCCTGGTGGAGTCCCGGCGTCATGTGTGAGTGGAAGTTGAGTGGGGATAGGAGAGGGGTTTCTGTCTCCAGCCACACCTCAGAGACACTCACAGAAGTTGAGTGGGGATAGGAGAGGGGTTTCTGTCGCTAGCCACACCTCAGAGACACTCACAGAAGTTGAGTGGGGATAGGAGAGGGGTTTCTGTCGCCAGCCACACCTCAGAGACACTCACAGAAGTTGAGTGGGGATAGGAGAGGGGTTTCTGTAGCCAGCCACACCTCAGAGACACTCACAGAAGTTGAGTGGGGATAGGAGAGGGGTTTCTGTAGCCAGCCACACCTCAGAGACACTCACAGAAGTTGAGTGGGGATAGGAGAGGGGTTTCTGTCGCTAGCCACACCTCAGAGACACTCACAGAAGTTGAGTGGGGATAGGAGAGGGGTTTCTGTCTCCAGCCACACCTCAGAGACACTCAAAGCGTGGTCGACCACAGAGACCAGACTGAAGGAGACGACCACAGAGACCAGACTGAAGGAGACGACCACAGAGACCAGACTGAAGGAGACGACCACAGAGACCAGACTGAAGGAGACGACCACAGAGACCAGACTGAAGGAGACGACCACAGAGACCAGACTGAAGGAGACGACCACAGAGACCAGACTGAAGGAGACGACCAGAGACCAGACTGAAGGAGACGACCACAGAGACCAGACTGAAGGAGACGACCACAGAGACCAGACTGAAGGAGACGACCACAGAGACCAGACTGAAGGAGACGACCACAGAGACCAGACTGAAGGAGACGACCACAGAGACCAGACTGAAGGGGAAGAGCATACATTTGACATTTAGTCATTTAGCTGAAACGCTTTTATCCAAAGCGACTTACAAGTTCTGTACGACAAGCCATCAGGAAGGGTGTAACAATGTTCATCAAAGTGTTGAGTGCTACAGTGTAGGTTAGTTTATTAGGACAAGTGCTGACAGTAAGGTTAGTTAGGGTTAGACTTTTACACTTTTACATGAACGTAGAGAGAGAGAGAGAGAGAGAGAGAGAGAGAGAGAGAGAGAGAGAGAGAGAGAGAGAGAGAGAGAGAGAGAGAGAGCTCTTAGTTGGAAAGAACAACAAAATGGATGCTGTCCACTTTTTTTAAATAAAGATAATTTCCATTCAACAAATGTACAAATCCAAAGGCATCAAAATAATACTTTTCAGTTTGAATAACATATAGCTGAGCATGAATTTTATAGAAAGTAAATGATAATGTTTATAATTCGTTGGAGCGTTCACGTGTAGCCACGTTGTATTTGTCATATTTCCCGAATGCAGTGGTAGTAACTAAGTACTTTTACTCAAGTACTGTACTTAAGTACAAATTCGAGCTACATTACATGAGTATTTACATTTTAGGGAACTTTATACTTTTATTCCACTACATTTCAAAGGACATATTGTACTTTTTACTACACTACATTTATCTGAACCCATCAGTTACTAGTTGCTTTGAAAAAAAAGATTTTGCATTGAAAACATGGCAAAAGATTTATGAAGATGATATACTTTCACATTTGAATCCTGTCTACTTCAAGATGACGTAATCATAGCAGCATAACTGGACCACATACCACTTTAACATAACCTTTAGAGGTCAATGGATCGAGGTTTGAATGCACCCAAGCACAGGAATACACAAACGCCATCTAGAATGCATACTTTTACTTTAGATGCTTAAGTACATTCAATAGAAAATAATACTTTTCTACTTTTACTTAAGTATAATTTGAATGGGGGACTTTTACTCTCACCAGAGTACTAATTTATCTGGGTATCTCTACTTTTACTCAAGTAAAGGAACTGTGTACTTCTTCCACCACTGCCCACATGACCTGAACGTGGAGCCCTCAGTGGCCACTGGCCGTTGTGACATCACCATTAGAATGTCCAGTGTTCTAATCTCATACCAACGGGTTATAGATGGTATTGCTGGGGATTGCCGGACCGGCAGGAAAAATCTGGGCTGGGGAAGTGAATGAATAACTCTCTCCCATACCCTTAACACCAACCGCTGAAGTGCCCTTGAGCAAGGCACTTAACCCTGCACTGCTCCAGTGGAGTTGCTCAGTGGCCAACGGTGTCAGACTGTGGTTGTACTGGGCAGCTCCCAGGTGTCAGACTGTGGTTGTACTGGGCAGCTCCCAGGTGTCAGACTGTGGTTGTACTGGGCAGCTCCCAGGTGTCAGACTGTGGTTGTACTGGGCAGCTCCCAGGTGGCAGACTGTGGTTGTACTGGGCAGCTCCCAGGTGGCAGACTGTGGTTGTACTGGGCAGCTCCCAGGTGTCAGACTGTGGTTGTACTGGGCAGCTCCCAGGTGTCAGACTGTGGTTGTACTGGGCAGCTCCCAGGTGTCAGACTGTGGTTGTACTGGGCAGCTCCCAGGTGTGAATGGAACTGTGTGAATGTGAAGCAGGGCTTAGCTGAAAAAGAGCATCCGTGCTCAGCGAACCTACCCTGGGTAAATAAAGGTTAAACATTGCTGGGGTGCTACATGTGGCTGGTGAGATATGTAGCCTAAATACTGCATTTAGGAGTTGTTTGTCTTTCCTTCAATGAAGCGTGCCTGATTGAGACTGATAAGACCTTTATTACGCCCACAGGGAGAGGCCATCGCTGTTGCCAACACTACACGGATATGAAATGGATGTTGGTTTCATTACTCATGTTGTACAAATGACAACACGTGCACCGCAGCTACCTGTTCAGTCGTAAGTGACAAGTCAGGGTAACCCTTTCACTACCCTACTACCAAAGTGTTAACCCTTTCACTGCAACAATACAGAACCCTTTCACAACCACACTACAGAAGGGTGACCTTCTCTGTGTCTGGAGAGACACACGGCAGTCTGAGTATATATTTTTTTCAAATACCCTATTCTGATTGGATTATTAGATTCTTAAGCCCTGCCCAGTGCACCAAATTTGCAGTTACTGATTGACAGCTGACAGCCTGACCAGCATCAATGTGTTACGGGATCAGGGTCAGAGAGCTGTCACTTGGACATTTTTGAAGAAAATGGCATTGTTTTTTTCACAGAGGAAAACATTTAGAATACAAATAAATATAAAAAAATAAATAATAATAAAAATATGTATGCGCATCAGGCACCCAAAGCCGTAAATAAAGCTGTGTTGACCAGTATATAAAAATGATTTAGAATGTTTATTAGCAACGCAGAGCTTTCAAACCCTAGCGTTTGTCTGTCCAAAACCCTTGTGCAACTGTGAGTACCTGTGAAATGTCTCTGCGGTACTTGTACGACAATCGCTTTGATAGAGAAAAGCGAGACAGAGTTAATTATGGGATTTTTCTATGAAGGTATACGGGACGGTGTATTCGGTCGGTGCATCACATTCTATGAAATCAATACATTCTGGAAATCATCTCGCGACCCCTCTAGAAAAACGAAGCACAAAAACATTATTCAGAACTTCAATTCTCATATTAGCAAAGTGACGAAAACATCGTTCTTCCATCTCAGAAATATAGCAAAAGTACGACCATTTATTAATCAGAACGATGCTGAGAAGCTAATTCATGCATTCATATCTAGCCGGTTAGACTACTGTAATGCACTTTTCACAGGTCTCCCTAAGAAAAACAACAGAGAGGCTTCAGCTAATCCAAAACTCTGCAGCCCGACTGCTAACGAGAACCAAAAGGAGAGAGCACATTAGTCCAGTCTTATCTGCTTTACACTGGCGTCCTGTAACATTTAGAATTGACTTTAAGGTCCTTCTCCTTACATACAAAGCTCTAAATGGACAGGGACCTAGCTACATCGCCAACACTAATAATAAATTACACACCAGCAAGAACACTGCGATCATCAGCTGCTGGACTACTAGAGGCTCCCAGAAGCAGTCAAAAGAGGATCGGTAATGCAGCCTTTATCAACTATGCCCCAAGACTATGGAACAAACTACCCCAAAACATCAGGGAAGCCAACTCGCTAGACATCTTTAAAAGACAGCTTAAAACCTATCTCTTTGCTCAGATAGATAGATAGATAGATAGATAGATAGATAGATAGATAGATAGATAGATAGATAGATAGATAGATAGATAGATAGATAGATAGATAGATAGATAGATAGATAGATAGATAGATATCTGCTACCACCTAGTGGCAAGAGGAAACATCAGGGATATCCTGACACAACTTGTACTTACCTGCACTATTCTTACCCTGCCTACTCTTATACACTGCCTATCAAATTCATGTGTTGGTTATCGCACTTTTTACTTCTTACTGGTGACTATTTTTAAACTGAATCATTTTAAACTATTTTTATTATTTGCTAGATCCAAATGTGAAACACTGATTATTTGTATTACTGAATAGAGAGCCTATTAGGATGCTAGATCCTAATGTGAAACACTGTGATTTACCATACCTTGCTATGCTCGCTCATGCCTGTATTTTTTATGTCCGTTCTATTTTATAATTTTTAGACTATTTTTAAACTGAATCATTTTAAACTATTTTTATTATTTGTGTTACTGAAAACTGTAAGCGGAGAGCCTATTGGGATGCTAGATCCTAATGTGAAACACTGTGATTTGCCATACCTTGCTACCTGTCTATCTTTTTTATGCCCGCTTATGCCTGTATTTTTTACTGTTGTGAAGCACTTTGAACTGCAACCTCTGTATGAAAAGTGCTATACAAATAAAGTTATTATTATTATAATGGGATCTCTGAGGAAGGGAGCTGCCATTTTTTCCCTGAGGGCCCAGCTAACTTAAGTTAGCCTGCGCTGGAGCAGGTTCAAGTTTATGGATGTGTTGCTATAGTGATTTGGCCAAACTTGCTTCGTGGAACCGAAAACTAAAGCCTGACTTATGTCAAGTTATCCTGAAAATTATCCGGCTAGCTCAGTTAGCCACGTACAGGGAACAGGGCCCAGGTGTGGATTAGCTGAAAGGCTATTAGGCCTACAGCCTTTCATTACACAGTAAATCATATAAAAACTTTTTCAAAAGAAACTGTGTGGCACACATCAGATGCACAAGGTTCTCATTAGGTTTGGTGTGCAGTTGCTTGGTTTCACCTGATAAACAGAACAGAACTAGCTACTGTAGTCAGCGTGAAACACTAGACAATAGCTAGTTCGCCAGCTATACAGGAGCTAGCCAACAGGCGGTCTCGTTAGCATTAGCCTACTTTCTCCGAGACTAAACTAATACAAAGGTGGGTTAGTGATCTTGGATCCGAACAGAATGTACATAGGATGAGTGGAATATTTTACGGAACATGTAGCAACAAGTAGATAACGTTTAAAACACAAATTACAACTTTTATAAGTGTTTTTTTCCCCCGTCTGTATACTAGTGAAGCACTGCCTCACTAGTAGTCATGTAATAACCTCCACTGCTGGAGAGACACACGGCAGTATGAGGGTGGAATTAAGGGAGGCATATTAAAACAGCCCCCCTTCCTACTTCCACACGCTGTACTGGTAAAAACTGTTTTAACCCTTTCACTACCACACTACGGAAGGTTAACCTTTCACTTCCACACTACAGACGGTTTAGTTAAGGGTTAACCTTCTGCAGTGTGGTTGTGAAAGGGTTAACCCTGTGTCGTGTGGCAGTGAAAGGGTTAACCTTCTGTATTGTCACAGTGAAAGGGTTAACCATTTGGTAGTGTGGTGGTGAAAGGGTTAAAGGATAATTCCAGTGTTTCACATCTACTATTAAAGGAACATGCAAACGTTATGGGAAATGCGCTTATCTTCTTCTCCGGAGTCAGTCAAGAAGATATATACTAATAATTTCCTCTCTGTACGTTCAGAAGAAAGCTATCCGGCTGCAAGGTAGCCTAGCACAAATTAATGGAAGCGGATAGATACGGACCACTAGAATGAATGAATGAATAAAAACGTTATTTAACAGATTGCAGAATGGGTACAATACAGTACGGCTCAATACACACAATTGTTAACTCATTCCGGGCCAACCCTGAGTATAGTCGGGTTAAGTCGCCATCACTTCCGTGCCAATCACGAGTATAGTCAGGTTTTAATCGTTATTTCTTTTATTAGCGATATCCATTAATTTTTCATCCATCCAGCCTGACGTTATCATTGGAAATGGGTCTGAGCTCGCAAAGGGCAAATACCGCCGCCTATCGTCTCCCGGATGGTATTGCACATCATTGGATTGGATTGGCTGGGACTGTGCATAAAGAAAATAAGTCCGGTCCAGGTTTTACTTCTTGTGCATGCAGCTGGATACTAATGCATTGAGTCCCCCCACTGGGAGCATCGTGGATCATTGTGTTTTGGACTATAACGTTGGATCAATGGACGCGATCAATATTTGGAATGGCGATCAGGAATTGGATTAATCTTTTTGCATGACATCAGATGTGAGGTATGGCCTTTATGTTACGAATCTTGGGGTAATCAGATGTTCCTATCACCGCCATCGGAGCGTGTGTGTGTGTGTGTGTGAGGTTCGTGCCGACCAAAGTACGGAGAAGCGATTTTTCAGACCGCGTTTCTCTTCGTACATGAGGACACATATACTATCGATAATCTAGCCTTTATTTGAAAACTATTCATAAATCAGCTGAAAAATGACAACGTGTTTTGTTAGAGATTGTAATGTTCTCTGCTTCACTGAAACGTGGCTGTCGCCAGAAACCCCGGACCACGCCATCCAACCGGCCGATCACTTCTTCATCCACCGCAAGGATAGAACAGCTGAATCAGGCAAACAGCGCAGAGGTGGGATCGCCTTCATGGTGAACAACAATTGGAGCGATCCAGCCAACGTGAAGGAATTATCGAACCACTGCTGCACCAACCTGGAATATATAACAATCAAGTGTCGTCCTTTCTTCCTTCCGAGAGAGTTAACGGCGATCATCCTTGTAGGAGTGTACATTCCACCGCAAGCCAGCGATAGTGTCGCGCTCTCCAGACTTCACGATGAGGTAAACAAACTCCAAGCCGCGAACGTTAACGCCGCCATTGTGGTAGTGGGTGTTTTCAATAGCGCCAATCTGAGAAAGGTTTTGCCTGACTTCTATCAGCATGTGACTTGTAACACCAGAGGCGGTAACATTTTAGATCACTGTTACTCGCAATTCAAGGGTGGATACAAGGCTCATTCTGCTAGTGGCTTTGGGAAGTCTGATCATGCGGCCATTTTTCTTTCTCCAAAGTACAAACAAAGAATCAAGAGCACACCTGTAGTCTCGCGAGAGGTGCAGAAATGGGATGTGGAGTCGGGGGAGACGCTCCAGGCTGCGTTTGAGTGCACAGACTGGAGCGTGTTCCACGACACAGATAACATTAATGTCTACACGGAGACAGTGCTGGACTATGTTCGTACTTTGGTGGAAGAAACAATCCCCACTACCACAATTAGAGTTTACCCAAATCAAAAACCCTGGGTAGACAAATCCGTCCGTGAAGCTCTGAAAGCGCGCACCAAAGCATACAACGACGGCCTGGTGGCAGGCAACATGAATGACCACAAGGTGGCGCGATACAACGTAAGGAGGACAGTGACAGAGGCCAAACGGCGCTACAGAGATAAAATTGAACTCCAGTTTGAACAGGCTGACTCCAGAGCTATGTGGCAGGGGCTCAAAACGATGACAGACTACAAAGGCACCTCCCTCAAACTGAACAGTGACATCTCCTTAGCAAATGACCTCAATACCTTCTATGCGAGGTTTGATGCTGGTAATAACAACACCAGCCCACAAGCCACGGCAATGGGGGGGGGGGTCTGCTGCTGATGGAGACTCAGTGTTCAGGGTAACAGTGCATGAGGTTAGGCGGACCTTTAAAAAAGTGAATATCAGGAAGGCCGCAGGACCGGACGGCATCCCCGGCCGCAGGACCGGACGGCATCCCCGGCCGCGTCCTAAAAGTCTGTGCCGACCAACTGGCCCCGGTATTCACTGACATATTTAACCTGTCCTTAGAACAGGCTGTCATCCCCACCTGCCTGAAGAAGTCCACTATTATCCCTGTACCCAAAAAATCCAAGCCTGCTTGCCTCAACGACTACCGCCCTGTAGCTCTCACCTCCATAGCCATGAAGTGCTTTGAGAAGCTAGTAAAGGGCTACATCTGCTCCTCCCTCCCCATCAACATGGACCCCCTGCAATTTGCATACCGCCCCAACAGGTCCACGGAGGACGCCATAGCCCATGTGCTGCACACAGCAGCATCACACCTGGACAAGAGGAAGGGGAACTATGTGAGAATGCTATTCATCGACTACAGCTCGGCATTCAATACCATAGTCCCCTCCAAACTCATAGCCAAGCTCAGGGACCTGGGCTTGAACTATGACCTCTGCCAGTGGGTCTTGGACTTCCTGACGGGCAGACCCCAGGTGGTGAGAGCAGGCAACTGCACCTCCTCATCCATCACCCTCAACATAGGGGCCCCCCAGGGCTGTGTTCTGAGTCCCCTCCTCTACTCCCTGTACACACACGACTGTGTGGCTCAGCGGAGTAGCAACACAATCATCAAATTTGCTGACGACACAGTGGTGGTGGGCCTGATCTCTGCCAACGACGAGAGGGCCTACCTGGAAGAGGTCAAGGTCCTGGCGGGATGGTGCCAGGAAAACAGCCTCTCCCTGAACGTCAGCAAAACAAAGGAGATGATTGTGGACTTCAGGAGGTCGGGGGTCAAGGACTACAGCCCCCTCAGCATCGACGGGGCACCGGTTGAGAGAGTCAACAGCTTTAAGTACCTCGGAGCCTACATATCCGAGGACTTGACATGGACCACACACATTGACAGTGTTGTGAAGAAGGCACGACAACGCCTCTACTTCCTCAGGCGCCTAAGGAAGTTCCAAGTCAGTCAGAAGATCCTTAAGAACTTCTACTCATGTACAATAGAGAGCATCCTGACTGGCAACATCACCTCCTGGTTTGGGAATAGCACTGCACAAGACCGAAGCAGACTACAAAGAGTGACACGTTCAGCCGAACGCACAATCGGAGGGGGGCTCCCCACCCTCCAGAACATTTACAACAAGCGGTGCAGGGGCAAGGCTAAGAGAATCATTAAAGACTCCAGTCACCCGAACAACTGCCTCTTTGAACTGCTGCGGTCAGGCAAGCGATACCGGAGTCTCAAGGCGAGCACAGAAAGACTCAGAAGAAGCTTCTATCTCCAGGCCATCAGGCTGCTTAATGAACAATGAACACTACACAACAACAACCATCAAACGCACATAGCACACACATCCACACGCACACACTCACTTTAAACAAGCACACTGTAGCACCCACCCCCCACACTTTATAGCACACACTCACTTTAAACAAACACACTGTAGCACCCACTCCCCACACTTTATATTTATTGATGAAGGATTGCACTACAACTCGTACACCTTACTGTAAATTGTACCTAAATTGTACCTCATCCCATTTCTGCTTTGCACTATATAATATTGTACATTAGTACACTGCATAGTATTGTATATTATATGGTAACTCAGTTACGTCTATTCTGCATCGAACATTGTACATATGTCTATACTGAACACTGTGACCTCATTTTCTACTTCTAATTTACATGCTATACTATGTTATTTGATACTATCTTGTCTAGCACAGTCTCTGGAGCGTAACAGTAAGAAGCATTTTGTATGAAAGTATTCTGTACTTCTGTATGACAACTATTAAAGAAACTTGAAACTTGAAACTTGTATTCCACTAAAGGGCTATTATCATGTCTTTCTCTGGAATTACTAGAAATCTCCAAAACTATACTCGTATTCAAAACGGTATAAAGTGGAAATGTACTGATGAAAAAACAATCCGTTTCGTACATGTTGACTGGAAGCAACTCATTGACGATCACTGTGTTATTTAGATATATTGCTATTATATTTGATATGTTTTATGCACTCGCAGATTTTCTGATTCTTACTGTCTTGTGTCCATGTATTTTTCTCATGTTATATTGTGTTATTTTATGTATTGTTACTGTAACCGTAGTCTTCATTCATATAATATATTCTTCTTGATGATGAATAGTTTTATTTTCGGTCTTTGTTTACAAATAAATCAAAAACACACATGTGTGGACTTTCAAAAGGAAAAGAAAAAAAGAAAAAATCACAAATGTACATATTCAAAGAAAGCTCACACACAAAATCCAAACTCAATGACCGAAAAAAGGAATAGGCTGAAGCACATGCTTATTTTTGCCTATCCTTTCAAATTCTTAAAAACTAAATATACTTTAATAGAAGAAAGAAACATTTAAAATATGCTGCAAGATATAATTTTTTTTTCTTTTTCTTCAAGAGAAAAAATAAAAGAGAAAATAAATGTTTGATGTTTTACTCAAAACTGTACTCCTGAATTATTTTATCCTTCAGGGCCTTTTTAAATCTCCCCTGAGAGGTACACAACTTCAACCCGTCACTAAGACTATTCCACAATTTAACTCCCAAAATTGAAACACATCTAGCTTTTACATTAGTTCTTACCTTTTTATATGTTTTAAGAATACACAACCCTCTTAAATTATACTTTCCTTCTCTTGGTTGAAAGAGACATTGAATACAAGCTGGTAGGTTCTTACTCTTAGCATGAAAAATGATCTCCAAGGTTTTTATGTAAACCATATCTACACATTTGAATGTGCAGGACTTTATGAATAATGGATTTGTCGATTCAAGATAACTAGCTTTATTTATTATTCTAATAGCTCTTTTCTGTAGTTTAATAATAGGATCTATATTCCCCCAGACCTCAACACAATATGACATGTACGGCACCACAAGTGAAAAATACAATATATGCAAACATTTCTGGTTTAACAGCTCCCTTGTTTTGTACAGAATGCCAACAGATTTGGCTAATTTACCTTTGATATATTGTATATGTGGCTTCCAACAGAGTTTGTGATCTATAATCACACATAAGAATTTTGTTTCATATACTCTTTCAATTCCGGTTCCATTTAAATTCAGTTTAATTTCACAGTCGGTAGGAACACCACCAAATACCATACATTTAGTTTTGTTTTCATTAAGAGACAACTTATTCCTATCAATTCCCTTTCTACTGTTTTCAATCATTATTTTATGTCCTCCCCTGAACAAAGTAAATTAGTATCATCAGCAAACGTAACAATTTTCAAAATATTCGATACTGTAAAAATATAATTTAAATAAAGTATAAATAACTTGGGTCCCAATACGGAACCCTGTGGAACACCACAATTTACTCTTCTATGTGATTCTGTATTATTAATATTTACATATTGAAACCTATTATCTAGATAACTTCTTAACCAATGATGAGTGACACCTCTTATTCCATACCGTTCCATTTTTTGTAAAAGCAGGGAATGATCAATTGTGTCAAATGCAGTGGCGGCTCCTGTGACTTTACTTTGGAGGGGCGCTAATGCGCATGTGCGATTTTTTTTTATCTTCAGCTGTGCTGCGCACCAGTGTGCAATACTGCAATACCACATTTTCCCAGGCGGTGGCGCCATTGCTCCATGTAAATGACAGAACATGGAGATGAAGTGGGGAGACCTGGGAGACTTCCTTGTCGTCGTCCTCCCTGGATCAAATCAATGAGGACAGGACACTTGACTTGTCTTGGTAAACAGGACAGGTCTATGTATTGTGTGGAGTCGACTAGTATATTGATATTGTAATTTGTACAGGTTGACAGTGACTTGTGTAAGTAACACTCAGTCATTTATCTCCGGTCGTTAACAACAGAGCCTGAGGGGGGGGGGGGGGGGGGGGCTGCCAGCCTGCCATCGGTGTGCATGATGAAATGATTATGTGTGAGGAACAAATTGTAAAGAGCTTTAGCATTTAAAATACTAAAATATGTATTGTACAGAGCTAATTAAATAAAAAACGACATGATATAAACATCACTGTTACTCTGTATATAATGTATATTGACTGAACATTCCTTTACTTACTCCTTTTTTTTTTTACTGCATGTAGCACAATCTCAGGGGCTCATACAGAAACAAGCATTTCATCATAAAGTATTCTGTATTTTGTTGTGACAAATAAACAAACTTGAAAGGTTTAAGGTGAAAGAACATTTATTATGGTGCTTCAATGACCAATTATGAACATATGCCTAGTAAATAAAGATATAAAGTAATAAAGTAATAAAGATAAAAATATGGTCTTATATGAGAAGGACTACCCAGTGTGCAAATTGTGCAAAATAGACAGTACAAGACAAGTCCTGAGATAAAATGCAATACAAATGCTACTACTAAACTATATATGTACAGTACATACAAGAAGAACCGCAACAAGTGACCTTTTTCACCTTCCCGTGACATTTTCTTATGTGTTTAAAGTGACCTGTGGAGAGATCAGTGTTCAATGTTCTTCTGGGGAAGAGGCTGAGCAGCACAATATTTGTCTTACAAAAATCTTAGATTAGAAATAACCAGTGCCATCAAATAAAAATAAAAATAAACTCAAATTGAAGTGGCTCACAGCCATGCCACCTTGTGGCTTTACTATTTGTACATACATTTGGCCCTCAATGACTCTATTGTTAAAGTCAGGGATGTCTTTTATCAGTTTCTTCTCCATGGAGAGCATGGCCAGTGCATTGAGACGATCCTGTGACATGGTGTTCCTGAGGAAGGTCTTGATTCTCTTCAGCGTTGAGAAGCACCTCTCTGCTTCAGCTGTGGTCATCGGCGTTGTAATCATGATCTTCAGCAGAGTCACAGTCTCTGAGAATGTGTCATGGAGATTGTTCTCCATGAAGAGCTGGTATAGAGTCACAGCTCCAGTGCAGCTTTTGAAGTCATCATTGCCGTAGATGAGTGACAGTTCAGTTTTCAGCTTGGTCTTGTTCAACATTGGGTAAGCCTCCACGGTGGTGTTCAGTGCTGCTTCAGGGAACCGGTTGTTGTACTGCTGGAATTTGTCTCCGAGCAGCAATGTAGCACTGATCAGGTGCTTGGTAAAGGAGAATCTCTCCTTAGCATGGGCCAAGATCGTGTCGCAGACCTAAAAAATAGAATAGAATAGAATAGAAATACCTTTATTATCCCGTATGAAATTTGACACTGCAAATCGCTCAACATTTAAACATTTAGACAGGACAGGTCACAAATTAGAATAATAACACAAATCAAATCAAGTTGCCTAGGATAAGAGTAGAGTAAAATAGAATAAAATTAAATGAAATAAAATATACAGAAATAAATACAGTAAGAATATACTGAGCATACTGAGCATGGGGGAAGCAGTGTAAACAATTTGGTCAATATAACAATGATCATAACAATTTGGCCTCCTGCCACTATTGAGCTGCCGCTCTGTGCTCAGTGAATGAATACACTGATTTAATACAATGTGGAGGTGGGGGAGACTCATCCTCCTCCTGATCAATGAGGACACTAAGTGTCAGGTACACTTGGTAAACAACAGGTCTATTGTAGGTATTGTGTGGACTAGTATATTGATATTGTAATTTGTACAGGTTGTAACACTCATTTATCTCCTGTCGTTAACAAGAACAGAGCCTGAGGAGGGGGGGGCTGCCATCAGTGTGAATGATCTCAGGGGATCAAATCAATGAGGACAGGACACTTGACTTGGTAAACAACAGGTATATTGTAGGTATTGTGTGGACTAGTATATTGATATTGTAATTTGTACAGGTTGACTTGTGTAAGTAACACAAAATTGTAAAGAGCTTTGGCCTTTGGATAAAAGTGCTATATAAATGCAGCCATTTACCAATATCAATATACAGTCAACTCGAGAATTATTGGCAATATAAAATAATTAAAAACATTATTTTATAAAAGACCCAACAGTACACCATTATATTCTATCTCACCTCTGTAGCAATCCTCTGAAGTTCTTCTGGGCTCATCTGAGTTCTGCGTCTCTCGCCCGGTGGCTGCTGAGAGGTCCATTCGCTGCAGAGAGTAGGGAGGGCGTCTCTGAACAGAACAGAACAGAAGAGAAAAGTTAAGCTTTGGTTGCCACTTGCCAGGTAAAATAACATGACATTGTGTAATCAGGTTATAAACAGAGGGTGGAGATTTTAATTTACCTGATCTTCTGCACGTTGTTTGTGAACTTCTGTATGATTCCCTGGACAAAGACTGTGTCGATGGCGCGCTTCTGGAGCTGGTTGTACAGGATGTCCACATGAGGCATGATGCGGTGGAACAGTTCCAGGAAGAAGATGAACTTAGCATCCTCCAGTAGTCTCACAAACCCCCCTGCTTCTCGGATAGTAGCCTGATCAAACGAGCCTGAGTCCCGGATGTCTTCAAAACACAGGATGAGGTCGTCTTTGTGCTCATACACAGTGTTCACACTACGGCTGTGGAAGTTCCATCTCACTGTGCTTGCTCTTGGGAGTCTGTGTGCTACCACTCTATCAAGCATACTGGTTCTCTTGGGAGACCGTGCAAAAAATACAGTGAAGCCAGCCAGGTCAGAGAAGAACTGTGTGACTCTGGAGATGTGAGATGTCACCTGCTGCATGATGAGGTTCAGTTGGTGAGCATAGCAGTGGACATAGTGTGCATTCACATAGACATCTTGAATCTTCTTCTGCACACCACCTGTGGCTCCTCTCATGACACTCGCACCATCAAATGCCTGGGAAATGAGCTTGCTCTTCTGGTCATCAGGGAGGATGGAGCTCAACCTATTTAGAAGGGCTGTGGCTATGGAATCAGCTGTGGCAGTCTGGAGAGGTATAAACTCAAAAAACCTCTCTTGCACAACGTGGGCTTTATCAATGTATCGCATCACAAGCACCAGTTGACACTCAGTGGAAATGTCTGTAGTTTCATCAGCCTGGATGGAGACAAAGTCTGCACTCCGAATTTCTTCTATGATATACTCTCTCAAAACTGAGAGCATACAGTCAAGGAGTTCATTCTGTACAGTCTTAGATGTTCCCTTAAACACAGTTGCATTCTCCAGATGCTCTTGGAGAACTGCATCTAGTGATGCTACGAAATCCACCAGGCCTCTGAAAACACCAGGATTAGATGAGCCTTCACTTTCATCGTGTCCACGAAGGGCTAACTCAAAAGCACCACAGAACTTCACACAGTCTATTATTTTAGACAGGATGTGTTTGTTTTTGTCAACCTCTTCATTGTGCTTGCGGATCCCAAGTCTGTAGCATGATTCAAGCTGAGTGGCAATGTTTACTCTTCCAAACATGGCTAGCCGCATAGCATTTTCCATGTGGACTCTGCTCATTTCATGTTTCTTTGTTTTATCCGAAATGTGCTTCAAATCGGTCATACCAGTCTGAATCCATGCTGGATCTGATCCATTCGTTTGAAAAAGGAGGCAGGGAAAGCAAAATAAAGCATTGGTTTCACTGCATGCAGTTAGCCAAGATTTCTTACCAAACCAACTTCTGTTAAACAACCGAGTATATTGTCTCCCTCTATCCGTGGCGGCTTGCTTAATGGTGATCTCAGGTTGGTGTGGTCCAAGTAGTTTCAAATCTTTTTTTTCTTGCATTGTCCGTCTTTCAAACGGTGTTGATTTGATGGATTTAACAGAATTATCCAATTCCATGGTGGTAGCTTTAGCTAACTATAAATCGAAATGAAAATACTCAGTCCTTGAATAAACCGAAAGCGTCTTTTCTCTATTGTGAACTGGTTGCTGTTGACGAGTCGACTGACCTGCTGTGCATCCGACCAAGAACTACCTCCTCCTGGCGCATTCTCTCTAAGCCAACCCGAGAAATGCGGCTACGGAAAAAAGTACTGGCATCGCGTCGGCCAATCAGAGAGCGTCTCCGCGAAATGCGGCTACGGAAATTCTTGACGCTGCTGCCTAGACCGATTCAAATCGCGCCCGGTTTCCAACATAATAGTCATATTTCAACGCACAACGCGTTACCCACTGATTGGCTGCGACGGATACAGCGATCAAACAGTGACGCGCACTCAGAGCGCTATTGCGTCTAGCCCGGGCCGAGAAATACGGCTAGAGGAGAAATGCGGCGGAGAAATGGGGCAGGAGTGAGTCACTTCCTGTTCAGGAAAACGAGTATTTTTTATTTTATATATTAACGTTATATTGTGCATTGGAAACACAAACATACTTAAAATGAGTAAATATTATTCATTTTAAACATGTTTATATTATTTATAGGGCTATAAAACAAAAAACTAAAAAAGTTTTTTTTCTTCTTCTCTGATTTAACAGGTGGGTCGGCGCCCTAGCTCCCCCGGTGGCGAGCCGCCACTGGTCAAATGCTTTACGTAATGTTATGGTTTGTAACCGACCTCAAACGCAACGGCACAGACAGGTAGTTCAGAGTTAGCCAAATACTAGGGCGTATTTATTTACAGAGTCAAAAAAAGGGTAAAGTACAATTATCAAACAAACAGGGAGACTGCCTTCGGCAGAGTCATCTGCGGCTCTGCAGAAACCTCCTGGTGATAGCGGTGGGGAAATGGCATGTGACGTTGTAGCGGCTCTGCAGATACTCCCAGCTTTTACTCAAGGTGGAAAATGGAGAGAGAGAGAGGTATCAGAAACAGTCCAACGAAACACAGAGGCAGTGTGGTTCCCTCCTCCCTTAGCTGTGTCCAGAACCAATTGACAGTGACAGTCTTCAGTGTTCCCCACAACACACAATTAGCTGAGTCAGTGCAAACAAAACGAAATCTTCAGTGTCTCTTCTAAAACACACAATCAGAATAATCCAGAGGGGTAACGAAATCTTCAGTGTCTTTTCTAAAACACACAATCAGAATAATCCAGAGGGGTAACGAAATCTTCAGTGTCTCTTCTAAAACACACAATCAGAATAATCCAGAGGGGTAACGAAATCTTCAGTGTCTCTTCTAAAACACACAATCAGAATAATCCAGAGGGGTTTGGTTCCACTCACCCAAGCGCAACGCGTAAAGCGGGAAAACGAGGCGCAGCTCCAAACGGGGAACAAGGTTCTCAACAGCGGTTCTCCACAGAAAGGTCCTGGAGAGAAAGTAGACCAGGAACAGCAACGGGAAAAAAGCAGGCAAATGCAGTTGTATTCCAGAACGACCCGACAACGATAGAAGGAAGGTCCAGGTATATAAAGCCCTCTGGGGCGCTAATCACAAACTATGACAGCTGCGTGATGAAAGTGGCAATCGCTCAAAAAGCGTGTGGCGGGGAATGCACCAATCAGCACCGTACCTCAGGAGAGCGTGTGGCGGGGAACGAACCAAACCTCACAGTACCCCCCCCCTCCACGGGAGCCACCCGGCGACCAGCCCGACCCGGCTCGCCCGGATGGGCACGATGGAAGTCGGTGATCAGGCCAGGATCCACGATGAGCTGGCGGGAGACCCAGCTCCGTTCCTCCGGGCCGTACCCCTCCCAGTCCACCAGGTACTGGAACCCCCGACCCCGCCGTCGAACGCCCATCAACCGGCGGACCTGCCACTGGGGGTGACCGTCCACCATCACGGGAGGAGGTGGTTCCGGAGCAGGAGGCATCAGGGGACTGAGAGAGACAGGCTTAACCCGGGACACATGGAAAACGGGGTGAATGTGCATGGACGCAGGAAGCTTAAGACTCACCGCCGCCGGACTGAGTACCTTCAGAACCTCAAAAGGACCGACGAACCGGGGGTTAAGCTTCTTGGCCGAGGACCGAAGCGGAAGGTCCTTTGCGGAAAGCCACACCCTCTGCCCAGGGTGGTACGTCGGCGCAGGGACTCTGCGCCGGTCAGCCCCACGACTGGCGCGCTCCGATGACCGGAGCAGCGCAGTCCTGGTGTTCTCCCAGACCCGACGGCACCGGTCGAGGTGGTCCTGTACGGAGGGAACTGCCACCTCCGACTCCTGTGCAGGGAAAAGAGGGGGTTGGTAGCCCAGGGATACCTCAAAAGGTGAGAGGCCGGTGGCGGAACTGACCATGGAGTTGATGGAGTACTCGACCCAGGGAAGGAAACGGCTCCAAGAAGCGGGTTTCTCGGCAGCCACACACCGAAGAGCAGACTCCACACTCTGGTTCATCCTCTCCGTTTGTCCGTTAGTCTGGGGATGATAACCAGAGGAAAGACTGACCGTTGCCCCCAATCCCTTGCAAAAAGCCCGCCATACCTGGGAAGTGAACTGGGGCCCCCGGTCCGAGACGACGTCCTGGGGAAACCCATGGAAGCGAAACACGTGGCGTGTCAGGAGGTCCGCCGTCTCGGCCGCCGAGGGAAGCTTGGGAAGGGCCACAAGGTGAACCCCCTTGCTGAACCGATCCACCACGGTCAGTAGGCACGTGTTCCCCTGGGAAGAAGGAAGACCCGTGACGAAGTCCAACGCCACATGGGACCAAGGGCGGCTCGGAATGGGAAGCGGCTGCAATAGCCCGGAGGGTGCCTGGTGGGAGGCCTTGCTGCGGGCGCAGACTGCGCAGGCCAGTACGAACTCCTTGACGTCGTTCCTCATGGTGGGCCACCAAAATCGATGAGCCAGGAAGGAGAACGTGCGATGAACGCCTGGGTGGCAGGCGAACCGGCTGGTATGGCCCCACTGGAGGACCCGGGACCGGACTGAGTCGGGGACGAAGAGACGATGAACCGGTACATTGCCTGGAGCGCGATGGAAGCGTAGGGCACGCCTTACCACCCCCTCGATGCCCAAGGTGACTACTCCTACCACCCTGGCCTCTGGGAGGATGGGAGTCGGGTCCTCAGTGGTTGGAGCCCCCTTGGAGTGTAACCGGGACAGGGAGTCGGCCTTCGTGTTGCGGGAACCAGGGCGAAACGTCAGCGAGAAGTCGAACCGACTGAGGAAGCTGGCCCATCTTGCCTGCCGGCCGCTGAGGCGCTTGGAAGCACGGATGTACGTCAGGTTCTTGTGGTCCGTCCAAATGGTAAATGGCTCCTCGGCCCCCTCTAGCCAATGCAGCCACAACCGCCAGCAGCTCCCGATTGCCGATGTCGTAGTTCTTCTCAGCAGGGAGGAAACAACGCGAGTAGAAGGCGCACGGATGTACCTTCTGGTCCGTTGCCGACCGCTGGGATAAGATAGCTCCTAGTCCAGTATCCGAGGCGTCCACCTCTACGATGAACTGTCTCTTGGGGTCTGGATGGAGCAAGACCGGGGCGGAAGTGAACCTCTTCTTGAGGGAGCGGAACGCAGCACACGCCGCTGAGGACCAGTCGAACGGCAGGGCGGGAGAGGTCAGCCTGGTAAGTGGTTCCGCCACCTGACTGTAGTTCCGGATGAATCTTCGGTAGAAGTTGGCGAACCCGAGGAAGCTCTGTAACTCCTTCCGAGAGGTGGGTTCCGGCCACTCCTCCACGGTCCCGGATCTTGCGAGGGTCAGCTCGGGTCAAGCCTCTCTCCACGATGAAGCCCAGGTAATCGACGGAGTCGGAGTGGAATCGGCACTTCTCTGCCTTGACGAAGAGCCGATTGTGGAGGAGGCGCTCCAGCACACGGTGGACATGCTGGATGTGTTCCTCGAGGGTCTTGGAGAAAATGAGGATGTCGTCTAGGTATACTACCACAAACTCCTCCAGCATGTCACGAAGGACGTCGTTCATGAGCGCCTGGAATACCGCCGGAGCGTTGGTGAGGCCGAACGGCATTACCAGGTACTCGTAGTGGCCCCTGGGAGTCTTGAAGGCGGTCTTCCACTCATCGCCCTCTCGGATACGGACCAGATGGTAGGCACTCCGGAGGTCCAGCTTGGTAAAGACGGTAGCCTGGGTGAGAGGCTCGAAGGTGGAGTTCATGAGAGGAAGAGGGTACTTGTTCTTAATGGTGATCTCGTTGAGCTGGCGATAGTCGATGCAGGGTCGAAGGTCTCCGTCCTTCTTCCCAACAAAGAAGAAACCGGCCGCCACAGGGGAGGAGGAAGGCCGAATGAGTCCTTCGGGGGGACAGGACGCCGCCTGAAGACACTGGGCATGACAGGAGGAGCTCCACCCCCTGATGGTACCGGAGGACCAGGCGATGTGGGGCTCGTGCAGCGCGAGCCAGGGCCGGCCCAGGACTACTGGGACAAGAGGGGATCTGGTGATAAAAAACTGGAGTCTCTCAACGTGGTTACCAGCAATGGTGAGCAGGACAGGACAGGTGCGTTGAGTGATGTCAGCCAGGCGGTGTTGGTCCAATGCGAACACCTCCAATGGCCTCACGAGGTCCTCTAGTGGAATGTTGGCCCGGGTAGCAAACTCGAAGTCTAGGAAACTCTCGTCAGCACCCGAGTCAATGAGTGCCTCCACCGTGGCCCGTTGGTCCGCCCAGGCCAGGGTGACGCTCATCAGACGGCTAGGTGGTGCACGGCTCTGGGAACGAGAAAAACGGCTCACCAGAATCTCCCGGGGTCCCGGCGAGCCTGGTCTTTTGGCCGGGTGGGGCAGTTGGAGATACGGTGTCCATCCCGACCGCAGTAGAGGCAAAGGCCGGACCTGAACCTTGCCTCCCGTTCAGCAAGGCTAAGATGTGAACGTCCCAGCTGCATGGGTTCCTCCCCGGGCACCGAACGGGAGGGGAAGGAACCACCAGTTGTGTTGGGAGCAGGGCGGACCGCAGTACCGTCACGAGTACGGGGGGTCTGGGGAACCTCTGGAGGTCCCGGTCGGGTTCTCTCACGTCTTCTCTCCTGGAGGCGTCCGTCGATGCGAATGGCGAGGCTGAATAGGTCCTCGAGGGACTCAGGTTCCTCACGGGTCGCGAGCTGGTCCCTGACAGCGTCGTTGAGCCCCCTCATGAAGGTGAGACGAATCGCTTGATCGTTCCAACCGCTCTCCGTTGCCGCCAGTCTGAACTCCAGCACGTAGTCAGTGACCCTGCCACTGCCCTGCCGGAAGGTGCCCAACCGAGCTCCAGGATCCTGGCCACGGGCTGGGTGGTGGAAAACCCTGCGGAGCTCAGCCACGAAGTCCGGGTAGGAAAAACAGAAATCAGCCCCCATTGCCCAGGAGGCAGTAACCCACTGTGCTGCCCGGCCTGAGAGCAGGTTAGTCATGTAAGCCACTCAGGCTCCCCTTGAAGTGAATCGGCTGGGTTGATGACGAAAAACCAACTCACATTGCATGATGAATGTGGCACAATCCTCGAAGTTACCATTGAACAACCGTGGTTCAGAGAGACGGGGCTCCCGAGGTGCGGGATCGGGAGGCGCGGGGCCTGCCACGGCTGCGGGTGATGCTCCGGCCGAGGCTCCTGTAGTAGGTGGGGTTACAAGCAAGGTGTTAACGGCTTCACTCAGCGCTTGTAATTGGTGGAGAATATTAGTCTGCTGATTACCCTGGGCTGTCTGCAGGCTAGCCAGAGAGCCAAGGGACTCCTGAATAGGCAGGACCTGGTCTCGGAGCTCCTGTACAGCAGCCGCAGCCGCACCTAGCTGTAGGCTGTGGTCGTTGGTTAATTCAATCTGGACCGCCAACGCTGTTCTGACCCTGTCTGTGTCGGCTGAGGTCGTCATGGTCGGGTCGTAATGTTATGGTTTGTAACCGACCTCAAACGCAACGGCACAGACAGGTAGTTCAGAGTTAGCCAAATACTAGGGCGTATTTATTTACAGAGTCAAAAAAAGGGTAAAGTACAATTATCAAACAAACAGGGAGACTGCCTTCGGCAGAGTCATCTGCGGCTCTGCAGAAACCTCCTGGTGATAGCGGTGGGGAAATGGCATGTGACGTTGTAGCGGCTCTGCAGATACTCCCAGCTTTTACTCAAGGTGGAAAATGGAGAGAAAGAGAGGTATCAGAAACAGTCCAACGAAACACAGAGGCAGTGTGGTTCCCTCCTCCCTTAGCTGTGTCCAGAACCAATTGACAGTGACAGTCTTCAGTGTTCCCCACAACACACAATTAGCTGAGTCAGTGCAAACAAAACGAAATCTTCAGTGTCTCTTCTAAAACACACAATCAGAATAATCCAGAGGGGTAACGAAATCTTCAGTGTCTCTTCTAAAACACACAATCAGAATAATCCAGAGGGGTAACGAAATCTTCAGTGTCTCTTCTAAAACACACAATCAGAATAATCCAGAGGGGTAACGAAATCTTCAGTGTCTCTTCTAAAACACACAATCAGAATAATCCAGAGGGGTTTGGTTCCACTCACCCAAGCGCAACGCGTAAAGCGGGAAAACGAGGCGCAGCTCCAAACGGGGAACAAGGTTCTCAACAGCGGTTCTCCACAGAAAGGTCCTGGAGAGAAAGTAGACCAGGAACAGCAACGGGAAAAAAGCAGGCAAATGCAGTTGTATTCCAGAACGACCCGACAACGATAGAAGGAAGGTCCAGGTATATAAAGCCCTCTGGGGCGCTAATCACAAACTATGACAGCTGCGTGATGAAAGTGGCAATCGTTCAAAAAGCGTGTGGAGGGGAATGCACCAATCAGCACCGTACCTCAGGAGAGCGTGTGGCGGGGAACGAACCAAACCTCACACGTAAGTCAATAAATACACCTATTGAGGGTTGTTTTTCATTAATTGCTGTTGATATATTTTCTACAAAATCTATTACTGCTAAGGATGTTGATCTATTGCTCCTAAAACTATATTGATGGTCACTCAATAATCCATATTTTTCAATAAAGCCATCAAGTCTATTTACAAAAAAAGTTTCGAGTATCTTTGAAAATTGAGGTAGCAATGATATAGGTCTATAATTTGATATAGTATGTATGTCACCACTTTTAAAGATTGGAACCACCTTGGCCATTTTCATTTCATCAGGAAAAATACCAGTCAAAAAGGATTTGTTACATATATAAGTGAATGGTTTGAGCCAGGACAGAGTCAAATACTTCTTTTATAGTTGACATGTCAATAGTATTACTATCAGTGGATTTCTTTTTCTTAAACTTTCTAACCACCTCTAGCACATCACTCTCACAAACACCACCAAGGAACATTGAGTTGCTGTTTGATGGTGAATCAGAATAAGTTTCACCATCTGTAGGGAGGTCAATTTCATTAGCCAAATGTGGGCCTACATTAACAAAATACTCATTAAACTCATTTACAATTTCCTCTATACTTTGAATAATTTCGAAGTATATTGGAAATTCCTTTTTACTGGACTTTTTAATCATGTCATTAAGCACACCCCAAGTAGCCTTAATATTATTTGTATGCATTTGCAACAAATGATTATTGTAACTGAGGGGTACAATTCCCTGACTGTATTGATAAGTATGGTATCATTAAACCACTACCGCTTTATGTACTTTAATTACTGGCCATACAGTACATGATATATAAATATAATGAACACTTCCCACAATGAACCGGTTCTACACAAAGTTGTCTTTAAGTATTTATTGCAGCAAAAGGTACATAATACTTCTCTATTATACTTTGGATGCGCTTATAAGGCAAAGGAATGTGCGTAGGCAAATCAATAATGAATGTCCATTCTCTGGTTACGCAGGAGGTAATTATACAACCTGAATCTTAGGGAATTATATCTATGGTACACTAGTAATATATAGCGGGAGATACTGGAAGGGTCCCCCCGGTTGTAAGCCAGCAGGGGTAGAAGATCTGTCGGTAGTAGAGAGTCTGGTCAACGATGACTAAGGAGACTCCAAATACAGGAGACGGTGCAATAGTCTCTTGATCCACAGACGAATACAGCTGTTCTCCGTAGACTGTAGCTCCACAGTGAAGAAAGCTAGTCGGCCTCAGGCTCTCTGAGGCGCAGACTCGACTGGTCTCCTCACAGGGTAAATCCAACACGTGTAGGTGTCGGCGATTCTCCGCTCCATAAATCACAGGACCAAAACAAATATAATCCAGCCGCAAAGGGCTATGTAGTCGTCGGGTAGATTAATCCAGTGTACATGTCCACACGGTTCTCGTCTAGGTCTCCTCGGGTGAAAGCGCCATGAAAGCAGCCCAGCCTGGATAAGCACTCTAGCTGATACGAGGAAGCGTTGGTGATGCTGGTCACTGTAGAACTTTAGCCGCACGATACACTATACACAAATAGACTATTACTGACTTAATAGAAATATGTCGCACTCGACGGTATAGCGCCAAACTCTGACAATTCAGTTATTAATTCGCACGCGGTCCCAATGCTCTACTCTGGGGCCAAACAGGCCATACTTCACCGCACGGAGTATCGTGGGTGAGGCTTCAACTTATTGGTAACTCTTGACTTCTGACTAAGGGCTAAGTGCTTCTGTATTCACCTGCGCCATATTTATATGCACGGCGAACAAACTAGTGCCAACCTCATTTCTGTCTCGTAGCCCTGGGCAAGGCCGGGCTTGTACAGACATGTCTTGACGGTGGCTTTGAACCTGACTCTGGAGGCGCGGCTCTGGCGCCTGTGGACCGCTGTCCAATAGGAGAATGAAATATTATGGTCTGTACTAGGCTAAAGGGATATTCCGTGTATATGTACAAGGAATATACAAGGGATATCAAACGATATACAAATACTATGCAATATATATCAATCAATAAATATATATATTCGGTTTAATCTGATCCTTTGTAACAGCCGCCTCCTAATTAGTCCCACCTAATTAGCTAAGCAGAGACAGATTAACCGCACTGTCCACTACTCAATGTCTGTTGTGAGGGGTCGGGCAGTTCACAAAGTCATGGGGTCATGGTCGTCATCGATAGTATCGGGGAGCCTTGGCAGTTCTATTAGCCTCGCCACGGGTCGGCTGCTCGGACCTTTCCGTCGGCACCGGTGATCACTTTGCTTACGCGGCCAGCCGGCCACATAGCTCGGGGTAGTGACTGGTCGATAATCATGACGACTGTTCCTTCTGTCAAATTGTCTCTCTCTTTCACCCATTTCTGGCGGGTCTGTAGAGACGGTAGATAGTGGAGTAGGAAGCTGTTCCAAAACTTGTCAGCCAATACTTGACTGTACCTCCACATTCTTCGGCCGTTCGCTTCTTCAGGCCTGTACATTGTCTGTGGTAGCGCGGGGTCCAGCCGCCCCATCAAGAGTGTGTTGGGGGTGACTGGGTCGACATCTGCTACATCACTTGAGACGTAACCGAGGGGCTTTGAGTTCAATACTCCCTCGATCTCCGTGAGGACTGTCATTAGGACTTCTTCCGCCACGGTCTGGGCCCCAAGCACGGCGTACAGGGCTGTCTTTATTGAACGTACTTCTCGTTCCCAAGTTCCACCGAAGTGAGGTGCGTTCGGGGGATTAAACTGGAAGTCAATCTGGGATGGAGCGAGGTGGGTCTTAAGTTCTGGGCCCATAGCTTGGAAGCTCTCTCTCAGCTCTCTTTCTCCGCCTTTGAAGTTTGTCCCGTGATCAGACAATAATATAGACGGTTTGCCTTTCCGCGATGTGAATCTTCGGAAGGCCATAAGGAATGAGTCTGTGCTCATGGTTGGAAGGAGTTCTATATGCATCGCTCGGGTGGTCATGCATTTGAATACAATACCCCACCGCTTCTCGGTTCCTCTTCCTTTCTTTATATACAGCGGGCCGAAACAGTCCATACCGGTGGAGTGAAAAGGCTTGTCGCCGAGTCGGAGGCGACAGGGAGGTAGGTCAGCCATCCGGGGTATACTGGGCTGCGCTCGCCACTTACGACAGTCTAGACAGGTTCGCTGGAAGCGCCGCACTGCTTCTCTCCCTTGCAGTATCCAATAACGACGTCTGATCTCCGCGAAGACTCTCTCTGCCCCGGCGTGATGCACATCCTCGTCGTATTTCTTTATGATCAGCTCTGTGACCTTGTGTCGGCTGTTTAAGACTATCGGGTACTTGACATCATCCGGTAAGTCTGGAGCTCTCCGCAGACGACCACCCACTCTGATGAGACCATGGGCGTCGCTCTCGGGGGCTAGGTGGAGCAGTCTGCTGTCTGATGGGACGGGCTTTGCTCCCTGTAGACAGTCTAGCTCATCGGGGAACGAGTCTCTCTGGGCTCGTTGTAGTAGAAGAAGTTCTGCTTCTTCCTAGTCAGCTGCTGTAATGTCAGTAGTGAGCTGAACCTCTGGGTGGTGCCACAGGAATGTCTTTAGCTGCGCACTCTCTAGGGTGAGGCAATCGTCTATGTCGGGGTCTGTGGAGACGAGTGTGTTCAATCCACAGAACATAGATTTCTTGTTTTCGGCCTCCTCTTTACTCGCTTCCCGTGGGGTGGGTGTAGGCCACTCTTCTTCCGGGAGCTTGAGGAACTCTGGCCCGTCACTGTATAGGTTGTGACGGGTGAGGTCATCCAGGGACATTCCCCGGGTGATGACGTCAGCTGGGTTGTGTTTTGTGTCCACATACCTCCAGCTTGCTACTTCTGTTAAATCTTGAATCTCTGTGACTCTGACTCCCACGAAGACCTTGTATCTGCACGAATCAGACCGGATCCATGTGAGTACTGTCGTGGAGTCTGACCACAAGATTGTTCTTTGCACCGGAATGGTGAGTTCACGTTGGATTAACGTGGCGAGTTGCGCTCCTGCTAGGGCTGCGCAGAGCTCTAGACGCGGGATAGATTGTTGCTTTCGTGGGGCTATTCTTGAGCGAGCCAGGATGAAAGCAGTATGTATTTCTCCTCCCTCCTCTCGGGCACGCAAGTAGGCCACCGAACCGTAGGCTACTTCGGAGGCGTCGCTGAAGACGTGCAGGTCCATCTGGCACGTCTCCGGCCTCACTGTGGGTGGGAAGTAGCTGCGGCGTATGTTGACACCTGGGAGTGAGCTGAGTTCCGTCTCCCACTCTCTCCATGTGGATGCAAGGTGTTCGGGTATGGGGTCGTCCCAGCCCTGGTCCTTGTCCCATAACGCTCTTACAATCATCTTTGCCCTGGTGGTGTAAGGTAGAATACATCCCAACGGGTCATATTGTCTGGCGAGTGTTCTGTATACACTCCGTCTGGTGGTCGGTAGTGCAGTCGACCTTCCCTGCTCCTTGGTCAGGGGTGTGTGTTTATAATGGAGCGAGTCTGTTTTGAAGCGCCAGACTAGTCCTAATGTCATTTCTTGGGCTTCTCCTGGGATGGTCGCCATCCAGGTCTCGCTGCTTGCTGCCTTGTCCTCGGGGGAGAGGCTGCGCAATACTTGCGGGTCGCTGCTGGCCCACTGCCTGAGATCAAAGCCGCCTTTGATCAGGGAGGCGCGGAGCTTGAGTAGAAGGGCCTCGGCTTCTTCTGGCGTCGAGACGCTTTGCAGACAGTTGTCCACGTATAAACTATTTCCTACACTTTGTCGGACCTCTTCATCAGCTGCTGGGTCCTCTGCGACGTGTTTTTGCAGTGCAAACGTAGCACAGCATGGGCTGCATGTGGTTCCGAAAGGGAGGACTTCCCATTGATAGATGGCTGGTTGCTCATCCCCGATCCTCTCTCTCCATAGGAACCGCAGCAGGGGCTTGTCCTCCTCCACTAGTCTCACCTGCAGGAACATCCCTTTGATGTCGCCGCTGATGGCCACCTTGTCTTGGCGGAAACGTAGTAACACGCCTAGTAGAGAGGGGCCGAGTGTTGGGCCGGGCAAGAGCTCTTTATTCAGATTTTGTGATCCGATCTGGTAGCTGCAGTTGAACACAATACGATCCTTGCCGTTGTGGTGGACTTTGTGGTGCGGCACGTACCATGATTCGGTCGTCTGATCGGCCTCTTTAATGTCAATTTTCTTTATGTGTCCCGCTGTGATTAGCTTGTTAATCTCAGCGCGGTACACAGTCTCTTGAGCGGGGTCTCTGGCTAGGCGCCGCTCTGTGTTCAATAGATACCGCTCCGTCGCTTCTTTTGGGGCGTGGAAGGTAGGCATACCCTCTCGCCTCAGGAGTGGAGTTGCGTATCTCATCACTCCGTTGACTTTGACTCTCTTTGTCCCCTGCTCGAGGAGGGCTATAGCGTAAATGTCTTCCTTGGAACGAATGTCTTTCTTTTCGTTCTTAAAGGGCATTGTCTCTAGTGTCCATAGCCTCTCGACATGCTGTAGGAGGGTGGTGTCTTCTTCTGTCACTCTGGAGTGGAGGCAGTTAGTGGCTGCTGTTCGGTTAAGAGACTTAGCGAGGGGGCCTTGTAATGTCCATCCTAGGCGGGTCTCGACTGCTGCAGGACAGCCTCTGGGCCCTGTGTGGACCCGGTCAATCGGGACGATGAGGTCTGCATGGTCGGAGCCTATCAGCAGGGTCGGGGTGGCACCGTCTATGAGCGGTATAGGTAGTTGACGCAGGTGCACATATTTATCCATCAGCTTGGCGATGGGGTAGGTGTACTGCGACAGGCCTATTTCTTGGCTGGTGAAAGCGTTAGTAATCCTATACCGTCTCTCTGGCTGCCCGCTTGCTGCGATAGTGAAGGAGACATTCTCGCCCTTTATCGTCTTTAGATCTCTTCTTATTGTCCGAATCGTCATCTGGTTTTCGCTCCCCCGCAGCCCCAGCTGGGCCGCAGCGGACGCGAGGAGAAAGGTCTTCTCTGACCCGTCGTCAAGGACGGCGTAAGTGTCCATGACCTTATCTTGTTAACTCAGTGTTACGCGGACCACCTTTAAGAGCACCCGGGCGCCCCCGCTGCTGGCGGGGTCAATGTACATAACACTTGCCTTTGTGCTGCTTGAGGGTGCAGGCTTTCTTCTGTTACTGTCGTGTAGGACATCTAGGTGGGCTCCGTCACACCGACTACACCTCTTCTTTAAGCGGCAATCGGCTGCCATGTGACTGCGCGCACATCGGTAACAGCGTCGGTTGGACTTTATCCATTGACTCACCTCGTCGGCGGTCATCTTCTTGAACGTGTCACATTGTGACAACCAGTGTTCCTTTTTGCAGTACGGGCACACCATCTTCCACTTCTCTTTCATCGAGGGGGTACTGTGGTTCTTGCTGCTCGGTACTGATTCTGATTGGTGCATGACGGTCACCAATCTTCGGCCATCGTTTGCTCTCCTAGGTCCCTCTCTGGAGCTTGGGGTGCTCCGCATGAACGTATCCAACCGTAGGCTGTTGACTTCTCTCGCCAGGAAGTCGGCTAGGTCTAGGAGGGATGGCTCGGGACCGTTAGGATCACGGTGGTCTCTTTGCCGCCTGAAGCGCTCTTGTCGCGCGGGCGGAAGCTTCTCTAAAATCCTCTCGACATTAGAGTTCGCGTACAGTTCGTGCATACCCTTTTCTCTTTGCGCCCCCAGCATCCCTACCAGGGATTGTACCTTGATAGACAGGTCATCTAGTGAGCGATTGTCTGTGGCTGGGGGTAGGCGGTCAATATGCCTTATCTCTTGTATTACGTAGTCCCATATGCGTCCATATCTTTGGTCGAGTGCTGCTAGAGCCGCTGTGTATGGGGTAGTAGAGGTGGCATAGGCCAGCGCTATATTGTGCGCTCGGGGCACCTTGAGGTGCTTCAGTAGGATAGCATACTTGTACGGTTCATCAGCTACATCGGACATCATTGTCTCTAAGCACATTCGTAGCTCCGTGTACTGTGCTCTGTTCTCGTGGGTGAAGTCCGGAAACGTCGGTGTGCCAATGTATGATGCCATGGATGGCTGGCACATCGGTGAGCGTTGGAAGAGAGGCCTCCTAGGCGAGTCTCCTCTTACGCCTCTTGGTGGGCTGGTACCTGCTGGGTACCATGGCCCGCGTATCCAGGTGCTGTTCCTCGGGGCTGGTCGTGCGTCAAGCTCACCCGTGAATTGAGTCGGGGGTCTGTAGCGCAGAGCCGCGGGGGTAGAGCCTGGGCTGTACTGGACCTCCTGGTCCTGTGGAGTACTGTGCTGCTGTCGGGGTTGACTCTCCTCCTCTCCCTCTTCTTCTTCCTCTGGCAGGTCCTCTAGATCCTGTAGTCGTCTATTTAGCCTCTCCGCGGTGTAGACCGTTTCTTCCTTGTAGCTGGGTCTCACTTGGACCGGTCGGGGAAGGGGTTCGGAGGGGGGTATAGGCTCTCTCTGGTGGTCGGGCTCAGGGTCGCTTGATCGGGTAGGGGAGGGTGCCCTTGACCCTTGTCTTGACGAGGCCCTGGAACCCCGTGCGGAGGGAGGGGGTGTTGCCCTGGTGATCAGCTGCTCCATTATCTGCGCTTGTAATCGGTCGCGCTCGGCTTCGCGCTTGGTGAGAGCGAGGTCGCGCTCTGCTTCTCTTTGGGCACCGGCAGCGGCGCGCTGGGCTTCGGCCCGGTCCCTTGCCATATTCTCTTCCGTCTGAAGGCGTCTAATCTCTAGACGTATACGATCTTCGTCGCTCCGTTGCTGCGCTTGAAGGCGTTCTCTTTCCATGGAAGAATGTTCGCGCTCACTAAGCGTCTGTGCTTGGAGTCGATCGCGCTCTGTTGAGGCTGCTAGGCTGGCGAGGAATGCCTGTGCCAGCATCTTGTCCGCCTCGCTGGGGGAAGACGCTGGTTGAGGTGATCCGCTCCTGGCAGTACTCGTTGGAGATCTGTTCTCCTGTGGCGAGTCCTGGAGATCCATCTCAGGGGTGCTCTCCTCTTCTTGTAGCGGGTAGAGTTCCATCCCTGGAGAGCTGTCTTTATCCTGGAGCTCTCCGGGGACTACTTCTTCGGTCTTGGCGGGGGGTAAAGTCATGTCAGGTCCCTCCTGGTCTCCACCGTGAGCTTGGTCAGTTGCGTTAGAACCCACTAGGGCCTCTATTGGCGGGGTAGCCTGGTCGATAGGGTCGGACATAATTTTACTATCTACTTTTTCCGCGTTTACCGTCTGTAGAAAGCTAGGTAGTATATTGGCAACGTAATCCTCTAAGTACTGAGGTGTCTGCCGTCTACGCTGCGGGCGATCTACTTTAGGAGAACCGTTTGTGGAGTGTTCATCATAGGCCATGTCAATATTAATACCACTATATTAATATTACGCTAGTTACCCTCCGGCTCGAAGGACCAATTGTAACTGAGGGGTACAATTCCCTGACTGTATTGATAAGTATGGTATCATTAAACCACTACCGCTTTATGTACTTTAATTACTGGCCATACAGTACATGATATATAAATATAATGAACACTTCCCACAATGAACCGGTTCTACACAAAGTTGTCTTTAAGTATTTATTGCAGCAAAAGGTACATAATACTTCTCTATTATACTTTGGATGCGCTTATAAGGCAAAGGAATGTGCGAAGGCAAATCAATAATGAATGTCCATTCTCTGGTTACGCAGGAGGTAATTATACAACCTGAATCTTAGGGAATTATATCTATGGTACACTAGTAATATATAGCGGGAGATACTGGAAGGGTCCCCCCGGTTGTAAGCCAGCAGGGGTAGAAGATCTGTCGGTAGTAGAGAGTCTGGTCAACGATGACTAAGGAGACTCCAAATACAGGAGACGGTGCAATAGTCTCTTGATCCACAGACGAATACAGCTGTTCTCCATAGACTGTAGCTCCACAGTGAAGAAAGCTAGTCGGCCTCAGGCTCTCTGAGGCGCAGACTCGACTGGTCTCCTCACAGGGTAAATCCAACACGTGTAGGTGTCGGCGATTCTCCGCTCCATAAATCACAGGACCAAAACAAATATAATCCAGCCGCAAAGGGCTATGTAGTCGTCGGGTAGATTAATCCAGTGTACATGTCCACACGGTTCTCGTCTAGGTCTCCTCGGGTGAAAGCGCCATGAAAGCAGCCCAGCCTGGATAAGCACTCTAGCTGATACGAGGAAGCGTTGGTGATGCTGGTCACTGTAGAACTTTAGCCGCACGATACACTATACACAAATAGACTATTACTGACTTAATAGAAATATGTCGCACTCGACGGTATAGCGCCAAACTCTGACAATTCAGTTATTAATTCGCACGCGGTCCCAATGCTCTACTCTGGGGCCAAACAGGCCATACTTCACCGCACGGAGTATCGTGGGTGAGGCTTCAACTTATTGGTAACTCTTGACTTCTGACTAAGGGCTAAGTGCTTCTGTATTCACCTGCGCCATATTTATATGCACGGCGAACAAACTAGTGCCAACCTCATTTCTGTCTCGTAGCCCTGGGCAAGGCCGGGCTTGTACAGACATGTCTTGACGGTGGCTTTGAACCTGACTCTGGAGGCGCGACTCCTGTGGACCGCTGTCCAATAGGAGAATGAAATATTATGGTCTGTACTAGGCTAAAGGGATATTCCGTGTATATGTACAAGGAATATACAAGGGATATCAAACGATATACAAATACTATGCAATATATATCAATCAATAAATATATATATTCGGTTTAATCTGATCCTTTGTAACAATTATAGTAGTATTTTTTTGTGATCTCATAATATATGTCAATCTGTTTTTATAGTTTTTGTACTTGTCCTCCTTATCCTTTGTTCGATGTTTGATAAATTCCCTGTAGAGCCTATTTTTCTTAGTGCAAGCTTTTTCCAGACCCTTGGGTCTTCTTATCTATTGTTCTTGTATTTTTTATTAATCGTGTCTTGTATTTCTGATTCTTCTTGTTTTTTGTTCTTGTATTTCTTATTATTCTTGTCTTGTGTTCTTGTATTTCTTATTATTTTGTCTTGTTGTGAAGAGGCTCATTGTAGACTCCTCGTGTACACCCTGTTAATCTTGTCTTGTGTTCTTGTATTATTCATATGTACTTGTAATCTTGTATTATTAATCTTGTCTTGTGTTCTCGTATTTCTTATGAATTTTGTCTTGTGTGCTTGTATTTCTTATTAATCTTGTGTTGTGTTCTTGTATTGTTAATCTGGTCTTGTGTTCTTGTATTTCTTATGAATCTTGTCTTGTGTTCTTGTATTTCTTATGAATCTTGTCTTGTGTTCTTGTATTTCTTATTCATTTTGTCTTATGTTCTTGTATTTCTTATGAATCTTGTCTTGTGATCTTGTATTTCTTATGAATCCTGTCTTGTGTTCTTGTATTTCTTATGAATCTTGTCTTGTGTTCTTGTATTTCAAGAACACAAGACACAAGACAGGATTCATAATAAATACAAGAACACAAGACAAGATTGTGTTGTCCGGTCCATGACTCAGCTTCCAGGAATGAGCCCGGATCACTCTGAAACTATACAATATTCACCACGGGATAACACGCAAACGTATACATGAAAGAACTAACTCTTTTTTACATGTTGGATGGGAGATAGTAACTGTCAAATGAGCCATAGTATTGTCTCCATAGCTATAATATATAAAATAGATATAGCTCTGCAAACATCGTGACGCACAGTCAGCGTGGCCCAGTGAGAACGGGATAAGGAAAATTAGCTGGCAGTGAATGAGTTAAGAAAAGCTCCATAGTTAAGTAGTTGACCATTAGAATCAAATAAGTCCTTTTAGAGGATAATGTTTCTGAACTGTTACTTTAATGTTGTAACGAACAGCACACGCGAACAATGACGTGTAAACAAAAAGAGAGATGAATCTGCATCTCAGAATAACAAAACAGGGAAAGCAAAGTGGAAAGAACACTGTCTCCAAAACACGTTCTTTGGCATATACGTCAAACGACGGAGATGTATACAAACACAACAATATAATCTAAACTTTCAACAGTGAATGCAAACGGAAATCAAAGTGACATGATAATAAGGAATAGTAGCGATCGTACTTATCCTCCTATGGCAAGGAGCGATAAGACTTACTCACAATGGTGTACTCACGGGTAGGTTCAGTGATTAACTGACTGAATAGTAACCAGGAAGAGCATATAAAGCCAACCTAACTAGGCACACCAGGTACCAATGAGTGCAATCAGGACAGATAGACAGGTTAATACCCTCAGGTAACACTTTGCTCCCAGAGGAGAGCAAAACCCCAAATGTTACAGTTACCCCCCCCTGACTAATGGCACCTGGCCGGTATTGCACTCTCGGGGTCTCAGTATGGCTTTTAACAGTAACATAGAGGTCCATGAGACTGCATAGAATATTAAATTAAAAATATATATACGTGATTGGCACTCAACGGTTGGCGAGCAAACACGTATATATACGTGAATGGCCCAGAATGAGTTAAGGATCAAATGTTCTCTATCAAGTTCAAAGAATTTAGCCTATGTAATCATGTAATCAAATCCATACCCAATGTATTAGAATACAGAATACACGAGGTTCCTAGATCTGTGTGCATTCTGTATATAAATGTTATTTATATTATGAGCAACAAATGCACAAATAGACACATTAGAGAATCTCTACAATACTAGGAAAATAATACCACATGGAAATATTTTTGGAACTCTCATTTTACAGACGTTAACTGATGCAATGCATGGCTGCCCCCCGGAGCAAATGGCCCTGAGCCATCGTCTTGTATCTCATCCTGTATATACCAATGCTTGCAGTAGTTCTTAGTTCTATTTACTACTTAATTTCACAATTCTCTTATATACTTTGATTCTATTGTCACCATGTATGCTCCAACTCCACCCACTACAAATACGGGAACTCTCTAACCCGGATGACGACCAACCACCTCAAACTGAACCTAAGCAAAACAGAATTGCTCCACCTGCCGGCCAAATCCTCCCCCCTGACCGACCTCTCCATCACAGTCGAGAATGCAGCTGTGACCGCGTCCCCGACCGCCAAGAACCTTGGTGTTGTCCTCGACGACCAGTTGAACTTCTCTGCTCACATCGCAGCGACAACCAGAACCTGCAGATTCCTCCTGAGCAACGTCAGAAGGATACGCCCCTTCCTGACAAAAGAAGCCACCCAACTCCTCGTCCAATCAACAGTCATCTCCCGCCTCGACTACTGCAACGCACTGCTAGCTGGCCTCCCGGCCACTGCCACCAAGCCTCTTCAACTCATTCAAAACGCAGCGGCCCGCCTGATCTCAAACCTACCGAAGTCGGCCCATGTCACCCCACTTCTTAGGGACCTGCACTGGCTCCCCATTGCTACACGTATCCGCTTCAAGGCCCTCGACCTAGCATACCGTGCGGCAAAGGGAACCGCTCCCGCCTACCTCCGGTCAATGGTCTCTAACTACACACCCTCAAGACCCCTACGCTCTGCATCTTCTGGCCGCCTCAGACCTACTCCTATCCAAGCTCCCGGAGGGTCATCAAAGAGAAGCCGCCTATTCTCAGTCCTTGCCCCACAATGGTGGAATGAACTACCCATCCCAGTTAGGACAGCCGAATCCCGTCCAATCTTTCGCCGTCGACTAAAGACTCACTTCTTCAACCATTATCTGAAATGATTAAAAAAAAAATAATCTAACCCTGACTAACCTTACTGTCATGCACTTGTCCTAATAAACTAACCTACACTGTAACACGCAACACTTTGATGAACATTGTTACTCAGCTGATAGAGTTGTACCCTTCTTGCTGTCTTGTCGTACAGAACTTGTAAGTCGCTTTGGATAAAAGCGTCAGCTAAATGACTAAATGTAAATGTAAAATGTAACCCCTGCCCCCATCTCCCCATCTCTCTGAGTGGTTGTCTCGTAGTGTTGGCCAAGGTGGTGGATGTCTCGGGGTGATGGCCAAGATCGCAGTGACTGTTCTACCCCCACATTGGTTATGTGCACCATTGAGGTCATGGATCAGCCTCATACCATCTTCTGTCCGACCTACAACGTCTAAACCATGCCTGTTCTAGTTCATTGCTGGGTTAAGTACTTATATTCTCTTCACATATATGCTTACTACATGTATCTATTCTATTCACATATATGCTTACTACATGTATCTATTGCTATGTCCGCCCACCACAAACACGCAAACTGTCTAACGCCTGTCCCCGTCTCCCTGTCTCTCTGTGGGTGGATGTCTTGTGGTGATGACCAAGGTGGTGGATGCCCCATGGTGATGACCAAGGTGGTGGATGCCCCATGGTGATGGCCAAGATGATGTGATCCTCTCTATGTCGCCCCGTACTTCAAATGGATCCGAAAGGAATACATACTCATGTGCAAACGGAATATGACTCTGATATTTTGAGCTCCGAGCCTTGACATTTAGCCTTCATCCTATTTTCACACTAGCGCTCGTCTCCCTATGCTTTCTATTTTGTTGTTGTTGTTTTTAGCTCTATTCTATTTAAATCTTTCAAAACATTTCTTGTGTACCCCAGTTGCTATTGCATGTAGATATTTGTGTTTTATTACACGTATATGTGTACATATACATACCACCAACTATTTTGCCTGTTTTATTCTCCACCCATCGATCATCCATACTGTAGCAACACTATATCACCGACATCCAAGAAGGGGGATCCCCCTTGAACGGCCCTTCTAAGGTTTCTCTCCTTTACATTGCCTGTGGTGCTTTTTTCCTATTTCTAGGTTTTTTGTGAGTTTTTCCTTACCTTCGCTGGGGTATGTCTGGGAGTGTTGTTTTGGATTTCATGATGGGTTTTTTGTTGATTTATTGTGATGTTTCTTCTTGACTTTAAAGAAGACTTGTCCAGCCCATGGGGACATTAACGTGTGATTGCGGGCTCTACAAATACATTTGATTTGATTTTGATTTATGGCTTGTTCCTTTTAGATTCTTCATCACAAATATCCAACAAACATGTATATTTCAAGATGATTATTCCTGCCAGTCATTAGGCTAGATATAAAAATTATCTACAATTGATAATTGTACTAATTATCTAATTGTGCTAAAATTTGATGTTTTTACTAATATTTAGTTATCTTAATGCCAGATGTATGTAGTTAGGTAGTTACTAGCATGTTATAAATGTTACGACTGGATTCCTCATCCTTGTAGGGTGTAGGATCCAGCCACCAGAATGTGGTGGTAGGATTAGCCACCAGAATCAAGATCTTAGGTGGTCTAGAACCTGAGTTACTGGTCAAATAACAGCAGGTGGCGGGACATTTGGGAAAATGGTTGCCATGGTACCGGTGGATCAAATATTGCACCTATCTACTGGGCTAATAGTAGTAGTAGCATAGTAAGTTATATAATAGTAAAAGACAGGTTTTTTTTTTAATTATTATTATTTATTCTTTTATTCAGGTATTGATTGAAGAAGTGTGTCTTTAGTCGACGGTGGAAACTTGGGTGTATTTCAGCGGTCCTGATTGTGGTGGGAAGTTTGTTCCATCATAGTGGAGCCTGGGCCTAGAAGAGCTTGCTTTGTAACGATGACCCCAAATAGGAGTGGGTCTCAGGCAGCCAGAGGATGCAGAGCGTAGGGATCTTGAGGGTGTGGAGTTAGAGACCATTGCCCGGAGGTAGGAGGGATGCCAGGCCCTTCATAGAATGCCAGGTCAAGAAGCTTGAAGTATATTTGATATTTAATATCATATAATATAATGTATATGATGATGATGGTATATTATGATAATATAATTTTTATATAATATTATATAAAAATATAATTTGTCCTAAAATTTACCAGACATTCAGCACCTTCTTGAGATCACGTGTACAAAAAGATATATAGCCTATAAATTACCTTATTATGACCAAGTCCCACATCTATGGATCGTGCAAAATGTCCCCTTTCTAATGGCAGAGTTCAATCTGGATTTAGTATCACCAGGCGCCCCTGACAGTGCAGCAAAAACCGTAAATGAAATCTACTGTAAGTACAGTTACTTTTTTATAATGTAAATTTGTCCGTAATTTTTCATCAGATTGCAATGAATGCATTTTGCTAGACATTCACATAAAGGTAGATAAACTAACTGTGTTCTGTTTTATGGCAATAACGTTGAGTTTTGTGGGATATGATCCTGAAAAATAAGAGAAAGAAAAAAGTCATGCTAGAAGTCAGATGATTGACAGGGGCTGGCATGAGCTGGGAAGTATAGTTGATTCGAAAGCCCATCAAACGCCCTGGGTCTTTCAAAAGACTACACTCAAGTTAGGTTGCGCCAAATCCTTGCACCAATAATAGCCTTTTTCCGACTCGATGCCCTGAGATCTCTATAAACTCATATTTCACTAATAACACTTCAAATCATTGGTAAACAAACGTAGTGCTGAAAATATACACGTTGACTGCTGTTTTGACTGGGTTAGGGTCTTTACTCTTGGCTACATTTGAAAAAAGAAAATAGTGGTGGGACTCGATAAAAAACTTTAATCGAATTAATTTGAGACTTTATAGTTAATTAATCTAAATTAATCACATTTGAATCGTATATCAATATTTGATGTGAAAAGCAACATTTTTCTATTCAAATACATTTTATTATACGAGTGAAACAATGAATATACATTATACATACGTTTAAGCAGCAAAATCCTGTATTAGCTACTATACACACCCAGATCAATGCAATTTTTAACAAAGTGCAGCAATTTTAGGAATAATATATATATATATATAGCGCAAAGGACCTTTTGTAAACTCAAGCACTTTCGAGGTAAAAGTAAAACACAGTACTTTCAAGTACATTCCACAACAGTTGACCATTGAAAAAAATAACTCTTGATTGATCTAAATTTCTCTTATTTTTTTATGAACAAACCAGAAGAAAAAAAGTTATTTGCGATGTATTATACTTTATACTTATAGCACATGCATGAGTCTGGTCTCCTTTGAAATGTAACATTCTTACACAATAAAAAAAAAACTCCTTCCGATTAAATGCATCAATTCTTTTTACTTTTAATTCTTTCTGTAGTTAATTAATCGAAATGAATGCGATAAAGTCCCAGCCCTAAAAAAAACACAACATTAATTCATACATTCTGTAGAGATGGATTTATGGCGTGATATCAATCTCATACCAGTCCTGGACCGCTCGGGCTTTAAGAGGTTAAATGATTTTCTTATTGTATTAAACACAAAGAAAACAAAAGTAATGATCATTGAAGAAATCTCTAAAAATCGCTAAAAAATAACAACATTCCTCTCCCCCAGCGACCAGGCTCATGTCGGGCAATTTATGTTGCGCTATTGGTTGAGGGGCGCAACATAAATAAATGTATCTTATCATATCATATCATATCAAATGGGCATAAAACGGGCTCTTTAACTGGACCTCTATGTTGTCAGCAAGTTTCATGACCCGGGTGTCGATCTGAAAGTGTTTTTTCTTAAAGGGGAACTATTTTACTATTTCTTTCACTATTTGGGCACTTTTACACAATTCCTGTGAGTCTATGGAACACCTCTGTAATATATATATATTTTTTTATTCATTGTTTTGTATTTCTAATCAAGTCCTCAAAAACAGCATTTTTCTACCTCAAGATCTCGAGCCGTTTTGAGCCTGGGCTGCAGGTCCGGTCCAGCCACTGTGTGCAGCTCATCTTCTATCTCAACATTAACATGAGCCTGGGCTGCAGGTCCGGTCCAGCCACTGTGTGCAGCTCATCTTCTATCTCAACATTAACATGAGCCTGGGCTGCAGGTCCGGTCCAGCCACTGTGTGCAGCTCATCTTCTATCTCAACATTAACATGAGCCTGGGCTGCAGGTCCGGTCCAGCCACTGTGTGCAGCTCATCTTCTATCTCAACATTAACATGAGCCTGGGCTGCAGGTCCGGTCCAGCCACTGTGTGCAGCTCATCTTCTATCTCAACATTAACATGAGCCTGGGCTGCAGGTCCGGTCCAGCCACTGTGTGCAGCTCATCTTCTATCTCAACATTAACATGAGCCTGGGCTTCAGGTCCGGTCCAGCCACTGTGTGCAGCTCATCTTCTATCTCAACATTAACATGAGCCTGGGCTGCAGGTCCGGTCCAGCCACTGTGTGCAGCTCATCTTCTATCTCAACATTAACATGAGCCTGGGCTGCAGGTCCGGTCCAGCCACTGTGTGCAGCTCATCTTCTATCTCAACATTAACATGAGCCTGGGCTGCAGGTCCGGTCCAGCCACTGTGTGCAGCTCATCTTCTATCTCCACATTAACATGAGCCTGGGCTGCAGGTCCGGTCCAGCCACTGTGTGCAGCTCATCTTCTATCTCAACATTAACATGAGCCTGGGCTGCAGGTCCGGTCCAGCCACTGTGTGCAGCTCATCTTCTATCTCAACATTAACATGAGCCTGGGCTGCAGGTCCGGTCCAGCCACTGTGTGCAGCTCATCTTCTATCTCAACATTAACATGAGCCTGGGCTGCAGGTCCGGTCCAGCCACTGTGTGCAGCTCATCTTCTATCTCAACATTAACATGAGCCTGGGCTGCAGGTCCGGTCCAGCCACTGTGTGCAGCTCATCTTCTATCTCAACATTAACATGAGCCTGGGCTGCAGGTCCGGTCCAGCCACTGTGTGCAGCTCATCTTCTATCTCAACATTAACATGAGCCTGGGCTTCAGGTCCGGTCCAGCCACTGTGTGCAGCTCATCTTCTATCTCAACATTAACATGAGCCTGGGCTGCAGGTCCGGTCCAGCCACTGTGTGCAGCTCATCTTCTATCTCAACATTAACATGAGCCTGGGCTGCAGGTCCGGTCCAGCCACTGTGTGCAGCTCATCTTCTATCTCAACATTAACATGAGCCTGGGCTGCAGGTCCGGTCCAGCCACTGTGTGCAGCTCATCTTCTATCTCAACATTATCATGCAGCGGTGTCTCTCTGACATCACATATCGCGCACATTTTCAAATGACTCAGTTCAGTGAGGGTGAATATTGTGAGAGGAGAATTGGAAGAATGCGCCAATATAAGAATTTTGAGACATAGATCATATTAATATAAGTTCACATAGCTAGGAAACAATGCTAAACACTCAAAAAGGCCATTTATAAGATAGTTCCCCTTTAAGTCCTTGATTAATCGTCCTATTTTACTTTGACATTACATATTGCTGCTGTGTGAGACAGCAGTAAAGGCCACTTGTTTTCACTGACAAGAGCTTTATTGAGATGACTTTTGGAAACTGACAAACGATAACATAACTTCTTCATTTCAGTTGTGGCATTTGTAAAATCATACCCCACTCCATGACGTGGTCTGTTTACATAGTAACATCATAATGGAACAAGGCAACCACAGTCTTAGAAATAAACACAGTTCAACAGATGACTCATATTATTGATAATGAGTTTATTGACAGGAGGAAGAGTGCTCTATGGGGTCAAGAAGAGGCCTGAACAAACACACTGTCTTCACTGAAGCCAGTGACCATGTGGTCAGTGTGGTCACATAGGATAGAGCAGGAAGCCAGTGAACATGTTGTGGTCAGTGTGGTCACATAGGATAGAGCAGGAAGCCAGTGACCATGTTGTGGTCAGTGTGGTCACATAGGATAGAGCAGGAAGCCAGTGACCATGTGGTCAGTGTGGTCACATAGGATAGAGCAGGAAGCCAGTGAACATGTTCTGGTTGTCTGAGTCATCATAAAGCTTGTAACGACCTGGTATACGCATGGACACAATGTCCCCCTCCTCCAGCTCTAGGATGATGCCACTAGTTATGTGTTCCCAGCCTCCATCATTATTGTATTCACTCAGCCAAAAGATTCTCTCTTCATTTTTATACATCATGATGTGCATGTTCCCCCCTGATCTAAGGTCAGCTGCAGTAAATGTGAAGCTGTAGGCTCCTCCCACTGGGGCCGTGAAGACGCCTGTAAGACACGGGGGGGGGGGGGGGGGGGGGGGCACACAGGGAATCAGAAACAACAACAACATTGTGAAAATAAAAATGTGTGATTATTTGAAATGAGGACTGTGTAGACTCAACCGTGCACCAGCAGCTACACCGGGAATACACTATTTAGTGGTTGAGTCTACATGGTCCTCATTTTAAATGATCCACAATCTTAGTTCATATTGATTTGTGAAGAACTTTTCAAAAACAAAGTTAATTAATGTGTGCTGCTATAAAGGGAAAACAATGGTTTATCAGAATGGACATTTTAAATGTTTTAACCCTTTCACTGCCACACGACAGAAGGTTAGCCCTTTACTATCACACAACCGACGGTGATGCTCCATCATTAGCGTCATTAGCTCCGCATTTGCGGAGCTAATGACGCTAATGATGGAGCATCGCCCTCGGTTGTGTGATAGTAAAGGGCTAACCTTCTGTATTGTCACATTGAAATCGGTTAACCGGCTGTCGTGTGGCAGTGAAAGGGTTAATAAACATAAAAACATTACTAACTCTTTATGGTAGAATTATTTTTCTTTAGTTTTTTGTTTGAGTTTTCCTGAAAATAAGCGTGTTGTTTTCATGAGGTAGTTGCTGTATTGAAACAACATGATCACAGCTCCTACCTGTGGTTTGGTCGTAGGCCCTGCCGATGTTGGTGAAGACTCTGGTGTAGCGCAGGGTGGTATCAACACCGAAGAAGGGTCCTACTTGTCCAGAGTCAGTGAGACCAGCAGAGAAGGCCACCTTTGGTTGGTCTGTCAACACACAAGTGGATCAACATTTCTTAATTGACTAAATATAACATATATAATATAACAATATAATAATATAACACCCCTTCCTTTCTTTTTGGATGATTGGATAACTCACCAGGAACTCCATGCATGTCCTCAAACTGCACCACCCAACCACATCTTTCTTTTTGTTGTACTCTATCCAGTGCATGTGGGATGAATTTATGATTCAACACCAAGCCTAGCATGTTTGCTGCCCAATAATACTTTGTTATGTCAAGTTCCAACAACTTAGAAAGATACTGTTCAAACTCCACCATATTTCACATAGAATTATCTACAGTAACTCACCTGCAAGCTCTGTCTTCAGATCCTCCACTTGTTTTTTCTCGCTGGCACTCAGTCTGACTCCCACGGTGGACAGCTGATCTGCCGCCAGAGCTGAAATCATGACAACATGCACTTATTCACTGCATGAAGAAACACCTTGTTTTATGTTATGTGTTGTTAATTTAGTCAAATATGACTTATGTCTTAATGTTTTGAGATTGAAGTGTTCTATAAATAAACATTTTATATCACCTCAAAACCTGGATCACCAAAGGCCAGGTGTGTGTGTGTGTGTGTGTGTGTGTGTGTGTGTGTGTGTGTGTGTGTGTGTGTGTGTGTGTGTGTGTGTGTGTGTGTGTGTGTGTGTGTGTGTGTGTGTGTGTGTGTGTGTGTGTGTGTGTGTGTGGTATGCTGGGAATTTGGCCATATAGTAATCTTTTGTCGGATCTTCAAACAGAACCTGCCAGCAGTCGGCCACAGGACAAGTAATGGACCCTCTTGTCGCTGTTGATATTATTTAATTCTCTTCCTTAACACTTTGAATGCCAGCCACGACATAACACGTGTTAGCAGCCCGCCCCCTGAATGCCCAGCACGATAATTAGCGTGACATTTTTTTTATTAGCGATCTGAATTCATATTTCATCAACGAGTCTACCGTTGGGAAACTAGCCCCACCAGGAGCTCAGATGTGAAAAAAGCGCCCCCTATCGTCTCCCAGATGGTAATGCACCCTTTTGGAATGGACTCAATGAAAATGGATGAGAAAACAAAAATCCGGAATCCACATTTTACTTCTCACGCATGTAACCGGAGATGATCCCAGTCATTGTGGAACCTCAGAACAGAGTGTAATATGTATTTACAGTATACAGCGTTGGATCAATAAAAGGATCGATTTTTGGAATGGCGATCAGGAATTGGAATAATCTTTTTGGATACCATCTGATCTCAGGTAAGGAATCTATTTTATCAGTCTTAGGATAATCAGACCTGTTTTCACGGAGATATAAGCTTTTCCCCTATGTTTGATATGGCTGTTTGGCTGTGCGAGCGATCAGGAAATATATCAGAACAGATATCAGATCGCGGCCCCAGCGTGCATACGTACACATATACTATCGATAATCTAGCGTTTATTTGAAAACGATTCATAAATAGGCCGAAAAATGAGAACGTTTTTAGTATATTCTAGAATATTCCGTTTATTATGGAATATTTTTATTTTCCTTGAAAACGAGGGCTTTTCAAGGTGCTATAAAACGGAAATGAACCGATCCGCTTCGACAATGTTGACTGGAAAATGAGTCATTGATAAGCGACGGGCAGATTAGACACATAATTTAAAACATAGATTAGGCGATATTAACGCTAACATTGAAGTGGATGCTGGGCATTCAAACTTTATCTTGCTCTAGTGATTCTGATAATAAAAAGAACACGCATTTTGAGAAGAGCAACCACATCTCCGTCTCCTTATTACCTTCTACTATTGGAACTCAACTCCTACCTTGAATCGTAACATGTGTGTAGATTAATCTAGTATAATTTTACTAATTTCAATTGTATTCCATACATAGCTGTTTCCTTTTTGTTATGGGGGAGCAAGACCCCGCTCCCCCAAATACTGCATTCATAAGGTTAACAGCTATTATTGATAATATTACCTGCATTCCCTTTCTTCAGATCCTCCACTTCACTCTCACTGGCAGTCACTCTGCTGTTCAGATCCTCCACTTCACTCTCACTGGCAGTCACTCTGCTGTTCAGATCCTCCACTTCACTCTCACTGGCAGTCAGTCTGCTGTTCAGATCCTCCACTTCACTCTCACTGGCAGTCACTCTGCTGTTCAGATCCTCCACTTCACTCTCACTGGCAGTCACTCTGCTGTTCAGATCCTCCACTTTACTCTCACTGGCAGTCAGTCTGCTGTTCAGATCCTCCACTTCACTCTCACTGGCAGTCAGTCTGCTGTTCAGATCCTCCACTTTACTCTCACTGGCAGTCAGTCTGCTGTTCAGATCCTCCACTTCACTCTCACTGGCAGTCACTCTGCTGTTCAGATCCTCCACTTCACTCTCACTGGCAGTCAGTCTGGCAGTCAGGGCTGGAGAGGAATACATTAAACACAACGTATTACATATCAAACTCACATGTTGAGGTCAGGAACATATTACCACAAATAAGTTAAGTTGTACTTTATTATTCCTGTGGGGAAATAGTAATGCATGTTGACCCATCCTAACCACTTAAGAGCAGTGGGCAGCCGCAGGCAGGGGCCCGGGGACCAACTCACATTGTAATCCCAGTACCTTGGTCAAGGCCAATGGCAACCTACAGTAGCTTGTATGTCTTTTGATGTGGGAGGAAACCAGAACACCCAAAGGAATCCCTTGCAAACATGGGGAGAACATGCAAACTCCACCATGCTGCCATGTTTTTTTTCATGACAGTCAACACATCTCTCCCCCCCTTTTTTTACCACTAACAGTTAGCAGGTTTTTTAGGTACCTTTTCTCAGAAATGATTTTCAGCTATCTTTAAGTAAAGTAGCTATTCCAGTGTTGACAGGCTTTTTCACATATTCCTTATTGATTCCTTTTAAATGAATAACATGCTGTTATATATTTCAATATTCAGAATCTACTGTCTCAATAAAGAACCTTCTCTCCTGTGTCTCCCCTACTCTGTCCACTTTTCTTAAAAACTAAATAAATCAATACATTCTTAAACCGTTCTTTATACAATCTTTATACAAACAAATCCTGTCTTTTCTGCACCCCTCATGATGAGCCTCATATGTAGGTTTACTACCTGCATTCTCCTTTGCCATCTCTTCTTGAAGTTCAGTGACCAGGTCTCTCTGCTCCCTGGCCTCTCCCTCCGTGTTCCTCAGCTGGGATCTCAGGCTGTAGACCATGTTTCTCAGACCCTTCAGTTCAGTCCACAGGTCGGGGTGTTGGTGGTGTCCTGGTGTCAAAAGAAGAAACAGAGGGTGGGGAGGCACATTACCCTGACATTAGCAGAGCATTAACATTCGTTTTAGAATTACATTTAAAGGGGACATGCATTATAAATGGCTTTTTTCTGTGTTTAGCATGGTTTTATAGTATTACAGGTTAGTATCATTGGGTCTCATTCTCCAACATTTTTCAACGAGTTCTCTTGGAAGACTTATCTTGGAACCGACTGAGACAGAATCAATGACAAGTTCACTCTGAGTCCCGAAGGTGCTGGTAATATGTTTTAAGTGGCTCAAACGGTCGCACCTGTGATATGATCTGATATCTGCTTGGAGAATGGCATTATGTCTTAAACTCGAAAGCGCGTCCCCGTTCAGGGCATTTGCATACAAAACAACGCCTCCAGAGCTCCTTATAAGGCAAAGTAATGACGCAGCTGTGTGGAAATGGATGCGGAAGTGCCTTGCGAGTCTTGCGCGACCCATCGAAATGAGATTAGATTAATGTATTGTCATCATATTACAGCTCGTGGTACACCTGCCGCAGCGTGCACGCACACACACACACACGCACACACACACACACGCACAGTATACTGTAGCCTACGGCGTAATGAATGAAGGCAGTATAGGCTTATTATTCCATTAATGCCTACGGCGTAATGAATGAACGCAGTATAGGCTTATTATTCCATTAATGACTTGTTGCATTAGGATTTAGTAGATACTATATACTCTGCCCTACGTACAGTATAGGTACAGTCTGTACTTATACTGTACGTAGGGCAGAGGCAGAGCATATATATAGTATCTACTAAATCCTAATGAAATAAGTAACTAGAATATATTAAGCCTATACTGTTCATTAGACACGTAGGCCATACTGGCGCACACAAGACTCGTTATGGAATATTAATGTAGTCTATTTCCATGCGATTAGCTTTAGTTCTTATTTATTTATTTATTTATTTATCCACTGTCCTTTCAGTGTTGGTGTATAGGCTATATAGTGTATTTCAATATACGTTTAATTGATTAATGATATATTCGAAGGAATGCAGGTTTATAGCTATATTAACCCCCTCCAATGTACAGTAAATGACCAAGTATGTTTTTGTCAATATTCCAATGTACAGTTTTGCTTGTACAGTTTAAGTCCCCCACCCACCCCTCCTACTCAACCCCCACCCCACCCAACCACCTCCAATGTACAGTCCCCCCCACCCACCTACCCAACCTCCTCCAACAGTTATATGTCAAATGTATATACTCTCTTTTCTGGACTCTTTTTGTATCACAAACAGTACTGTATTTGCAAATCTGGTATGTCATAAATGTATAGATGTAGCAGTACTGTCTATCTGTATGTCGTGTGTGTCATATTATGTTATGCTGAATTGAAAATGGGGGACCCTGATGTAAACAAGACGAAAGTCTTTCTCTGGTCTGCATCCCCTTAACAATTGTATGTAATTGAGCTGTACTGTACCCATTCTGCAATCTGTTAATAAAGTTTTCAATCAATCAATCAAACAAAGGTCTGTCCCATTGTATACCAATCAATGGGATATATTGCATGTTGAACTGCATTCTTTCAAATGTATATAATTAATCATTCAAACAGATGTGTAACAAATAAGAAATACAAATTCCATAATGGTGTTTGAATATCTGAGTAATTAAAGTAATTATACATTTGTCCAAAATAGCTGGTTCAGATATGGTTAAGCAGCTGCCCTGTGATCAGATGAATCCATATTATTTATTTTTCCGACATCAAATGCGTAATTTCTTATCGTACAAATATTGTCATATTTATTTTAATTATGATTTAGTAATTAATTCCAAGGAGGCCTGTAGCGTTAACATGAAGGAATCACTATGAGAACACAGTCTGTCAAGTTAATAAAATGTTCAATTGGTCAATCAATCATAAGTGTGCTCCTCAGCACTCTTAAATCTGCTCTCAGCCACGCTCAAATCTGATCTCAGGAACATTTGGGGACTCACGCTACCAGCCCTAATATGTCTTAAATGGGCAGAAATCTGCCTAAGAGGAAATGTTTGGTCGTAAATTTGTTATGACCAAAAATGTCTTTAATTACTTAATAATTAAAATAAATATGACAATATTTGTACGATAAGAAATTACGCATTTGATGTCGGAAAAATAAATAATATGGATTAATCTGATCACAGGGCAGCTGGATTAACCATATCTGAACCAGCTATTTTGGACAAATGTATAATTACTTTAATTAATCAGATATTCAAACACAATTATGCAATTATTGTGAAATTATTGAAAATAATAATTATTTAAGCCTTCTGTGGAATTTGTATTTCTTATTTGTTACACATCTGTTTTAATGATTAATTATATACATTTGAAAGAATGCAGGTCAACATGCAATATATCCCATTGATTGGTATACAATGGGACAGACCTTTGTTTGATATAGCTATAAACCTGCATTCCTTCAAATATATCATTAATCAATTAAACTTATATTGAAATACACTATATAGCCTATACACCAACACTGAAATGACAGTGGATAAATAAATAAATAAGAACTAAAGCTAATCGCATGGAAATAGACTGCATTAATATTCCATAACAAGTCTTGTGTGCGCCAGTATGGCCTACGTGTCTAATGAACAGTATAGGCTTAATATATTCTAGTTACTTATTTCATTAGGATTTAGTAGATACTATATATATGCTCTGCCTCTGCCCTACATACAGTATACGTACAGACTGTACCTATACTGTACGTAGGGCAGAGCATATAGTATCTACTAAATCCTAATGCAACAAGTCATTAATGGAATAATAAGCCTATACTGCGTTCATGTTATGGTTTGTAACCGACCCCAAACGCAACGGCACAGAGAGAGTTGTTTCAGAGTTAGCCAAAAACAAGGGCGTCTTTATTCTTAGAGTCACAAGATTGAATTAGGTGGAGAACAGAACAAACGGGGAATCTGGCATGTGAAGAATGTTTGCGGCTCTGCAGATTCTCCCAGAAGGTGATGGTGAGGAGTTTGCTTGTGACGTCTGAGCCGCTCTGCAGATCCCCCCAGCATACACTCAGGGTGGAAACGGAGGGAGAGAGAGAAATCCCAGTTAGCTCAGCGCACAACAGAAACAGAGAGGTGACTGATCCAAACAAATATCCAAGTGACTTGATCTTCGGTGTGATACACACAGTTAGCAGAGTCCAGAGAAAAAACAATACGGTAATCCAAGGTGTAAATCCAACAACAAAAAATAGGTGAGAACAGTATAACAAAAACGGGATCTCTTCGGTGTTTAACAAACACACAAAAAACGAGTGATCCAAAAAGAACTGTTTCCAAAAACTCACCAGAGCGCAACGCGTAAAGCGGGCAGATAAACGAGGCGTAGCTTCGTACGGGGAATCAGGTTCTCCAACAGGGATACTTCACGAGAGTCCTGGGGAGCAACAGACAGCGACGGGAAAGAAAGGCAGATGCAGGGAATATTCAAAACGATCCAACATCGATATTAGGGGGAACAGAGTATATAAAGCCCTCTGGGGCGCTGATTAGAACACACAGCAGGTGCGTGATGGTAATTGATACTTGACTTAGAAGTGTGCGTTCGGCCACGGACCAATCATCACAGAATCCTCACAGAACCTTAAAGGAACGGAGCGTGGCGGGGAATGCAATTACTCAACAAAGTACCTTAAAGGAACGGAGCGTGTGGCCGGGAACGGACCAATCATCACAGTACTTTAAGAAGCCTGTGGTGGGGAAAGAACCAATCCTCACAGTACTCCCCCCTCCACGGGAGCCACCCGGCGACCCACTCGGCCCCGGCCTGCCCGGACGGGACCGAAGGAAGCCGGCGATCAGGGGCACTGGAGAGGGGGACAAAGACAGAGGACCGGCGAGGGAGGCCGGAGACGGGGACTGGGGCCCGACAGCGGAGGCCGGGCACGGGGACAGAGGACCGGCGAGGGAGGCCGGAGACAGGGACTGGGACCCGACAGCGGAGGCCGGGCACGGGGACAGAGGACCGGCGAGGGAGGCCGGAGACGGGGACTGGGGCCCGACAGCGGAGGCCGGGCACGGGGACAGAGGACCGGCGAGGGAGGCCGGAGACGGGGACTGGGACCCGGTGAGGGGGCTGGACGGCACCTGAAGACACTGGGCACGACAGGAGGAGCTCCACCCCTTGATGGTACCGGAGGACCAGGCGATGTGGGGCTCGTGCAGCGCGAGCCAGGGCCTGCCCAGGACCACAGGGACAAGAGGAGAGCTGGTGACGAAAAACTGGAGTCTCTCAACGTGGTTACCAGCAACGGTGAGAAGGACTGGACAGGTGCGTTGAGTGACGTCAGCCAGGCGGCGATGATCCAGCGCGAAGACCTCCAAGGGCCTCTCGAGGTCCTCAAGTGGAATGTTGGCCCGGGTGGCAAACCCAACGTCCATGAAACTCCCATCAGCACCAGAGTCCATGAGTGCACCCACCGTCGCCCGCTGGTCCGCCCAGGCTAGGGTGACGTCCGCCAGACGGTTAGGTGGTGCACGGGTGGGGGAACAGGAAAAACGGCTCACCAGGATCTCCCGGGGTCCCGGCGAGCCTGGTCTTCTTGGCCGGGTAGGGCAATTGGAGACACGGTGTCCATCCCGGCCACAGTAGAGGCAACGGCCGGACCTGAGCCTGGACTCCCGTTCGGCCGGGCTAAGGCGGTTGCATCCCAGCTGCATGGGTTCCTCCTCAGTCACGGCTCGGGAGGGAACAAACCCACCAGTCACGGAGGGGGCAGGACGGTCAGCACCGTAGAGGCGGCCGCCGGGAAAGGGAGCCCCTGAGCGGAGGTCGATGGCACAGTCGTAAGGCCGGTGAGGCGGAAAGACCTGAGCCCTGGACTCACTATGTCTTTAATATGTCTTGAATGGGCAGAAATCTGCCTAAGAGGAAATGTTTGGTCGTAAATTTGTTATGACCAAAAATGTCTTTAATTACTTAATAATTAAAATAAATATGACAATATTTGTACGATAAGAAATTACGCATTTGATGTCGGAAAAATAAATAATATGGATTAATCTGATCACAGGGCAGCTGGATTAACCATATCTGAACCAGCTATTTTGGACAAATGTATAATTACTTTAATTAATCAGATATTCAAACACAATTATGCAATTATTGTGAAATTATTGAAAATAATAATTATTTAAGCCTTCTGTGGAATTTGTATTTCTTATTTGTTACACATCTGTTTTAATGATTAATTATATACATTTGAAAGAATGCAGGTCAACATGCAATATATCCCATTGATTGGTATACAATGGGAAAGAACCTTTGTTTGATATAGCTATAAACCTGCATTCCTTCGAATATATCATTAATCAATTAAACTTATATTGAAATACACTATATAGCCTATACACCAACACTGAAATGACAGTGGATAAATAAATAAATAAGAACTAAAGCTAATCGCATGGAAATAGACTGCATTAATATTCCATAACAAGTCTTGTGTGCGCCAGTATGGCCTACGTGTCTAATGAACAGTATAGGCTTAATATATTCTAGTTACTTATTTCATTAGGATTTAGTAGATACTATATATATGCTCTGCCTCTGCCCTACATACAGTATACGTACAGACTGTACCTATACTGTACGTAGGGCAGAGCATATAGTATCTACTAAATCCTAATGCAACAAGTCATTAATGGAATAATAAGCCTATACTGCGTTCATGTTATGGTTTGTAACCGACCCCAAACGCAACGGCACAGTGAGAGTTGTTTCAGAGTTAGCCAAAAACAAGGGCGTCTTTATTCTTAGAGTCACAAGATTGAATTAGGTGGAGAACAGAACAAACGGGGAATCTGGCATGTGAAGAATGTTTGCGGCTCTGCAGATTATCCCAGAAGGTGATGGTGAGGAGTTTGCTTGTGACGTCTGAGCCGCTCTGCAGATCCCCCCAGCATACACTCAGGGTGGAAACGGAGGGAGAGAGAGAAATCCCAGTTAGCTCAGCGCACAACAGAAACAGAGAGGTGACTGATCCAAACAAATATCCAAGTGACTTGATCTTCGGTGTGATACACACAGTTAGCAGAGTCCAGAGAAAAAACATTACGGTAATCCAAGGTGTAAATCCAACAACAAAAAATAGGTGAGAACAGTATAACAAAAACGGGATCTCTTCGGTGTTTAACAAACACACAAAAAACGAGTGATCCAAAAAGAACTGTTTCCAAAAACTCACCAGAGCGCAACGCGTAAAGCGGGCAGATAAACGAGGCGTAGCTTCGTACGGGGAATCAGGTTCTCCAACAGGGATACTTCACGAGAGTCCTGGGGAGCAACAGACAGCGACGGGAAAGAAAGGCAGATGCAGGGAATATTCAAAACGATCCAACATCGATATTAGGGGGAACAGAGTATATAAAGCCCTCTGGGGCGCTGATTAGAACACACAGCAGGTGCGTGATGGTAATTGATACTTGACTTAGAAGTGTGCGTTCGGCCACGGACCAATCATCACAGAATCCTCACAGAACCTTAAAGGAACGGAGCGTGGCGGGGAATGCAATTACTCAACAAAGTACCTTAAAGGAACGGAGCGTGTGGCCGGGAACGGACCAATCATCACAGTACTTTAAGAAGCCTGTGGTGGGGAAAGAACCAATCCTCACAGTACTCCCCCCTCCACGGGAGCCACCCGGCGACCCACTCGGCCCCGGCCTGCCCGGACGGGACCGAAGGAAGCCGGCGATCAGGGGCACTGGAGAGGGGGACAAAGACAGAGGACCGGCGAGGGAGGCCGGAGACGGGGACTGGGGCCCGACAGCGGAGGCCGGGCACGGGGACAGAGGACCGGCGAGGGAGGCCGGAGACAGGGACTGGGACCCGACAGCGGAGGCCGGGCACGGGGACAGAGGACCGGCGAGGGAGGCCGGAGACGGGGACTGGGGCCCGACAGCGGAGGCCGGGCACGGGGACAGAGGACCGGCGAGGGAGGCCGGAGACGGGGACTGGGACCCGGTGAGGGGGCTGGACGGCACCTGAAGACACTGGGCACGACAGGAGGAGCTCCACCCCTTGATGGTACCGGAGGACCAGGCGATGTGGGGCTCGTGCAGCGCGAGCCAGGGCCTGCCCAGGACCACAGGGACAAGAGGAGAGCTGGTGACGAAAAACTGGAGTCTCTCAACGTGGTTACCAGCAACGGTGAGAAGGACTGGACAGGTGCGTTGAGTGACGTCAGCCAGGCGGCGATGATCCAGCGCGAAGACCTCCAAGGGCCTCTCGAGGTCCTCAAGTGGAATGTTGGCCCGGGTGGCAAACCCAACGTCCATGAAACTCCCATCAGCATCAGAGTCCATGAGTGCACCCACCGTCGCCCGCTGGTCCGCCCAGGCTAGGGTGACGTCCGCCAGACGGTTAGGTGGTGCACGGGTGGGGGAACAGGAAAAACGGCTCACCAGGATCTCCCGGGGTCCCGGCGAGCCTGGTCTTCTTGGCCGGGTAGGGCAATTGGAGACACGGTGTCCATCCCGGCCACAGTAGAGGCAACGGCCGGACCTGAGCCTGGACTCCCGTTCGGCCGGGCTAAAGCGGTTGCATCCCAGCTGCATGGGTTCCTCCTCAGTCACGGCTCGGGAGGGAACAAACCCACCAGTCACGGAGGGGGCAGGACGGTCAGCACCGTAGAGGCGGCCGCCGGGAAAGGGAGCCCCTGAGCGGAGGTCGATGGCACAGTCGTAAGGCCGGTGAGGCGGAAAGACCTGAGCCCTGGACTCACTGAAAACCTCCTCGAGGTCGTGGTACTCGGGGGGTACGTCTGGGGTACTGAAAACCTCCTCGAGGTCGTGGTCCTCGGGGAGTACGTCTGGAGTACTAAAAACCTCCTCGAGGTCGTGGTCCTCGGGGGGTACGTCTGGGGTACTGAAGACCTCCTCGAGGTCGTGGTACTCGGGGGGTACGTCTGAGGGTCCCTGTCGTGCTCGCTCACGCCTTCTCTCCCGGAGGCGTCCGTCGATGCGGATAGCGAGGCTGATCAGGCCCTCGAGAGAATCGGGCTCCTCTTGGGTCGCGAGCTGGTCCCTTACTGCGTCGTTGAGCCCCCTCAGGAAGGTGAGACGAAGCGCTTGTTCGTTCCAACCGCTCTCCGTTGCGGCCAGTCTGAACTCCAGCGCGTAGTCTCTGACACTGCCACTGTCCTGCCGGAAGGTGCCCAACCGAGCTCCTGGGTCCTGGCCACGGGCTGGGTGGTGAAAAACCCTGCGGAGCTCAGCCACGAAGTCTGGGTAGTAGAAACAGAAGTCTGCCCCCATTGCCCAGGAGGCAGTGACCCACTGGGCTGCCCGGCCTGAGAGCAAGTTAGTCATGTAAGCCACTCGGGCTCCCCTTGAAGTGAAACGACTGGGTTGATGACGAAAAACCAACTCACACTGCATGATGAATGTGGCACAATCCTCGAAGTTACCGTTGAACAACCGTGGTTCGGAGAGACGGGGCTCCCGAGGTGCGGGATCGGGAGGCGCGGGACCTGCCAGGGCTGCGGGTGATGCTCCGGCCGAGGCTCCTGAAGGAAGTGGGGTTACAAGCAAGGTGTTAACGGTTTCACTCAGCGCTTGTAAGTGGAGGAGAATACTAGACTGCTGGCTAGCCAGAGCCCCCAGGGACCCCTGAATAAGCAGGACCTGCTCTCGGAGTTCCTGTACAGCAGCCGCAGCCGCATCTAGCTGTAGGCTGTGTTCCTTGGTTGACTCTATCTGGACTGCCAATGCTGTGCTGACTCTCTCTGTGTCGGCTGGGGTCGTCATGGTTGGATCGTAATGTTATGGTTTGTAACCGACCCCAAACGCAACGGCACAGAGAGAGTTGTTTCAGAGTTAGCCAAAAACAAGGGCGTCTTTATTCTCAGAGTCACAAGATTGAATTAGGTGGAGAACAGAACAAACGGGGAATCTGGCATGTGAAGAATGTTTGCGGCTCTGCAGATTCTCCCAGAAGGTGATGGTGAGGAGTTTGCTTGTGACGTCTGAGCCGCTCTGCAGATCCCCCCAGCATACACTCAGGGTGGAAACGGAGGGAGAGAGAGAAATCCCAGTTAGCTCAGCGCACAACAGAAACAGAGAGGTGACTGATCCAAACAAATATCCAAGTGACTTGATCTTCGGTGTGATACACACAGTTAGCAGAGTCCAGAGAAAAAACAATACGGTAATCCAAGGTGTAAATCCAACAACAAAAAATAGGTGAGAACAGTATAACAAAAACGGGATCTCTTCGGTGTTTAACAAACACACAAAAAACGAGTGATCCAAAAAGAACTGTTTCCAAAAACTCACCAGAGCGCAACGCGTAAAGCGGGCAGATAAACGAGGCGTAGCTTCGTACGGGGAATCAGGTTCTCCAACAGGGATACTTCACGAGAGTCCTGGGGAGCAACAGACAGCGACGGGAAAGAAAGGCAGATGCAGGGAATATTCAAAACGATCCAACATCGATATTAGGGGGAACAGAGTATATAAAGCCCTCTGGGGCGCTGATTAGAACACACATCAGGTGCGTGATGGTAATTGATACTTGACTTAGAAGTGTGCATTCGACCACGGACCAATCATCACAGAATCCTCACAGAACCTTAAAGGAACGGAGCGTGGCAGGGAATGCAATTACTCAACAAAGTACCTTAAAGGAACGGAGCGTGTGGCCGGGAACGGACCAATCATCACAGTACTTTAAGAAGCCTGTGGTGGGAAAAGAACCAATCCTCACAGTTCATTCATTACGCCGTAGGCATTAATGGAATAATAAGCCTATACTGCGTTCATTCATTACGCCGTAGGCTACAGTATACTGCGCACATGTGTGTGTGTGTGTGTGTGTGTGTGTGTGTGTGCGCGCGCGCTGCGGCAGGTGTACCACGAGCTGTAATATGATGACAATACATTATTCTAATCTCATTTCGATGGGTCGCGCAAGACTCGCAAGGCACTTCCGCATCCATTTCCACACAGCTGCGTTATTACTTTGCCTTATAAGGAGCTCTGGATGCATTGTTTTGTATGCAAATGACCTGAACGGGGACGCACTTTCGAGTTTAAGACATAATGCCATTCCCCAAGCAGATATCAGATCATATCACAGGTGCGACCGTTTGAGCCACTTAAGACATATTACCAGCACGTTCGGGACTCAGAGTGAACTTGTCATTGATTCTGTCTCAGTCGGTTCCAAGATAAGTCTTCCAAGAGAACTCTTTGGAAATTTTGGGGGAATGAGACCCAATGGGTCTGTGTCTCTAATTACCATATTGACTCATCAGTCTAGTCTCGAGTTCACGAGATCCTCCCTCACTCAACTAAACTGTTCTGATTTGACGGTTTCCGTGACGTCGACATAGCACTGATTTGCATAACTAACGCCCCCCTATGGTTGTAGCGCACAGTGAAACCCGACACTTCCTCAAACGGGAGAGCCAGAGTGAGGGAGAGAGAGAGAGAGAGAGAGAGAGGGAGAAACAGATAGAGAGAGACAGGCTCATACGCTGCGTTTCTCTGAGCGATCTCTCCTCAGCTGTCTGCCCCGGCTTACACGCTCGAGTCGCGACAGAGCACACATACACACGCGCGTCACGCTGTCTCTCTCTCTCCCTCTCTCTGTCCCTCTCTCCCTGTCTCCCTCTCTCCCTCTATCTCTCCCTCGAGTCGGGAGCACTATAATATCACTGTAATATCTTTGCGCATGCTCCCACGCGCACGCCCGTATTCCGATCCGTACAATAATAATTACAGAGGTATATATTGACATTTGAAACAAGTTACCAATGCATTGTCCCATGGGATTATGCCCCCCCGTGGCGAAATTAATTAGTATCCCCCTCAATCTCTCTCTATCTCTCTCTGTGCAAGTCACAGACTGTGTGGATGACTGTCACTCAAAGTGCTTATGGGCGGAGCCAGGCCAACACAGCCTGAAATCCATTCCAAAGTGAGAAAGATTTGGCTTTTGAGTACTTAATTAGAAATATAAAACAATGATTATTTTTTAATAACAGCTTACAGATCTGTTCAATAGACTCACAGGAATTGTGTAAAGTTGCCCAAATAGTGCTAGGAATAGCAATGCATGTCCCCTTTAAGATAGGGTGCTTTGTCTGACCCCAGGGCCACATCACTGAAAGAGCAGGCATGTATGTGCCAAAGAACAACTGCAAGATTCAGTATGTTGTTTTTTTATATTCTCTATTTATTTATTATATATATGTATATATTTATTTATTTGTTTATTTATTTAATTTATGCATTTTACTATCGTGCTATAGTATTATGGTCGTTCTCTATACTGCTGTCTTTTATTTTCTGTTTTTTTAATACACATGTTTTTTTCTGTAATTTTTTTAAATTATTATTATTAATAATAATAATAATAATGATAGTAGTAGCTGTAGCTATAGTAGTAATATAGTAGTAGTAGTAGTAGTAGTAGTAGTAGTAGTAGTAGTAGTAGTAGTAGTAGTAGTAGTAGTAGTAGTAGTAGTAGTAGTAGTAGTAGTAGTAGTACTAGTAGTAGTAGTAGTAGTAGTAAGTAGTAGTAGTAGTAGTAGTAGTAGTAGTAGTAGTAGTAGTAGTAGTAGTAGTAGTAGTAGTAGTAGTAGTCAAGTCAAGTCAAGTAATTTATTTATATAGCACGTTTAAAGGCCCAAGAGCCAACCAAAGTGCTGTACAATCAAAGGTTAAAATCAATGTCCTAATATAAAATACACAAATACAAAAATACAAAAAGGCACAGCAGGACAAGACAGTACATTCAGAGAGTAGGACAGTAGGACAACACACGAATAGGGGAACACAAAGTACAGTAGCACACAGGGGACAGAGGAGCATAAGAAGATATACAAGAGGGAGGGGGCAGGATAAAATTACATGGGAGTGTGTGAGTTAGGGTGTGGGAGAATCAGGGTTTATTGAAGGCCAGGGAATAGAAGTGGGTTTTTAGACGGGCCTTAAATGTCTCCAGTGAGGGGGCAGATCGGATCTCCAGGGGAAGCTGGTTCCATAGCTTGGGCGCCACGGCCTTGAAGGAGCGATCGCCTCTCTTTTTGAGTCTGGTGCGGGGGGGGGACCAGCCGAGCCTGGTTGGAGGATCTGTAATTTTTTTTTTCTGTAATTTTTTTTTAATTATTATTATTAATAATAATAATAATAATAATGATAGTAGTAGCTGTAGCTATAGTAGTAGTAGTAGTAGTAGTAGTAGTAGTAGTAGTAGTAGTAGTAGTAGTAGTAGTAGTAGTAGTAGTAGTAGTAGTAGTAGTAGTAGTAGTAGTAGTAGTAGTAGTAGTAGCAGTTCTGCAGTAGTGGTAATAGTAGCAGCAGTTCTGTAGTAGTAGTAGTCAGGCCCGGACTGGCCATCGGGAGCACCGGGAGTTTTCCCGGTGGCCTGGCCTGCACAGATAAAAAAAATAAAAATTATTTAAAAAATATATATATATATATTTTTTGTTTATTATAATTTTTTATTTTTTTTGCCAGGCCATTGTTCCTAGTTGTGGCGGTGGCGCGGCACGATAGTTAGATAACCTAGGTGGGTGGGGAACAACCAGGATTGCTGTCTGCGACAGAGTAGGAGAACTATCTGACTCTCTCTCCCTCACACGGATCACACACACACAATGGAGCCGTGCTGCCGCTTGTGATTGGTGGAGGCGGGACCAGGCGATACAACTGATTGACAGCGGAGGCGGCGAATGGAATGGCAGATGGCACACTCCCACTTTTCTGAAAGGAGTTGTTAAATCTGACATTACAAAAAACAATATGTGGTGGTTATGATTGGGGCTGAAGTTGAATAAACAATTTATGAAAGAGAAAGTCAAAATAATTCCAAGATAATTCAAAGATTACACACCTTTGCCACATTGGCTACAAACATAATCACTGCAAAGTTATCAAAAAAATAAGAATCTGATCAGACACAAGGGTTAAGTTGTTGTTCCCTTTCTAATTTCCTCAAAAACATCTAGTCTAGTTAATGTGATCAATATTATTTGACAATTGATGCTTTTTGTTGGAAATTTCAGTCAGTGAGCTCATACTTTGAGCTAATTTTATAGTTAAAATGATTGAGACAACGCAATCTTCTGTCTTCGTTGTGCATGCATGCGTGTGCTCACCACACGCGATACATGTGTCACTATTCTGGCAGTGGCTACTGTTATTATAGTATTGTAATGAAAGGTCTGTTATTTAATGTTTGTGTAAAGGGCTATTTTAACTGTTGATGGGTAGTGCATCAGTAAAGTGAATATGGTATTGTGCTCTTGCTCTGTTTGAATAGGTGGAGAGAGTGGTTAACTGTATTATAATAGTAAATAGAAAAATATGTTGTGCTCTTTTCTTTTTGAAGGTGGAGAGAGTAGCATTGCTAGTGCCACAACAGTTTTATTTGAGGTTCATAACAGTACATTGTACTAAGCAATTGTTGGCTCATTAGTTATATTAGTCGTACTGGCGAATCACGTCCTGCGCTTCGCCATCGAGATATACCTCATCTCCAGTACCTAGTGTACTCCATCAACGAATAAAACAAATACACCCAGCACCTGCCAGGCCCCGCCCTAGTGACGTACTATATAGCACTAGGCGTGGTCACCACTCGCTCTTCCTCTATTTTCGTTTCCATCATAGCGGATGCTTGCACCCTTTGCAACTAGTTGTTATGAAAAGTTTAGAGAAATTACGCAATATTGAGTGCTTACCGGAGATTTGCCTACCCCTGGAATCTTCGGCATGTTCTGACGTGGGTTCTGCCGTTCTGCGACTCTGCAGGAGGATGCATTTCGATGCATCTCAGCGTCGAGTCTGTAGTCTCCTCGTTTTGTTGACAGCAGACAGAGGGACGGCGTGTGAGGTGTAGCTATTGAGCTACCTCACACAAGGTAGGACCTGCGCCACTAGGCATTATCGCTGGTGTTAGTATTGCTGCGTGTTGTTTTGTTAGACAACCGAGTGGTATATCGGCGCCAGGGGCAGGATGTTTGGGGAAACGTCCCTCTGAGTTGGACGTTCCCAGGCTGTCCTGGAGCGCGCTGCTAATACTAAATGCTATAATGCTGGGTCACTGTTCTACTGTTCCCCACTGTGGGATGTTACTAGGCATGACAATGCTGGCGTTTGTGATGTTGCTCGAGTTGTCCCGGGAGACAACCGAGTTGTGTATTGGCGCAAGCGGCGGGATATCTGGGTAAACGTTGTTGTTTTCCCCGTTATCCTGGAGTGATAGTTTTTAGTTCATTGATGTCGAATATCTTAAGTCATAATGTCTGGTAATCTAAAGGCCATAATGTAGAATATGCCTAATGGCGTCTGTGTGTCTGCATTCTCCCTCCCTGCATTGGCGTGACCTGCTGACCTCGTGGCTGTCTCCTTCCACACACACCCATTAACACACACACAGGGCTCCCTGTACATCCTGATCACGCGCCTCACACACACACATCCTCCTCTTCTGACGCGCACACGCACACACACTCACGTACACACACACACACACATCGCTCACCCACACTTACAAACACATACACACAGTTACACACCAACTGTTATGAGAACTGTCATGTATATCACGACCCATTAGATGGATGTTAACCAGATGGCCCCCTTAGAAAACATCCATTAACTCTTGCACTTAGACACACACACCACACAGCCTAGCACACACACACCACACACACACACATGCATACACACACAGATACATACACACACACACCCCTCCCCTTCTCTCTCCGTCCAAGAGGGTATAAATGACATGTAATGTGATGAATTATTTCTTCTACTGGTGGTGCGAGAGGCTGAGCCCATGGGCTGCAGGAGGAGAGTGCTCTTCTTCTCTGTGTGATGAAATAAAAGCTCCGTTTGAAATACTCTGTCGTTCCGCGAATCTTTTGGTCGACTGGTCCATGACCATATCAATTCAAGAACTCACGAGGGACAGGTTATCCCTTTCAAATGGAGGTTCCAGTGAGAATTGATGTGGGCCAGCCGCAACCAAGGACGGAACGAGGAATGGAGACACAGAGGAGAAGACGATGCAGAAGATCCAGACATTCACACCAGCTGTCTGCAGCGCGTCTGAACCAGGGATGAGATACCAACAGCAGCCCCTCAGACGTCCGTGACGAGAGCACCAGACCACCAGACGACCAGGTGACAGGCAGGAGGAGACGGAGGACAGGCCAGGATGAAGAGAGGCAGACTGGAGGAGATGGCAGCTGAGCAGCAGAGGCCGGTGATGAACACCGCAGCCAGGCACCGCAGATCATCTACGGCACGCAGATCATCTACGACAGGAGGAGAGGTGGCAGCAGGAGAGACACTGAGCTGAGCTGGAGTGACGGTGGGCCAGCTGAGGAGAGGTGGAGAGGACAGTCCAGAGACACTGAGGAGGCAGCAGACCAGAGGAGACACTTTTGTCTAGGGGACCGCACCTGGAACGGTGACCAACTCAGGAGGAGGCCCTTGCCCTCTAGGAGACGGGGCCGACCCAGGATGGGCGGTGTACTGTAACAGAGGGAAGGTAGCGCCCTGATGGACGTTGCGTGTGCCTGAGTAAGGGGGGTCCCACAGGGGTTACGGGTATCGTCTGGAAAAGTTGCAAATCTGTGTTTCTCTCTTTCTTCTCTCTCTCTCTCCCGCTCCCCCCTCCCTCCCTCTATCTCTCTCTCTCTCCTCTCTTGGAGTTGTTCATCTCATCTGGTTTAGGTGTGATGCGTGTAATGAGGTGACAATCGACGGGTACAGATCCATCAATGAACTGTTGTGTTGACGTATTGATTTAACGTCAAAAGGGGGGTTGATAGTTTTTTAGTTCATTGATGTCGAATATCTTAAGTTGATAGGTTCATCAGTTCATAATGTCTGGTAATCTAAAGGCCATAATGTAGAATATGCCTAATGGCGTCTGTGTGTCTGAATTCTCCCTCCCTGCATTGGCGTGACCTGCTGACCTCGTGGCTGTCTCCTTCCACACACACCCATTAACACACACACAGGGCTCCCTGTACATCCTGATCACGCGCCTCACACACACACATCCTCCTCTTCTGACGCGCACACGCACACACACTCATGTACACACACACACATCGCTCACCCACACTTACAAACACATACACACAGTTACACACCAACTGTTATGAGAACTGTCATGTATATCACGAACCATTAGATGGATGTTAACCAGATGGCCCCCTTAGAAAACATCCATTAACTCTTGCACTTAGACACACACACCACAGAGCCTAGCACACACACATCACACACACACATGCATACACACACAGATACATACACACACACACCCCTCCCCTTCTCTCTCCGTCCAAGAGGGTATAAATGACATGTAATGTGATGAATTCTTTCTTCTACTGGTGGTGCGAGAGGCTGAGCCCATGGGCTGCAGGAGGAGAGTTCTCTTCTTCTCTGTGTGATGAAATAAAAGCTCTGTTTGAAATACTCTGTCGTTCCACAAATCTTTTGGTCGACTGGTCCATGACCATATCAATTCAAGAACTCACGAGGGACAGGTTATCCCTTTCAAGCGCGCGGCTAACGCTATGCTATGTTGGGCTACTGTTTCTGTTTTGTCTCCCTGCTGCGGGAATGTCTGTCTACACTATAGTCTTCCCTCCTCTTAACCATTCATGCTGACGGTCAATCTGTGTCTACTGTGGGAGTATTGCAGGGGGGCTTTGTTTACCTTTTCATGGGTAAATGGGCTGAGGTCTAGGGCTGGTGTGTTGTTTGTGAATATTATGAATGAATGCGGGACTGGTTCTCTGGTCCGCATCCCTTTAACGTTGTGTGCATGGGCTAGCCCATTCTACAGTATATTGGTGGTGTTAGTTCATTTATTCATTAACCCCTTCATGGTGCACACCACAGTGGAGGTTGCTGGTTGCAACCACCACTGGTGCTCCGTGTTAGCATCAGTCCTTTGCTTTTGACATGTTGAAACAGTGCCCCGCCCGGCCGACGCCATGAGGTGGGTCGGCCCGGCGAGTGGCTGGTGGGCTGTTAAAGCCTGTACCGCCACGGTATGGAATTGGCAGCGATTAGTAACTGTGTTCGAATTGCTGTTTTTTCTGTCAAAAATGGTGTCTGGTGGCGGGGCCTTGAGGGCCAGCCGACGTCGACGCATCGCGCAAGGTTGTTGATGTTATTAGCTTTGACCTAGCCGCAAGCTATAACCGCAGGGAGGTTCCCTTCTCAGGGCTCCCCTCTCCGCAGAGGATCTGGTCTTCCGCTGGAGCGCGGGCGGTATTTGTCCTAGGCCCCACACCGCCTCACACCGCGCAGCCAGAAGAAGAGAGAGCACGGCCTCGTCAGCGGCGATGACGAGGCCCTCGACAGGCGGCCATGTTTTCCCCCGCCAGAGGTATCCTGGGCGTTGAATCGACAGGTGTCCACAAGGCCGACAGCCTTGGCGGCCGAGGGATCGGCCATGTTGGATGAGCTCGGCTTGGAATATACAAGCCGTCGCCGTCCTGCCGCGAGCAGCCCGCTCTCCGATCACTCCCTCCCCCAACATCAGCGGAAAAGGGGCTCTGATTGTTTCCTTTGGCTGCGGGCCGCGAGCCTTCGTTGAAGCGCATGCAGCCCCACGTTTCGCTTCTCATGGGGACAGGGGCTGACACCCAGTTGATGGCTGAGCCTGGGTCTGTCCATGATAATGTTGTGCTGTCAAGCGGCTCCCACACCATAAGCTGTGTTGGTTGAGCCTGGTGTTACGTCTATCAACTACAAGTGTTGTCAGTAGGGGGGCTCGAAACCTTTTTGAGGCACAAAGTGCGGGCTTCCCCGACCTCGCCTTCGCCAGGCCGGGTATCATGTTGGTGCCTCCCACTCCTGAAAGATTGGCAGTGGTCTCGCAGGCGTGCGTGATTTGGGTGGTAGTAATATCACTGCAGGGCTACGGTGTGTAGGAACCCATGGGGGCCTCACACCTTGCATGTCCGGCTGCAAAACAACTCCTCAGCATGTTCTGGAGGGGTGTTCAGTGGGGGAGCTTTTGTCACCTAGACTGATGTCAGCTTCCCCCGTATCAAACTGGCCCTTTCTGTTGGGGTCCCCCCTTGGGTGCGATTGCCTCGTGGGTAGTGTCAGGGTCAGATGTCCCGACACGGAACGCTCTGCTCGCACGGGTCCAGGGTTGGCTACGCACAGCGGGTGGGACCGGGCCGCCTATCTACAGTTCCTAGCGGACCTGCGCCACATGGCGGCGGGTGCGTTGGGAGTGTCATCACATATGGCTACAGCAGTACCATTATGTCGAGGTGGATGGAGAGAACGCTGAGGCGGGGACTTGTATTTACACAACCCCACCCGTTTTCGGGTTTGGTACAGACCCTATTGTCAGGGTCACCAGCAGTGACAGCTCTGGTCAACGAGATCCAATCTCTGTGGATGAAGCAAGCCATCGTCGTGGCGTTTTCCTCCCGGTGTTCTCTGGTGCCTGAGAAATCGGGAGGGGGGGTGTCAGAACCATGCTGGACCTGTCCCATGGGAAGGTTCAGCATTTTTTGGATCGTTTCCTACCTGTTGAACACTGTCAGGTGGGGGCCTGGTTCTCCTCCATAGACCTGTAGGATGCGTATTCGCATCCCCGATCTTCCATCCTAGGGCTTACCTACGCTTCCTTTGCAGGGTTAGCGTATGAGTACCAGAGGCTGCCGTTCGGCTTTTCTCTGGCTCCCCGCATCTTCACCAAGTGCGTGGAGGCCGCACTGGGGCCTCTGCGTCGTCAGGGGTTACGAAGTGTATTCTGCCCTGACGACGTTCTGGTCCTTGGCGGTCAAGGTGGATCATCAGGTCTCATGCCAGGCAGGTTTCCTACCAGCCTGGGGTTTGTTGTAGACTGGAAGTAGAGTACTCCTCTTCCCAGTCAACGGGTGGAGTGCTATGGGCATCCCTCTCAGAGCGTGTTGTCACGCTCGGGAGGTTCCGTCCTAGGGCGGTTACGGCGCTGTACGTGATACGCCTGCTCGGTATGATGGCATCTGCTCATTCCGTGGTCCCTCTTGGCCTCCTCTTCACCCCAGGAGGGGGTTACGGAGGTGGGTTTTCCAGTATGGAAATAGATCCGGTGAGAGGCAAGTGGAAGCGGCTAAGGTTCCCGTGTCAGTACTGGGGGACCTCGCCCTGGGGGGTTCCTCACCAGGGGGGTCCCCATGGGCAGTAGGCTGTCACACGTCACGTTTTTCACCGACGCCTCCCTCGCTGGAGACGCGTCGGGCCAACGCAGTAGGGGGCAGCTGGCAAACCATGCTGCCCGGTCTGCGCTACGTTCAATGTGTTGGTATTGAAAGCGGTCCTTCTGGTCCTCAAACGGTGTTGATCAGGACGGACAATACAACGTCAGTGTCGTATATCGACAGACAGGGAGGAGTATGCTCCCCCCGTCTGCACCGGTCGGCGGGCGGCTGGCTATGGGCGTCCTCCATCTGCGCGGCCTGAGGGCTCCCCACATCCCCGGCAGGGTGAATGTGGGTACAGGTGTAATGTCGCGGGGCGGTCCTCACCCTGACGGGTGGGGATTACGTCCGGACATGGTCAGGCAGGTCTGAGACCGATGCCGTGTTGCCTGGGATTCTTTCCCCCATACATCTGTTAGGTCAGTTGTTGGGGCGGGTACGTTGAGGAGCGCAGGTCCTTGATCCTGATTGCACCAGACCGGGGCGCAGCTGTGTGGTTCCCGGTCCTGATCCAGCTCTTGGTATCCCCGTCATGGCCTGTTCCTTGGTCATCGCGGGCCCTCTCTCAAGCGTACGGGTCTCTGTGTTAGTTCCCTGTGCTGGGCCAGCCGCTGATGGTTTGGCTGGTGAGAGGGTGAGTCTGGAGAGGATGGATCCTTCTGTGGTTGGTACCATCCGGAACGCGCATGCTCCCTCCACTATCGCGGGTTACGCGGGTAGGTGGCGTATTTTCCAAGAGTGGTGTAAGGCCACCCTCTTGTGAAGCGTTTCCTGCTTGCCGCTCTGCGCCTTAAGCCGGTGAAACTTTCTCTGGCTCTCAGTTTGGATCTTCAATTGGTCCTCGTCGGTTGTCCGAGGCCCCGTTTGAGCCTCTTGAGCAAGGCCTTTGGGACTGCGTTCCTGCTGGCCGTCACCTCCGCTAAGCGCGTGGGTGAGCTTTGTGCTCTCTCGGTGCGGCCCGAGTGCCTGTCTATTCGTTCCGATAGCGGTGCCACTCTGCGGCCTAATCCAGCCTTCGTGCCGAGTTCTTTCCGCTCCAGGGATATTATGGTTCAGGCGTTTCATCCGCCTCCTCACGCTAGTGAGTTGGAGGCGGGCCTTCACCTGTCATGTCCGGTCCGGGCTTTGGGGATTTACCTCAGCCTTACTCAGGGCCTCAGGGCTACCGATCAGCTCTTTGTCTGTTACGGTGGCTCTCGTGCTGGTAAGGCACTGTCGAAACAGCGCCTGTCCCATTGGTTGTGCGAGGGCATTGCCCTTTTCTACACGTTGGCCGGGCTGGCTCCCCCTGGGGGCGTCAGGTCGCACTCCACTCGCTGCTGGGTGGGGCTTCGGTGGAGGACATCTGTGCTGCGGCTTCGTGGTCCTCACCGGGTCCCTTCGTAAGGTTTTACCTCATGGACATGACCGGGGGTTCTGTCTCCCAGGCGGTTCTGAGGTCTGGAACCTCTCCTGCTTCCCGTCCTTTGGTGGGGTAGCAGGGGTGTGTGGGTGTGGGCCACAATGTGTTGTGTCACACGTGGTTCCGCCTGTGCTGTGCGTTCAAGAGGTTCTAGTTCCCTCTTGTTCGCACTCGGGTGGAGTTGACTGCCGCCCCTCTTCATTAGGAAGGATGGGGTGACGGGACTCCCCTCCCCCCTGATGTGGGCTTTTGGGTCCTCAGGGGGTGCATTTGTCGGTCCTCGCGTCTGCTCTGTCCCCATATCTCGATGGCGAAGAGCAGGACGCGATTCGCCAGTACGACTAATATAACGATAGGTTATGTATATAACCTAGTTATATGAGTACTGGCTGAGCGTCCTGCTCTTAGCTTGCCCTGAGGTCCCTTGGGGAAACTTTTCTTTGGAAACGTTTTTTTCCGAGGAAGAGCGAGTGGTGACCACGCCTAGTGCTATATAGTACGTCACTAGGGCGGGGCCTGGCAGGTGCAAGGTGTATTTGTTTTATTCGTTGATGGAGTACACTAGGTACCGGAGATGAGGTATATCTCGATGGCGAAAAGCAGGACGCTCAGCCAGTACTCATATAACTAGGTTATATACATAACCTATCGTTTGTGATTCACATGCACTAAAATTCACAAGAATGCAGGAAATTAAGTCTTTGTAACAAAACATTTCGGGGTGGGGGACCCCCAGACCCCCCGCTTAAAAAGTGGCCTGATTGGGGCTATATTTCGCGCTATATCTCCCGGTATGAATTATTTCCCCAGTCCGGCCCTGGTAGTAGTAGTAGTAATATAATAGTAATAGTAATAGTAATAGTAGTAGTAGTAGTAGTAGTAGTAGTAGTAGTAGTAGTAGTAGTAGTAGTAGTAGTAGTAGTAGTAGTAGTAGTAGTAGTAGTAGTAGTAGTAGTAGTAGTAGTAGTAGTAGTAGTAGTAGTAGTAGTAGTAGTAGTAGTAGTAGTAGTAGTAGTAGTAGTAGTAGTAGTAGTAGTAGTAGTAGTAGTAGTAGTAGCAGTTCTGTAGTAGTGGTAATAGTAATAGTAGTAGTAGTAGTAGTAGTAGTAGTAGTAGTAGTAGTAGTAGTAGTAGTAGTAGTAGTAGTAGTAGTAGTAGTAGTAGTAGTAGTAGTAGAAGTAGTAGTAGTAATAATAGTAATAGTAGTAATTAGGGGTGTAAAGGTACACGTATCCGTACCGAATTTATTTGTATTATTATTAATAATAATAATAATAATAATGATAGTAGTAGCTGTAGCTATAGTAGTAGTAGTAGTAGTAGTAGTAGTAGTAGTAGTAGTAGTAGTAGTAGTAGTAGTAGTAGTAGTAGTAGTAGTAGTAGCAGCAGTTCTGTAGTAGTGGTAATAATAATAGTAGTAATAATAGTAGCAGCAGTTCTGTAGTAGTAATAGTAGTAGTAGTAGTAGTAGTAGTAGTAGTAGTAGTAGTAGTAGTAGTAGTAGTAGTAGTAGTAGTAGTAGTAATAGTAGTAGTAGTAGTAGTAGTAGTAGTAGTAGTAGTAGTAGTAGTAGTAGTAGTAGTAGTAGTAGTAGTAGTAGTAGTAGTAGTAGTAGTAGTAGCAGCAGTTCTGTAGTAGTGGTAATAATAATAGTAGTAATAATAGTAGTAGCAGCAGTTCTGTAGTAGTAATAGTAGTAATAGTAATAGTAGTAGTAGTAGTAGTAGTAGTAGTAGTAGTAGTAGTAGTAGTAGTAGTAGTAGTAGTAGTAGTAGTAGTAGTAGTAGTAGTAGTAGTAGTAGTAGTAGTAGGTCTACAAGATACACTACACCAGGGGTTCCCAAACTTTTCAAGCCGGGACCCAGAAAATAAGGCATCAGAGAGCCGCGGCCCAATGCACATCGTCAGGCTTTTTTTTTTTTTTTTTGTCAGGCGACCGATTCTTTAAGCCAAATATCACTTCAATCCTATTAAGTTAGTTCAAGTTAGTTATTCATTTATATGTGCTATTTAAGAGAGGGCTAACTTGTTGCAAAATAATAATGATAATAATAATAGCCTCATTAAAATACTATTGTTGCTTCGGTTGTTTTCAGCGTTTTATGTGCATAATCTTATTATTATTTATTATTATTATTTAGTTTGAAATGTTCGTTGAAATAAGTAGATTTTTCGTTTTTGTTTATTTATTAAGTTAATATAAAACCATATAGTCACATTTTAGAATAGAATAGAATATAATTTTAGAATACAACTAGAAACACTGTCCTGGCCTGCTTCTAAGTTCAGTGGCCTGACAAAAAAATATTTAAAAATGTTTTTTTTGGATTTCTTTTTTTTTTGTATCATCTCGCGGCCCTCCCGTGACCCCGACTTTGGGAACCACTGCACTACACGACCAAGGTACCCATGTACATGTCAAAATACTTCCCAAAGGTCAGTGAATACCACGATCACAACACCAGAGGGAGCTCCACAAATCATGTTAAACCCAGATTCGGCTCAAACAAGGGACTAAACACGTTTCGCAATTATGCCACATCAATGTGGAATGCCCTACCCAAAGCTGTAAAGGAATGTGAATCACTACCCACTTTCAAAAACACTCTCAAAGAACACCTACGGGAGACTGCAATTCGAAACTGGTCCCTACAAATGTCCTAACCCAGTTGTACAGCATCAGTCCTTTGCTTTTGACATGTTGAAACAGTGCCCCGCCCGGCCGACGCCATGAGGTGGGTCGGCCCGGCGAGTGGCTGGTGGGCTGTTAAAGCCTGTACCGCCACGGTATGGAATTGGCAGCGATTAGTAACTGTGTTCGAATTGCTGTTTTTTCTGTCAAAAATGGTGTCTGGTGGCGGGGCCTTGAGGGCCAGCCGACGTCGACGCATCGTGCAAGGTTGTTGATGTTATTAGCTTTGACCTAGCCGCAAGCTATAACCGCAGGGAGGTTCCCTTCTCAGGGCTCCCCTCTCCGCAGAGGATCTGGTCTTCCGCTGGAGCGCGGGCGGTATTTGTCCTAGGCCCCACACCGCCTCACACCGCGCAGCCAGAAGAAGAGAGAGCACGGCCTCGTCAGCGGCGATGACGAGGCCCTCGACAGGCGGCCATGTTTTCCCCCGCCAGAGGTATCCTGGGCGTTGAATCGACAGGTGTCCACAAGGCCGACAGCCTTGGCGGCCGAGGGATCGGCCATGTTGGATGAGCTCGGCTTGGAATATACAAGCTGTCGCCGTCCTGCCGCGAGCAGCCCGCTCTCCGATCACTCCCTCCCCCAACATCAGCGGAAAAGGGGCTCTGATTGTTTCCTTTGGCTGCGGGCCGCGAGCCTTCGTTGAAGCGCATGCAGCCCCACGTTTCGCTTCTCATGGGGACAGGGGCTGACACCCAGTTGATGGCTGAGCCTGTGTCTGTCCATGATAATGTTGTGCTGTCAAGCGGCTCCCACACCATAAGCTGTGTTGGTTGAGCCTGGTGTTACGTCTATCAACTACAAGTGTTGTCAGTAGGGGGGCTCGAAACCTTTTTGAGGCACAAAGTGCGGGCTTCCCCGACCTCGCCTTCGCCAGGCCGGGTATCATGTTGGTGCCTCCCACTCCTGAAAGATTGGCAGTGGTCTCGCAGGCGTGCGTGATTTGGGTGGTAGTAATATCACTGCAGGGCTACGGTGTGTAGGAACCCATGGGGGCCTCACACCTTGCATGTCCGGCTGCAAAACAACTCCTCAGCATGTTCTGGAGGGGTGTTCAGTGGGGGAGCTTTTGTCACCTAGACTGATGTCAGCTTCCCCCGTATCAAACTGGCCCTTTCTGTCGGGGTCCCCCCTTGGGTGCGATTGCCTCGTGGGTAGTGTCAGGGTCAGATGTCCCGACACGGAACGCTCTGCTCGCACGGGTCCAGGGTTGGCTACGCACAGCGGGTGGGACCGGGCCGCCTATCTACAGTTCCTAGCGGACCTGCGGCACATGGCGGCGGGTGCGTTGGGAGTGTCATCACATATGGCTACAGCAGTACCATTATGTCGAGGTGGATGGAGAGAACGCTGAGGCGGGGACTTGTATTTACACAACCCCACCCGTTTTCGGGTTTGGTACAGACCCTATTGTCAGGGTCACCAGCAGTGACAGCTCTGGTCAACGAGATCCAATCTCTGTGGATGAAGCAAGCCATCGTCGTGGCGTTTTCCTCCCGGTGTTCTCTGGTGCCTGAGAAATCGGGAGGGGGGGTGTCAGAACCATGCTGGACCTGTCCCATGGGAAGGTTCAGCATTTTTTGGATCGTTTCCTACCTGTTGAACACTGTCAGGTGGGGGCCTGGTTCTCCTCCATAGACCTGTAGGATGCGTATTCGCATCCCCGATCTTCCATCCTAGGGCTTACCTACGCTTCCTTTGCAGGGTTAGCGTATGAGTACCAGAGGCTGCCGTTCGGCTTTTCTCTGGCTCCCCGCATCTTCACCAAGTGCGTGGAGGCCGCACTGGGGCCTCTGCGTCGTCAGGGGTTACGAAGTGTATTCTGCCCTGACGACGTTCTGGTCCTTGGCGGTCAAGGTGGATCATCAGGTCTCATGCCAGGCAGGTTTCCTACCAGCCTGGGGTTTGTTGTAGACTGGAAGTAGAGTACTCCTCTTCCCAGTCAACGGGTGGAGTGCTATGGGCATCCCTCTCAGAGCGTGTTGTCACGCTCGGGAGGTTCCGTCCTAGGGCGGTTACGGCGCTGTACGTGATACGCCTGCTCGGTATGATGGCATCTGCTCATTCCGTGGTCCCTCTTGGCCTCCTCTTCACCCCAGGAGGGGGTTACGGAGGTGGGTTTTCCAGTATGGAAATAGATCCGGTGAGAGGCAAGTGGAAGCGGCTAAGGTTCCCGTGTCAGTACTGGGGGACCTCGCCCTGGGGGGTTCCTCACCAGGGGGGTCCCCATGGGCAGTAGGCTGTCACACGTCACGTTTTTCACAGACGCCTCCCTCGCTGGAGACGCGTCGGGCCAACGCAGTAGGGGGCAGCTGGCAAACCATGCTGCCCGGTCTGCGCTACGTTCAATGTGTTGGTATTGAAAGCGGTCCTTCTGGTCCTCAAACGGTGTTGATCAGGACGGACAATACAACGTCAGTGTCGTATATCGACAGACAGGGAGGAGTATGCTCCCCCCGTCTGCACCGGTCGGCGGGCGGCTGGCTATGGGCGTCCTCCATCTGCGCGGCCTGAGGGCTCCCCACATCCCCGGCAGGGTGAATGTGGGTACAGGTGTAATGTCGGGGGGGCGGTCCTCACCCTGACGGGTGGGGATTACGTCCGGACATGGTCAGGCAGGTCTGAGACCGATGCCGTGTTGCCTGGGATTCTTTCCCCCATACATCTGTTAGGTCAGTTGTTGGGGCGGGTACGTTGAGGAGCGCAGGTCCTTGATCCTGATTGCACCGGACCGGGGCGCAGCTGTGTGGTTCCCGGTCCTGATCCAGCTCTTGGTATCCCCGTCATGGCCTGTTCCTTGGTCATCGCGGGCCCTCTCTCAAGCGTACGGGTCTCTGTGTTAGTTCCCTGTGCTGGGCCAGCCGCTGATGGTTTGGCTGGTGAGAGGGTGAGTCTGGAGAGGATGGATCCTTCTGTGGTTGGTACCATCCGGAACGCGCATGCTCCCTCCACTATCGCGGGTTACGCGGGTAGGTGGCGTATTTTCCAAGAGTGGTGTAAGGCCACCCTCTTGTGAAGCGTTTCCTGCTTGCCGCTCTGCGCCTTAAGCCGGTGAAACTTTCTCTGGCTCTCAGTTGGGATCTTCAATTGGTCCTCGTCGGTTGTCCGAGGCCCCGTTTGAGCCTCTTGAGCAAGGCCTTTGGGACTGCGTTCCTGCTGGCCGTCACCTCCGCTAAGCGCGTGGGTGAGCTTTGTGCTCTCTCGGTGCGGCCCGAGTGCCTGTCTATTCGTTCCGATAGCGGTGCCACTCTGCGGCCTAATCCAGCCTTCGTGCCGAAAAATATCCGGAGTTCTTTCTGCTCCAGGGATATTATGGTTCAGGCGTTTCATCCGCCTCCTCACGCTAGTGAGTTGGAGGCGGGCCTTCACCTGTCATGTCCGGTCCGGGCTTTGGGGATTTACCTCAGCCTTACTCAGGGCCTCAGGGCTACCGATCAGCTCTTTGTCTGTTACGGTGGCTCTCGTGCTGGTAAGGCACTGTCGAAACAGCGCCTGTCCCATTGGTTGTGCGAGGGCATTGCCCTTTTCTACACGTTGGCCGGGCTGGCTCCCCCTGGGGGCGTCAGGTCGCACTCCACTCGCTGCTGGGTGGGGCTTCGGTGGAGGACATCTGTGCTGCGGCTTCGTGGTCCTCACCGGGTCCCTTCGTAAGGTTTTACCTCATGGACATGACCGGGGGTTCTGTCTCCCAGGCGGTTCTGAGGTCTGGAACCTCTCCTGCTTCCCGTCCTTTGGTGGGGTAGCAGGGGTGTGTGGGTGTGGGCCACAATGTGTTGTGTCACACGTGGTTCCGCCTGTGCTGTGCGTTCAAGAGGTTCTAGTTCCCTCTTGTTCGCACTCGGGTGGAGTTGACTGCCGCCCCCTCTTCATTAGGAAGGATGGGGTGACGGGACTCCCCTCCCCCCTGATGTGGGCTTTCGGGTCCTCAGGGGGTGCATTTGTCGGTCCTCGCGTCTGCTCTGTCCCCATATCTCGATGGCGAAGAGCAGGACGCGATTCGCCAGTACGACTAATATAACGATAGGTTATGTATATAACCTAGTTATATGAGTACTGGCTGAGCGTCCTGCTCTTAGCTTGCCCTGAGGTCCCTTGGGGAAACTTTTCTTTGGAAAAGTTTTTTTCCGAGGAAGAGCGAGTGGTGACCACGCCTAGTGCTATATAGTACGTCACTAGGGCGGGGCCTGGCAGGTGCAAGGTGTATTTGTTTTATTCGTTGATGGAGTACACTAGGTACCTAGGTATGAGGTATATCTCGATGGCGAAAAGCAGGACGCTCAGCCAGTACTCATATAACTAGGTTATATACATAACCTATCGTTTGTGATTCACATGCACTAAAATTCACAAGAATGCAGGAAATTAAGTCTTTGTAACAAAACATTTCCAGGTGGGGGACCCCCAGACCCCCCGCTTAAAAAGTGGCCTGATTGGGGCTATATTTCGCGCTATATCTCCCGGTATGAATTATTTCCCCAGTCCGGCCCTGGTAGTAGTAGTAGTAATATAATAGTAATAGTAATAGTAATAGTAGTAGTAGTAGTAGTAGTAGTAGTAGTAGTAGTAGTAGTAGTAGTAGTAGTAGTAGTAGTAGTAGTAGTAGTAGTAGTAGTAGTAGTAGTAGTAGTAGTAGTAGTAGTAGCAGTTCTGTAGTAGTGGTAATAGTAATAGTAGTAGTAGTAGTAGTAGTAGTAGTAGTAGTAGTAGTAGTAGTAGTAGTAGTAGTAGTAGTAGTAGTAGTAGTAGTAGTAGTAGTAGTAGTAGTAGTAGAAGTAGTAGTAGTAATAATAGTAATAGTAGTAATTAGGGGTGTAAAGGTACACGTATCCGTACCGAATTTATTTGTATTATTATTAATAATAATAATAATGATAGTAGTAGCTGTAGCTATAGTAGTAATAGTAGTAGTAGTAGTAGTAGTAGTAGTAGTAGTAGTAGTAGTAGTAGTAGTAGTAGTAGTAGTAGTAGTAGTAGTAGTAGTAGTAGTAGTAGTAGTAGCAGCAGTTCTGTAGTAGTGGTAATAATAATAGTAGTAATAATAGTAGCAGCAGTTCTGTAGTAGTAATAGTAGTAATAGTAGTAGTAGTAGTAGTAGTAGTAGTAGTAGTAGTAGTAGTAGTAGTAGTAGTAGTAGTAGTAGTAATAGTAGTAGTAGTAGTAGTAGTAGTAGTAGTAGTAGTAGTAGTAGTAGTAGTAGTAGTAGTAGTAGTAGTAGTAGTAGTAGTAGTAGTAGTAGTAGCAGCAGTTCTGTAGTAGTGGTAATAATAATAGTAGTAATAATAGTAGTAGCAGCAGTTCTGTAGTAGTAATAGTAGTAATAGTAATAGTAGTAGTAGTAGTAGTAGTAGTAGTAGTAGTAGTAGTAGTAGTAGTAGTAGTAGTAGTAGTAGTAGTAGTAGTAGTAGTAGTAGTAGTAGTAGTAGTAGTAGTAGTAGTAGTAGGTCTACAAGATACACTACACCAGGGGTTCCCAAACTTTTCAAGCCGGGACCCAGAAAATAAGGCATCAGAGAGCCGCGGCCCAATGCACATCGTCAGGCTTTTTTTTTTTTTTTTTGCCAGGCGACCGATTCTTTAAGCCAAATATCACTTCAATCCTATTAAGTTAGTTCAAGTTAGTTATTCATTTATATGTGCTATTTAAGAGAGGGCTAACTTGTTGCAAAATAATAATGATAATAATAATAGCCTCATTAAAATACTATTGTTGCTTCGGTTGTTTTCAGCGTTTTATGTGCATAATCTTATTATTATTTATTATTATTATTTAGTTTGAAATGTTCGTTGAAATAAGTAGATTTTTCGTTTTTGTTTATTTATTAAGTTAATATAAAACCATATAGTCACATTTTAGAATAGAATAGAATAGAATTTTAGAATACAACTAGAAACACTGTCCTGGCCTGCTTCTAAGTTCAGTGGCCTGACAAAAAAAAATAAAAAAATGTTTTTTTTGGATTTCTTTTTTTTTTGTATCATCTCGCGGCCCTCCCGTGACCCCGACTTTGGGAACCACTGCACTACACGACCAAGGTACCCATGTACATGTCAAAATACTTCCCAAAGGTCAGTGAATACCACGATCACAACACCAGAGGGAGCTCCACAAATCATGTTAAACCCAGATTCGGCTCAAACAAGGGACTAAACACGTTTCGCAATTATGCCACATCAATGTGGAATGCCCTACCCAAAGCTGTAAAGGAATGTGAATCACTACCCACTTTCAAAAACACTCTCAAAGAACACCTACGGGAGACTGCAATTCGAAACTGGTCCCTACAAATGTCCTAACCCAGTTGTACAGTAAATGACCAAGTATGGCTTTGTCAGTATTCCAATGTATTCCCCCCCCCCCCCCCCCACCTCCAATGTACAGCCCCCCACCCACCCACCCACCCAACCCCACCCCACCTACCCAACCTCCTCCAATGTACAGTTTCTACGTCAAATGTATATACACTCTTTTTCTGGACACTTCTTGTATCACAAACAGTACTGTATTTGCAAATCTGGTATGTCATAAATGTATAGATGTAGCAGTACTGTCTATCTGTATGTCGTGTGTGTCATATATGTTATGATGAATTGAAAATGGGGGACCCTGATGTAAACAAGACGAAAGTCTTTCTCTGGTCTGCATCCCCTTAACAAGTGTAAAAATAATATATATATATATTATTATTATTATAGTTTTTTTTTTATAAAAATAAATAGAATGTTAACAATTACTTTCCATCACAGACCCAAAACTAGTTTTGCTTACATGATTATATATTTCACATTAGACACGTTTGTAGAATAGTAATATGCATATAAACTGCCTCACTATATGCGACAGCGTGACTGCGTCATCTATCAAGCGCATTGGGACGTGGGGTGGTGGTCAGGTGTAAGGTGTGTGTCAGTGTGTGGCAGAGTGGTGGTAATTACAATTTTGAAACGCAATGTCGAGAGAACGAGATAAATGGAGGACATTTTACTCAGGGAATGAACAAAGAAAAAAAGCAAAGAAAAAAGAAGTTTTCAATACCGCGTTGAGAGGTTAATTTGATAAATTCATCACAAAAATCAGCGACCCGACCGCGTCAGAAGCAGCCGCGGGGCCTCGCGTCGGGACAACCGGACAACCGACAATGATGTTTTGCAAGCAGGGCTGCCCAGCCCCAGGTGACAACGATGGTCATAACGACGAGCAGTGAAGATGAGGAGGAGGGCGAGGCCGCCGCGACCCCTCAGGAGGAAGACACACACAATATCCAGAGCGGGTATTCGAAGCGGAATATTTCCTCAAAATAGTGGATCGGGCCCTCGCAGCATTAAACTCCAGATTTAAGCAACTGCAACAATTCGAGGACACATTTGGATTTATTTTGAACCTCCAAACTGAAAGAGATAGATGAGACTGAACTGAAGATAAAGTGTGAGGCTTTGAGCGCATCTCTGACAGGAACGTCTAACGACATAAACGGAGAGGACCTGTTCACTGAGCTGCACTTATTGTGCGTAACGGTGCCCGAGGAAGCCAAGACTGCGCTGGAAACACTACGGTTTCTCAGCAAGAGGAACGGTACCTTCCCTAACTGCGAAGTTGCCCTTCGGATTTGACTGACAATCCCCGTCACAGTTGAATCTGGGGAGTGCAGCTTCTCCAAGTTAAAATTGATAAAGAACTATTTGCGCACTACAATTTTCCATGAGAGACTGTGTGGACTTTCCATCCTCGCGATAGAAAAGGACGTTGTATCCATCGGCGTATTTAGACCACTATCACTAGGGCACGTGCCCTAGTGATCCTAATTTGTGCCCCAGTGATTACATAATCATTCTTATTTTTTTTTACTTCGCTTTGAAATATTATAGTGAAATATTTTGCACTGTTTTTGATTTATCTTGTTGAAATCCTCCAACAGGCTCTTTTTTGTAGGTTGAATTGTTTGCACACCCCTATGACAGAGGCTGAGCATACATGGTACATCCCACCAGCTGGCAGCGCAGTTGAGCCAGGTAAACAGTAAACACACACACAGTGCTCGACGTCGACGAGGCACCACGTTTCAAATGGACATCAGAAAGTGCTTCGCCAAAGCGTTGCAGAGTAAAAATGAGAGAGGTAAGAGACTAGTTATAAGGCTGTCAAGAAAGCCCGCATGAATTTGAAGAATCTCCCATCCCTTAAGTTTAACCACAACGTTACCGGAGGAATTAGCTGCTAGAATAGGCACCAACTATATCTGGTAAGCAGCACGTTGTCGTATGGTCGTAACGTGCGTGCTTACCAGATATAGGCTAGCCTAGCTAGGACCTTTATACAGTAATAGCCTATCTATCTGCCTATGCCAGTAATTTTTATATTCTGCAGTTGTCTTTTGGAACAGTCTGCCCAGTGACTTGAAAATCGTCAATGTTGTTAGATTCAACTAAGTCCAGCCTGAAGGACTGAATGAATGAATGAATGAATGAATGAATGAAAACTGTATTTAACAGATTGCAGAATGGTTACAATACAGTACGGCTCAATACACACAATTGTTAAGGGGATGCAGACCAGAGAAAGTCGTTTGTCTTGTTTACATCTGGGTCCCCCATTTTCAATTCATAGTGACATTTATGACATAGGGATATACATGACATTATAGGTATTTTAGTACTGTTACATTTGTGACATATACGATATGCAAATATACAGTACTGTTACCCATAGATCCTGACAGAGTATATGATGGGCAAGGCTCAAAAGGGACTATAATTAACCTAGACACTCAGCAAAAAGGCACCCTTGCATGTTTATGAGTCTGTTATGTATAAATAGTAAATGGTATGATGTGTTGTGATGTGATGTCATGTCTGTATGATGCATGTCTAAGCATGTCATTCCTATCTATATATCTTTTTAAATCTATTCTATTCTACAATTTTATTGCACTGCACTATTGCACTATTTTACTCTATTTTATCTTGCTCCTTTTATTATTGTCTATTTAAAACTGAATCAATCAATATTCCTATATATATATAACATTATTTTCATGTTGCTCCAGACAAAGTGCAAAGTGCAAGAGGAGGAGGAGGAGAGATGGAGGGTGAGCTGGCTGAGTCAGGGGAGAGAGAGGAGAGACAGACTAGAGGCGACACTGAGAGGTGAGTAGATATTAAAGTAGATATAGAAGTTAAAAAAAAATAGTTACAAAATCCACCCATTTTCGCCCACAAACCGGCCAAAACCGGCCAAATTTTTTCCGCGGTCACGCTGCGCGCGTCCGCTTCAGAGTTTTTGGTGCACTTCTGTGCCCTAGTGAAGTGCTTGTATCTACTCTGGATTATCAAGACATCATTTCAGAATTTGCTGCAAGGAAAGCCAGGAGGAAAATCCTCACATAATTATCTGCTGATTGTGAGTAACATCTGAGTGCTTATTGTTATTGTTGTCAGTTCTTTGAAGTGCAAGTAGGCTGTGAGAGAATGAAACTCATCATCTCCTACCACCAGCAAGAAGACAAAAGACACCCCCACCCTCCTTTGTGTCCAAAGACCCCACACCCTCACCTGTCCTGTCCAGCCATCCCAAAACACATCAACCCCCCCCCCCCCCCTTTCACCACCCCAAGCCCCCCCCCCCCCCCTCCGAGACAGAACAAACCACACCACTCACCATTCCAGACAAACCACCCCGAAAGACATTATCCCCCCCCCCCATCCATGGACCCGAAACCCCCCCAGAACAGAGCCAAGCACCACCCTTCCAGTCCGACCACTCACAAGGAACACACCTCTCACTCCTCTTGTATATAATGTGCCCACTATCATGGATCGGGAGCTCAGTCTGGATGCACCCGGCCAGTGTCCACTCTGAGTCATCCTGCTGTAACTCTCATGTTCCTGGACCTATCTTGGTGTATTAAACCCATATGTGTTCAAGCCTGCCTGACCGTCTACATTTGATTACTCCGGGAACATTTCTCCCACAAGGCCTACAGGCTACGTACGTAACCGGGGTTTCCCAGTGCGTTCCCTGCCCAGAGGCACATATCAACCCCCCCCCCCCCCCCTGGCTGTTATTATTTATGAATTTTGGGAATGTGTGATGTTGTAATAAACAACAAGCATTACTATAAAAACTCATATCATGTCAAGGCTTCATTATAATAATCAAACGTGTTGTGTGTAAAATGTGTGTTTATATATATACAATTTCTTACTGATTGGAGACGACAACCTGATTTAATATTTTTAGGACATTTAAGGTAAAAATAAGTATTCATTAATTAATTAATTAGTCAAAACATTTCGCACAGGGTCTCGCATTTCTCCCAGACTGCTCTGGTAATAATAGTAGTAGTAGTAGTAGTAGTAGTAGTAGTAGTAGTAGTAGTAGTAGTAGTAGTAGTAGTAGTAGTAGTAGTAGTAGTAGTAGTAGTAGTAGTAGTAGTAGTAGTAGTAGTAGTAGTAGTAGTAGTAGTAGTAGTAGTAGTAGTAGTAGTAGTAGTAGTAGTAGTAGTAGTAGTAGTAGTAGTAGTAGTAGTAGTAGTAGTAGTAGTAGTAGTAGTAATAGTAATAGTAATAGTAGTAATAGTAGTAGTAGTAGCAGTTCTGTAGTAGTAATAATTAGGGATGTCCCGATCACGTTTTTTTGCTCCCGATCCGATCCCGATCATGTGATTTTGAGTATCTACCGATACCGATATTTCCCGATCCGATCAAATTTTTTTTTATTTTTTTTTATTTTTTTTATTCAACAAACATGACCATGTTCACGTCTTAAACTCATACTGAGGCCTTAGTTTTGGTTTTAAATTGCATATCATCATTCATTTATTTATTGTCACACAGAGCAGAAGAATTTTGCCAAAACAAACCAATAGTATCCAGCTGCAGAACGGCAAACCAGCCACGATCTCAGACCCAAACGCATTTCCTTTGATTTAATTATACATCAAATGATTTATGATGTTAACTTTTCAACTGGATAACGTCAACATTCAGGGTGAATGTAATGTGAGAAATTGGGATTAAAAAAATAAATAAAAAAATTTAATTAATTTGGGTCTGAGAGTGTGGCTGGTCTGCCGTTCTGCAGCTGGATACTATTGGTTTGTTTTGGCAAAATTCTTCTGCTCTGTGTGACAATAAATAAATGAATGATGATATGCAATTTAAAACCAAAACTAAGGCCTCAGTATGAGTTTAAGACGTGAACATGGTCATGTTTGTTGAATAAAAAAAAAAAGTAAAAGTAAAAAAATTAAAAAGAAAAGAAAAAAATATTTTTTATTTATTTTTTTGCCGATCCCGATCTTCGGAAAATCACGTGATCGGCCCCAATCCCGATCACGTGATTGGATTGGGACATCCCTAGTAATACTAGTAATAGTAGTAATTAGGGGTGTAAAGGTACACGTATCCGTACCGAACCTAACCGCACCGAACGGCTGTGTAGTGTACCGAACGAATACAACGGTATGTTAACCACTAACGACCGCCCACCGGGGGCTGTTTTTTTCACAATCTAATATAATTATTAGTGCTGTCAATAGATAAAAAAAATTTAACTAATTAATCTCACAATTTTCTGTAATTTATCTAGATTAATCTAGATAAAAAATTGCATTTTTCTACATAAGACCGAAGCTTGTAACAGATATTTACTTGAGTAAAATGATGGAATTAATGTGAAATCAACACAAAGAAAGTATATTTAGATTCAAAGACTATTTTAATAGCTTTCTTTGAACACAGTTTCTCTCCTGTGAAATACAAATGTTCAACAAAACCATCAACATTGACTCAGCTAGACCTCTTTCTTATATCTGCGGCGCTAAGATTGAAGATTGTTCACTCCATAGATTAATCTAGATTAATTTATTTTAATGCTTTAATAAATTTAAATTAGAGCTTTAGAGTTAAAGCATACATTTTGACAGCCTATTAATTATTATTATTTTAATTTTATTTTACAAGTCGATTATTAATTTCAATATAGAATATTCGTTTCACAGCCCTACAAGTACAATTAGTTACTGCACACTACATCACCCCTGAGTGGAACATGGAAAGCCAAACTTTCCCCCACTGTACCGAAAACCCGTACCGAACTTTGACTTCAAAACCGAGGTACGTACCGTACACTGTAAAAAAGTTATGTTTTTTCACGGGAAATTCACTGTATTATTTTACAGATTACTTTTGTTTTTCTACTTTAAGTGTAAATGCCATACAAATACAGTAAATGACCTTTTATCAAAATATTAACCATTAAATAAAGCTTGTAATCTGTAAATGTATTTGATTTTACTGTAATTTGACAGTAAGTATTGTGTCATGTTTTTCTAGAGGGTGGCGATGTTTATCATTCCGAATAGATCTACACGGGCTTATAGCCTATAATACGTGACATTTGAAGCAGGCACCACTGCTGTTGTAATTGTCTAATTGTCTGGTAATAGCTGTTTTGAGTGTTTATTATTGGGTTGTTGTCACAGTCAATTTGCGGCTCGTATGGTACTCGCTTCCCATACCCAGTTAAATCTGTCTTCATATCTCACGCCCCAAAGGCGATAGCGAGGGGGGCGTACGCGTGTAGGTCAGTGGCCAATCAGAGCGCAAAACAGGAACCCGGAAACACAACTGCGTTGGGTAAAGCATACACGCACCCAGGTGGGGCATCTCCGAGGCCTTTCTGTGTGGAGTTTGCATGTTCTCCCCCTCTGTGCTCGCAAGGGTTTCCCCCCCGATAAGATAAACCCAATGGAAAAACATGCACAACAACAGATCGCTAACGCTGTGGCGTCTTTGACGAAGACGGACAGGAGCACTTGGATTGGTCCCCGGGGCGCGCTTACGTTGACGCCCTATCTGCTCCCGGCTGCCCATGGGGGGAAGGACGACGCGATTGGTTAGGCGCAGCGACTCAATCGCATCGGCGACTGAGAAAAAGACAATGCATGTGTGTGTGTATGTATCCCGGTGTGTGTGTGCCGCTCCAATTGCATGTCCAGTTTGTTGCATGCCGAATAAAGACCCCTTAAAGAGGTCCTGCATTATTATTATTATATGCCAGACATTTACAGTTTTCTTGCAGCTTTTTTTCTTACAGTGTACCGTGGTTTTTGTGTACCGTTACACCACTAGTAGTAATAGTAGTAGTAGTAGCAGTTCTGTAGTAGTGGTAATAGTAGTAATAGTAGTAGTAGTAGTAGTAGTAGTAGTAGTAGTAGTAGTAGTAGTAGTAGTAGTAGTAGTAGCAGTTCTGTAGTAGTGGTAATAGTAATAGTAGTAGTAATAGTAGTAGTAGTAGTAGTAATAGTAGTAGTAGTAGTAGTAGTAGTAATAATAGTAGTAGTAGTAGTAGTAGTAGTAGTAGTAGTAGTAGTAGTAGTAGTAGTAGTAGTAGTAGTAGTAGTAGTAGTAGTAGTAGTAGTAGTAGTAGTAGTAGCAGTTCTGTAGTAGTGGTAATAGTAGTAATAGTAGTAGTAGTAGTAGTAGTAGTAGTAGTAGTAGTAGTAGTAGTAGTAGTAGTAGTAGTAGTAGTAGTAGTAGTAGTAGTAGTAGTAGTAGTAGTAGTAGCAGTTCTGTAGTAGTGGTAATAGTAGTAATAGTAGTAGTAGTAGTAGTAGTAGTAGTAGTAGTAATAGTAGTAGTAGTAGTAGTAGTAGTAGTAGTAGTAGTAGTAGTAGTAGTAGTAGTAGTAGTAGTAGTAGTAGTAGTAGTAGTAGTAGTAATAGTACTAATAGTAATAGTAGTAGTAATAGTAATAGTAATAGTAGTAGTAGTAGTAGTAGTAGTAGTAGTAGTAGTAGTAGTAGTAGTAGTAGTAGTAGTAGTAGTAGTAGTAGTAGTAGTAGTAGTAGTAGTAGTAGTAGTAGTAGTAGTAGTAGTAGTAGTAGTGATTGATTTGATTTGATTTGATATTTTTTATTTTCGTGTCTTACATACAGACGTATGCCCAGCCCATTATGGGCTTACAAGACACATAACAATAAGTATATAATAATATACTTTACCAATTACTTAACAAATGACATAGACCAAGATGGCCATAAAAAAATACAAGAAAATACAATAAAACGTAATATAACACAAGCTGTACTCAATGTAAATAAACAGAAAAACAAGGTGAATTCAAATACAATTATATAGGATACAGTGTGTTTTGTCTCAGGTGCCATGCCTTCTCCAAAAATCCTGCAAAACCGAAGATGTCCTCCACAAAAAAACAACTCAACATACAACTCTCAGACTGCCAAAACAAATCTGGGTTTACAATTTGAATTTTCTCAAATAAAGCCCTCCTCAAAGTGGTGTACAAAGGGCAATAAAAAACAAAATGATATTCATCCTCCACCACTCCCAGATCACACAGAACACACAACCGCTCCTCCTCAGGTTTACCCTGGAATCTTCCCCCTTCCACCGCCAATGGCAGGGTGCCAGACCTCAACTGAGCACACAGAGACCTCCGTCTTCTCTTTAAGTTTAACATTACATAAGGTTCAGTAAAATACTAATTTTTAATTGCAACATATTTTCTAAGTTTAGGTTTTTTCCAAATCTCCACCTTCCACTTATCCTGATGGATTGTTGATAATTTTGTTTTAATTATGTGAACCTTACACTGCAAATTGTTCATAAAAATCATACTCAAGTCAGTATGGACCAGGCGGTTCCATAACCTCACCATTTCACCTTTTTGCTTGACCAAGCAAGAGTCCCACCCCATGTCCCCTTCTATAGCCCCTTTTGGTGTGTATTTATGGACTCCTAAAAAGTATCTTATGGCCCGGTTCTGGATCGCATTACATTCAGGTGCATCATCAAAACCCCATACTCCAGCAGCATAAAATAAAACATTAGTAGTAGTAGTAGTAGTAGTAGTAGTAGTAGTAGTAGTAGTAGTAGTAGTAGTAGTAGTAGTAGTAGTAGTAGTAGTAGTAGTAGTAATAGTAGTAGTAGTAGTAGTAGTAGTAGTAGTAGTAGTAGTAATAGTAATAGTAGTAGTAGCAGGCTAACTCACCTGTCTGAACCATGCTACCTCTCTCCCTGATCCCTCCACTCTCTCCCTGAGCCCATGACCCAGACAGACAGAACAGCAGCAGCACCAGCAGAGACACAGCACCCTTCATCCTATTAATGCAGACCAGGAGCCTCACTCACCCTCCTTATATACTGGATTTGGACACGTCAGTCCAGTGGAAACAGTGGAGAGTGATGCAAAGCCAAGGCCACATGTGGCACCTGATAAGTGACGCTGTTTAGCTGTAATCAGCTATCGCTTTGAAATGCTTTAAAGGGGCACTTCACCAAAAGCCGATGCTGCTTTATTTTGCACATAATCTCACACTCATCCAAAAAACTGTTGTACACACATTAATTTAGTTTGATAGTTATTGATAATGGATGAGGTTGAATATGGCCACCAGTGATGTCATTGTGGACATTGAATCTGTGTGTTGTGTGTCACTCACAAGTTACAACAATAGATTTCCTTTATCCCAGTCTCTCTCTCTCCTTCCCAACCAGACACTAGAGTAAATAAACACATACAGTACATATTAAGGTACTGAGCAGTACAGTAAATAAACACATACAGTACATAATAAGGTACTGAGCAGTACAGTAAATAAACACATACAGTACATATTAATATATTATATATATTAATATTAATATGTACTGTATGTGTTTATTTACTGTAATGCTCAGTACCTTAGGGTACTGAGCAATATAGTAAATAAACATCTATAGTACACATTACGGTACTGAGCACTGCAGTAAATAAACACATATATTACACATTAACACTTTCTCTGCCAACAACGATTAAACTTGTTATTGGCCGCCAATCGTTGAACACCAACAATGAGTATACTCGTTATTTGATTGTTATTTCTTTTATTCGATATTTCCATTCCTTATCCATCCAGGCAGCCTGGTGTTATCATTGGGAATGGGTCTGAGATCACAAAAGTCCAATACCGCCGCCTGGTAGGTTGCGGTTGGTATTGCACATCCTTTGAAACTCTGTGTATTGGACTCTGTGTATAATCTGTCGATTATATAGGTCCGGGCGGACTTTTCCTTGTCGGGCATGACGAGCGGTTATAACGCATGGATTGATAAGAATCAAACACTCCCGATTCATGTTCTTTGGTGGATTATGTTGGCGACACGATCGACATCAATACTTGTAATGGCGATCAGATAATTGGAATATTCTTTTTGGGGTACATCCTAGTCAAGGTAAGGGCTATATATGGTATCAATCTTGCGTTGATCCTAGAATTCCTTCATTGCGATCCGATTGTATGTGTGTAATGTACTGTGTAACGTATTCCGTTGGTCACGATCAAAGCATAAAAAAACTACCCCCCCCCTTTCATGCATTCATGATGAAACATAATACCTATAATCTAGATTTGATTTGAGAATAGTAGCTAGTCCAGGCAAGAAACGACAACGCTTTTAGTAGAATACACGCATATGGCTATTAAGCAGCCTTTTGGGAATTACCCTAGACCGCTCTAAAACTATACTTATATTCAGCACGGTATAAAACGGGAATGTATGGATACAAAAAATATTTATTTTTCACATATTAAACGATAGATACTCAATGTCAAATGGGCAATAGTATTATATCCATAGCTATAATATATAATATAGTTTTAGCCCTGCAAACACCGCCACGTATTCCTATACTTTAAAGCGTTGGCATTTCAACCACACAGTAAACAGCCCTCTGGCGCTGAATGAGTTATGGTACTGAGCAATACAGTAAATAAAGACCTATAGTAGCATTGCAGTACTGACTGGGCAATACAGTAAATAATCATTGTTCTAGTAAACATTGTGGTTTCTTCTCTTGCATTAGTTTTTTCCCTACAAAAACAGAAACAAGAACAAAAACAGATACATACATACATACATACATACATACATACATACATACATACATACATACATACATACTTACATACATACATACATACATACATACATACATACATACATACATACATACATGCACCTACAGTACCTACATACATACAGTATACTGTATACACACATCATGAACCCAGTCCCCCACCTTTGTTCTTCAGTATCAGTAGAACAATGCATAACTAGTCTATATATATGGGTGGTTGATCATTAAGTTAAACAAGTGAAACCTATAATCAGAAAAGCCATTCTTAAATGATCTTTTATTGTATTAAAGGTGCTGTAAGTGCTATTATTTTGTTAAAACAAGAGTTAATTAAGTAGCTCTACATTATTGCAGCCATCACTGATATAGAGTGTTTGGTCAGTAACATGGGTCTCCTGGTTCCTCCAGTCTGAAGTAAACAGAAGATAAATTGGCTGGTACCCCTTTCCCACTTTATCCAATCAGGATAAACATGATGGCCTGCTTGAAAAACTTTAAATTTCTCCACCTAAACAGTTGACTAAAATATGTGTCTGACAACATTCTACTGTAAAACATATTTTTTTTAAATAAAACGTTTGACCCATTGAGCAATGAGTGATTAGGAGTGACTTTGGTAAACTGTGTACAAAAGAAAAACTGAGTTTTCTCATAGACTTCAATTCATTCGGCTGTTTTTCTCGTCCTGTTTTCACTCGTTAGTTTTTCACCAGATCCCTGATTCATACATCCCCACGTGGGGTATGATTGGAAAGCCACACTCATTGGCTACAACCCTCCACGATAATTTTCGAGATCGGATCTAGATTGACGGGAGTAGAGCCCCAAGAGTCGGGAGTGGTATTTTGCGCAATACCGTGTACTTTGCACAAGCCTCAAATACCGGCATGTAACTCGAGAACCACTGAACGGATTTTGTCGGATTTTGACGCTATCGACAGGCAACAAATAAGCCTTCAATTCGATATATATATATTGTATTACAAAATATACACACCCGAGCCACTAGGGGTCGCCAAAGTGCCGGTGGGCAAATCGTCCTAAAAAGGACCCACATGTGGTACGTTGCAGGTTAAGATGCTGTATTATTTTACAGATTACTTTTGTTTTTCTACTTTAAGTGTAAATGCCATAAAAATACAGTAAATTACATTTTAATCTAAATATTAACCATTAAATAAAGGTTGTAATCTGTAAAAGTATTTGGCAACCGTTATTGCCAGACATTTACCGTTTTTTTACAGTTTTCTTTTTAACAGTGATAGGCAAGAAATAGGATCTGCATTTATCACAGGTCTAGACTCGTTTCCACGGGTTCCCAACACAGTTACACAGCAAGACAACAGATGCCGATGTATGTGGTAATTGTATTACAATGTGTGGAAAAGGGGCTAGGAACTCTTTAATGTTGGACTTCTTGCTGGTGGCCTGAAGGCAGCGTAGCCTCGTGACGGGGAACCCCATGTGGCCGTAGCAGCCAGTGGGATGGTTTGATACCCTGGCTTACCAGCACTGAGCAAGAGGTTGATTGATTGATTGAATTTATTTGACAATCTAAAATCACATACAATACCGGTACACAACATGTACACACATAATCTAAAATTGTTGAGGATTAAAACACAATAAAACCTTACGGTTTATTTCCATTGTGGTCCTCAAGGGGGGGGGGGGGCAGGAAGACCACTACGCACAAATAAGACAATTAAATAAAATGTTCAAGCATTGTGAAAATGTAAATATGAATAAAGAAATGCAATAACACAAACAAACACAAAGTCTACAGCACCCAGCATATATCATTATCCTGCGTGACTAAGCCATTTCTTCATATCTTGTTTAAAATGTCTTTCTGAGTCAATATCTTCAAGTTGACTTGAAGCCCTTGTTGGCGATAAAAACTCTGAACATGTGATGCACCATATGTGCCAGAGTGGCAAAGGAGATCCTTAACCAGGTTGCTTGCCACAGAAGTAAAATAGTCATTTAAGCATTCTGCCACTTCCACCTTATCAGATATGGTAGAACCTTTTATATCCAGGTTAAAGCTGCTGGGTTTTGTTTCATTATTTTTGCTGTAACCCAACTCTTCCAGGGATTTCCACAGCTTGCGTGAATAATTTTTATGTTCTACTAGCTTTTCACACATAAAGGATTTCTTAGCAAGTTTTATTGTCCTGTTCACTTAATTTCTATTTTTTTTAAACTCATTAAAAGTTGTCTCATCCCCAGTTTTCTTAAAATGAATAAATCAACTTAATCAATTTTGAAATCTCATCAGTTACCCAAGGCTCGGTACGTTGTTTGATTATAACTATCTTAAATGGGGCCAAACTATCTACTACTTAAAAAAAAAGCTGATTTGAAGTTGACCCATGCCTTGTCGACATCAACACAATTCAGAACATTAGACTAATCTACTTTGGTCATATTCTCAATGAGAGAGTCTTTACTATACTTTTTCAGCAATCACATTTTTACTGAATTATGGCAATTAAAACATTTTTCTGGTGGTGGCAAAAATCATAGAGTGGTCACTGAGGCTATAATCAACCACACTGTTGATACTCCGGACACCAGAATAAGGTCTATAATAGTTTGGGTTGTGGTTGTGACTCCCATGGGATCTCTTATTATCTGAAGAAGATCAAACATTCTGCAGAAATTAACAAAGGCTTTAAAGATTGCAGTGTCTTTCTTGATAATGTCCGTGTTCAGATCTCCTAGAATGATAACTTCTGCCTTAGCAAAACCTTCTCCGTTTGAACATACCTCTTCTAGTAGCTCATAGAAAGGGTTTTGGTTGGGTGGACGATAACACGCTCCCAATAAAATAGGCTTACTCCTGGGAAGAGTAATATCCAACCACACCGCCTCAATCATCTCATTATTTAGGTCCGTTCTTACATTAAAATCCAAATCTGCCTTAACATAAACACAGACACCACCGCCTTTGCGGTTATATCCAGTGGTGCAGTCGTAATATGGGAACTGCCCGGACGCCACGTGCACGCATGCGCACAGAACAGATTATTATTATGCAGAATAAATAGTAGGAAACATGTTTGTATAGGAAATTACTCGTTTTAGTTTAGTTTTTGTAAATATTGCCTTGAAATAGAGAAGCTGAAAAAGGTAGCAGGATGTAGCCTTCAATATAATAAAGAAATTATATTGTCAACAGATATGGTTGAAAAACAAACAATGTTTTAAATGTAATTGTAGTTACAATTTCTTTAATTGAATTAACTTAAACTAGAAAAGTAAATACAAACTAAATTAACAATGTAACTTAGTTTACATGTGCGAGAGATAGAGAGAGATAGAGAGAGATAGAGAGAGATAGATAGATAGATAGAGATAGATAGAGAGATAGAGATAGAGATAGAGATAGAGATAGAGAGATAGAGATAGAGATAGAGAGAGAGAGAGAGAGAGAGAGAGATAGAGAGAGAGAGAGAGAGAGAGAGAGATAGAGATAGAGATAGAGATAGAGATAGAGATAGAGAGAGATAGAGAGAGAGAGAGAGAGAGAGAGAGAGAGAGAGAGAGCGAGAGATAGAGATAGAGATAGAGAGAGAGATAGAGATAGAGAGAGAGAGAGAGAGAGAGAGAGAGAGAGAGAGAGAGAGAGAGAGAGAGAGAGAGAGAGAGAGAGAGAGAGAGAGAGAGAGAGAGAGAGGGTATTTGACACGTCCAGTCAGGACCACAGATCAAGCAAACCCCCACCAATTGGTACAGGGCTTGTATTTTGGTTTGGCTCTTCTCGTTCTTTGTTATGCTATCGGTATCCTATTATTATGCAAAGTCTAGGTGATAGATAAGTGCCGGCCGGGTACTTGGCGCACGGCACGACGACTCCAGTGAAAATTGTGAACACATTTTTGTGTGCGCGCGCGTGCACGTACTTCTGCTCAGCGAACTACTAGGACGGCGTGGTACCCCGTCCTACCACCACTGCATCCCTGGTTATATCCTTCCTAACAACAATAACATTTTCTATTTCAATTTCAGAGTCTGTTATTGAGTCATCCAGCCAGGTTTCATAGATACTTTACTCTGACTGGAGATAATCCGGAGTTCATGAAGCTTGGGGAGAAGACTTGGAGTATTTATGTGTAGAAAAGGAAGGCCCTTGGATTTGCAAAGCGGGTCTAGGATATTGGTGACAGACGGAGAATCACTGATGCCAGGCGGGTTCAAAGGGGGGCCTGTGGGCCTGACGATACAGACGAGACACCCTCCCTTTGATCTCCCGGCGCGTGGGGTCCATACATGTTTGTTGCTAGGCACATAGCACTCTGTTGATATCAGTAATCAAATGTATTTTCTAACCCATTTGGAGCTGGGCTTGTCAGCTGGGAGGCCACCAGAGTGTGATTTTGACTACGCTGTGGAGGAGGGATGGGTGGGGGGAACAGCGCTTTCTGGGGCAGAGTTGGTGGCTGCGGGGCCTTGCGTTTGATAAGGGGGGTGAGTTTAATTCCGGCGCTTATCAAGTCATTCATGTCGTTGGTGAATTCGAGGAGACGTATTGGGGACAGGGAGAAAGATGGAGAGAATGATGGGGCTTCATCTTCACTGTCCTCCTCCCCATTGTCATTGATGGACCTCTCTGTCGCAATCTCCTCCCGGAGATTGTTGTGTTCTTCAGTTGTTATGATTCCATCAATAGCTGCCTCGCTATCAGTGCTGCCAGCTGAGAGTTGGGTAGTTTTGATATCCTCTCCACCAGCCTTGGAGGGGGGGGGGGGGGGGGCAACCTCGGCAGATAGCAGTCTGTTGTTTGGAAAACTTGTGTTCCGACCTTGTGCGGAGGCATGCCAAGTGTGTAGAACAGTTTTGCACCCTGCTTGTTCAGGTTGATTCCATCTGCAAAAAGGTGTCTGCGATCCCAGAAAAAATTGAAATTGTCAATAAAATCCATAGATTCGTTGATACATGTGGTTGTAAGGAAATACCCTTATAGTTCTTTTATTGAATGAAGCAGGGAGACACAAGTTGAGTCTGAAGTCTGGTGCCGCCAAGGTTTTTATCTCGAAGTACACAGAGAACACAGGAAGGATAGCTCTTCAATCCGGACCACCTGCTCGAATACACCCGCAGAATGATACTTGACGACAGACAGCCACATATTTTTATACAGTATGGTACATAGGCCAACCTCTTTTCTGCCTTGGTGATTGATAGCCGTCATGTCACAGTTTGAGGACAAAGGATCTTATCAGAATGGTGTGTGTATGTCTCTCGGTGTGTTATGCATTGATGTCTATGTGATGTGTGCTTGTGTGTGTGTTAAAGTGAGAGACATGAGTTTGCATGTCTAGCTGGCACTTTCGAACAAAAAAGGGGGGGGGTGTGTGTATCTCTCTATGTGTGTGCATTGGTGTCTGCGTGATGTGTGCTTGTGTGTGTGTTAAAGTGAGAGACATGAGTTTGCATGTCTAGGTGACACTCTCGAACAAAAAAGGGGGGGGGTGTGTGTATCTCTCTATGTGTGTGCATTGGTGTCTGCGTGATGTGTGCTTGTGTGTGTTAAAGTGTGTGTGCTGGTGTGTGTGTGGGCTTTTGCATGCTTCTGATATCATCATGCACCTGTGTCCAGTACTGTTTCGTGGGGCCCTATGTTTACACAGAGACCGTTTCATCGGGTCCCGTGTTTACACAGAGACATCTGACGTCAGTGTACAGCCTGAAGATATATAAGATATTGACAACAGATCAATGAATTAAAACTATCAATCCCCCTTTTGACATATAAATCTATATGTCAACACAACAATTCATTGTGCACCCAACAACATGACACAACCATCAATCATCAAGACATACACTAAGCATGGACCTGTCAAAAGGCCAAGGTCAGGAACAAATAGAGTAAATTTCCGGACATACACCTACATATCGGATGACCACCAATACTGCCATCAATACATCAGACCTGCACTCAATCCAAGAGGGCGTGTATATTATATAAGCGTGCAGCTTAACTACATAGCACGAAGCGCATGGAATAGCAGAGACATGTGACAATTAGATGGTCCAGTGGTCATCCAGTAGCGTCCAGTGTCGTCAGGGCCGTAGATGGGCAGGCCATAGATCAAAACACGTGTAATACTAATTACAATTACCCAATATAACCCAATATACCCCAGGAAACGAACACGAGGATACACTCATCAAGATTCACTGTATATTCATAGAGGAATGAAAACACAAAAGAAAATAACAATAAACTGACGTTGATTTAACCTTAACCAGGACCTGTAAAATATGGAAATGATGCTTGACCGCTTTCGCATGATGTACATGCCTGAAATACTATGTAAGACAGTTCAGACAGGTCAGTGTTATTCTGCACAATATCAATCATATTTCAAGACAGTCCAGTTTTAGTTCAGTCACATTTTGCATAATTTCAATCAATTTACACTTTCTCATCTATTATTCTAATATTCTTATTCCAATTAATTATTTAAATTCAGTAATTTATTCAGTTGTTGAGTCCACCATTCAGTTGCTGTGTGGAGTCCACACAGTCCACACAATCCCCCTTTGAGACTGTGAATCCCCCGCAGGCCATCAGGCAGAGAGCGCTCCTCGTCAGTCAGTCAGCCATCACCCCCCCCAGAGGACACTGCATCACACTGAATTCAGGCCGAAGTCCTGTTGCCGGCCCCTCCCCCTCAATCCGGCACCAGCCCTACATTTTCAGGCGATCAGCGAGCGACAGCTCGTGACATCGTCGGGGTTGCATTTCCACCCCACCACCGGCTGAGAAGGGCCCCGGCACGGTTCTCAGCATGACCACAGCGTCCCCAAGGAAGTGGATGACAGCTGACCGTTCCCCATCGCGTCCATGGTCGCTCAGCCACTCCCCAACCCGACAGCCTGTGGAAGAATCAAAGCACACAGAACACCACACAGCTTACTCAACAACCAGTACAATGCATCCAGACTTATTTATGAGAACACCCATTGATTGAAATACATAAAAAATGCGTAAAGAACCACTCAACTTTCAGATTCACAGTTGGGGCATATCAGCGTCATATTCCGTCACCATCACCCAAATCACAAATGAAAAAGAGGATATAATCAGAGATACATAAAAAAAATGCAATGAATTTCAATGGTTGCAATCTCTATGCCGAAGGATCATTAGAAAATCAGACTAAAATTCACATAAACCAAATCAAAACAAAACACACATTGTCCCACATCAGAGTATACAATATTTCATGAGTAGACAATATTCTAATGAGTATATAATAAAAAGAAAAAAAAATATATCTTGTCCCCATTCTCACAACCCTACCACGACCTCATAGAAACTTGCAGTTGGTTCCCCCACATCCTCATCCCCGGATGCCATCATGTCAGCAGAGTCCGGTGGCTCAGACACGGGGGACCTCAGCTGGACAGGAAAGAGACGGGGAGGAGAGCCGGCCGGTGCATCCTCCAAGGGCTCCTCATAGGCCGGTGCCTTGAGCACGGATCCTGCAGTCGCCTCGTGGGCATCCTCTCCATCCCCCAACAGGGCCCCCAACTCGCCCATACACAGGGCCTCCAACTTGCCCATACCATGCATCCCCAACAGGGCCTCCAACTCGTCCATACCATACATCTCCAACATGGCCTCCAACTCGTCCATATCATACATACCACCCTCTCCATCACCTACACACCCAGCCTCCCCCCATTCACCATCATCTGGTACCCAGCATCCCCTTCATTCACCATCATCTGGTACTCTGGTACTTGCGCGAATCTCGTGTCAACCGCAGTCACAATAACTTTCTCACAGAGTTTCCTGATGCATGGAATACAACAGCATCCACATAGGACAAATAGTGCCACAGACGTTATGAGGGTTACCATTACTGACGCTATCAGCCCTTTCCACTGACCAAAATGTTTGCTCAACCATTCACTAACGACATTTGTCACTCCTGAATCAGTCGCCATACTTGCAGACAGGGTCCTCAGCCCCTTCAGGGCTCTGGTTACAGACCCATCACCGGCTGTGTTGTTGGGGAGGAAAGTGCAGCATTGGTCCCCAAATAGCGAGCACACGCCCCCTTTCTCGGCCAAGATCATATCTATAGCGATCCTATTTTGGTAGGCCATCAACGAAGTGGCTGATAATTGCTCAGACAGTCCCTCAATTGCATCACGAGTCATGTTCCCTAGCCTCTGTAGATTGAAATGAATATAATTGATTCGGTCAACATTCTTGTTAGGGGTGATCCAGATGAAGATCGACTCGAACCCCGAAGCAATCTCGTCCACCAGCTTAAACGCGTTCGGTACCCCCCTTGGGACTCCTATTGCATCCACGTAAGTAGGATTATCTGCATACAAATCAAAGCTTGCCGCTCTCCTTCTGCGGAAGAAATGCAGGGGATGCCTGACACGTATAGCAGCAGCAGCTCGTTCTATGTCAGCTACGGAAATAGAGGTTATTGTTACCGGGGCAACCAGTGAGATCAACGTACATGACCCTGTCCATGCCTTATCGAGCGTGTTCCTCAACTTTGTCCCTCCACAATACCAATAGATGTCAGCACGTGATTTTGTTAGTCTAGACACATTTTCCCAACGGGTAACATCTATGGTGATATTGCACCATGTCTTGTCTATAGCACCCATCCTCTTCTCATCATTTGGTCGGATGTGATCGCGCCTATAGCACACATGATCACCCCGTATTGGATTGAACAAGGGGGGCCTTATGTCTTTGGGCGAGAGTGGGTAAGCCCCGTCCAGGTATCTACAGCTTTTACTGGGGTTATCAGTCATCATGAGTTCAGTCATGCACCAGGTCTCATTAATTGAAAACATAGAGGGTACCGTTAGTAACGCCGGTCTCGCTCCTGCACATATTACACATTCCCTTCTGGTTGCAGCCGCCGCATTTTCAGTGAAGTCAATCCAATAATTCTTCTGGAAGAATCCAGTTTCCCTGGCAAATGCCCTCTCAATCGTGTCAGAGTCCCCTTTTACAGGTCCAACAACCAGGGAATTGTCAAGGTTTCGAATTACAGGCCTGGGTGGTACGGACAAGGGAGGTACGTCAAGGAGGTCCTCCTTGATTATTATGTGGAACAGAGCACTCGGAAAATCATTGGAGATAGAGGTAAGCCAAAACGACCCCCAGTCGTGTACACCGGGGTCTACAAGGGTTAAATCCAGAGGATTGCAGTTAGCTTTGGTACAGTTCCCGGGTCTAGGTAGTTTGGTGAATACCAGTCTCTGTATCAAGTCTCTACCACTGGACCTTCTCATGGTGGCGTCTACGGGTCGCGGTCCCTTCCTGGGATGTCGGGTGGCCCAGGCCGCCCTCTTGTAACTATCCCAGCAAGGATTAGTGTGGACCGGCTGGTCGTAGTAACTCAAGCATAATACGAACATCTCGTTCGTCATCAGCTGTTGGTATGTAACAGGGTTACCGTTACACGTCAGGATCTCACATGCGTCAAATCTGTAGCTTGCCGTAGCTCCGATATTGAATCTAAACCTAGCGGGGGGGCGTGTCATCCTCCTAATGTCTTCCGACTCCCCTCTCTCATGGGATAACTTAGATACAGCAATGAACCTAGATGGATACGGGCCCCCGGGCGTGTATGGCTCAGAAACGTCTCGTCTCTCCCGGCTGTGCTCAACCCTTGGCACACAAGAGCTAACATTACCAGAGATATGTTCACGGACGGGTACACATTTAGGATCAGATTTTGTGTTTGGGATGTCGAGCGGGAATGCTACAGCATACCGTAAATCCAATGGTGGGCCTGTATCAGAGGGGATTGCAGTTGTATTTCCTGCTTGTGTGTTCCTATAATATCTATCTACCCCCCATACGAAGGGAGCAATAACCAAGGCGGTCATTGCGACAATAATGAATATTATCTCGGTAGCTGAGCATCCCAACCCGGCAAGTGCCCTCTTACTCTTGGTAGCCGGACATCCCAACCTGGCGAGTGCCCCCTCACCCTTCAATTTGGTGTATTTGGACCCGGGCATTTTTGTCTCTAATCACTGGATACTTCGGCCAGGTCCCTCCGTACTGCGTTAAGATCCCGCTCGGTGGGGTCTCTTGACTTACAAATATGTGTCTTATGTAGCCAATTACTGAGACGTTCCTCCCTAAGCCAGACCTTAACACAATGGGTAGTTACTTCTGCTACCTTGAACGGACCTAGCCAGCGTGGGTCAGACCAATTGAATTTGTTCACTTTTCTCATCACCCAGTCCCCAACTTCCACTGGGCTGGTTTCCACTTCTCTGTCGTCCGTGGTCAGTATCTCGATCACCTGTTGAGATATTGCCATTACAGCGTTGGTCATGCCTTTTACGTAATCACTCAATTCGGAGTGTGCCAGCACCAATGGTGGAGTAGTACTGGGCGCGGTCTGAAACGGGCACGGCATCTTCCTACCAGTAAGCACCTCATGAGGACTCACATTGAGAGTCGCAGAGGTGCTGGATCTCATGGTGAAGAGGACTATGGGAAGGGCTTCCGGCCAAGCCAAACTGGTTGCTTTGCAGACTTTTGCCAACCCTTCCTTGATAGTGCGGTTTGCCCTTTCTACCAGCCCCTGCGATGCGGGGTGGTACACAGCCCCGAATCGGTGTATTATACCGAAATGTTTCTCTACCTCCTGGAGGGCTTCATTAGAGAAGTGGGAACCATTATCGGACCGGATCGCTTCAACTAGCCCGAATCTGGGGATTAGTTCTCTGATTAGCCATTTAATCACTTCGGTTGCCTTCTCAGTCTTGGTGGGAATGGCCTCTACCCACCGGGAGAATGTGTCTACACACACTAACAGATACCTCTTCCCCTCCACCCGATGTTGCACTCCCATATCCGTAAAGTCTATGTAAATTTCTTTCCATGGTGCCGCCGGGGTGGGAAAACTACCGAGACCTGCTTTCAGTGCTGCCTTTGGGTTAAACTCACAGCATATCTCACATGATAACACAAAGTATTTACAAATATCCCTTAGGTGGGGGTGCCACCAGTGCTGGGAGATGAGGGTGTTAACCTTTGACCCTGCGCAGTGCCCTCTACTATGTGCTTCCTGACAGAGTAAGTTGAGTAGTCCAGCCGGAGCTACCACCTTCCCCTCATGGTTCCTATATATACCCTCCTGATCCCTGCTCGCTCCCTTCTCTAGCCACGCCTGCTTCTCCATGGGAGCGGCACCCTGCTGAAGTTCCCTGATTCGCTCACTCGTTAGTTCTCTCCCTTCTGGAGTGTCCTGTTTTCCTTTAGTTAGTTTCTGGACCAATTGCTTCTGCACAGTGGGGTCTCGGTATCCAGCAACGCGTTTAGCCTCCATATCAGCAGCGTTGTTCCCCTTTGTGATATATCCCTCCCCCTTTTGGTGTCCTTTGCATTTCAGTACAGCCACCTCAGCAGGTGCGGTCAATGCTTCGTAGAGTTTAGTAAGCTGTGTCAGATGCTTAACAGGTTCCCCTGACGAGGTGACATACCCCTTCCTCCCCCAATGCGGCATGTCAACATGAATCGCATGTGTGGCATACGCAGAGTCCGTATGCAAGTTTACCCGTTTACCCTCAGCTGCTAAACATGCTTCTGTTATCCCCACTAGTTCAGCCAACTGGGCTGACGCGGTCTGGGGTATTATGCCCGATGTCACTGTGGAGTATCCCCCATCCATTCCCAGTTCTACCACAGCATAGGATGAGATAAGTGCACCAGTGGGGCCATGATGACTGTGTCCGTCGCTAAACAGTGTCATGTCTGGTGAGTCGATGTCTGGTGAGTCGAGTGGGAGGTCAGACAGTGACTCATGCAGCTTCATCTCTCGTCGCGTTCGTTCAATACAGCAGTGGGTGTCTGCTCTGCATTCATGATCCTGTTCAGTTTCCATTTGCTCAGCCATGTTAACCCTATCTGTGCTGAAGTGTACATGGGTCATCCCTAAAATGCGCTTTAGGTTTTCCGTCCTATGGCTTGATAGTGTAAACGCACTAGCGTCTAAATATGCCTTGACACCATGCCCTGTATGTACAATGGTCTGATTGTCCATTGTGATGTGTGATGTCTTTTGTAAAGCCTTACCTATGGCTGCAATGTTACGAGTGCATGATGGATGACCCATCTCTATTTTATCTAGTCTAGTACTGTAATACATCAGCACCTGTCGCCCCTTCTCTGTCTTCTGGTACAGGACTGAGTTACAGATCCCGCCCGTTTCGGAGACATCTAGATGAAAAGGTTCGGAGTAGTCAGGTGTGTGGAGAGAGCATGCCTCGGACATGGCTGTTTTAATCTCTATGAAGGCCCTCTCGGCCTCTCCGGTCCAGATCAATGGGGCTTTATAGTCTTGATATCCTGCCTCCGTCATCATCTGTCTCATAGGAGTCACATAATCAGCAAAGTTTGCTATGAAGTTCTTACTATACGTCACTAGTCCTAGAAACTTCATCATTTCTCGTACCGTGGTTGGTTTTGAGTAGTGCAGGATGTCATGTCTAGTGCTATTAGTCATCTCAGCGCCGTCTTGGCTGATTACCTTCTGGAGGAATACAACCTGTGGGCGTCCTACTTGGAGTTTTTCTCGAGACACCTTGTATCCATAGTGGGCTAAGGAGGCTAACACAGCCTGTGTCGCCGTCATGATATCAGCAGAGGTTTCAGCCGAGATCAAAATGTCGTCCACGTATTGGTAAATGGTAACGCCCTCCGGCAACTTAATGCCTTGAAGGTGTGTCTTCAATACATGATTAAAAATAGAAGGAGAGTCTATATATCCTTGGGGCAACCGGGAGTATGTGTATTGTTGCCCCTTGTAGGTGAATGCAAATAGTTCTTGACTCTCATCATCTATGGGGATACTGAAGAAGGCATTAGCAAGGTCAATACAGGTGAACCATATCTGTTCAGGTCTTTTTGCATTCAATATGGTGTATGGGTTTGGTGTATCATACTTAGTGGTCTCGACCACCTTATTGATTGGCCTGAGGTCCTGGATCATTCTATAATCCTTTTTACCTGGTTTGGGAACTGGATTTATAGCGGTGTTCCAGCGAGACCGGGTGGGGTGTATTACACCTCCAGATACTAGTCCCTTAATAGTATCTTTTATCCCGTCCTGCTGGGCTTCACTGAGCTTGTACTGAGCCCGAAATATGGGTGTGGTTCCTGGCTTAGTTTTAATCGAGATTGGATCTATCTTTAGCCGTCCAACATCCATTGGTCCCTGGGACCACAGTGATTGAGGTAGCGAATCTATCAGTGCATCAGTGTCGGGGTGGTCTGTGTTTTCGCGTCCATGTGTTCTTGGTAAACGTTGTTTCTGGCATTCTACCGTGACCTCTGATTCGTGGGTTATTCGGTATGATTTAGTTCCTGGAGAGTACCAGAGTAAGTCATGCTGCGTCTTTTCCCAATCAGTAGCCTGCATGCATGCCTTAATCATGGGGCCTAGGTTTTTCGCTTCACCCCCTCTAGTAACCCCTAGGGTAAGGTGCGGACTAGAGGAGGTTCCTAGGTTATAATACTCAGCCTGTTGTGGGGTCAGTACCACCCCAGCCGCGGTGCCTGCTTCACCTACATAGATATGTTCTATCCGGAGTCTAGGTTTTGCGTCATCTTGACCCTTTCCCCATCCCTCCCACAGGGCATCATAATTCTCATCCTCCGCTAATGAGTAGAAGAACGTACAGTGCGGAGGGTCATTTGGGGCTTTTTGTAGGTACTGGGAAGAGATCCAGGGTTGCCATGTTCGGTTTGCGTCGTGGAGCTTGCTGCTGTTAAAATCCACGCACACTCCCCACCATACCTCAGCCATTGTGTCAGGGTGGGGCTGGCCAAACTGTGTCTGCTGGACCATCTGGTGCTTTATCACCTGCCATGGCGTGGCACATGTTAATGAACTCCCATCGGGGAATAATATGTCCATGCTAAGGGGGTGACACATTATCTCAATATTAAGAGAGCCCAGTATGTCTCTGCCTATCAAATTAAGTGGGCAGCTCTTAGCTAATAGAAATGAATGTTTAAATCTCTGTGTTCCCCAAACACAGTCGGTTGTCTCAGACAACGGCCACATTTCGGTGTTTCCCGAGAACCCAGTTACAGGGACGGCATCCTTTGAGTGTGGCAAGTGTGTGTTAAGTGTAGAATACCGTGCTCCTGTGTCCACCATAAATAAATGATCACGGCCGTTTATGGTTAACTTGACCATGGGTTCCATGAATAATTTATCTATGCTGGACAAATCGCCTGTGTGTGGGTCTGGGCCTCTCTATTGGTTCTGGAACATTTGGTGTGGCCCACCACGGGGCATTTGATTCGGGCCAGGCGCCTGGTGGGGCGGGGGCATCATGGCCCTGGCCCCCCTCCCCCTTCTCCCTGAGTTGTAGGGACATTCGCGGGCCCAATGACCAGGCATTCCACATGAAAAACAGGTTCCTACTGGGGCGTCTCGCATCGGGGGGTAACCCCATGGTCCGCCGCCCCGCCCCCTTCCATACCCCCTCCCATACCCCCTCCCATACCCCCTCCCCCCCTGAGTTTGGAACCTCTCGTCACCCCTATCCCATTCGTCGTCCATGTTGGACATCTGGTACTCCGCTGGTGGGGGATACTGAAGGTATTGTGGGGTGTGAGGGGATTGACAGCGGACGAGGGATTGACAGTATGGTTCCTCAAGAATTACTTGTGGCATCTGTTTATATGACTTGGCGCTATTCATTTTGTCTTTCATTTCCTTTGCCTGTCCCTTCAGAATATGCGCCTGGAGATTAGCCAGTTCCTTTTCAGATTCTGCCCTCTCCTCCAATTCCACATCTATGTAATGGACTAGATGGGAGGACCAGAGTTCATGAGAGAACTCATTTATGCCAATAATCCCTCTGAGCTTTGCTTGAACGTTCTTGTTCATGGACCCCTCAACTGCACCGCGAAACAGTTTATCCATGGTTGGGGTAGTGTAATCCCCGGTGCTATCTACCCACGTCTCTCTGACCCTGAGTATATATTCCGTCCCGGTTTCATCAGGTTTCACTGGTAGGTTGTTCAATTCACGCACATTCTGTTTCGTGGGGTATTTCTTCCTAAGTGCCGGCCATAATAGGTCAATCAGGTCACTTAGGGGGGTGTCATCTGGATCCCCCCTTGTATGTGCCTCAATTTCTACCCCCTCTAAGGCAGACCGAGAGGAGCAAGCAGCGAACACTTTACGAAAATCCCCCATGGCCGGTTCATGCCCCACACATGTGTCTAAATATGCCTTGATAAACATGGTTGCACCCTTATTGATGTCCGGCAAACTCTCCTTCATGAGTGTTACGTCTCGGAGTGCCATTGGCGAGAATGTCGTGGTGACCCTACCAGTACCGGACGATTTGCTATGTGTGAGGGGCATCATATAGGCTCTATCGGGTCCCACCAGATTGTACACATTACTACCATACCTAGTCGGTGGGGCCCGAGTCCTATCTACCCGTTCCAGGTCCCTCCGTGTTGCTGGCGTGGAGGTCAATGGGGGTGACTGTTGGAGGTGACTCCCCACCCAGTCTTGTACCCCCTGGGTTTGTCCATTCTGAGGCGTGCCCGTAACCAGTACCGATTGTAGCTGAGTTATAAGGTCCTGTACCTCGGCTAATCCTATGCTACTTACGTCACTTGGGCCGGCACCTAAGCTGGCTCCTGGTGCCGAGGTCTGGTTATCTATACCCCCCACGGGCCCCCCGGTCGATTCTCTGATACTTGCGCCACTTGAGCTGGCGCCTGAACTGGTTCCTAGTGCCGAGTTCTGGGTGTCTATCCTATACCCCGATCCTATGACACTTGTGTCACTTGGGCTGGCACCTGAGTTGGTTCCTTGTGCCGAGGTCTGCGTGCCTACCCTATACCCCGATCCTATGACACTTGTGTCACTTGAGCTGGCACCTGAGTTGGTTCCTTGTGCCGAGGTCTGCGTGCCTACCACATACCCCACAGGCCCAGCTTGGTTTGTTCCTGCGTATGGACTGGGCGTGAGATTACTACTATGTTCCGCCACTTCTGTCAGGTATCGTAGGGTATCGTCCTCCCTAACACTATTGCCACCGGATGGTCCGGTATCCAATAGCCCTGCTCTGATCACAACCAAAGGTCCCATAAATGCTGGTGCAGGTGTTGTCAGGGGCATTTTTAATGGCACCTGTGCATCTGCATATGGTGGTGGTCGACTAGAGAATGGATTGGTCGTGCTAAACACAGGAGCTGTTGGAGTGAATGGGGGAGCCTCAGCTGCTATGAGGTTATCAATCACCCTCTCTGCTGCCCTTTCTTCCATCTGCATAGTCAGTTTAACCTCTCCCAAAAAACAGGAGCAGTCAGCTAGGAATGACTCGGCCTCGGCTAGCTCCTGCTTAGCTTTAGACTTTACTTTGAAACCGTAGGTTTTCATTCCTTGCAAAACAGCCATCGCATTAGCTACTCTTGTGGCTGCTTGGCCTGCACATGTGCCAAGCTTCCCTTTTACCGGCATCTTCTCCGTCCATTGTCCAAACACTCCGACCTTTTGGACCCGTTCCGCCCATTGTACAAATCTTGTACTGGCTTTGTCTCTTTCTTTGTCGGCTACTTTACCCAGCCAACGTGAATGTGTATCTACTAATACTTGTCCGACGCTACCCGGCTCACACGACCTCCACTTTTGTATAATGCGTCCCGTCATTTTATTACAACCTTTATGCTAAGTTTGCGGAGAGAGTGAGAAAATTAAAAGAGGAAGGGGGGGGGGAGAGACAAGAGAGAGTCAGAGAGAGAGAGAGAGACAGAGAAAAAGACAGAGAGAGGGGGAAAAACCTAGAGTGAAAACAAGAAGAGCGGATGTTTGAATATAATAAGTCTGATTAAACCAGAGAGAGAAAAACAAACATATATATTTAACCAGTCTTCCCTGATTTAGGAGTTAAAGCGCCCAGACATTTTCTAAGATTGATCAAATTGGTCTGCTTTCAAAGCCCTCCCGTGTGGTTGATTGACTGTGTTTGTATGTATATGTATGTATGTGTGTTTTATGTATATGTGCGTGGTTATGTGTGTGTATGTGCATGTATATATGTGTGTGTGTGTGTGTGTGTGTGTGTGTGTGTGTGTGTGTGTGTGTGTGTGTGTGTGTGTGTGTGTGTGTGTGTGTGTGTGTGTGTGTGTGTGTGTGTGTGTGTGTGTGTGTGTGTGTGTGTGTGTGTGTGTGTGTGTGTGTGTGTGTGTGTGTGTGTGTGTGTGTGTGTGTGTGTGTGTGTGTGTGTGTGTGTGTGTGTGTGTGAGTGAGTGAGTGAGTGAGTGAGTGAGTGAGTGAGTGAGTGAGTGAGTGAGTGAGTGAGTGAGTGAGTGAGTGAGTGAGTGAGTGAGTGAGTGAGTGAGTGAGTGAGTGAGTGAGTGAGTGAGTGAGTGAGTGAGTGAGTGAGTGAGTGAGTGAGTGAGTGAGTGAGTGAGTGAGTGAGTGAGTGAGTGAGTGAGTGAGTGAGTGAGTGAGTGAGTGCGTGAGTGAGTGAGTGAGTGAGTGAGTGAGTGAGTGAGTGAGTGAGTGTGTGTGTGTGTGTGTGTATGTACGGGGGCCTTGTTACTACCTGGTACAACCCAATATTAGAACGTGCTTTAACAGCAGAAGTTGTTTAGCAGGTTCACTAACAACTTTTAACATCTGAAAACTGTCTGCACACTAAAAATCTACAATATAATCCTCTTAATTATATTACCCAGTGTTTGAAAGTTAATTAAATGTGGGATAATACCAACCCCTTTAAATAACCCCGTGAACTATATATTTGTCTTTCCTCTATTGTCTTTGCATCAGGCAACACCTAAAACAATATACTTATATTTTCAAAAATAAGATACAAGAAAAAATTAAATAAAGATGAAATGCAAAGTTTCTGACACAGAGGAGAACAGGGAAAAAGGAAAAAAAACAAGCAACAACATCCAGTCTTCTACCACAGCATAGAAACATGCAGTAGAAAAATGGGAGAGTCAGCGAGAGAGCGGGTGAGGTACGAGAGAGTGAGAGAGAGAGACAGAGAGAGAGAGAGAGAAATGGCTCGAGTTCAGTACTACCCCCGACCTTCGTGTTGTTGTAGTTTTCTCGACGACGTGTGGTCCCGCAAGTTTACAGCAAGCGGCACCAACGAAATATGATTATGTTGAATGTGTGTGTGTGTATTTAGATGCGTTGGGGTACAGAAAGAGAGAGAGATAGAGAGAGATAAGGAGGAAGAAGAGAGTTATGGAGAGAGGCAGAGGGGGGGGAAAGTAGGAGGAGGAGGAACACAACCTCCAATCGCTTGCGCTATTGAACTATTATCCGACCTATACTAGATCACAGGGACTCAAACCCACACTGTAACTTTAGTGATACCTCTACCACAGGGACTCAAACCCACACTGTAAACCCTATTTATTTAACCACAGAGGACCCTAACCATATCAGACCTCCACTCGATAAAGAAAACAACAACTGCAGGAAATCCTATGCAGGAATTTCAACCCCCGTTTCACCCTCTCAGGACTTTAACCTTTGATGGGAACTTTAACCCGGGGACTCTAACCCCCCTTAACCACGGAGGACTTTAACCAGGGACTTTAACCCGGGGACTCTAACCCCTTTTAACCACGGAGGACTTTAACCAGGGACTTTAACCCGGGGACTCTAACCCCTAACCAGGGACTTTAACCCGGGGACTCTAACCCCTAACCAGGGACTTTAACCCGGGGACTCTAACCCCTAACCAGGGACTTTAACCCGGGGACTCTAACCCCTAACCAGGGACTTTAACCCGGGGACTCTAACCCCTAACCAGGGACTTTAACCCGGGGACTCTAACCCCTAACCAGGGACTTTAACCCGGGGACTCTAACCCCTAACCAGGGACTTTAACCCGGGGACTCTAACCCCTAACCAGGGACTTTAACCCGGGGACTCTAACCCCTAACCAGGGACTTTAACCCGGGGACTCTAACCCCTAACCAGGGACTTTAACCCGGGGACTCTAACCCCTAACCAGGGACTTTAACCCGGGGACTCTAACCCCTAACCAGGGACTTTAACCCGGGGACTCTAACCCCTAACCAGGGACTTTAACCCGGGGACTCTAACCCCTAACCAGGGACTTTAACCCGGGGACTCTAACCCCTAACCAGGGACTTTAACCCGGGGACTCTAACCCCTAACCAGGGACTTTAACCCGGGGACTCTAACCCCTAACCAGGGACTTTAACCCGGGGACTCTAACCCCTAACCAGGGACTTTAACCCGGGGACTCTAACCCCTAACCAGGGACTTTAACCCGGGGACTCTAACCCCTAACCAGGGACTTTAACCCGGGGACTCTAACCCCTAACCAGGGACTTTAACCCGGGGGCTCTAACCCCTAACCAGGGACTTTAACCCGGGGACTCAAACCCCTAACCAGGGACTTTAACCCGGGGACTCTAACCCCTAACCAGGGACTTTAACCCTATTTGGATAGACCTTAGGGCCTCACAGATGTCAGCAGACGCAGGTATTTTTCTTATAAAAATGACAAAAGAATAATTCCAATATTTTTTTTTTTTTTTTTTTTTTTTTTTTTTTTTTCAATCTGTAGTTATTTTTAAAGGCTGGAATTTTGCCTACCGTTTTGTCATTTGAAGAAAAATCACCGGCATCCGCTTTGACCTGGGCGGTTTTCCTTCAGCCTTCACTCCTTGATCGTCTCTCCAGGACGATTTGCAGAGAGGAGAGAAAAAATACAGATTATAGATCCATTATTCCTGTGTTCTCACATATACCAATATTCAGAACAAATCATAAATTTAGAGTTTTCAATGTGCAGGAATTTCAGTTAAATAGGTGTAACCTGCTCACCTTCTCAATTTTTTAGCGCTTGTTTTGTCACTGAAGACGAGACACCTTGGTTGGGACTCCAGACGACAACTGGTTCACCGCGATCAATCCAATCCCGGACGAGCCCCCATTTGTAAGGAAATACCCTTATAGTTCTTTTATTGAATGAAGCAGGGAGACACAAGTTGAGTCTGAAGTCTGGTGCCGCCAAGGTTTTTATCTCGAAGTACACAGAGAACACAGGAAGGATAGCTCTTCAATCCGGACCACCTGCTCGAATACACCCGCAGAATGATACTTGACGACAGACAGCCACATATTTTTATACAGTATGGTACATAGGCCAACCTCTTTTCTGCCTTGGTGATTGATAGCCGTCATGTCACAGTTTGAGGACAAAGGATCTTATCAGAATGGTGTGTGTATGTCTCTCGGTGTGTTATGCATTGATGTCTATGTGATGTGTGCTTGTGTGTGTGTTAAAGTGAGAGACATGAGTTTGCATGTCTAGCTGGCACTTTCGAACAAAAAAGGGGGGGGGTGTGTGTATCTCTCTATGTGTGTGCATTGGTGTCTGCGTGATGTGTGCTTGTGTGTGTGTTAAAGTGAGAGACATGAGTTTGCATGTCTAGGTGACACTCTCGAACAAAAAAGGGGGGGGGGTGTGTGTATCTCTCTATGTGTGTGCATTGGTGTCTGCGTGATGTGTGCTTGTGTGTGTGTTAAAGTGTGTGTGCTGGTGTGTGTGTGGGCTTTTGCATGCTTCTGATATCATCATGCACCTGTGTCCAGTACTGTTTCGTGGGGCCCTATGTTTACACAGAGACCGTTTCATCGGGTCCCGTGTTTACACAGAGACATCTGACGTCAGTGTACAGCCTGAAGATATATAAGATATTGACAACAGATCAATGAATTAAAACTATCATGGTTGAAAGCTATTTGCTCAGTGTAGAAAGTCTGCTGAAACGCTCATCTCCACCTCTCATAGGTGGCATTGGGCCACTGATGCACACCTCGATATTCAGGGAGCTGAGTGTCATCTAGCAGTGGGGTGTATCTGTTAGCCGGCTGCACACACGCTATTTGGGGGGATTTGTCTGCATTTTTCCCTTTTAGTCCAGTCATTATATGAAAAAACCTAGGACAAATTGCAAACTCAACTGATTTTGTATCCTCATTATGTCCTTAGTGAGGGAAAAAAAGTCCCAAGGAATCGCATCATGGGAAAGTTTTGAAAACGACCTATATATATTCATATAGAAAAATGCCTGTTATAACATAGTGGTGAAGATTTTACTTTTAGATATCACTATAAAAACTCACAAGCTGATTACACACACAAAGACAAGAAAAAAAGTCAATCACAACTTCATTGAATTATTCTGTTTACTCATGCAAATCACACATTATCTTATTTGATATGCACCAATTAGCATACACGCCAGAACTGATCAAAACATTTGATAAAGACATTTTTCTTCTTCTTGGAATATTAGTAGATAGGCTCTGTGGAGCTCAGTCCACGAGGATGGGGCTCAAGGGTTTATGTCCGTGGGTATAGGTCCATGGAGATGGGGGTTTTTATAATAGGCGGAAATTACATATTTGTACAGCATGCAAAACACTACATGATTCTTGCACAAAACTACATGGGCTTAACATAAATTTTGTATGTCTGTATAGGGGAGGCTTGTAGGTACCCATGTAACCCATTTCCATTAACATATATTGAGGTAGAAGGCCAAGGGACCATTTGAAAAATGGTGATGGCCATATTTCCCTCCCCAAAGAATCGTCTTAACTTTGAATAATTAGGTATGTAGCCCCCTTTCCAATGAGGTAACATGACATGGTTGGTCTCATTGGAAACCCGAGGTTGTCTAGAATCGAATGGTATCTTTACTTTTGAGCTACCTCTCTGAAAGACAGTGTCGTCAGTGATCCTGCCAGCAATCAAGTAGGTGTCATAGGGGTAACAAAACATTGAAGAAAAAAACATTTCCCATGATGGGATTCCTTGGGACTTTTTTTCTCTCACTAAAGACATGTTGAGGATACAAAATCAGTTGAGTTTGCTAATGTTGCAATTTGTCCTAGGTTTAGCCTAATTCTGGCCTATAATGACTGGACTATAGGGGTAACAAAACATTGAAAAAAAACACATTTCCCATGATGGGATTCCTTGGGACTTTTTTTCTCTCACTAAAGACATATTGAGGATACAAAATCAGTTGAGTTTGCTAATGTTGCAATTTGTCCTAGGTTTAGCCTAATTCTGGCCTATAATGACTGGACTATTTGGCAGTTGTCCACTGTTGTAGGGGGGTGGAAGAAGTGCTGAGTCGGAGTGGTAGTGCAGGCCAGCCAGTCGTATCGGTAGCTGCTGCAGGCCTGGTGGAGGCTAGCTGCTGTAGGGCTGGTGGAGGCTAGCTGCTGCAGGCCTGGTGGAGGCTAGCTGCTGTAGGGCTGGTGGAGGCTAGCTGCTGCAGGGCTGGTGGAGGCTAGCTGCTGCAGGCCTGGTGGAGGCTAGCTGCTGCAGGGCTGGTGGAGGCTAGCTGCTGTAGGGCTGGTGGAGGCTAGCTGCTGTAGGGCTGGTGGAGGCTAGCTGCTATAGGGCTGGTGGAGGCTAGCTGCTGTAGGCCTGGTGGAGGCTAGCTGCTGCAGGGCTGGTGGAGGCTAGCTGCTGCAGGGCTGGTGGAGGCTAGCTGCTATAGGGCTGGTGGAGGCTAGCTGCTGCAGGGCTGGTGGAGGCTAGCTGCTATAGGGCTGGTGGAGGCTAGCTGCTGTAGGGCTGGTGGAGGCTAGCTGCTATAGGGCTGGAGGAGGCTAGCTGCTGCAGGGCTGGTGGAGGCTAGCTGCTGCAGGGCTGGTGGAGGCTAGCTGCTGTAGGCCTGGTGGAGGCTAGCTGCTATAGGGCTGGAGGAGGCTATCTGCTGCAGGCCTGGTGGAGGCTAGCTGCTATAGGGCTGGTGGAGGCTAGCTGCTGTAGGGCTGGTGGAGGCTAGCTGCTGTAGGGCTGGTGGAGGCTAGCTGCTATAGGGCTGGAGGAGGCTAGCTGCTATAGGGCTGGAGGAGGCTAGCTGCTGTAGGGCTGGTGGAGGCTAGCTGCTATAGGGCTGGTGGAGGCTAGCTGCTGTAGGGCTGGAGGAGGCTAGCTGCTGCAGGGCTGGAGGAGGCTAGCTGCTATAGGGCTGGTGGAGGCTAGCTGCTATAGGCCTGGTGGAGGCTAGCTGCTGTAGGGCTGGAGGAGGCTAGCTGCTGTAGGGCTGGTGGAGGCTAGCTGCTGTAGGCCTGGTGGAGGCTAGCTGCTATAGGCCTGGTGGAGGCTAGCTGCTGCAGGCCTGGTGGAGGCTAGCTGCTGCAGGGCTGGTGGAGGCTAGCTGCTATAGGGCTGGTGGAGGCTAGCTGCTGTAGGGCTGGAGGAGGCTAGCTGCTGTAGGGCTGGTGGAGGCTAGCTGCTGTAGGCCTGGTGGAGGCTAGCTGCTGCAGGCCTGGTGGAGGCTAGCTGCTGCAGGGCTGGTGGAGGCTAGCTGATATAGGGCTGGTGGAGGCTAGCTGCTATAGGGCTGGAGGAGGCTAGCTGCTGCAGGGCTGGTGGAGGCTAGCTGCTATAGGGCTGGTGGAGGCTAGCTGCTGTAGGGCTGGTGGAGGCTAGCTGCTGTAGGGCTGGTGGAGGCTAGCTGCTGCAGGGCTGGTGGAGGCTAGCTGCTGTAGGGCTGGTGGAGGCTAGCTGCTATAGGGCTGGTGGAGGCTAGCTGCTGCAGGGCTGGTGGAGGCTAGCTGCTGCAGGGCTGGAGGAGGCTAGCTGCTATAGGGCTGGTGGAGGCTAGCTGCTGTAGGGCTGGTGGAGGCTAGCTGCTATAGGGCTGGTGGAGGCTAGCTGCTGTAGGGCTGGTGGAGGCTAGCTGCTATAGGGCTGGTGGAGGCTAGCTGCTGTAGGGCTGGAGGAGGCTAGCTGCTGTAGGGCTGGAGGAGGCTAGCTGCTATAGGGCTGGTGGAGGCTAGCTGCTGCAGGGCTGGTGGAGGCTAGCTGCTGTAGGCCTGGAGGAGGCTAGCTGCTATAGGGCTGGTGGAGGCTAGCTGCTGTAGGGCTGGAGGAGGCTAGCTGCTGTAGGGCTGGTGGAGGCTAGCTGCTGTAGGCCTGGTGGAGGCTAGCTGCTGTAGGGCTGGTGGAGGCTAGCTGCTATAGGGCTGGTGGAGGCTAGCTGCTGTAGGGCTGGAGGAGGCTAGCTGCTGTAGGGCTGGAGGAGGCTAGCTGCTGTAGGGCTGGTGGAGGCTAGCTGCTATAGGGCTGGTGGAGGCTAGCTGCTATAGGGCTGGTGGAGGCTAGCTGCTGCAGGCCTGGTGGAGGCTAGCTGCTGCAGGGCTGGTGGAGGCTAGCTGCTATAGGGCTGGTGGAGGCTAGCTGCTGTAGGGCTGGTGGAGGCTAGCTGCTGTAGGGCTGGAGGAGGCTAGCTGCTGTAGGGCTGGTGGAGGCTAGCTGCTGTAGGCCTGGTGGAAGCTAGCTGCTATAGGGCTGGTGGAGGCTAGCTGCTATAGGGCTGGTGGAGGCTAGCTGCTGTAGGGCTGGAGGAGGCTAGCTGCTGTAGGGCTGGAGGAGGCTAGCTGCTGTAGGGCTGGTGGAGGCTAGCTGCTGCAGGCCTGGTGGAGGCTAGCTGCTGCAGGGCTGGTGGAGGCTAGCTGCTGCAGGCCTGGTGGAGGCTAGCTGCTGCAGGGCTGGTGGAGGCTAGCTGCTATAGGGCTGGTGGAGGCTAGCTGCTATAGGCCTGGAGGAGGCTAGCTGCTATAGGGCTGGTGGAGGCTAGCTGCTGCAGGGCTGGTGGAGGCTAGCTGCTGTAGGGCTGGAGGAGGCTAGCTGCTGCAGGGCTGGTGGAGGCTAGCTGCTATAGGGCTGGAGGAGGCTAGCTGCTGCAGGGATGGTGGAGGCTAGCTGCTATAGGGCTGGAGGAGGCTAGCTGCTGCAGGGCTGGAGGAGGCTAGCTGCTGCAGGGCTGGTGGAGGCTAGCTGCTGCAGGGCTGGTGGAGGCTAGCTGCTGCAGGCCTGGTGGAGGCTAGCTGCTGTAGGCCTGGTGGAGGCTAGCTGCTGTAGGCCTGGTGGAGGCTAGCTGCTGTAGGGCTGGTGGAGGCTAGCTGCTATAGGGCTGGTAGAGGCTAGCTGCTGCAGGGCTGGTGGAGGCTAGCTGCTGCAGGGCTGGTGGAGGCTAGCTGCTGCAGGGCTGGTGGAGGCTAGCTGCAGGGCTGGAGGAGGCTAGCTGCTGTAGGGCTGGTGGAGGCTAGCTGCTGCAGGCCTGGTGGAGGCTAGCTGCTATAGGGCTGGTAGAGGCTAGCTGCTGTAGGGCTGGTGGAGGCTAGCTGCTGCAGGGCTGGAGGAGGCTAGCTGCTGTAGGGCTGGTGGAGGCTAGCTGCTGCAGGCCTGGTGGAGGCTAGCTGCTGTAGGGCTGGAGGAGGCTAGCTGCTGCAGGGCTGGTGGAGGCTAGCTGCTATAGGGCTGGTGGAGGCTAGCTGCTGCAGGGCTGGTGGAGGCTAGCTGCTGCAGGGCTGGAGGAGGCTAGCTGCTGTAGGGCTGGTGGAGGCTAGCTGCTGTAGGGCTGGTGGAGGCTAGCTGCTGTAGGGCTGGTGGAGGCTAGCTGCTGCAGGGCTGGTGGAGGCTAGCTGCTGCAGGGCTGGTGGAGGCTAGCTGCTGTAGGGCTGGAGGAGGCTAGCTGCTATAGGGCTGGAGGAGGCTAGCTGCTATAGGGCTGGTGGAGGCTAGCTGCTGTAGGGCTGGAGGAGGCTAGCTGCTATAGGGCTGGTGGAGGCTAGCTGCTGTAGGGCTGGAGGAGGCTAGCTGCTGCAGGGCTGGTGGAGGCTAGCTGCTGCAGGGCTGGTGGAGGCTAGCTGCTGTAGGGCTGGAGGAGGCTAGCTGCTGTAGGCCTGGTGGAGGCTAGCTGCTGCAGGGCTGGTGGAGGCTAGCTGCTATAGGGCTGGTGGAGGCTAGCTGCTGTAGGGCTGGAGGAGGCTAGCTGCTGTAGGGCTGGTGGAGGCTAGCTGCTGTAGGCCTGGTGGAGGCTAGCTGCTGCAGGCCTGGTGGAGGCTAGCTGCTGCAGGGCTGGTGGAGGCTAGCTGCTGTAGGGCTGGTGGAGGCTAGCTGCTGTAGGGCTGGTGGAGGCTAGCTGCTGCAGGGCTGGTGGAGGCTAGCTGCTGCAGGGCTGGTGGAGGCTAGCTGCTGTAGGGCTGGAGGAGGCTAGCTGCTATAGGGCTGGAGGAGGCTAGCTGCTATAGGGCTGGTGGAGGCTAGCTGCTGTAGGGCTGGAGGAGGCTAGCTGCTATAGGGCTGGTGGAGGCTAGCTGCTGTAGGGCTGGAGGAGGCTAGCTGCTGCAGGGCTGGTGGAGGCTAGCTGCTGCAGGGCTGGTGGAGGCTAGCTGCTGTAGGGCTGGAGGAGGCTAGCTGCTGTAGGCCTGGTGGAGGCTAGCTGCTGCAGGGCTGGTGGAGGCTAGCTGCTATAGGGCTGGTGGAGGCTAGCTGCTGTAGGGCTGGAGGAGGCTAGCTGCTGTAGGGCTGGTGGAGGCTAGCTGCTGTAGGCCTGGTGGAGGCTAGCTGCTGCAGGCCTGGTGGAGGCTAGCTGCTGCAGGGCTGGTGGAGGCTAGCTGCTATAGGGCTGGTGGAGGCTAGCTGCTATAGGGCTGGAGGAGGCTAGCTGCTGCAGGGCTGGTGGAGGCTAGCTGCTATAGGGCTGGTGGAGGCTAGCTGCTGTAGGGCTGGTGGAGGCTAGCTGCTGTAGGGCTGGTGGAGGCTAGCTGCTGCAGGGCTGGTGGAGGCTAGCTGCTGTAGGGCTGGTGGAGGCTAGCTGCTATAGGGCTGGTGGAGGCTAGCTGCTGCAGGGCTGGTGGAGGCTAGCTGCTGTAGGGCTGGTGGAGGCTAGCTGCTATAGGGCTGGTGGAGGCTAGCTGCTGTAGGGCTGGTGGAGGCTAGCTGCTATAGGGCTGGTGGAGGCTAGCTGCTGTAGGGCTGGAGGAGGCTAGCTGCTGTAGGGCTGGAGGAGGCTAGCTGCTATAGGGCTGGTGGAGGCTAGCTGCTGCAGGGCTGGTGGAGGCTAGCTGCTGTAGGCCTGGAGGAGGCTAGCTGCTATAGGGCTGGTGGAGGCTAGCTGCTGTAGGGCTGGAGGAGGCTAGCTGCTGTAGGGCTGGTGGAGGCTAGCTGCTGTAGGCCTGGTGGAGGCTAGCTGCTGTAGGGCTGGTGGAGGCTAGCTGCTATAGGGCTGGTGGAGGCTAGCTGCTGTAGGGCTGGAGGAGGCTAGCTGCTGTAGGGCTGGAGGAGGCTAGCTGCTGTAGGGCTGGTGGAGGCTAGCTGCTATAGGGCTGGTGGAGGCTAGCTGCTATAGGGCTGGTGGAGGCTAGCTGCTGCAGGCCTGGTGGAGGCTAGCTGCTGCAGGGCTGGTGGAGGCTAGCTGCTATAGGGCTGGTGGAGGCTAGCTGCTGTAGGGCTGGTGGAGGCTAGCTGCTGTAGGGCTGGTGGAGGCTAGCTGCTATAGGGCTGGTGGAGGCTAGCTGCTGCAGGCCTGGTGGAGGCTAGCTGCTATAGGGCTGGTGGAGGCTAGCTGCTATAGGGCTGGTGGAGGCTAGCTGCTGTAGGGCTGGTGGAGGCTAGCTGCTATAGGGCTGGTGGAGGCTAGCTGCTGTAGGGCTGGAGGAGGCTAGCTTCTATAGGCCTGGTGGAGGCTAGCTGCTGCAGGGCTGGTGGAGGCTAGCTGCTGTAGGGCTGGTGGAGGCTAGCTGCTATAGGGCTGGTGGAGGCTAGCTGCTGTAGGGCTGGTGGAGGCTAGCTGCTGTAGGGCTGGTGGAGGCTAGCTGCTGTAGGCCTGGTGGAGGCTAGCTGCTATAGGGCTGGAGGAGGCTAGCTGCTATAGGGCTGGTGGAGGCTAGCTGCTATAGGGCTGGTGGAGGCTAGCTGCTGTAGGGCTGGAGGAGGCTAGCTGCTATAGGCCTGGTGGAGGCTAGCTGCTGCAGGGCTGGTGGAGGCTAGCTGCCATAGGGCTGGTGGAGGCTAGCTGCTGTAGGGCTGGAGGAGGCTAGCTGCTATAGGCCTGGTGGAGGCTAGCTGCTGCAGGGATGGTGGAGGCTAGCTGCTATAGGGCTGGAGGAGGCTAGCTGCTGCAGGGCTGGAGGAGGCTAGCTGCTGCAGGGCTGGTGGAGGCTAGCTGCTGCAGGGCTGGTGGAGGCTAGCTGCTGCAGGCCTGGTGGAGGCTAGCTGCTGTAGGCCTGGTGGAGGCTAGCTGCTGTAGGCCTGGTGGAGGCTAGCTGCTGTAGGGCTGGTGGAGGCTAGCTGCTATAGGGCTGGTAGAGGCTAGCTGCTGCAGGGCTGGTGGAGGCTAGCTGCTGCAGGGCTGGTGGAGGCTAGCTGCTGCAGGGCTGGTGGAGGCTAGCTGCAGGGCTGGAGGAGGCTAGCTGCTGTAGGGCTGGTGGAGGCTAGCTGCTGCAGGCCTGGTGGAGGCTAGCTGCTATAGGGCTGGTAGAGGCTAGCTGCTGTAGGGCTGGTGGAGGCTAGCTGCTGCAGGGCTGGAGGAGGCTAGCTGCTGTAGGGCTGGTGGAGGCTAGCTGCTGCAGGCCTGGTGGAGGCTAGCTGCTGTAGGGCTGGAGGAGGCTAGCTGCTGCAGGGCTGGTGGAGGCTAGCTGCTATAGGGCTGGTGGAGGCTAGCTGCTGCAGGGCTGGTGGAGGCTAGCTGCTGCAGGGCTGGAGGAGGCTAGCTGCTGTAGGGCTGGTGGAGGCTAGCTGCTGTAGGGCTGGTGGAGGCTAGCTGCTGTAGGGCTGGTGGAGGCTAGCTGCTGCAGGGCTGGTGGAGGCTAGCTGCTGCAGGGCTGGTGGAGGCTAGCTGCTGTAGGGCTGGAGGAGGCTAGCTGCTATAGGGCTGGAGGAGGCTAGCTGCTATAGGGCTGGTGGAGGCTAGCTGCTGTAGGGCTGGAGGAGGCTAGCTGCTATAGGGCTGGTGGAGGCTAGCTGCTGTAGGGCTGGAGGAGGCTAGCTGCTGCAGGGCTGGTGGAGGCTAGCTGCTGCAGGGCTGGTGGAGGCTAGCTGCTGTAGGGCTGGAGGAGGCTAGCTGCTGTAGGCCTGGTGGAGGCTAGCTGCTGCAGGGCTGGTGGAGGCTAGCTGCTATAGGGCTGGTGGAGGCTAGCTGCTGTAGGGCTGGAGGAGGCTAGCTGCTGTAGGGCTGGTGGAGGCTAGCTGCTGTAGGCCTGGTGGAGGCTAGCTGCTGCAGGCCTGGTGGAGGCTAGCTGCTGCAGGGCTGGTGGAGGCTAGCTGCTGTAGGGCTGGTGGAGGCTAGCTGCTGTAGGGCTGGTGGAGGCTAGCTGCTGCAGGGCTGGTGGAGGCTAGCTGCTGCAGGGCTGGTGGAGGCTAGCTGCTGTAGGGCTGGAGGAGGCTAGCTGCTATAGGGCTGGAGGAGGCTAGCTGCTATAGGGCTGGTGGAGGCTAGCTGCTGTAGGGCTGGAGGAGGCTAGCTGCTATAGGGCTGGTGGAGGCTAGCTGCTGTAGGGCTGGAGGAGGCTAGCTGCTGCAGGGCTGGTGGAGGCTAGCTGCTGCAGGGCTGGTGGAGGCTAGCTGCTGTAGGGCTGGAGGAGGCTAGCTGCTGTAGGCCTGGTGGAGGCTAGCTGCTGCAGGGCTGGTGGAGGCTAGCTGCTATAGGGCTGGTGGAGGCTAGCTGCTGTAGGGCTGGAGGAGGCTAGCTGCTGTAGGGCTGGTGGAGGCTAGCTGCTGTAGGCCTGGTGGAGGCTAGCTGCTGCAGGCCTGGTGGAGGCTAGCTGCTGCAGGGCTGGTGGAGGCTAGCTGCTATAGGGCTGGTGGAGGCTAGCTGCTATAGGGCTGGAGGAGGCTAGCTGCTGCAGGGCTGGTGGAGGCTAGCTGCTATAGGGCTGGTGGAGGCTAGCTGCTGTAGGGCTGGTGGAGGCTAGCTGCTGTAGGGCTGGTGGAGGCTAGCTGCTGCAGGGCTGGTGGAGGCTAGCTGCTGTAGGGCTGGTGGAGGCTAGCTGCTATAGGGCTGGTGGAGGCTAGCTGCTGCAGGGCTGGTGGAGGCTAGCTGCTGTAGGGCTGGTGGAGGCTAGCTGCTATAGGGCTGGTGGAGGCTAGCTGCTGTAGGGCTGGTGGAGGCTAGCTGCTATAGGGCTGGTGGAGGCTAGCTGCTGTAGGGCTGGAGGAGGCTAGCTGCTGTAGGGCTGGAGGAGGCTAGCTGCTATAGGGCTGGTGGAGGCTAGCTGCTGCAGGGCTGGTGGAGGCTAGCTGCTGTAGGCCTGGAGGAGGCTAGCTGCTATAGGGCTGGTGGAGGCTAGCTGCTGTAGGGCTGGAGGAGGCTAGCTGCTGTAGGGCTGGTGGAGGCTAGCTGCTGTAGGCCTGGTGGAGGCTAGCTGCTGTAGGGCTGGTGGAGGCTAGCTGCTATAGGGCTGGTGGAGGCTAGCTGCTGTAGGGCTGGAGGAGGCTAGCTGCTGTAGGGCTGGAGGAGGCTAGCTGCTGTAGGGCTGGTGGAGGCTAGCTGCTATAGGGCTGGTGGAGGCTAGCTGCTATAGGGCTGGTGGAGGCTAGCTGCTGCAGGCCTGGTGGAGGCTAGCTGCTGCAGGGCTGGTGGAGGCTAGCTGCTATAGGGCTGGTGGAGGCTAGCTGCTGTAGGGCTGGTGGAGGCTAGCTGCTGTAGGGCTGGTGGAGGCTAGCTGCTATAGGGCTGGTGGAGGCTAGCTGCTGCAGGCCTGGTGGAGGCTAGCTGCTATAGGGCTGGTGGAGGCTAGCTGCTATAGGGCTGGTGGAGGCTAGCTGCTGTAGGGCTGGTGGAGGCTAGCTGCTATAGGGCTGGTGGAGGCTAGCTGCTGTAGGGCTGGAGGAGGCTAGCTTCTATAGGCCTGGTGGAGGCTAGCTGCTGCAGGGCTGGTGGAGGCTAGCTGCTGTAGGGCTGGTGGAGGCTAGCTGCTATAGGGCTGGTGGAGGCTAGCTGCTGTAGGGCTGGTGGAGGCTAGCTGCTGTAGGGCTGGTGGAGGCTAGCTGCTGTAGGCCTGGTGGAGGCTAGCTGCTATAGGGCTGGAGGAGGCTAGCTGCTATAGGGCTGGTGGAGGCTAGCTGCTATAGGGCTGGTGGAGGCTAGCTGCTGTAGGGCTGGAGGAGGCTAGCTGCTATAGGCCTGGTGGAGGCTAGCTGCTGCAGGGCTGGTGGAGGCTAGCTGCCATAGGGCTGGTGGAGGCTAGCTGCTGTAGGGCTGGAGGAGGCTAGCTGCTATAGGCCTGGTGGAGGCTAGCTGCTGCAGGCCTGGTGGAGGCTAGCTGCCGTAGGGCTGGTGGAGGCTAGCTGCTGTAGGGCTGGTGGAGGCTAGCTGCTGTAGGGCTGGTGGAGGCTAGCTGCTGTAGGGCTGGTGGAGGCTAGCTGCTGCAGGGCTGGTGGAGGCTAGCTGCTGCAGGGCTGGTGGAGGCTAGCTGCTGCAGGGCTGGAGGAGGCTAGCTGCTGCAGGGCTGGTGGAGGCTAGCTGCTGCAGGGCTGGTGGAGGCTAGCTGCTATAGGGCTGGAGGAGGCTAGCTGCTGCAGGGCTGGTGGAGGCTAGCTGCTGTAGGCCTGGTGGAGGCTAGCTGCTGCAGGGCTGGTGGAGGCTAGCTGCTGTAGGGCTGGTAGAGGCTAGCTGCTATAGGGCTGGAGGAGGCTAGCTGCTGTAGGGCTGGAGGAGGCTAGCTGCTGTAGGGCTGGTGGAGGCTAGCTGCTATAGGGCTGGTGGAGGCTAGCTGCTATAGGGCTGGAGGAGGCTAGCTGCTGTAGGGCTGGTGGAGGCTAGCTGCTGCAGGCCTGGTGGAGGCTAGCTGCTGCAGGGCTGGTGGAGGCTAGCTGCTATAGGGCTGGTGGAGGCTAGCTGCTATAGGCCTGGAGGAGGCTAGCTGCTATAGGGCTGGTGGAGGCTAGCTGCTGCAGGGCTGGTGGAGGCTAGCTGCTATAGGGCTGGTGGAGGCTAGCTGCTATAGGGCTGGAGGAGGCTAGCTGCTATAGGGCTGGTGGAGGCTAGCTGCTGCAGGGCTGTTGGAGGCTAGCTGCTGTAGGCCTGGTGGAGGCTAGCTGCTGTAGGGCTGGAGGAGGCTAGCTGCTATAGGGCTGGAGGAGGCTAGCTGCTGTAGGGCTGGTGGAGGCTAGCTGCTGTAGGGCTGGAGGAGGCTAGCTGCTATAGGGCTGGAGGAGGCCACCTGCTGTAGGGCTGGTGGAGGCTAGCTGCTATAGGGCTGGAGGAGGCTAACTGCTATAGGGCTGGTGGAGGCTAGCTGCTATAGGGCTGGAGGAGGCTAGCTGCTGTAGGGCTGGTGGAGGCTAGCTGCTGTAGGCCTGGTGGAGGCTAGCTGCTGTAGGGCTGGTGGAGGCTAGCTGCTGCAGGGCTGGTGGAGGCTAGCTGCTGCAGGGCTGGTGGAGGCTAGCTGCTGCAGGCCTGGTGGAGGCTAGCTGCTGCAGGGCTGGTGGAGGCTAGCTGCTATAGGGCTGGTGGAGGCTAGCTGCTATAGGCCTGGAGGAGGCTAGCTGCTATAGGGATGGTGGAGGCTAGCTGCTGCAGGGCTGGTGGAGGCTAGCTGCTGCAGGCCTGGTGGAGGCTAGCTGCTGTAGGGCTGGTGGAGGCTAGCTGCTGCAGGGCTGGTGGATGCTAGCTGCTATAGGGCTGGTGGAGGCTAGCTGCTGTAGGCCTGGTGGAGGCTAGCTGCTGTAGGCCTGGTGGAGGCTAGCTGCTGTAGGGCTGGTGGAGGCTAGCTGCTATAGGGCTGGTAGAGGCTAGCTGCTGCAGGGCTGGTGGAGGCTAGCTGCTGCAGGGCTGGTGGAGGCTAGCTGCTGCAGGGCTGGTGGAGGCTAGCTGCTGCAGGGATGGAGAAGGGTAGCTGCTGTAGGGCTGGTGGAGGCTAGCTGCTGCAGGCCTGGTGGAGGCTAGCTGCTGCAGGCCTGGTGGAGGCTAGCTGCTATAGGGCTGGTAGAGGCTAGCTGCTGTAGGGCTGGTGGAGGCTAGCTGCTGCAGGGCTGGAGGAGGCTAGCTGCTGTAGGGCTGGTGGAGGCTAGCTGCTGCAGGCCTGGTGGAGGCTAGCTGCTGTAGGGCTGGAGGAGGCTAGCTGCTGTAGGCCTGGTGGAGGCTAGCTGCTGTAGGGCTGGTGGAGGCTAGCTGCTATAGGGCTGGTAGAGGCTAGCTGCTGCAGGGCTGGTGGAGGCTAGCTGCTGCAGGGCTGGTGGAGGCTAGCTGCTGCAGGGCTGGTGGAGGCTAGCTGCTGCAGGGATGGAGGAGGGTAGCTGCTGTAGGGCTGGTGGAGGCTAGCTGCTGCAGGCCTGGTGGAGGCTAGCTGCTGCAGGCCTGGTGGAGGCTAGCTGCTATAGGGCTGGTAGAGGCTAGCTGCTGTAGGGCTGGTGGAGGCTAGCTGCTGCAGGGCTGGAGGAGGCTAGCTGCTGTAGGGCTGGTGGAGGCTAGCTGCTGCAGGCCTGGTGGAGGCTAGCTGCTGTAGGGCTGGAGGAGGCTAGCTGCTGCAGGGCTGGTGGAGGCTAGCTGCTATAGGGCTGGTGGAGGCTAGCTGCTGTAGGGCTGGTGGAGGCTAGCTGCTGCAGGGCTGGAGGAGGCTAGCTGCTATAGGGCTGGAGGAGGCTAGCTGCTGTAGGGCTGGAGGAGGCTAGCTGCTGTAGGGCTGGTGGAGGCTAGCTGCTGCAGGGCTGGTGGAGGCTAGCTGCTGTAGGGCTGGTGGAGGCTAGCTGCTGTAGGGCTGGTGGAGGCTAGCTGCTATAGGGCTGGTGGAGGCTAGCTGCTATAGGGCTGGTGGAGGCTAGCTGCTGTAGGCCTGGTGGAGGCTAGCTGCTATAGGGCTGGTGGAGGCTAGCTGCTGGTGGAGGCTAGCTGCTGTAGGGCTGGTGGAGGCTAGCTGCTGCAGGCCTGGTGGAGGCTAGCTGCTGTAGGGCTGGTGGAGGCTAGCTGCTGTAGGGCTGGTGGAGGCTAGCTGCTGCAGGGCTGGTGGAGGCTAGCTGCTGTAGGGCTGGTGGAGGCTAGCTGCTGTAGGGCTGGTGGAGGCTAGCTGCTGTAGGGCTGGTGGAGGCTAGCTGCTGCAGGGCTGGTGGAGGCTAGCTGCTGTAGGGCTGGTGGAGGCTAGCTGCTGCAGGGCTGGTGGAGGCTAGCTGCTGCAGGGCTGGTGGAGGCTAGCTGCTGCAGGGCTGGTGGAGGCTAGCTGCTGTAGGGCTGGTGGAGGCTAGCTGCTGTAGGGCTGGTGGAGGCTAGCTGCTGTAGGGCTGGTGGAGGCTAGCTGCTGTAGGGCTGGTGGAGGCTAGCTGCTATAGGGCTGGTGGAGGCTAGCTGCTATAGGGCTGGTGGAGGCTAGCTGCTGTAGGGCTGGAGGAGGCTAGCTGCTGTAGGGCTGGAGGAGGCTAGCTGCTATAGGGCTGGTGGAGGCTAGCTGCTGCAGGGCTGGTGGAGGCTAGCTGCTGTAGGGCTGGAGGAGGCTAGCTGCTGCAGGGCTGGTGGAGGCTAGCTGCTGCAGGGCTGGTGGAGGCTAGCTGCTGTAGGGCTGGAGGAGGCTAGCTGCTATAGGGCTGGAGGAGGCTAGCTGCTATAGGGCTGGTGGAGGCTAGCTGCTGTAGGGCTGGAGGAGGCTAGCTGCTGGTGGAGGCTAGCTGCTATAGGGCTGGAGGAGGCTAGCTGCTGCAGGGCTGGTGGAGGCTAGCTGCTATAGGGCTGGTGGAGGCTAGCTGCTGTAGGGCTGGTGGAGGCTAGCTGCTGTAGGGCTGGAGGAGGCTAACTGCTGTAGGCCTGGTGGAGGCTAGCTGCTGTAGGGCTGGTGGAGGCTAGCTGCTATAGGGCTGGTAGAGGCTAGCTGCTGCAGGGCTGGTGGAGGCTAGCTGCTGCAGGGCTGGTGGAGGCTAGCTGCTGCAGGGCTGGTGGAGGCTAGCTGCTGCAGGGATGGAGGAGGGTAGCTGCTGTAGGGCTGGTGGAGGCTAGCTGCTGCAGGCCTGGTGGAGGCTAGCTGCTGCAGGCCTGGTGGAGGCTAGCTGCTATAGGGCTGGTAGAGGCTAGCTGCTGTAGGGCTGGTGGAGGCTAGCTGCTGCAGGGCTGGAGGAGGCTAGCTGCTGTAGGGCTGGTGGAGGCTAGCTGCTGCAGGCCTGGTGGAGGCTAGCTGCTGTAGGGCTGGAGGAGGCTAGCTGCTGCAGGGCTGGTGGAGGCTAGCTGCTATAGGGCTGGTGGAGGCTAGCTGCTGTAGGGCTGGTGGAGGCTAGCTGCTGCAGGGCTGGAGGAGGCTAGCTGCTATAGGGCTGGAGGAGGCTAGCTGCTGTAGGGCTGGAGGAGGCTAGCTGCTGTAGGGCTGGTGGAGGCTAGCTGCTGCAGGGCTGGTGGAGGCTAGCTGCTGTAGGGCTGGTGGAGGCTAGCTGCTGTAGGGCTGGTGGAGGCTAGCTGCTATAGGGCTGGTGGAGGCTAGCTGCTATAGGGCTGGTGGAGGCTAGCTGCTGTAGGCCTGGTGGAGGCTAGCTGCTATAGGGCTGGTGGAGGCTAGCTGCTGGTGGAGGCTAGCTGCTGTAGGGCTGGTGGAGGCTAGCTGCTGCAGGCCTGGTGGAGGCTAGCTGCTGTAGGGCTGGTGGAGGCTAGCTGCTGTAGGGCTGGTGGAGGCTAGCTGCTGTAGGGCTGGTGGAGGCTAGCTGCTGTAGGGCTGGTGGAGGCTAGCTGCTGTAGGGCTGGTGGAGGCTAGCTGCTATAGGGCTGGTGGAGGCTAGCTGCTATAGGGCTGGTGGAGGCTAGCTGCTGTAGGGCTGGAGGAGGCTAGCTGCTGTAGGGCTGGAGGAGGCTAGCTGCTATAGGGCTGGTGGAGGCTAGCTGCTGCAGGGCTGGTGGAGGCTAGCTGCTGTAGGGCTGGAGGAGGCTAGCTGCTGCAGGGCTGGTGGAGGCTAGCTGCTGCAGGGCTGGTGGAGGCTAGCTGCTGTAGGGCTGGAGGAGGCTAGCTGCTATAGGGCTGGAGGAGGCTAGCTGCTATAGGGCTGGTGGAGGCTAGCTGCTGTAGGGCTGGAGGAGGCTAGCTGCTGGTGGAGGCTAGCTGCTATAGGGCTGGAGGAGGCTAGCTGCTGCAGGGCTGGTGGAGGCTAGCTGCTATAGGGCTGGTGGAGGCTAGCTGCTGTAGGGCTGGTGGAGGCTAGCTGCTGTAGGGCTGGTGGAGGCTAGCTGCTATAGGGCTGGAGGAGGCTAGCTGCTATAGGGCTGGTGGAGGCTAGCTGCTATAGGGCTGGAGGAGGCTAGCTGCTGTAGGGCTGGAGGAGGCTAGCTGCTGTAGGGCTGGAGGAGGCTAGCTGCTATAGGGCTGGTGGAGGCTAGCTGCTGCAGGGCTGGTGGAGGCTAGCTGCTGTAGGGCTGGAGGAGGCTAGCTGCTGCAGGGCTGGTGGAGGCTAGCTGCTGCAGGGCTGGTGGAGGCTAGCTGCTGTAGGGCTGGAGGAGGCTAGCTGCTATAGGGCTGGAGGAGGCTAGCTGCTATAGGGCTGGTGGAGGCTAGCTGCTGTAGGGCTGGAGGAGGCTAGCTGCTGGTGGAGGCTAGCTGCTATAGGGCTGGAGGAGGCTAGCTGCTGCAGGGCTGGTGGAGGCTAGCTGCTATAGGGCTGGTGGAGGCTAGCTGCTGTAGGGCTGGTGGAGGCTAGCTGCTGTAGGGCTGGAGGAGGCTAGCTGCTGTAGGCCTGGTGGAGGCTAGCTGCTGTAGGGCTGGTGGAGGCTAGCTGCTATAGGGCTGGTAGAGGCTAGCTGCTGCAGGGCTGGTGGAGGCTAGCTGCTGCAGGGCTGGTGGAGGCTAGCTGCTGCAGGGCTGGTGGAGGCTAGCTGCTGCAGGGATGGAGGAGGGTAGCTGCTGTAGGGCTGGTGGAGGCTAGCTGCTGCAGGCCTGGTGGAGGCTAGCTGCTGCAGGCCTGGTGGAGGCTAGCTGCTATAGGGCTGGTAGAGGCTAGCTGCTGTAGGGCTGGTGGAGGCTAGCTGCTGCAGGGCTGGAGGAGGCTAGCTGCTGTAGGGCTGGTGGAGGCTAGCTGCTGCAGGCCTGGTGGAGGCTAGCTGCTGTAGGGCTGGAGGAGGCTAGCTGCTGCAGGGCTGGTGGAGGCTAGCTGCTATAGGGCTGGTGGAGGCTAGCTGCTGTAGGGCTGGTGGAGGCTAGCTGCTGCAGGGCTGGAGGAGGCTAGCTGCTATAGGGCTGGAGGAGGCTAGCTGCTGTAGGGCTGGAGGAGGCTAGCTGCTGTAGGGCTGGTGGAGGCTAGCTGCTGCAGGGCTGGTGGAGGCTAGCTGCTGTAGGGCTGGTGGAGGCTAGCTGCTGTAGGGCTGGTGGAGGCTAGCTGCTATAGGGCTGGTGGAGGCTAGCTGCTATAGGGCTGGTGGAGGCTAGCTGCTGTAGGCCTGGTGGAGGCTAGCTGCTATAGGGCTGGTGGAGGCTAGCTGCTGGTGGAGGCTAGCTGCTGTAGGGCTGGTGGAGGCTAGCTGCTGCAGGCCTGGTGGAGGCTAGCTGCTGTAGGGCTGGTGGAGGCTAGCTGCTGTAGGGCTGGTGGAGGCTAGCTGCTGTAGGCCTGGTGGAGGCTAGCTGCTGCAGGGCTGGTGGAGGCTAGCTGCTATAGGGCTGGTGGAGGCTAGCTGCTGCAGGGCTGGTAGAGGCTAGCTGCTGCAGGGCTGGTGGAGGCTAGCTGCTGTAGGGCTGGTGGAGGCTAGCTGCTACAGGGCTGGAGGAGGCTAGCTGCTGCAGGGCTGGTGGAGGCTAGCTGCTGTAGGGCTGGTGGAGGCTAGCTGCTGTAGGGCTGGTGGAGGCTAGCTGCTGTAGGGCTGGTGGAGGCTAGCTGCTATAGGGCTGGTGGAGGCTAGCTGCTGCAGGGCTGGTGGAGGCTAGCTGCTGTAGGGCTGGTGGAGGCTAGCTGCTGCAGGGCTGGTGGAGGCTAGCTGCTGCAGGGCTGGTGGAGGCTAGCTGCTGTAGGGCTGGTGGAGGCTAGCTGCTGTAGGGCTGGTGGAGGCTAGCTGCTATAGGGCTGGTGGAGGCTAGCTGCTATAGGGCTGGTGGAGGCTAGCTGCTGTAGGGCTGGAGGAGGCTAGCTGCTGTAGGGCTGGAGGAGGCTAGCTGCTATAGGGCTGGTGGAGGCTAGCTGCTGCAGGGCTGGTGGAGGCTAGCTGCTGTAGGGCTGGAGGAGGCTAGCTGCTGCAGGGCTGGTGGAGGCTAGCTGCTGCAGGGCTGGTGGAGGCTAGCTGCTGTAGGGCTGGAGGAGGCTAGCTGCTATAGGGCTGGAGGAGGCTAGCTGCTATAGGGCTGGTGGAGGCTAGCTGCTGTAGGGCTGGAGGAGGCTAGCTGCTGGTGGAGGCTAGCTGCTATAGGGCTGGAGGAGGCTAGCTGCTGCAGGGCTGGTGGAGGCTAGCTGCTATAGGGCTTGTGGAGGCTAGCTGCTGTAGGGCTGGTGGAGGCTAGCTGCTGTAGGGCTGGAGGAGGCTAGCTGCTATAGGGCTGGAGGAGGCTAGCTGCTGCAGGGCTGGTGGAGGCTAGCTGCTATAGGGCTGGTGGAGGCTAGCTGCTATAGGCCTGGTGGAGGCTAGCTGCTGCAGGGCTGGTGGAGGCTAGCTGCTGCAGGGCTGGAGGAGGCTAGCTGCTGCAGGGCTGGTGGAGGCTAGCTGCTGCAGGGCTGGTGGAGGCTAGCTGCTGTAGGGCTGGAGGAGGCTAGCTGCTATAGGGCTGGAGGAGGCTAGCTGCTATAGGGCTGGTGGAGGCTAGCTGCTGTAGGGCTGGAGGAGGCTAGCTGCTGCAGGGCTGGTGGAGGCTAGCTGCTGCAGGGCTGGAGGAGGCTAGCTGCTGCAGGGCTGGTGGAGGCTAGCTGCTGCAGGCCTGGTGGAGGCTAGCTGCTATAGGGCTGGTGGAGGCTAGCTGTTGCAGGGCTGGTGGAGGCTAGCTGCTATAGGGCTGGTGGAGGCTAGCTGCTGTAGGGCTGGTGGAGGCTAGCTGCTGCAGGGCTGGAGGAGGCTAGCTGCTATAGGGCTGGAGGAGGCTAGCTGCTGTAGGGCTGGAGGAGGCTAGCTGCTGTAGAGCTGGTGGAGGCTAGCTGCTGCAGGGCTGGTGGAGGCTAGCTGCTGTAGGGCTGGTGGAGGCTAGCTGCTGTAGGGCTGGTGGAGGCTAGCTGCTATAGGGCTGGTGGAGGCTAGCTGCTATAGGGCTGGTGGAGGCTAGCTGCTGTAGGCCTGGTGGAGGCTAGCTGCTATAGGGCTGGAGGAGGCTAGCTGCTATAGGGCTGGTGGAGGCTAGCTGCTGCACTGCTGGTGGAGGCTAGCTGCTGCAGGGCTGGTGGAGGCTAGCTGCTATAGGGCTGGTGGAGGCTAGCTGCTATAGGGCTGGTGGAGGCTAGCTGCTATAGGGCTGGTGGAGGCTAGCTGCTATAGGCCTGGAGGAGGCTAGCTGCTGCAGGGCTGGTGGAGGCTAGCTGCTGCAGGGCTGGTGGAGGCTAGCTGCTGTAGGGCTGGTGGAGGCTAGCTGCTGCAGGGCTGGTGGAGGCTAGCTGCTGTAGGGCTGGAGGAGGCTAGCTGCTGTAGGGCTGGGGAAGGCTAGCTGCTGTAGGGCTGGTGGAGGCTAGCTGCTGTAGGGCTGGTGGAGGCTAGCTGCTATAGGGCTGGAGGAGGCTAGCTGCTGTAGGGCTGGTGGAGGCTAGCTGCTATAGGGCTGGAGGAGGCTAGCTGCTGTAGGGCTGGTGGAGGCTAGCTGCTATAGGGCTGGAGGAGGCTAGCTGCTGTAGGGCTGGTGGAGGCTAGCTGCTGTAGGGCTGGTGGAGGCTAGCTGCTATAGGGCTGGAGGAGGCTAGCTGCTGTAGGGCTGGTGGAGGCTAGCTGCTATAGGGCTGGAGGAGGCTAGCTGCTGTAGGGCTGGAGGAGGCTAGCTGCTATAGGGCTGGTGGAGGCTAGCTGCTGCAGGCCTGGTGGAGGCTAGCTGCTGCAGGGCTGGTGGAGGCTAGCTGCTATAGGCCTGGTGGAGGCTAGCTGCTATAGGGCTGGTGGAGGCTAGCTGCTATAGGGCTGGTGGAGGCTAGCTGCTGCAGGGCTGGTGGAGGCTAGCTGCTATAGGGCTGGAGGAGGCTAGCTGCTGTAGGGCTGGAGGAGGCTAGCTGCTGTAGGGCTGGAGGAGGCTAGCTGCTGTAGGGCTGGTGGAGGCTAGCTGCTGCAGGGCTGGTGGAGGCTAGCTGCTATAGGGCTGGTGGAGGCTAGCTGCTGTAGGGCTGGAGGAGGCTAGCTGCTGGAGGGCTGGAGGAGGCTAGCTGCTGCAGGGCTGGAGGAGGCTAGCTGCTGCAGGGCTGGTGGAGGCTAGCTGCTATAGGGCTGGTGGAGGCTAGCTGCTATAGGGCTGTAGGAGGCTAGCTGCTGTAGGGCTGGTGGAGGCTAGCTGCTGCAGGGCTGGTGGAGGCTAGCTGCTGTAGGGCTGGAGGAGGCTAGCTGCTATAGGGCTGGTGGAGGCTAGCTGCTGCAGGGCTGGTGGAGGCTAGCTGCTGTAGGGCTGGTGGAGGCTAGCTGCTATAGGGCTGGTGGAGGCTAGCTGCTGCAGGGCTGGTGGAGGCTAGCTGCTGTAGGGCTGGTGGAGGCTAGCTGCTGTAGGGCTGGTGGAGGCTAGCTGCTGCAGGGCTGGTGGAGGCTAGCTGCTGTAGGGCTGGTGGAGGCTAGCTGCTATAGGGCTGGTGGAGGCTAGCTGCTGTAGGCCTGGTGGAGGCTAGCTGCTGTAGGGCTGGTGGAGGCTAGCTGCTGTAGGGCTGGTGGAGGCTAGCTGCTATAGGGCTGGTAGAGGCTAGCTGCTGTAGGGCTGGTGGAGGCTAGCTGCTGTAGGGCTGGTGGAGGCTAGCTGCTATAGGGCTGGTGGAGGCTAGCTGCTGTAGGGCTGGAGGAGGCTAGCTGCTGTAGGGCTGGTGGAGGCTAGCTGCTGTAGGGCTGGTGGAGGCTAGCTGCTATAGGGCTGGTGGAGGCTAGCTGCTATAGGCCTGGTGGAGGCTAGCTGCTGCACGGCTGGTGGAGGCTAGCTGCTGCAGGGCTGGTGGAGGCTAGCTGCTATAGGGCTGGTGGAGGCTAGCTGCTATAGGGCTGGTGGAGGCTAGCTGCTATAGGGCTGGTGGAGGCTAGCTGCTATAGGCCTGGAGGAGGCTAGCTGCTGCAGGGCTGGTGGAGGCTAGCTGCTGCAGGGCTGGTGGAGGCTAGCTGCTGTAGGGCTGGTGGAGGCTAGCTGCTGCAGGGCTGGTGGAGGCTAGCTGCTGTAGGGCTGGAGGAGGCTAGCTGCTGTAGGGCTGGGGGAGGCTAGCTGCTGTAGGGCTGGTGGAGGCTAGCTGCTGTAGGGCTGGGAAAGGCTAGCTGCTGTAGGGCTGGTGGAGGCTAGCTGCTGTAGGGCTGGAGGAGGCTAGCTGCTGTAGGGCTGGTGGAGGCTAGCTGCTATAGGGCTGGAGGAGGCTAGCTGCTGTAGGGCTGGTGGAGGCTAGCTGCTGTAGGGCTGGTGGAGGCTAGCTGCTATAGGGCTGGAGGAGGCTAGCTGCTGTAGGGCTGGTGGAGGCTAGCTGCAATAGGGCTGGAGGAGGCTAGCTGCTGTAGGGCTGGAGGAGGCTAGCTGCTGCAGGGCTGGTGGAGGCTAGCTGCTATAGGCCTGGTGGAGGCTAGCTGCTATAGGGCTGGTGGAGGCTAGCAGCTGTAGGGCTGGAGGAGGCTAGCTGCTGTAGGGCTGGTGGAGGCTAGCTGCTGTAGGGCTGGAGGAGGCTAGCTGCTGTAGGGCTGGAGGAGGCTAGCTGCTGCAGGGCTGGAGGAGGCTAGCTGCTATAGGGCTGGTGGAGGCTAGCTGCTGTAGGGCTGGAGGAGGCTAGCTGCTGTAGGGCTGGAGGAGGCTAGATGCTGCAGGGCTGGAGGAGGCTAGCTGCTGCAGGGCTGGTGGAGGCTAGCTGCTATAGGGCTGGTGGAGGCTAGCTGCTATAGGGCTGGTGGAGGCTAGCTGGTGGAGGCTAGCTGCTGCAGGGCTGGTGGAGGCTAGCTGCTGCAGGGCTGGGGGAGGCTAGCTGCTATAGGGCTGGAGGAGGCTAGCTGCTGCAGGGCTGGTGGAGGCTAGCTGCTGCAGGCCTGGTGGAGGCTAGCTGCTGCAGGGCTGGAGGAGGCTAGCTGCTGTAGGCCTGGTGGAGGCTAGCTGCTGCAGGGCTGGTGGAGGCTAGCTGCTGTAGGGCTGGTGGAGGCTAGCTGCTGCAGGGCTGGTGGAGGCTAGCTGCTGTAGGCCTGGTGGAGGCTAGCTGCTATAGGGCTGGAGGAGGCTAGCTGCTGCAGGGCTGGAGACTTTGTTTTACATGATCTTTTTCACAAAGATGTGATGATGCTATAACAAAATTTAGTGTGAATGTCTTTATTTACACCCATCTTTTATTTTATTAGTACATTGCAGACAGGACACATTGAAGAGGAGTTTGAGCCATGATTTCCCCTAGCTGGTGTTTCACTCCCCCATCAAGTGCAACATTTGTGAACTGGTTTTTGTTGAGACACTGTCAGCTGATAAGCTGATCGATAAGCTACCTCAGCCAGAAACATCGGAGTCAACTGAGGTAAGCCAGTCTGAAAGCCAAGTTGACAGTGACGGCGAAACCATGCAAAGATCTGCATGAAATGCCCATGGCCACCCACTTCAGATGATCTAAATCTAAGTCTGTAGTACCTCTTGAACTGTATCATCTTATTGCCTGGGTTATCATGGCTCAACATCCTCTTCAATGTGTCCTGTCTGCAATGTACTAATAAAATAAAAGATGGGTGTAAATAAAGACATTCACACTCAATTGTGTTATACCACCATCACATCTTTGTGAAAAAGATAATGTAAAACAAAGTCTTCGGAAGGAAGAAGCCACCAGATGATGATGATAGACTTTCCAGATCCCACTTACTGGAGTGTAGAGAGACTTTACTGGAGTGTATAGAGACTTTACTGGAGTGTAGAGACTTTACTGGAGTGTAGAGAGACTTTACTGGAGTGTAGAGACTTTACTGGAGTGTAGAGACACTTTACTGGAGTGTAGAGAGACTTTACTGGAGTGTATAGAGACTTTACTGGAGTGTATACGACTTTACTGGAGTGTAGAGACTTTACCGGAGTGTAGAGAGACTTTACTGGAGTGTAGAGACTTTACTGGAGTGTAGAGACACTTTACTGGAGTGTAGAGAGACTTTACTGGAGTGTAGAGACTTTACTGGAGTGTAGAGAGATTTTACTGGAGTGTAGAGACTTTACTGGAGTGTAGAGACACTTTACTGGAGTGTAGAGAGACTTTACTGGAGTGTAGAGACACTTTACTGGAGTGTAGAGACTTTACTGGAGTGTAGAGAGACTTTACTGGAGTGTAGAGAGACTTTACTGGAGTGTAGAGAGACTTTACTGGAGTGTAGAGACTTTACTGGAGTGTAGAGAGACTTTACTGGAGTGTAGAGACTTTACTGGAGTGTAGAGACTTTACTGGAGTGTAGAGAGACTTTACTGGAGTGTAGAGAGACTTTACTGGAGTGTAGAGACTTTACTGGAGTGTAGAGACTTTACTGGAGTGTTGAGACTTTACTGGAGTGTAGAGACTTTACTGGAGTGTATAGAGACTTTACTGGAGTGTAGAGAGACTTTACTGGAGTGTAGAGACTTTACTGGAGTGTAGAGACTTTACTGGAGTGTAGAGAGACTTTACTGGAGTGTAGAGACTTTACTGGAGTGTAGAGAGACTTTACTGGAGTGTAGAGACACTTTACTGGAGTGTAGAGAGACTTTACTGGAGTGTAGAGACTTTACTGGAGTGTATAGAGACTTTACTGGGGTGTAGAGAGACTTTACTGGAGTGTAGAGACACTTTACTGGAGTGTAGAGAGACTTTACTGGAGTGTAGAGACTTTACTGGAGTGTAGAGAGACTTTACTGGAGTGTAGAGAGACTTTACTGGAGTGTAGAGACTTTACTGGAGTGTATAGAGACTTTACTGGAGTGTAGATAGACTTTACTGGAGTGTAGAGACTTTACTGGAGTGTAGAGACTTTACTGGAGTGTAGAGAGACTTTACTGGAGTGTAGAGAGACTTTACTGGAGTGTAGAGAGACTTTACTGGAGTGTAGAGACACTTTACTGGAGTGTAGAGAGACTTTACTGGAGTGTATAGAGACTTTACTGGAGTGTATAGAGACTTTACTGGAGTGTAGAGACTTTACTGGAGTGTAGAGACTTTACTGGAGTGTAGAGACACTTTACTGGAGTGTATAGAGACTTTACTGGAGTGTAGAGACTTTACTGGAGTGTAGAGACACTTTACTGGAGTGTAGAGACACTTTACTGGAGTGTAGAGCGACTTTACTGGAGTGTAGGGAGACTTTACTGGAGTGTAGAGAGACTTTACTGGAGTGTAGGGAGACTTTACTGGAGTGTAGAGACTTTACTGGAGTGTAGAGACTTTACTGGAGTGTAGAGACACTTTACTGGAGTGTAGAGACACTTTACTGGAGTGTAGAGACTTTACTGGAGTGTAGAGAGACTTTACTGGAGTGTAGAGACACTTTACTGGAGTGTAGAGAGACTTTACTGGAGTGTATAGAGACTTTACTGTAGTGTAGAGACTTTACTGGAGTGTAGAGACTTTACTGGAGTGTATAGAGACTTTACTGGAGTGTAGAGAGACTTTACTGGAGTGTAGAGACTTTACTGGAGTGTAGAGACTTTACTGGAGTATAGAGACTTTACTGGAGTGTAGAGAGGCTTTACTGGAGTGTAGAGAGACTTTACTGTAGTGTAGAGAGACTTTACTGTAGTGTAGAGAGACTTTACTGGAGTGTATAGAGACTTTACTGGAGTGTAGAGACTTTGCTGGAGTGTAGAGACTTTACTGGAGTGTATAGAGACTTTACTGGAGTGTAGAGACTTTACTGGAGTGTAGAGAGGCTTTACTGGAGTGTAGAGAGACTTTACTGTAGTGTAGAGAGACTTTACTGGAGTGTATAGAGACTTTACTGGAGTGTAGAGACTTTGCTGGAGTGTAGAGACTTTACTGTAGTGTAGAGACACTTTACTGGAGTGTAGATAGACTTTACTGGAGTGTAGAGACTTCACTGGAGTGTAGAGAGACTTTACTGTAGTGTAGAGACTTTACTGGAGTGTAGAGACACTTTACTGGAGTGTAGAGACACTTTACTGGAGTGTAGAGACACTTTACTGGAGTGTAGAGAGACTTTACTGGAGTGTAGAGACACTTTACTGGAGTGTAGAGACACTTTACTGGAGTGTAGAGACTTTACTGGAGTGTAGAGAGACTTTACTGGAGTGTAGAGACTTTACTGGAGTGTAGAGAGACTTTACTGGAGTGTAGAGACTTTACTGGAGTGTAGAGAGACTTTACTGGAGTGTAGAGACTTTACTGGAGTGTAGAGAGACTTTACTGTAGTGTAGAGAGACTTTACTGGAGTGTATAGAGACTTTACTGGAGTGTGGAGTGTAGAGAGATTTTACTGGAGTGTAGAGACACTTTACTGGAGTGTAGAGAGACTTTACTGGAGTGTATAGAGACTTTACTGGAGTGTAGAGACTTTACTGGAGTGTAGAGACACTTTACTGGAGTGTAGAGAGACTTTACTGGAGTGTAGAGAGACTTTACTGGAGTGTAGAGAGACTTTACTGGAGTGTAGAGACTTTACTGGAGTGTAGAGACACTTTACTGGAGTGTAGAGAGACTTTACTGGAGTGTATAGATACTTTACTGGAGTGTAGAGACACTTTACTGGAGTGTAGAGAGACTTTACTGGAGTGTATAGAGACTTTACTGGAGTGTAGAGACACTTTACTGGAGTGTAGAGAGACTTTACTGGAGTGTATAGAGACTTTACTGGAGTGTAGAGACTTTACTGGAGTGTAGAGAGACTTTACTGGAGTGTAGAGACTTTACTGGAGTGTAGAGAGACTTTACTGTAGTGTAGAGACTTTACTGGAGTGTAGAGACTTTACTGGAGTGTAGAGACTTTACTGGAGTGTAGAGACACTTTACTGGAGTGTAGAGACTTTACTGGAGTGTAGAGACACTTTACTGGAGTGTAGAGAGACTTTACTGGAGTGTAGAGACTTTACTGGAGTGTAGAGAGACTTTACTGGAGTGTAGAGAGACTTTACTGGAGTGTAGAGAGACTTTACTGGAGTGTAGAGACACTTTACTGGAGTGTAGAGAGACTTTACTGGAGTGTAGAGAGACTTTACTGGAGTGTAGAGAGACTTTACTGGAGTGTAGAGACTTTACTGGAGTGTAGAGACTTTACTGGAGTGTAGAGACTTTACTGGAGTGTAGAGAGACTTTACTGGAGTGTAGAGACACTTTACTGGAGTGTAGAGAGACTTTACTGGAGTGTAGAGACTTTACTGGAGTGTAGAGAGACTTTACTGGAGTGTAGAGACTTTACTGGAGTGTAGAGAGACTTTACTGGAGTGTAGAGACTTTACTGGAGTGTAGAGAGACTTTACTGGAGTGTAGAGAGACTTTACTGGAGTGTATAGAGACTTTACTGGAGTGTAGAGAGACTTTACTGGAGTGTAGAGAGACTTTACTGGAGTGTAGAGAGACTTTCCAGATTCACAGTTGAGATACACACCAAAAGATTTCCATCGTTGACTGAAAACACACTTCTTCAATCAAAATCTGAAATGAAAAAACTACTAACCTCGTTTTTCACTATTCTTTGAAAAACAATAGTCTTTCACTATTATGCACTCTGCTACTAAGGAATCTACCATGCCTATATTATTATATTATTACCTACTATAATATGCTAATATGCACTCAAGACTGTCTTCACTCAAGTTTGACACTGTTTGACGCACAATATGATTGATTGATTGAAAAGTTTATTAACAGATTGCAGAATGGGTACAATACAGTACGGCTCAATACATACAATTGTTAAGGGGATGCAGACCAGAGAAAGACTTTCGTCTTGTTTACATCAGGGTCCCCCATTTTCAATTCATCATAACATATATGACATACATGACATACAGATAGACAGTACTGCTACATCTATACATTTATGACATATCAGATTTGCAAATACAGTACTGTTTGTGATACAAAAGTGTCCAGAAAAAGAGTGTATACATTTGACGTAGAAACTGTACATTGGAGGAGGTGAGGTGGGTGGGGTGGGGTTGGGTGGGGGCTGTACATTGGAGGTGGGGGGGGGGGGGGTTGGGTAGGGGGGGGGGACTGTACACTGTACATTGGAATACTGACAAAGCCATACTTGGTCATTTACTGTACAACTGAGTTAGGACATTTGTAGGGGCCAGTTTCGAATTGCAGTCTCCCATAGGAGTTTTTTGAGAGTGTTTTTAAAAGTGGGTAGTGATTCACATTCCTTTACAGCTTTGGGTAGGGCGTTCCACATTGATGTGGCATAATTGCGAAACGTGTTTAGTCCCTTGTTTGAGCCGAATCTGGGTTGAACATGATTTGTGGAGCTCCCTCTGGTGTTGTGATCGTGGTATTCACTGACCTTTGGGAAGTATTTTGACATGTACATGGGTACCTTGGTCGCGTAGTGTATCTTATCACTGACCCGTAGGTACCTGAGTTGTAACCTTCTTGCTGACTTGTTGTACAGAACTTCAAGTTCAATTGAATTGTGTGAATTGACCTGCTGGATCTACCGGATCTCTCCTGTACCTGTCGAGCGGACACTAATTAGATGCTAGATCCCTCCCCAGCCACTCCCAGTAGTTAAGGACTTAGATGAAGCTTGTGTGTGTGAATGTGTGTATAGGGTGGGGGGGATGGGTGTCGGAGGGGGGTTAGGGTTAGGGAGGGGGGGGCTTGACTTAGGGGGTGGGTTACTGGGAGGGCTCTGTTTGTTTATTGTATTTTCATTTATATTTTTTTTTCTTATTTCAATGTCAATCTTTTAATTTCAATGTATTTTTGTCGTTTGTCGTTTGTGTAAAAAGGGAAAATACCAATACAAATATCTTTTAAAAAAAAAAGGAGAGGGAGGTCCTGAAACACTGTTCCCAAAGACAAGATCTAAACAGGAAGAGAGGGAGATCCTGAAACACTGTTCCCAAAGACAAGATCTAAACAGGAAGAGAGGGAGATCCTGAAACACTGTTCCCAAAGACAAGATCTAAACAGGAAGAGAGGGAGATCCTGAAACACTGTTCCCAAAGACAAGATCTAAACAGGAAGAGAGGGAGATCCTGAAACACTGTTCCCAAAGACAAGATCTAAACAGGAAGAGAGGGAGGTCCTGAAACACTGTTCCCAAAGACAAGATCTAAACAGGAAGAGAGAGATCCTGAAACACTGTTCCCAAAGACAAGATCTAAACAGGAAGAGAGAGAGGTCCTGAAACACTGTTCCCAAAGACAAGATCTAAACAGGAAGAGAGGGAGGTCCTGAAACACTGTTCCCAAAGACAAGATCTAAACAGGAAGAGAGAGATCCTGAAACACTGTTCCCAAAGACAAGATCTAAACAGGAAGAGAGGGAGGTCCTGAAACACTGTTCCCAAAGACAAGATCTAAACAGGAAGAGAGGGAGATCCTGAAACACTGTTCCCAAAGACAAGATCTAAACAGGAAGAGAGGGAGATCCTGAAACACTGTTCCCAAAGACAAGATCTAAACAGGAAGAGAGCGAGGTCCTGAAACACTGTTCCCAAAGACAAGATCTAAACAGGAAGAGAGGGAGATCCTGAAACACTGTTCCCAAAGACAAGATCTAAACAGGAAGAGAGGGAGATCCTGAAACACTGTTCCCAAAGACAAGATCTAAACAGGAAGAGAGGGAGATCCTGAAACACTGTTCCCAAAGACTAAGGAAAGTACAGGAACTTCAACACAGGAATCAACAACACAGGGGGTTCACAATACTGATTATTACATAGTGACACACCTACTGTAGTACAGGGACAAGAGAATCCAGTGCGGGAAATTAACTTTTTCATCCACTGGCCACAGTTGCTGGTTGAATTGTAGATTCACCAAACATGTTCACGACTATTTCATTATTCCAAAAAACACACAGTCCCCCTCACATTATGCATTTCATCAGAGAGATCGGAACGCAGGGTCTCCCGCAGTGCAGCGCCCCTGGAGCAGTTTTTGGGGTTCAGTGCCTTGCTCAAGGGCACTTAGGTTGATGGGCACCATAGGTGTAATACCAGCCACTCTACAGTCACCAGCTCACAGCTGGAATACACATGTCTCCCTCTCTCTCTCTCTTACTATAGTACAAACAATACACACGCAGACAGCTGTCTCTCCATCTCTCTGTCTCTCTCACTATCCCACCAGTACAAACACACATGCACAGCTGTCTCACTATCTACACACACTATCTTCCCCACGTGCTCTCTCTCACTCTATCTACACATAGCCTTCACCTTGTACACACACACACAAACCGAGAGAGAGACACACATAGTTTTCACTCATATCTCTCTACGAGTCTACGTCATGCCCAATCATATTTATCTCTATAAACGGTAAATGGTGCATTTATATAGCAGCTTTTATCCAAAGCGCTTTAGAATGTTGTTCCTCACATTCACCCGTTCACTCACACATTCACACACCGACGGCGGAGGCGACCATGCAAGGTGCCAACCTGCTCATCGGGAGCAGTTAGGGGTTAAATGTCTTGCTCAAGGACATTTCGGAATCGAACCGGGAGCCTTCCGATTACCAGACGACTGCTCTACCTCCTGAGCCACTGTTGCCCTCTCTGTACATCTCATCTCCACTTGTTTTATCTACTCTCCTGTATAAATATACGCTGTTAGCTCATCATTCTACTGCAGCTTATCATTGTTTTGTTGTACCCTGTATCTCTCTGTCCTGCGCAACATGTGCCTTCATTAAATTCCATCTTCAACCAAAAACAATAAATAACTTCAAGTTCAAGTTCAAGTTTGTTGATTAGTTGTCATAGTAAAATACAGATGAAATGCTTTTTTTCCTGTATGAGTTCCTGGGAGTGTGCTAGATAAAATAGATAAAAAGGTATAAAATAGAAAAAGTCAAAAGTATGTAAACAAAAAGTGTTCATACAATATACAATACAGAGTAAAAAAAGAGTAACAGTGAGGTGCTACAATGCAGATCACTGTATATTTGTAGATCTGGTATGTCATAAATGTAGGCTATAGATGTAGCAGTACTGTCTATCTGTATGTCATGTATGTCATATTATGTTATGATGAATTGAAAATGGGGGACCCTGATGTAAACAAGACGAAAGTCTTTCTCTGGTCTGCATCCCCTTAACGTGTATTGAGCCGAACTGTAGTGTACCCATTCTGCAATCTGTTAATAAAGTTTTCAATCAATGCGACTTGGTCATAATAAGGTCATTGTTAGTGAGGTATTTAGGTTGGGCTAGTGTGTCTACGTTTAACAGTACACAGAGGATCGATCAGGACACATTGAAGGAAGGTGAGGAGATTTATATTTCTTTGTGGATTTCTTGTCCAGCAGGGTTTATTTTCACATGCAATATCCAGTTGTCATCACAGTTCTGTAATATCAATAGTTGCTATTAGATACTGGTATACTAAATGGGTAAGACAAGTAACTTCTGAAGTATGAATAATGAACTGTCCTATACATATAGGCATATATATATATATATATATATATATATATAGTAATACAAATTATATCATCAATTATATCTAAATATCCATCAAATAATGTGCCAGGTTACACACAGTAAAATGGCGACATCATGTGGTTAAAACAGTTATTACAACATGGTGTCTGTGTGCAGCGCCACATATTAACATCCTCACATACAGAGATGCTCGTAACGCAGGTGTTGTGCCCAATTCGGACTCCCTGCCACAATTCGGACTCCCTGCCACAATTCGGACTCCCCTCGCGTGAACGCGCATACACTATCAGCCTATCAGCATGTACTATGCTCATCTGCTCCATTTCGGCGTCCAGCATTTTTATAAAACGATATAGCGGACAGAAATGCGGGAAAGTTAAGATTATATTTAAAACGAAATAAGTGGAGTTTCGAAGCTGTAAGCAGAATACAAGTCATAGGAACACCCACGATATAGGCTACCTGTATCCAGCAGCATTAGGTGTATGTATGCTTTTAATTAATGTAAGACACATTTATTGCAAGGGTTTTGTATACACAAACTCAACAAATAACCTCTGTTCTCCTTGCAATGCGTTTTTAATTCTTTCTTATACAGTAAGAAGGGGGGAAAGGGTGTGTGTGTGTGTGTGTGTGTGTGTGTGTGTGTGTGTGTGTGTGTGTGTGTGTGTGTGTGTGTGTGTGTGTGTGTGTGTGTGTGTGTGTGTGTGTGTGTGTGTGTGTGTGTGTGTGTGTGTGTGCGTGCGTGTGTGCGTGCGTGCGTGTGTTCACAATGGAGACTAATTGGTCTGGACCAATTGCTCATAAAACATCTTTTAGAAGTCCGGTAGGGATGACATGTGGGTCTGGGTGAAGCCTTCATATGAGAAATAATGCAATTAAGGTCATCTGCTGCCTGAAATGGGCTAAAAAAAAACGTATGAAAAAGTAATAATTTTAATATTCTCATGTCCTCATCTGCTCCATTTCTGCGGCCAGCATTTTTATATGGAAGACGTATGACATACGTGAGTGAGATTTCTAGGACATGATCATTTTAAAAGCACTTGCTGATATTCATAACAGAGGCCAAGTTGGGGGGGGGGGGGTCGACAACCTTGCAGAGAAGTGATCCCCTCCCATATCCTGAGAGTAAATAGTTTCACACACACCAGAGTGACTGTGGTGACACATGTAGAGGCCTAGAAGAAGAGGGGATCACTACACAGTACATTTATCAGTTTGAGTAAAATTTACTCTGTGAAATTGACTGTGTACCTGCTTCAAGGTCAACCATTAACCCTTTCACTGCCACATGACAGCCGGTGAACCCTTTCACTGTGACAATACAGAAGGTTAGCCCTTTACTATCACACAACCACATGATGATGATGATGATGGAGCATCGCCGTCGGTTGTGTGATAGTAAAGGGTTAACCTTCTGTCGTGTGGCAGTGAAAGGGCTAAGATCAAAATTCCGCCCAAAGTAAAGTGAGTAAACATTTGCATAAAAAGCATAATCTAAAAAAGACCAGGGTTAAAATAAATGTATTGCAGTGGCATAATTGTTCCATGGTCAACATGTACATGTGATAAGCTAAACTGATGGGCAATGGTCTACTTCACGAAAAACCTGTAAAAATCCCATTCCGATCTTTGTTTTCCTAGTCTAATAACAGTTTGATACACACTCAAAACAAACAGTAAGTTCAAACAATAACAGACATTGAAAGCTGAGGAAGTTCTGAAAAAAGGGTGAAAAGCACTTACCCACAGCACATCCTCTGACCATCACACAGCAATAACAAAGACATTATACCCAGGTGGACTGTTTCAAGCTGAGGCTTAAAAGGGTTCAAGTGCGGCTTGAATAGGATCCTGCCTTTCGCACTAAAGCACAGGATGCTAGTCCAACGCTGGCTAGAGGTTTCACCAGGAGAGGAAGCTAAACTCCTGCATCAAATACACCTGTACCATTGGATCTCATGGGTCATTAACACAATGTGTGGAGTGAGTTCAGGGGCCCGTTCACGCTGGCTGGCGAGCGCAGGACTGGTGGTTCCAACCAGGTAGAACCGTTTCATTCAAAGAGAGGAAGCTAAGGTCCTTGCTAGCATGAATGACATGATATTTAGACATTTCAAATGTCTCTGATAAAATGATTGTATCTAGTAGTAGCCTAGTGTAAAGGACCTTATTTATCAATATTTCTTATTGTGTAAAAGGTTGATAGTTGATCAAATACTGTCCCACAATTTACTTTAAATTAAAAGCACAAAACATACATGCCACCTGTTTTCCAAGGACCATACAGTACATATAAGTACTATATCCCCCTACAGTACATATAAGCACTATATCCCCTACAGTACATATAAGTACTATATCCCCCTACAGTACATATAAGCACTATATCCCCTACAGTACATATAAGTACTATATCCCCCTACAGTACATATAAGTACTATATCCCCCTACAGTACATATAAGTACTATATCCCCCTACAGTACATATAAGTACTATATCCTCTACAGTACATATAAGTACTATATCCCCCTACAGTACATATAAGTACTATATCCTCTACAGTACATATAAGTACTATATCCCTCTACAGTACATATAAGTACTATATCCCCATACAGTACATATAAGTACTATATCCCCTACAGTACATATAAGTACTATATCCTCTACAGTACATATAAGTACTATATCCCCCTACAGTACATATAAGTACTATATCCCCCTACAGTACATATAAGTACTATATCCCTCTACAGTACATATAAGTACTATATCCCCTACAGTACATATAAGTACTATATCCCCTACAGTACATATAAGTACTATATCCTCTACAGTACATACAAGTACTATATCCCCCTACAGTACATATAAGTACTATATCCCCCTACAGTACATATAAGTACTATATCCCCTACAGTACATATAAGTACTATATCCCCCTACAGTACATATAAGTACTATATCCCCCTACAGTACATATAAGTACTATATCCCCTACAGTACATATAAGTACTATATCCCCTACAGTACATATAAGCACTATATCCCCCTACAGTACATATAAGTACTATATCCCTCTACAGTACATATAAGTACTATATCCCCTACAGTACATATAAGTACTATATCCCCTACAGTACATATAAGTACTATATCCCCTACAGTACATATAAGTACTATATCCCCTACAGTACATATAAGTACTATATCCTCTACAGTACATATAAGTACTATATCCCCTACAGTACATATAAGTACTATATCCCCCTACAGTACATATAAGTACTATATCCCCTACAGTACATATAAGTACTATATCCCCTACAGTACATATAAGCACTATATCCCCCTACAGTACATATAAGTACTATATCCCCTACAGTACATATAAGTACTATATCCCTCTACAGTACATGTAGCTAAGGGGCTACACAACCCGGACTGTATTAAAAGATTGTTTAGATTAAACCACTACTAAAGAATATTAATAGCCAGACAGTACAGTTAGATTGATTGATTGATTGATTGATTGAAAACTTTATTAACAGATTGCAGAATGGGTACAGTACAGTACAGCTCAATACACACAATTGTTAAGGGGATGCAGACCAGAGAAAGACTTTCGTCTTGTTTACATCAGTGTCCCCCATTTTCAATTCATCAGGACATATATGACATACATGACATACAGATAGTCAGTACTGCTACATCTATACATTTATGACATACCAGATTTGCAAATACAGTACTGTTTGTGATACAGAAGGAGTCAGGAAAAGGGAGTATATACATTTGACGTAGAAACTGTACATTGGAGGAGGTTGGGTGGGGGGGGTTGGGTACACTGGGATATTGACAACCATACTGGGTAATCTACATTGGAGGTGGTTGGGGGGGGGGGGGGCACACTGTATAAGCAAGCAAAACTGTACATTGAGGGGGTGGGGGGGGGAGACACTGTACAAACAAACAAAATTGTACATTGGACTATTGACAAAACCATACTAGGTAAATGACTGTACATTGGAGGGGGTTGGGTTAGGATATTTACAGGGGCCAGTGTTGAATTGCAGTCTCCCGTAGGTGTCCCTTGAGAGAGGTTTTGAAAGTGGGTAGTGATCCACATTCCTTTACAGCTTTGGGTAGGGCGTTCCACATTGATGTGGCATAATTGCGAAACGTGTTTAGTCCCTTATTTGAGCCGAATCTGGGTTTAACATGATTTGTGGCGCTCCCTCTGGTGTTGTGATCGTGGTATTCACTGACCTTTGGGAAGTATTTTGCCATGTACATGGGTACCTTGGTCGTGTAGTGTATCTTGTAGACCAGGCCCATTGCAAGTTGCTGTACTCTGTCGTCTACTCTAAGCCATCCTAGGTTGTCAAAGTGGGCAGGGGTGAGGTGGGTTCTAGGAGTAAGGTCAAGCAGTAGTCTGACCAGTTTGTTTTGAGATGTTTGTAATTTTGTTTTTAGCGCCTTTGAGGTGCTTTGGTACCATGAGGTGCAAGCATAGTCGTAGTACCCCTGAATGAGTGCTCCTGCCAGAGTCTTCAGGGTATTCTTGTTTACCAGAGAGGAGATCCGGTACAAGAATCGAGTTTGTTGGTTGACTTTTTTTATTACATTGGATGCCATTTTGTCACAGGAGAGATTAGCCTCTAGGATGGAACCCAGGTAGGTCATTTCATCTTTCCTTGTGACAATATTGTCACCCACTGTAACTGAGAAGCCGTCGGTCTTGCTGAGTTTGTTATTTGAACCGAAGAGAATGGACTCTGTTTTGCCCATGTGTAATGATAGTTTGTTATCAGCGAGCCATATGCAGATTCTGCCTAGTTCCGAGCTGAGGGTTTTTTCAACCTGTAACTTGTTCTTGTCAGAGACCAGCAGGGCTGAGTCGTCCGCAAACAGGAACAAGTTGCAGTCACAAGCTGACGACATGTCATTTGCATAAATTAGGAACAGTAGCGGTCCTAGTATGCTTCCTTGTGGAACACCACAGCTCACTGTGAGGGGGGGGGGATAGGGTACCGTTTACCTCCACCATCTGTTCCCTCCCCTCAAGGTAGGATTGCATCCAGCTCACTGATAGACTATCAAAACCAATTGCTTTTAGCTTGTCAATCAGAATGGAGTGATTGACCGTGTCAAAGGCCTTTTGTAGGTCCAGCATGACCATGCCGCAGTATTTGCCTGCGTCCACCTCTTGTTTGATGTGGTCATTCAAATAGAGAAGGCATGTGTCAGTGGAGTGGGATGTTCTGAAGCCAGATTGGAATTCGTAGATTCGATTTTTTTCCGCTAGGTACTTTTCGACCTGTTCGTAGACTATTTTTTCCATGACTTTCGAGATGGAGGTGAGAATAGAAACAGGGCGGTAGTTGCCTGGGTCTAATTTGCTGCCCTTTTTGTGCAGAGGGGTCACCCTCGCAATTTTGAAGTCCTTGGGGACGTGTCCCTGTTTTATGGAGAGGTTTATTATGTGTGTGATGATTGGGGTGATGGCGGCTGCTGAGTCTCTGAGGAATTTGGAGGGGATGTTGTCATGGCCAGTGGCCTTGTTAGGTTGGAGGGCGCTCAGTTTATTGAGTACCTCATCTGTTGTTACCATTTCCAGCTTGAAGTCGTCCTTGCGGACCCCTAGGTTTTTGTAGTAAGCTACTATGTGTTCTACCCCATAAAGCCCTGAGTGGGAGGGTAGTTTGTTTACCAGTGTTGTGGCTATGTTTGTGAAGAAAATGTTTAAGTAATTGGCTACATCCAGCTTGTCTGTGATGAGCGTGTTGTCCGTTTTTATGTTTATGTTTGAGAATCTGGTTTTAAGTTTTTTACTGCATCCTAGTTGATTATTGAGTAATTTCCAAAGTTCACGTGGTTTGTTTTTGTTTTCCTCAGTTTTGTCATTGATGAAATTCTTTTTTGCAGTTTTGATCATGGAGTTTACGTCGTTTCTTAGTCTGTTTCTTTCTAGTTTGAGTTCAGTCACGTGGGCTTGGAGTTCACTGCTCGTGCTTTTAGTAAGCTTTGACTGACTTTTACGAAACTCAGAGCATTTTTTGTCTCTGGTTTTCATAGCGGCCAGTATTTCGGAGTGCATCCACGGCTCAGCGCGATTTTTTACCCTGGTGGTTCTTAGGGGGGCCATGTCGTTTAGTATTGTTGAGAATTTGGTTTTGAAACCAAGCCATGTTTCTTCAACCAGTGTACCATTGAGTTCATCTGACCAGTCCAGACTCTCCAGTTCAAGGTTGAAGGCCTCGCTAGAGTAGGTTTTGAGGTCTCTAGATGTGACTGTTTTGTGGCAGCCAGCCTTTTGTTTTAGTTTTTTGCGGGTACAGAATATCATATAATGATCACTTAACCCGCATGCTATAACCCCTTTATTGGAGATCTTGGACTTGTCGGAGGTCAGAATGAGGTCAATGGTAGTCTGAGTTGATTCACATACACGTGTGGGTTGGGTGATTAGCTGGCTGAGGCCGTGCAGATCACAAAACCTACTGAATGACTTGAAGACGGGTGCATCTTTTCGTTGCATATCCGTGTTCCAGTCTCCAATAAGAATTTTGTCTACATCCTCAACTCCAGCTAAACACCCATCCAGTGTATCATAAAAGCCACTATGATCTGGCGGCCTGTAGACTGTGCCAACCAGTAGGGATTTCGCCCTTTCGAATAGGATTTCCACCCATACAGTTTCAATTGATTTATGATTCAGGTCATTTCTGTTGATGAATTTGGTGTCCTTGTGTATGTACACACAGACACCACCTCCATGTTTGTTCCTATCATTCCTGATTATTGAGTAGTTCTCAATCTCTATCTCTGGATCTTTTACAGAATCGTCAAGCTTAGTTTCTGAGAAGCACAGTATGTTTGCCTTACCATTTATGAATAATTGTTTGATTTCATCCAATTTGTTTTTTAAGCTGTTAATGTTAATGTGAAAAATGTTCAGTCCATTGGCGTTGGTTATTTCATTGATGTTGGCAGGTTCGAAGTATTGTTCGTTTGTGATCTGTTCCTCTGTGTGGGGCTGGGGGGCTTTGTTGTTGTGGGTGGGAAGGGGGGAGGGGGGGGTCGGGTCCCGCGCCGTGCTGGAACAACAAAGAAGGGGGGAGGGGGGGGGAGGGTCCCGCGCCGTGCTGGAACAACAAAGGACTCGTTCCTGGATGTTTTCGTTGTTAGCTCTGCTAGCTAGCCGGCTATCGGGCGTCGAGATGTTTAAATCCCGCGTCGAGTTGGTCGTCATGGTTTCAACCCTCGGTTCACCTCCTCTCGTCTCTGCCTCACGTGTGCTTGTCTGCTGCGGCGTCATTGGGGGAGATTCGCCGCCCGCGCTGTGGATGTAGCCACAGGTTGCGTTGTCGATGCTGTTGGTCGCGATGGGAACCTCCATCGCTTCTTGCGTTGCCAGACCAAGTCTTCTAGCCTGAGTTCTGGTCAAAACCAGGCCTGGGTTTAAATGAATGTCTCCAGAAAGTAGCAGAACCAGGATGATCATGGTCCTACGGTCCAATCTGCCAGTCGGGGGTACGTTTTTCCGTACCGGGCTCGCTGTTAGTAGCGTGTGTATAGCCGCTGTTCCGACGTCTATGTGTTTCTTTTCCGAGCCATTGAGAAGGTAGAAGTCACTGTGGGTCTCGTTAAATCCATTTTCACTTCTCTCCACTTCTGTTTGATGTTGCTTCATTGATGAATTGAGGTATAAGTCCGTAATCCATATTAGCAGGAGTAGAAAATGTCCACAAAACCTTGTTGATTTGGTTGTTTGGCGAGAGCTCTCTGTAATGCGACTGCTCATGACTGCGCCGGATGTAGATAAATATGGCGGACACTCAATTGACGGCACGGGGACAAGGATACCCAGTTTACAGTATTTTAATAGTCATAGCAACATACATATGAATTATCACGGTTCTCCTTTAATAATAGAATGTCAGAGTATCAAAGTCAGTGGTAATGAATATTTCCTAGGTTACGAATACTCGACCGGAGCTCTGCAGGGAGTGAGAAGAGACGAGGTGATACGGGGCAAAGCAAGGGTAGTTGGAGACGATGGTTCTCCTCTGGAGCTCCAAGCTCCGGAGGAATTGGAGACTGGACGGATAATCCTGGCGTCACTGGAAGAAAAGGGGTCTCGTACGGAACCGGTCCTTGTAATCCTAGTGCCCGATGGCAGGGTTAATAGCTATTAATCCAAAAGCCCGATGGCATAGATGGTAGCTAGCTAGCTTCGTTTGTACTGGAAGCTAGCCCGCAGACGGACTTCAATGAGTAGTTAGATCCAAACGCCGCTGGGTTTAACTATACGTTTCTCCACGTTACTTCGCTTACACAAGTCACTATACTGTGCCAATAATGGCTCTACACTATTATAGTCGTATCTAAGTAGCTACTAGCTATCTGTAACGATACACCGCTTGTAGGTCTGTGTACAACTGTACCGGACGTATCACGCTCTCGCTCTGCTGCTTCTCCTGTTCTGATACTGCCGACTCGTTACTTCCACTGGTGTTAGGTTACTGCTCTCTGCGGCTGCTTGCGCCATCTACAATATATATACTCAGACTGATTTCTAGGGCGCAGCCGATTTACCTGTCCGGAATCAATGCGCCTGCTATAGGCAAGTCTGAACTTGTCTGGACATGTCTCGAACTCTGTCTGAGGGGCTCGTCTGGTGGCGCCTCCAATGTCAAGGGCGGGACCCAATGAGGCGAGCAGAGAATACTATTATGCAAACGGATGGCGTTGGATATATATATCTTATATATATAAACAATATACAAGTTATACAAAATAATAAACGCAGACTTTTAGTGTTAATCTGGACCTTCAGAACAGCCGCCCCCTAATTAGTCCGAACCTAATTAGTAAATAAATGGGGGCACAGATTAATATTAAGGTCAAGTCAACTTCTCCATAATGTGCTATGGGGAGTTAGAAAATAATCTATAAGTTCAGTGGGTCATCGTCGTCGTCAGGGGAGTCAGGGATCTCCGGCAGCTCTATCAACTTGGCTACTGGTCTGGTGTAGGTCCGCCCTTGGACGATGACTTCTGCCGCTCTGACCTTCCCATCGGAACCGGTAATCACTTTGCTCACACGGCCGGCCGGCCACGTAGCTCGGGGTAGTGACTGGTCTATTATCATCACGACGGTATTCACTGTCAGGTTGTTGAGGACGATGGGATGCTTAGCATCTTCGGTCAAGTCCGGGGCCCGTCTCAATCGACCACCCACCCTGATGAGGTGCTGGGCGTCGAGCTCTGGGGCTAAGGTGAGGAGTCGACTGTCTGAGGGGACTGGCTTTTCCCCTCTCAGACAGTCTAGTTCTTCTGGGAAGGAGTCTCTTTGTGCTCTCTTTAGTAGAAGAAGTTCTGCTTCCTCGTAGTTCGATGCGTCGAGGTCTGTGGTGGGGGGAAGCTCCGGGTGGTGCCATAGGAACGTCCCCTTCTGAGCACTCTCACAGGTTAAACAGTCGTCTAGGTCCGGGTCTGTTGGAGCCGGGGCTTGACTCAGCCCGCAGAACATAGACCTCTCCATCTCTGACTCATCCTGGCTCGCCCCCCGCGGTGTGGGGATAGGCCACTTCTCCTCCGGGAGCTCGAGGAACTCAGGACCATCACTGCATGGGTTAGGACGTGTGAGATCGTCCAGGGACATCCCCTGTGTGATGACATCCGCCGGGTTCTGCTTGGTGTCAACATATCTCCAACATGCTGCTCCTACCAGGTCTTGGATTTCGGTTACTCGGACTCCGACGAAAACCTTGTACCGACAGGAGTCGGACTGGATCCAGGTGAGCACGGTCATGGAGTCTGACCATAGGATGATCTCACGCACCGGTATGGTGAGTTCACTTTGTATCATTTTTGCGAGTTGCGCGCCTACCAGAGCTGTGCAGAGCTCTAGTCGCGGGATCGACTGCTGCTTGCGGGGAGCTATCCTCGAGCGGGCCAGGACGAAGGCTACGTGGACTTCTCCTCCTTCTTCTCGGGCTCTCAGGTAGGCCACTGATCCGTACGCCACTTCAGAGGCGTCGCTGAAGACGTGCAGGTCTATCTGACACGTCTCCAACCGCACTCTAGAGGGGAAGTAACTCCGTTGGATGGTCACATCTCGGAGTAAGACAAGTTCATCCTCCCATTCTCTCCATGTGGAAGCCAGGTGCTCGGGTATGGGGTCGTCCCAGCCCTGCTCCTTGTCCCACAGTTCTCTCACCAGCATCTTCGCCCGAGTGGTGTAGGGGAGGATACATCCCATTGGGTCATACTGGCTGGCGAGTGTGCGGTACACACTCCGCCGAGTGGTCAGTCTAGTCGTGGACGTCTCCTGATCTGTCCTCAGGGGTGTGTGTCTGTAGTGAAGCCAGTCCGTCTTGAAACGCCAGACGAGGCCCAGGGTCATCTCTTGCGCTTCGCCTGGGGTGTGCGCCATCCAGGTCTCGCTGCTCGCGGCCTTGGTCTCTGGGGGGAGGCTTCGGAGCACTTGAGGGTCGCTGCTGGCCCATTGTCGGAGGTGAATCCACCTTTGGCTAATGAAGCTCGTAGCTTCAGTACGATGCTCTCTGCTTCTTCTGGCGTGGATACGCTCTGTAGGCAGTTGTCCACGTAGAAACTTCTTTCCATGCTGTGTCGGACATCATCGTCGGCTCCGGGGTCTTCGGCCACGTGCTTCTGTAACGCGAACGTGGCGCAGCACGGGCTGCAGGTGGTGCCGAATGGGAGTACCTCCCATTGGTATATCGAGGGTTGTTCGTCGTCGAGCCTCTCTCTCCACAGAAACCTCAGTAGAGGCTTGTCTTCCTCCATCAGTCGGACTTGTAGGAACATTCCCTTGATGTCGCCGCTGATGGCCACTTTGTCCTGACGAAAACGTATCAGTACGCCGAGGAGGGAGGGTCCGAGTGTCAGATTCTGCTGTCCAATCTGATAACTGCAATTGAACACGATGCGGTTCTTTCCGTTGTGGGTGACCTTGTGGTCGGGCACGTACCATGACTCTGTCGTCTTTTCTGCCTCGTGGTCATCGATTTTCTTTATATGGCCAGCCGTGATCAGCTTCTCGATCTTGGCGCGATATATCGTTGCTTGGGGGGGGTCTTTGGCGAGGCGCCGCTCAGTGCTCTGTAGGTAGTGGTGTGTCGCTCCCTTCGGCACGTGCAGAGTGGGCATCCCTTCCCGCCTCAAGAGTGGGGTCGCGTATCTTAGTACTCCGTCGACCTCGACCCTCGTAGTCTTCTGCTCGAGTAGAACTATGGCATACTTGTCCTCCTTTGACCGAACCATCTTGCGTTCGTTCTTGAATGGCAGTGAGTCTAGTGTCCATAGCCTCTCAACGTGCTGTAAGAGGGTATTGTCTGGGTCGCTCACCTTGGTGTAAAGGCAGCGGGTGGACGTTGGTCGGTTGGAAGGCCCGGAGAGAGGGCCCTGGAGCGTCCATCCCAGTCGGGTCTTAACCGCGGCTGGGCATCCTCTGGGTCCGATGTGAACCGCATCAGTGGGGACTATAAGGTCCGCGTGGTCGGAGCCTATGAGTAGGGTTGGTGTAGCGCCGTTGATGAGCGGTATGGGCAGTCGGCGTAGGTGTTCGTACTTCTCCCTCAGCTGTGGGATGGGGTAATCGTAGCGTGACAAACCTATGTCGTAGCTTGTGAACGCCTTGTTGATGCTGTACCGCTTCTCGGGCTGATCGATCGCTGCTATGGTGAACGAGACGTTTTCACCTTTTATTGTCTTTAAGTCTCGACGAATGGTACGGATTGTCATGGTCTCCTCTGGACCCCGCAAGTCCAACTGGGTCGCGGCGGAGGCGAGGAGGAGAGTCTTCTCCGACCCGTCGTCGAGGACGGCGTAGGTGTCGAGTACCTTGTCCCCGTGACTGAGGAGTACTCGTACCACCTTGAGGAGCACCCTGGAGCTCCCACTCTTCGCGGGGTCGATGTAGAGTACTTCTGCTCTCGAGCTGCTTTGTGGGGCGGGTTTTCGCTTGTTGCTCTCGTGCAGTGCTTCGAGGTGGGCGCCGTCACACTTGCCACACTTCTTCTTAAGGCGGCATTCGGCTGCCATGTGGCCGCGCGCGCAGCGGAAACAGCGGCGGTTAGCTTTAATCCACTGACTTACGTCGTCGGCGGTCAGTTTCTTGAATGCGTCGCACTGTGACAGCCAGTGTTCGTTGTCGCAGTATTGACATGCGATCTTCCATTTTCCCTTAGCGGGGGGGTTACGACTCTTCTGTCGTGGCACCGACTCGGCCTGGTGCATCACGGTGATGGGCCTGCTTTGGTCTTTAAACCTTCTCGTCCCTCTTTAATGTTCGAGCCACCCCATGCGAAGGTGTCAATCCTTAGGCTGCTAACCTCCCTGGCTAGTAAGTCAGCAAGGTCCAGGAGTGATTGTTCTGGGCCATTGGGGTCACGGTGGTTTCTTTGCCGCCGAAAGCGTTCTTGGCGGAATGGGGGGAGCTTCTCTAATATACGCTCCACGTTGGAGTTGGCGTACAACTCGTACATCCCCTTCTCTCGTTGGGACCCGAGCATCCCTACCAGGGATTGTACTTTGACGGATAGGTCGTCCAGGGCTCGGTTGTCTTTAGCTGGGGGGAGACGTTCAATCTCACGTATCTCCTGAATGACATAGTCCCATGTACGTCCGTAACGTGCATCGAGGGCCACCAGGGCATCAGAATAGGGAGTCTGTGAATTGGAGTATGCCAGCGCTATGTTGTGCGCTCTAGTTACCTTGAGGTGCTTAAGGAGGATGGCATACTTGTATGACTCGTCCTGTACTCCGGACATAATTGTCTCTAGGCACATACGCAGCTCGGTATACTGCGCTCGGTCTTCTCTTGTGAAGTCTGGGAATGTGGGTGTCCCAATGTAGGATGCCATGGATGGCTGTGACACTGATGCACGTGGGGGGAGAGGCCTCCTTGGCGAGTCTCCCCGTACGTGGGGTCGTTGGTTCGTGCTGGGCGGGAACCAAAGGCTGGGCCCCCAGGCACTATTCCTCGGTGCTGTCTGTTGCTCGAACTCTCCACTGGGACGGGTTGGGGGTTCATAACGCCGCGCGTCGGGACTGAGACCGGGGCTGCACTGTTCCTCCTGGTCTGAGATGGGTTCGTGCGGGTGGGCTTTCTGTCCTCCCTCGTCCTCCGCTAGGCTTTGTAGTCGCTCGGTTAGCTGCTCTGCAACGTAAGCAGGTTCTTCCCGTGGGCTGGGTCCCGTGTAGCTTTGTCGGGGAGGGGAAGGTGCCCTCGACCCGTGTCGTGATGATCTCCGGGAGCTCCGGGTGGAAGAGTGGGGAGTCACCCTCTGGAGCGCTTGCTCCATCATTTGTGCTTGTAGACGGTCTCGCTCCGCCTCGCGCTGTGCATTGGCTGCGTTGCGCTGTGCATCGTGCTGCGCATTGGCTGCGTCGCGCTGTGCATCGCGCTGCGCATTGGCTGCGTCACGCTGTGCATTGGCGCGGTCTCGCTCCATGGTTTCTTGAGCCTGGAGGCGCCTCTCTTCCAGCCTGAGATGTGCACGCTCACTTTCTTGTTGCGCCTGGAGGCGGTCACGCTCACCCTGGAGGCGGTCTCTTTCGGCTGAAGCTGTCAGCGTGGCGATCAGGACATGCGCTAGCCTCTGGTCGGCCTCGCTTGGGGATGACGCTGATGATGGTGATCTGGAGTTGGCAGGGCTTGGCGGTGACCTGGTCTCCTTATGCGCTCCGAGGTCCATCTCGGGGGCGCTGTACTTTGTCTTCTCCCGCGCTCCGAGGTCCATCTCGGGGGCGCGGTGCTCTTTACTCTGGTGTGCTCCGAGGTCCATCTCGGGGGCGCATTCTTTATCCTCTTGCGCTCCGAGGTCCATCTCGGGGGCGCATTCTTTATCCTCTTGCGCTCCGAGGTCCATCTCGGGGGCGCGTTCTTTACCTTCTTGCGCTCCGAGGTCCATCTCGGGGGCGCGGTCTTTATCTTCTATGGGTTCATGCGCTCCGAGGTCCACCTCGGGGGCGCGGTGTTCTATGGGCATAGTCAAGTCATGTCCCGCTTGTCCCCCCCGTGAGCTAAGTCAGTTTCACTTAAACTAGCTTGGGTCTCTACCGGTGGGGTTGACAGGTCGATAAGGTTGGGCATACTTAAGCTACTAATTTTATCCTTGCTTAACGTCCTCGTAGATAAGCTAGGAGGTAAATCTACAGCGTAGTTCTCCAAGTGGGGAGGGGGCTGACGCTGGCGCCTAGGGCGCTCTGATGGGGGAGAGCCGATTGGAGAGTGTCCGCCGCTGGCCATATTATTACTAATATGATTATTATTACTGATACCATCCGGCTCGAAGGACCAATTGTAGCTAAGGGGCTACACAACCCGGACTGTATAGTCAAGTCAAGTCAATAGTTTTAATTGTCACGGCATACAGGTATACAATGAAATGCGGCTGGTCTTGCCCGCGACGATGTGCAATACAGTGGTGCAACATATAATAGAATCCAATAAAAATACAGTGGTACAACATATAATAGAATCCAATAAAAACAACAGTGCAATAAACAGGTAACATGGTGTGCCATCTCGGTATCTGTACATAGTATTTACAGAGCATATAGGACATGCTAGGTAGCTTTAGTAGTGCAATACACTGTTCCTGTTGTTATACTAATTTAAAGTGGCCTTTCCTCTGGCCATAAGTGTGCATGTGTGCGGCATGAGTGTTAAAGTGGCTGCTAGTGTGTGAGCGTGCTCAGCGTGCGTGTCGTGTATGTGCTTGTGTGTGGATAGTTCAGTTTCTGTGTCTCTCAATGTTCATTGTTCAAGGCTCTGATGGCCTGGGGGAAGAAGCTTAGCCTAAGCCTCTCCGTCCTAGTAGCTGGGGTTCGCAGGCGTCTGCCTGACCTCAGCAGCTGGAACAGGCTGTTATTGGGGTGGTGGGGGTCTTTCATTATCCTGCAGGCTCTGGATTTGCACCTCTTGTTGTATAGAGCCTGCAGGGAAGGTAGCGCAATACCCGTGGTACGCTCGGCTGAGCGCACCACTCTCTGTAGGGCCTTCTTGTCCTGTGCCGTGCTGTTCCCATACCAGGCAGTGATGTTTCCGGTCAAGATGCTCTCTACAGCTCCTGAGTAGAAGGACTGGAGTATCTTCCCCGATACTCTGAACTTCCTTAACTGTCTCAGGTGGTAGAGGCGCTGCTTCGCTTTCTTTACTACTGTGTCTATGTGTGTTGACCATGTCAGATCCTCTGAGATGTGGACCCCCAGGTACTTGAAGCTGCTCACCCTGTCCACGGTAGCCCCGTTAATCATCAGTGGTGTGTGTGTCTCCTGCTGTCCTCTCCTATAATCCACGATCAGCTCCTTGGTTTTACCAATGTTCAGGAGCAGGCTGTTGTCCTGGCACCAACGTTCCAGTACCTCAACCTCCTCTCGGTATTAAAAGATTGTTTAGATTAAACCACTACTAAAGAATATTAATAGCCAGACAGTACAGTTAGATAAATATGGCGGACACTCAATTGACGGCACAGGGACAAGGATACCCAGTTTACAGTATTTTAATAGTCATAGCAACATATAGAATAGAATAGAATAGAAATACTTTTATTATCCCGTGGGAAATTAGACACTGCAAATCGCTCAACATTTAAACATTTAGACAGGACAGGTCACAAATTAGAATAATAACACAAATCAAATCAAGTTACCTAGGATAAGAGTAGAGTAAAATAAAATAGGATAAAATGAAATGAAATGATATATACAGAAATAAATACAGTAAGAATATACTGAGCATACTGAGCATGGGGTAAACAATTTGGTTATAATTATAATTTAAATCTAAATCTAACTAAATGAAATATGAAATATATATTCCAGTATTCAGTGTAACTAGGTGCAGTATGCTTTAGGTAGTGTACTACATTCTGTTGTGGAAGGACATCACATTCACCGAGAGACTTACACTGCATCAGGGTAAGACATTTTAAGTAATTTAGTAATATCTTTAAACTGAGACTTGATTTCTGACCTGACCAGCTGACTTGATTAAGGGGCGTGTTTAAAGCGGCCATTTTGTTTCCTTAAGTGCCCCATTAAAGGCTGCTTCCTGCTTAAAGACAGCACTTGTGTACTGAGTGTGCTATCAAAGGCCTGTCACTGCTTAAAAGCAGAACCTCAGCCTCTCCTGGAATCACTCTGTACTACATTCTGTTGTGGAAGGACATCACATTCACTGAGAGACTTACACTGCATCAAGGTAAGACATTTTAAGTAATTTAGTAATATCTTTAAACTGAGACTTGATTTCTGACATGACCAGCTGACTTGATTAAGGGGCGTGTTTAAAGCGTCCATTTTGTTTCCTTAAGTGACCCATTAAGGGCCAGGTGTTAGACAACACTAATTAGTGATAGGGATTTAAAGGCTTGCTGGCTTAGCGTCAGCGAAGCGGCAAGAAACGAAGAGGGACAAAGAGGAGTTTTCCTGGAGTTATCCACCGAGGAATCCAGGGATCCACCTAGTGCTAAGTACACCATAATCCTATCTTACACTCCACTCTAAAAAACCTCCCTTTCCCTCCCACTCTGCTACTTCTCTACTTCCTCCCTGCCACCTTTGACACCACAATGTGTCTCATACCTATATCCACAATCTGCTCATCCAGAACCGATTCAACCCACCCACGGCAGTTTGCTAGCAACCCGGCTAATCTCTCCTACCCTCCTACAGCCACTAATACACCTGTCACAGTACAGGGAGGCTTATGGAACTGTCAATCAGCAGTCAAGAAAGCTGACTTCATTACTGCCTACGCCCAGTCAAAATCTGCAGCTCCTGGCTCTAACTGAGACCTGGATAACCCCCAATAACTCATCAACACCTGCAGCATTATCTACAAACTATAACTTCACTCACACACCTCGACCTTCCAGACGGGGTGGAGGCACTGGCCTCATGACATCTCCTTCATGGGCTACAAACTTAACACCACTCCCAGAACTGTCACTCTCCTCTTTCGAATATCATGCAGTATCTGTCTCTCATCCTTTCAATCTCACCATTGTTACACTCTACCGCCCTCCAGGTCCGCTCGATCACTTCACAGATGAGCTGGACATGCTTCTAAGCTCCTTACCGGAAGATGGTACCCCTCTCCTTCTATTGGGCGACTTCAACCTGCCTGACTCATCTCAGTCAGTCATAGTAGTCTCCCTCCTACAATCGTTTGACCTGACTCCCACTGCCATGCCTCCCACCCACAAAGCAGGCAACTCCTTGGATCTCATATTTTCCCGTAACTCCAGCATCATTAACACCACGGTAACTCCCCTACATGTATCTGACCATTCCTTCATATCCTTCTCACTAACTCTCATGCTTAACCGAAAGGTCTTCACCCCAACTCAAACCGTCTCACTCAGACGCAACCTGGCCTCCCTATCCCCCTCCACCCTCTCCTCTGACATACTATCCGCTCTACCTTTGAGTGACACCTTCTCTGCTCTCTCCGCAGAGATGGCAACCTCCACCCTCCTCTCAGCCCTTACAACCTCCTTCGACAAGCTCTGTCCCCTCGTTGAGAAACCTGCCCGCCGTTCCCCACCCAGTCCATGGCTGACAGATCCAGTGAGAGAACAAAGACAGGTCCTGAGAGCAGCTGAAAGGAAGTATAGAAAGTCACGCCTCACTGCTGACATCGACACATATCACAACCTCTTGTTAACATTCTCCAAAACCATTACTAATGCCAAAGCTTCTTTCTTTCACCATAGGATCGAGGCCTCTGCCAAGAATCTACGCAAACTGCATGCTACCATGTCCTCCCTCCTCACTCCCCCCCCACCCCCCCCTCCCTCATCTTTCTCTGCCGAAGACTTTGCGATCTTCTTTGAGGAAAAAGTGGAGAACATCCGCAGCTCCTTCTCCCAACCCCCACCCATTCCAAATGCTGAATCGAGAACCTCATCCTTCACTCTGTCATCTTTCTCTCCCATTACAGAAGCCGAGACCCTGACACTGGTAACGTCGAACCGTCCGACTACATGCCAGCTGGACCGGCTACACTCCCCACTCCTCCAGACCATAGCACCAGACATCCTCCCATTCCTAACTGCAACCATCAACTCCTCACTCAACTCGGGGGTGGTCCCCACCTCCCTAAAACAAGCCAGAGTCACGCCCCTCATAAAAAAACCATCCCTGAACCCTACCGTCATAGGCAACTACCGTCCTGTCTCTCTTCTCTCCTTCCTTTCTAAAACACTTGAACGTGCTGTATCCAGCCAACTTACTGCTTATCTCTTACAGAATGACCTCCTAGACCCTAATCAGTCAGGCTTCAGGACTGGTCACTCCACAGAGACAGCCCTCATTGCGGTCACAGAGGCACTTCACTTAGCAAAAGCGAAAGGCCTCTCCTCCGTCCTGATTCTCCTAGATCTATCTGCAGCCTTCGACACAGTCAACCACCAGATCCTCCTCGCGGCCCTCGCAGGAATGGGAGTGGCTGGCTCTGCGCTGACATGGCTGTCATCATACCTCAATGACCGCTCCTACCAAGTGTCATGGAGAGGGACCCTGTCGGCCACCCGCCCCCTGCGGACGGGTGTCCCCCAGGGCTCGGTTTTAGGACCCCTTCTCTTCTCTCTCTACACTAAATCACTGGGTAACATTATCACGTCTCATGGCTTCTCCTACCATTGTTATGCCGACGATACTCAACTCTTCCTCTCCTTCCCTCCCTCAGATATCCACGTCTCTGAGCGGATCTCGGCCTGTCTGTCCGACATCTCCGCCTGGATGACGACCAACCACCTCAAACTGAACCTAAGCAAAACAGAATTGCTCCACCTGCCGGCCAAATCCTCCGCCCTGACCGACCTTTCCATCACAGTCGAGAATGCAGCTGTGACCGCGTCCCCGACCGCCAAGAACCTTGGTGTTGTCCTCGACGACCAGTTGAACTTCTCTGCTCACATCGCAGCGACAACCAGATTCAGATTCAGATTCCTCCTGAGCAACGTCAGAAGGATCCGCCCCTTCCTGACAAAAGAAGCCACCCAACTCCTCATCCAATCAACAGTCATCTCCCGCCTCGACTACTGCAACGCACTGCTCGCTGGCCTCCCGGCCACTGCCACTAAGCCTCTTCAACTCATTCAGAACGCAGCGGCCCGCCTGATCTCAAACCTACCGAAGTCGGCCCATGTCACCCCACTTCTTAGGGACCTGCACTGGCTCCCCATTGCTGCACGAATCCGCTTCAAGGCCCTCGACCTAGCATACCGTGCGGCAAAGGGAACCGCTCCCGCCTACCTCCGGTCAATGGTCTCTAACTACACACCCTCAAGACCCCTACGCTCTGCATCTTCTGGCCGCCTCAGACCTACTCCTATCCAAGCTCCGGGAGGGTCATCAAAGAGAAGTCGCCTATTCTCAGTCCTTGCCCCACAATGGTGGAATGAACTACCCACCCCAGTTAGGACAGCCGAAACACGTCCAATCTTTCGCCGTCGACTAAAGACGCACTTCTTCAACCATTATCTGAATAAAAAAAAAAAAAAAAAAAAACTAACTAACCTTACTGTCATGCACTTGTCCTAATAAACTAACCTACACTGTAGCACTCAACACTTTGATGAACATTGTTGCTCAGCTGATAGAGTTGTGCCCTTCCTGATGGCTTGTCGTACAGAACATGTAAGTCGCTTTGGATAAAAGCGTCAGCTAAATGACTAAATGTAAATGTAAATGTAGTGTATTGACCTCCTTGGGTTCCAATAAGACTTAGATCAATGTCTGGCAGCCGTCGCTGCCCCCTGTTGTGGAGCCTGGAGGCCGCTAGTCGCGGCCTCCTGCCACTATTGAGCTGCCGCTCTGTGCTCAGTGATGCAGTGAGGCACAGTGATGCATTATATAGTCTGATGGCTGTTGGAATGAAGGACTTCCTGTGCCGTTCAGTGCTGCATTTGGGTAGTGTGAGCCTAGCACTGAACATGCTCCTCCTGTCAGCCAAGTCTGTGTATAGTGGATGGGTGGGGTTTTCCCTGATGGCCTGGAGCTTAGTGAGGCTCCTCCTCTCCGCCACCCTCGCTAGAGAGTCCAGCTCAACCCCAACCACGCTGCTGGCCTTCTTGACCAGCTTATCCAGCCTGGTTGTGTCCACTGCTCTCAGTCCGCTGCCCCAGCAGGTCACAGCGTACAAGAAGGTGCCCGCCACCACCGACTCATAAAACATCCTCAACATCTTTGTACAGACATTGAAGGATCTCAGCCTTCTGAGGAAGTAGAGTCGGCTCTGGCCCTTCTTGTATAGTGCTTCTGCATGTTTTGACCCGTTCAGTTTGTTGTCGATGTGCACACCGAGGTATTTGTACACCTCAACCATGTCCACATCAACTCCCCTGATGGAAACGGGGGTCACGGGTGCACTCCTCCTCCTCCCCAGCTCCACCACCAGTTCCTTGGTCTTCGCCACATTTAGCTGCAGGTGGTTTTTGTCGCACCATGTGACAAAGTCCACTACCAGTTCCCGGTATTCTCTCTCGTCACCGTCCTTTATACATCCCACTATCGCAGAGTCATCAGAAAAGTTCTGAAGGTGGCAGGACTCTGACCGATAGTGGAAGTCGTTGGTGTAGACAGTGAAGAGGAAGGGAGAGAGGACTGTCCCCTGCGGGGCCCCGGTGTTGCTGACCAGTCTGTCTGACACACAGCTCCGTAGGCGCACGTACTGTGGTCTTCCCGACAGATAGTCCACAACCCAGGACACCAGGGGGGCCTCTACTTGCATCGCCTCCAACTTCTCACCCAGTAGCCCAGGCCTTATGGTATCGAAAGCACTGGAGAAGTCAAAGAACATGATTCTCACAGTGTAGGCTCGGTTCAGCAGGTAGATGACAGCATCCTCTACCCCCAGTCGGGGCTGATAGGCGAACTGGAGTGGGTCTAGGTGGGGTTTGGTCACCGGGCGGAGTTGCTCCAGGACTAACCTCTCCATGGTCTTCATTGTATGAGAGGTTAGAGCCACCGGCCTGTAGTCCTTGGACGTGCTGGGACGCGGGCACTTGGGTACAGGGACCACACAGGAGGTTTTCCACAGTGTCGGGACTCTCTGCAGCCTCAGGCTCATATTGAATATGAACTGGAGCACATCACACAGCTGAGAGGCACAGGTTTTGAGTACCTTTGGGCTCACCCCATCAGGACCCGCAGCCTTGCCTGCGTGTAACTTGCTCAGCTGTGTACTCACCTGGTCTGCAGAGAGCCATACTGTGGGGGTTTCGGGTGTTGGGGGGGGGGGGGGGGGGGAGCGGGTCTTCAAGCCGCAGGGGGCAGACAGGCTGCACCAGAGGTGGGGGGGCGTGGGCAGTTGGGGGGATGGAGGGGGGGGGGGGGGTTGCTCGTGTTGAAGGGCTGAGAGGTGTGGGGGTGGGCAGGGCAACTGAAGTGTCGGGGGGGGGGGGGGCAGACTCACCGGGGCTGCTGTGTCAAACCTGTTGTAAAACAGGTTTAGCTCATTAGCCCGGGCCACATCTCCATCCACTCCCCTTCCCCCCGCCGGTTTGATGCCGGTTATTGTCTGCATACCAGACCACACTTGTCTGATGTTGTTGTTTTCCAGCTGCCCTTCCAACTTCCTCCTGTAATTATCTTTGCCCTCACTGAGTTTAATTCTCAGATGCCCCTGAACTCGTTTGACCTCCTCCCTATTGTTTGCGTTGAAAGCCCTCTTCTTCTCGTTCAGAAGGGCTTTGATGTCCTTAGTGACCCATGGTTTATTGTTAGGGTAGCAGGTAACAGTCCTAGATGGGATATTGGAGTCCACACAAAAGTTGATGTAGTCTGTGATGCACTCTGTAAGCCCATCGATGTCCTCTCCGTGGGGCTCACAGAGTGCCTGCCAGTCTGTGACCTCAAAGCAGCCCTGTAGTGCCTCTTGTGCCTCCTCTGACCACCTTCTCACTGTTATTTAGGTCGCAGGCTGTCTTCTGACCAGAGGCACATAACAGGGGTTGAGGTGAACCAGGTTGTGGTCCGACCGGCCCAGCTGTGGTAGTGGTGAGGAGCTGTATGCCTCCTTGATGTTGGCATAAAACAAGTCCAGGGTCCTGTTCTCCCTGGTGTGGCAGCTGACATATTGTTTAAAGTTTGGTAGTGATTTGTCCAGTTTTACATGATTGAAATCCCCTGAGATGAGGATTAAAGCCTTTGGGTGTTTCGTCTAAAGACGTGCAATTGCGCCGTGAATGACGTCACACGGGGCCGTGGGGTTTGCCGAGGGGGGGATGTAAACGGCCATCATGATAACGTGAGGGATTTCTCTTGGCAAATAGTATGGTCTGAGTCCTACAGCTAACATCTCTATATCTGGGTCACAGTGTCGCTCTTTGATCGTAATATGGCTGGGGTTACACCATCTCTTATTAATAAATAAAGCAAGCCCCCCTCCTTTCCGCTTGCCGCTCCCGCGGTTGCGATCAGAGCGCACAATCTGAAACCCGTCTATAGAGACATTGCTATCGGGAATATCTGTGTGCAACCATGTCTCAGAGAAACACATAATGCTACACTCACGGTATTCCTTCTGACTGCCGGTAAGCACGGCCAGCTCATCCATCTTGTTTGCCAGAGACCTCACGTTGCCCATGACGACGGAGGGGAGATATGGTTTAAATCTCCTTCTCTCTCTCCTCGCTTCAGCCCTCTTCTGTCTCGCACGTCGCCCTCTTCCTCGACATCCCCGAAAGCCACCGTTAGTCCTTAGTATCTCCTCCGGGAATATGTTTGTTAACTCCGGGTTGGTTAGCTGGTTGCGGCGCGCCGGCTGGTTGCATAGCGACAACAGCTGATCTCTCGTGTAAACAAAGGACGCTCCGGTCAGCTGTTGTCCGCTCGAGAGTTGAAAGAGTAGTTCCCCCATCAGCCAGATGGACAAAAACGTTTCTAAAACTATTCTAAACTGCATGTCTAGAAGGGCACGACTTAAATAAATAAGGACTAGTGTCCAGGTAAAAAGAATATGTACAATAAAGACGTAGAACTTGACAAAAAGTACAAAACTGGTAGAGCGATCTGCAGCAGCGGCCGTCTCAGGCGACGCATGCGCACATAGAAGTACATACATACATACATACATACATACACACAATACATATGAATTATCACGGTTCTCCTTCTCCTGTGGCCAAACTGAGGTGTCACAATCTATTATTTTACCGGAAGGGTCAGTGCAGCTGTTGGTAAAAAGCCACACAGCCCCAAGAACTGATGAGGTGACGGTTTTGGCTGACCACTGACAGGGAGCATTGTCAGGATCTAGAATAATGTATAATACCTATGAATCAATCCATTTATCTATGGTAAGAACCATAAGATATCTACAAATGTGTGTACCATTAAAATGTGTTATTATGATATGGTATTAAAACAGGCATATGTGTCACCATGATCCCAGCTGTCTGAAACTACCAGGAGACAGATGTAATTCTAGACCCTTGTCATTTCAACTGTTTACCTTATATAGACATTGTTTAAAGGCCTGAACCTTTCTTCATGCTAATTTGGAAGAAAGCCACCTCATTCGCTCAGAACACCAACCAGCTGACTATAAAAATGACAATGTGATTCGGACCAGACAGACTTCTGCTCGGCCTTCACCAAAGCTAAGTTGAACTCTCCACTCTCAGCTGTTTGTGTAAATACTCTGTAATATTGAATATTCACTCTGTAATAAATATGTGATTGCTAACACCCTCTCCTCATCTTTCAAGGTCAATAAAAGAATATGCCTTATCAGATGGTGACCCTGACGTGATTGACCTTGACGTTAAGGACGGACGAAAGGCAACTGGCAAACACTCGTAGAACGGATCCATATAAAAACGGTGAGCCAGAGCCTGTTTAAACTCAAAATCTGCATAGATTAACTATTGTACATTATAATCTACGAGTGTTGGTCAGAGGCCCTGTCCGTGGGGTGATTTCTATAATTGGCTTAAGCAAAATGGACATATCAGCAAAGGAGTGAATAGACAATATTACAACCCCGGGTTTTCTTATTTTCTATTTTTAAGTCCTGTCGAAGGCCTGCAGCAGTACAATTAAGAAATCTCTCCAGAGGTCTATAGGAAAAGACCATAGTGTAAACCGGTAACCCAAGACCTCACGGAGGCCTGGCTCTATACAGGGACTTGAACCCTGGTAGGAGGAGACCATAGTCAGTGTAAACCATAGTGTAAACCGGTAACCCAAAGACCCTCAGGGCCTGGCTGTAATACAGGGACTTGAATCCTGCCAGAGTTATTAGTAGACAAAAAAATAGGATTATCGTTCTGAAATGCGTTGGAATTACGAGCAGGTTACGAGCGAGCGATTGATCTGCCTCGCTTAGTCCTGTATTAGTCTCTAAATTGCGTCAGCCAACTGCAATCCTAGTCTGCAAAATAAGCTTAGTCGATTAAAAAGGTTAGTGATAATCTTGATAATCTTAACTGCATGACGTGTAAACAGAGAGTAATTGGGTAGGTATTATTATATGTTCTGATGGTGTGAGCAATGGCTCAGAAGCAGTGGTTTTTAAACCTAACAGTGTCTATGCCTTGAAAACTCATGGAGTTCTCAAGATCAGATCACATTGCAGTGATTAGGGAAGGGTGGGTTAAAAGACAAATCTCAACAAGAAAGACTGGATGAAATAGACATTCTTGATGTATTTGATTCTATCAAATATTAATAGAATTGAAGTCAAAAGCATTCAGAGGTTTCAAGATTTACACAGGGGAAAGGGGGGAATAGCATAGGCTTGACTGGCGAATTGGCATAAGTTGGCATAAATTGTTGTCTTTTCTAACAAGCAAGCACACACACACACACACACACACACACACACACACACACACACACACACACACACACACACACACACACACACACACACACACACACACACACACACACACACACACACACACACACACACACAGGGCATTATTGCCATTAGCCTATAGTGCAAACAGATTACATATAGGAACACACATCTATAGCATGACAGTGAGATTCATGGTATGACCGTATGAGTCTGGAATGCATGGTGGGTGTGAATAAATGTGGAAATTGTTTTTTGTCTAGCCTGTGTTTGAATAGAAGATCCCGGGAACAATTTAATCGTGAATGAATGTCAAAAAGCTCCTTAGTTAATTGAATAGCCACTAATCAAACCTTGTTTTATTAGTTATTTTGAGCATGGCTCAGTGCAGTAAGTCAGTGTGTATACACTGTAAGCATGAAAAGCAGTTATTTGCGCCACAAGTAATACGATCTCATAACAGGGAGTATCAGATGTCACTCACCTCAGACACCTCACACCTCCCCTGTATTCTTCAAAATCACCCTTTCACAGTCGGTGTAAACAATGTTAATATGGACTTCTGTTATGTGTGAGTGTGAGTCAATGATCACACCCGGGTTGTACCAAAACGTACATACATGTCCAAAACACTCGCTTGTTAAGAGTCCATACAACTGTTCGCTTGCGTATATCCAACAACAACATAACTTCCGGTGCCCGTCGTAACTTTTCACGCTGTCACACTTTATTCTTCAAACGTACTTCCACTCTGACACAAGCCAGCCAAACCAGAGTTTAGCCTTGCTAAATTGAGCACACAGCAAGCTTCCGGTTTAACAAAGTAAAAGTCCCAGGGCCATAGATAATTACACCGTATAACTAAAACATTGGAAATCCAAGTTCCCTTATAAAATTATAATTAGGAAACTAAATTGGATCCTTTACAGTCTGTAAATAACATTATATAAGGTTCCTGTTGGGGGTTTGTGCAATGACATGAGGATTATAGCAATAGGCGCACATTTGAATGGTTGTGCTAGTGAGTCGTGACATTAACGGTTCTCTTTTTTCGCTGGTCCCATCACTCAAAACATTTATTTCCGTCGTTTTCCAATCGCCCCCCTCGCAACAGGAGGTGGTGGTGGGGGCTAGATCCATTATTGTGTTTTGGTTGTATTTGTGGACGTCAGACGCAGCTGTCGTCAGGCCACAGCGCCTCTAGCTAAAACAGAAGTCACATTTCGCTTTTTATTTTTTAAACTATATTTAATCGCGTCTGGAGGATGGGGTGTTCTGCCGCAGCGTCTGCCCCCCCGTGCCAAACAAGCAGGCTAACTGCGCCAATATATGATATGTGGAAACATAATCAGAGTGGACCATTCGCGCAAATATCATCCGAGTTTAAGAGAGGGGATCGGGGTCCGGCTAACCAGAATAACACACACTAACACTGCCTCTCGCAACTACAATTAAGAATTTATTTAGCCTTTTAAATGTTAAATAACCTCCTATTCCGCGGTACTACAATAAGCGACGTGTGGCTAAATCTTTCATTATCAAGAACTTCCTAGAAATCTGTGACAGATGCGCACCGAAATACTGCATGTGTGGATTTTAGAATGCCCGGAAGGTAACCAGTGTGCAAGTGTGTGAAGTGAATGGGTCGGTCACGTGTGAGGAGCAAGTTGTGGTTTCTAAAGAGAAGGACAATCATCTCTCCTAACCAAATGGATGAAACCTTATTATTATTTATATAACAAAATAATTGCTCTTTTCAGGTCATACTGGACAAAATAAAGAACTGAAATAATATGAATACCTTTTCTGTATTAGAATCCAGCTTTAGAATATATATTTGTGTCCAATGTAATATGAATGGTAAAATAGAGACCTCAAACCGTAGTCGTTTAAATTATTATATCATAAGCATCTTATGTCACCATAAATCAAGCCAAACCATATGTTTTAGGAATAAAATTGTTTAAAGTTATTTCAACACTGCAATCAAAATGCTCGCCGTACACAGCTTTATTAGACAGAAATATATGGCCAAGCTTTGCACGGTTGCACTGCACCTCCCATTCGTAAGAATTATATTTGCAATTGCAGTTTAATCTATGTTGTGAGCTAAATCAACATGGCTCCAGTCACCAGAATCAAATTGGTCCGCCTCCTCTGGCTGCGTGCATGGGGAAGCCACACACACAGAGTGCCGTAGTATTCTGTGAAATGCACCAGTAAATTTTAATACATTTATGGTCCCGCCATTAGATTAGATTAGATTATACTTTATTGTATATGCATACAAAATTCTGACTCAAACTTAAGGTGCAGTAATAAAATCACACAAAATAGGACATTAGTCATGCTATGCTGAATAAACTCGATAACCCTTAGTTAATTTAATAGACTTTTAAGGCTGTTTGTTTATCACTTATCACAATAAAATACATGTACTTTACGGTAAAATGCTTGCCCCGGAGAGTGTGCTTTTTACAGTATAGAAAACAGTGAGTAGAAAAGGAATGCCGTAAATCCTCTAATAGTGGAGAGGACGGGCCTCTTTGATAAATGCAGACAAAATAAATATAGGCCGGCTTCCAATACAAGGTCGCATGATCATGCCGTGACCCGAGATACAGAATGAGATAAACTCTTGGAAAATGCGGGTTAAGCGATGTCCCTCTCTACCGTTCCCACTACACTCTGACCACATTAACGGTTTTCCCTACTCTCCAACTTCAGTGTGTGAATTACATTAATCAATATTTAAATAATGTTAGTCTAAATAAATGAAATTAAGGCCTGCCTCTTATATAGGCCTCTAAAGGCCTGGTGCTCTTTGCAGCTGAGGTAAATACAAGACCTGTCCAATATTAGAGAAGATACGGTATACTATACAATACAAAATACAATCTGAAGTATGACTTAAAATCTAAATACAGTGAGGTACAATTATGCAGACAATACAAAACTTTAAGGTAAGGTGCAAATGGGTTATGAATATAGTACAAATCTCTTCAATAATAGATAAATAAAATGTAGTGTTAAAGTGCTTAAAGTTAGTGTTAAGGTGAGTGTTTGTTTAAAAGAGGGCCTGGGAAATTAATAGAAGTTTAAAGGACAAAAGATAGACGTGTAGAATAACTACTTCCCAAAAATAATAGATTGTCCAAACGTCAAGTTCCAATACACTATCCTCGGAGGGGTGTGGTCTGCGTGCACAAGCGCCTGTGTGTCTCTCTAGCTCTGAGCAGACAAATAGACGCAAGGCATTCTGGAACTTGTATTTCTACCAACTAATGTGACGATGGACGTAAATAATAGTATCTCTTGGCTTTAATGTAATGTAAATGTAAACAATAATCGATATTAACATATAAAATATAATTCATTAATCTGGCCTATTAAGTTACAACCAATAGAAGCACAACTTTGATGGGTGGATTGATTGATTGAGTATTGACTGCTGACTTGATGAATGGGGTGTCTGATTGATAAATGGATGAGTGGTTGACAATTGAGTGACAGAAAGTAATTGAGTATATTTTTAGATCAACTGTGAGTAAGTAGTGCATTGCGGATAAGTGATTTACATCATAATTTATATATTGACGGCTTCCTGTTGTACTGATTAGATGCTGTCATTCTTTGCATAGTTAAATCTCATTATGAAGTGTTCAACCCGGTTGACACGGAATGACAGCTCTGGGGGACTATTGATAAGGGATGTATGAATATGATGGACTACAATGGAAGTAGTCAGTTGTTGTCCTGCCTCTCTCTCGCTTGCCCTGCATGTTCAAACCATGTCAGGGATGGACGTTATATTGTCAGACAGTACCGCTTTGGTTCAACATTTTCTTTCTACCAAAAAACGAATGTCCTTTCAAGGGAACAATTATCAAGACGTTTTGTCTGGACGAGTCCAAAAATTCATGACTACAGTGGAGCTAGGATTTTCTGGTGAAAAGATGGCCGCCGGCAACCAAATTCAAGTTAAAGGGGCGTGTTTAGCCTCTATTCTGGCCGGAAAAGATCCAAACTAACCTACCTGTACTGGTTCATCAAAAACTCTCCTACCCATACTGGCCCATCCTAACTTACTATACTGGTCCAATTGTTCATTAAAACAGGGTAAAAGAGGGGTTCTGATTAGGGGGTAAATACTGTAAGTCAACATTAGCATAGGTGTTTGGGTTTAAGGCTGGTTGACAACAGCAGCTGACCAGTGTCCAGGGACCTGGTCTCCTTTAGATTAGACCATTCTGGTAGTCATGGCACGATCGATGTCACTCTCTTTTTGGGGAAAAGGTATACTGCAGTTGAATTTAGGGTTTTCATGGATCGGGTAATCAATCAAAAAGTGCATCCTATCATCCTGTCCTATAATTCCATATCTTAAGACTTGGTTCCGATACAAATTAGAAGACAGATAAAATAATTGATATTACCTAATTTTGGCCAAAATTAAGTTATTTTAATTAAAACCGGTATTGCGATGCTTGGAAAAAGAATACATTTAAAATAGGATAAAACCACAGGGATAATTTCATTTACTAGGTTTAAATAATAAGGCCATCACGAAAGGGGGGTAAATCCTGAATTACCTTATTGTGCTCTGTTTGTCTGTCTGTTTGTTTCTTTAAGTGAGTCATTAATAAGTGTTTCAATGTGTATCTTATTTGTTTTGTTCCTTCTGCTTTTGAAAAATTGAGGAAGCTTGAAAGTAAAGAGTGTGAGGAGAGTATTGTATAGCACCTTTTTACATTTGTTTATTGATAGGTTCAATTTGATTACATCATTGGAAAAAGAGATGGAAAGGAGGAGAACGATTAGAATAATATTAACAATAATAATTTGACATGGTTGTTCCGTTACCGCGCAGTTTAGATTAAATTCTCGGGTTACTGTTTTCAGTGGGAGTAAATTTAAGGTAAATTTAAAGGGGGGGGGGGGGATTCCAGGGACAGATACTAAATTAGATTAATTTAGAAAATTAAGAATATATAGACAGAGAATGCCACAATAGGAGACTTTATGGAAAATAGTTCCTAATTAATGGTGGCTACTTGACTATATTTACTAGACTTATAGGTTGGTTTAGTACTCAACAAAATAATGAACAAGTTCAGAGGTCAATCCTGAATGGTTCAAGAATATAATCAAATTAGCTGAGGAGCCACTACCTGCCCAGAGGAAAAGGACCAAGAAACGTTTGGTTGCTCCATTGCTAGTGTCATCACACATCTAGAACATTTGGCTCACCGGAGGGAGAAGAATCCGATACATGTTACAGCCACAGCCAGGCTCTCTCTCTCTCTCTCTCCCCTGTCTGGCAGCAGTCTCCACGCCCTTATAGGGGCAGCTTCCTGTCCCTCCTCTCCACGCCATCTACCTGGTCAACCTACACACCTGAGGCTCATCAGATCATCACCGAGGCTGGATATGAGGCCTGTGCCCCTGCCACTCCCCATCCGAGGGAGGCTTCACCACCGTGGATCACACAACCCCGGACTACTCTTCACTCGTGGACGTCTCCAGCCTGGACACAGCCCGGTGTCACATGGAGTGACCGCCTTGCTACATTCAGCATGAAGCAGCGGCAAATACATGAAGGGGGAAAAGATGTTGTCTCCCGCAGATTGCAGACTTGGGAAAGGAGTATGGTGTGAGTAAGAGCGGCCACAACACATGCTAGACTGTGAAAAGAACAATGTTGACCACTTTTGCTATGGACCCTTCATCACCAGTGACCTTGGACCCTCAACTACATTGCAGGAGTTACATACAGTATATATGTTATCAACAGCAGAAGACTATACTATAACAAGAAGGAGATCATAGGATATATTTCATTCATAAAAATGTCTCTGCCCCTGGAATCCGATATTTGATATGTTATATGAATTAAACTGACGCAACCAGTTATGATATGAGTTATATACGTTATATTATCAGTACATAGGTAAGCAGATGTAGTCTATTTATGCCTTTTCATTTAAATTTGGAAACAGATATCACTGTCGCATACAAAGGTTTACATCGATTGAAAGTGAGTATGAAAAGTATGAAAGTGAACCAGATGGGAAGTCAATAAAGACTCCGGAACATTTTTCCACCCCAGGCTTGCCCTACTGGTAAAATGAAAGAAATTTTTGAGTGAATGAAAGTTCTCCTCATATTGATTGTCATTGCTATATTTTGATTCACCACGCAAAAGGGGGGTGGTATTTTATTTCAATACATAACTATGAGGGTCCCCTTTTTTCCATTCCCTTTTCCTTGATGATTTATAGAGCCAGTGTTTATTTCCTTGTATTATGGATGTGTTATACAACTGTACTATTGATGCTCTTATTGTGTACTATTGATGCTCTTATTGTTCAGTTTTATGCCTTATGTTCTACTGCTTATGCAGTCTCACCCTTTGTGTATTCTGAGGAATACGATCGCTAAGGCCAGTGGGATGGTGAGTAAGAGTTTCCCCTGCAAAAGTAACGACTGGTCGCAGGGGTTTTCGCGCTCATACAAAGGGTTGGAGGTTTTTTCCATATCATTATGGTTGGTGTTCTGAGAGTTTTGGTCATTTTGTTTTATATCTTTAGGTTGTTCACATCATTAATGATGTGAAAGGGGGGATTGTGGGATAAAATCTATTTATTTATGTCCCTAGATACATGTATTCATGTCTTCCTATTCTGTGGCCAAACTGAGGTGTCACAATCTATTATTTTACCGGAAGGGTCAGTGCAGCTGTTGGTAAAAAGCCACACAGCCCCAAGAACTGATGAGGTGACGGTTTTGGCTGACCACTGACAGGGAGCATTGTCAGGATCTAGAATAATGTATAATACCTATGAATCAATCCATTTATCTATGGTAAGAACCATAAGATATCTACAAATGTGTGTACCATTAAAATGTGTTATTATGATATGGTATTAAAACAGGCATATGTGTCACCATGACCCCAGCTGTCTGAAACTACCAGGAGACAGATGTAATTCTAGACCCTTGTCATTTCAACTGTTTACCTTATATAGACATTGTTTAAAGGCCTGAACCTTTCTTCATGCTAATTTGGAAGAAAGCCACCTCATTCGCTCAGAACACCAACCAGCTGACTATAAAAATGACAATGTGATTCGGACCAGACAGACTTCTGCTCGGCCTTCACCAAAGCTAAGTTGAACTCTCCACTCTCAGCTGTTTGTGTAAATACTCTGTAATATTGAATATTCACTCTGTAATAAATATGTGATTGCTAACACCCTCTCCTCATCTTTCAAGGTCAATAAAAGAATATGCCTTATCAATATATATCTTATATATATAAACAATATACAAGTTATACAAAATAATAAACGCAGACTTTTAATGTTAATCTGGACCTTCAGAACAGTACATATAAGTACTATATCCCCTACAGCAGTGGTTCTCAAACTTTTTACACCAAGTACCACCTGAGAACGTAGCTGGCTCTCCAAGTACCACCATATGACCGGCATTAAAATACAGTCTATTCAGCTATGCACAGTTCACGCAGGAGGCAAATGTATTCCTAATACCATTATTTATTGTTAACTTTTGTCAGACACAGCCACAATGTACAAAGGGATAGCACTAGAACTAGCAAACGCTTCCACACAACTCATACAATGCAAGGGGCATTGAGAACATAATAACTAACATTCTCACATAGCAAGTGAGAAAATTAAGAACAACTGTATTTCAGCAAATGTACTTAATTCCCTCTATCTCTATCTCTCTCTCTCTCTCTCTCTCTCTCTCTCTCTCTCTCTCTCTCTCTCTCTCTCTCTCTCTCTCTCTCTCTCTCTCACACAGCAAGCAATTGTCCGTCATTCTCTCACACACACACACACACACACACACACACACACACACACACACACACACACACACACACACACACACACACACACACACACACACACACACACACACACACACACACACACACACACACACACACACACACACACACACAATTATTTTGTTACAAAAACTTAATTTCCTGCATTCTGGTGCAGGAATTTTTGAATGTTTACCCTTTAAATGCCAGTGTTTGTGATGAGCATCACAAATTATTGTAAAAAAGAAAAGAAAACACATATTCAATACATTTTTGAATGTTTACCCTTTAAATGCCAGTTTGTGTGATGGCATCACAAATTATTGTTAAAAAAAACACAAAAAAAGTAAAATATTTTCAATATATCAAATGCAAAGTACATTTTTCTGGGGGGGATTATTACAGGCTATAGGCGTGTGTCAATGATTAGCAGCAACACAGATTTTGATGGATTTTTTGTAATGTCAGATTTAACACCAACTCTTTTCAGAAAAGCAGAAAAGTGGGAGTACTTCTTTTTTTATCTGACATTACAAAAAATCAAAAAATAAATGGTTATGATCAGGGCTGAAGTTGAATTAAAGATGTATGACTGTTTAGACTGCATTACTCTCTGTCACAGTGATCTCCTGGTTGTTCCCCACTTATCTAACTATCGCGCCGCGCAACCAGAAACACTGGCCTGGCCTGATTCTAAGTTCAGTGGCCTAAAAAAAAGAAGATTTTTTTTTTTTTTTTTTGCTTTTTTGTAAATGTTTTCAAGTACCACCAGCAGTACCACCAAGTACCACTAGTTCAAGTTTCAAGTTTCTTTAATAGTTGTCATACAGAAGTACAGAATACTTTTGTACAAAATGCTTCTTACTGTTGCGCTCCAGAGACTGTGCAAGACAAGATAAGTATGAAATAAAAACATAGTAAAATTAGAAGTAAAAAAAGAGGTCACAGTGTTCAGTTTAGACATATGTACAATGTTCGATGCAGAATAGACGTAGTTACCATACAATATACAATACTGTGCAGTGTACTAATATACAATACTATATAGTGCAAGGCAGAAATGGAGAAATGGGACGAGGTGCAATTTATGTACAATTCACAGTAGGTGTACGAGTTGTAGTGCAAATCCTTTATCAATAAATATAAAGTGTAAGTGTGTTTGTGTGATCTAAAGTGTGGAGAGTGGGTGCTGCAGTGTGTTGTTTGTTTGAGTGAGTGTGTGCGTGTGGGTGTGTGTGCTGTGTGCATTTGATGGTTGTTGCATAGTGATTATTGTTCGTTTAGCGATTATTGTTCGTTTAGCAGCCTGATGGCCTGGGGATAGAAGCTTCTTCTGAGTCTTTCTGTGCTCGCCTTAAGACTCCGGTATCGCTTGCCTGACCGCAGCAGTTCAAAGAGGCAGTTGTTCGGGTGGCTCGAGTCCTTAATAATTCTCTTAGCCTTCCCCTTGCACCGCTTGTTGTAAATGTTCTGGAGGGTGGGAAGCCCCCCTCCAATTGTGCGTTCGGCTGAACGTGTCACTCTTTGTAGTCTGCTACGGTCTTGTGCAGTGCTATTCCCAAACCAGGAGGTGATGTTGCCGGTCAGGATGCTCTCTATTGTACATGAGTAGAAGTTCCTAAGGATCTTCTGACTGACTTGGAACTTCCTTAGGCGCCTGAGGAAGTAGAGGCGTTGTCGTGCCTTCTTCACAACACTGTAAATGTGTGTGGTCCATGTCAAGTCCTCGGATATGTGGGCTCCGAGGTACTTGAAACTGTTCACTCTCTCAACCGGTGCCCCGTCGATGCTGAGGGGGCTGTAGTCCTTGACCCCCGACCTCCTGAAGTCCACAATCATCTCTTTTGTTTTGCTGACGTTCAGGGAGAGGCAGTTCTCCTGACACCACTGTGACATGTTCTCTACCTCTTCCAGGTAGGCCCTTTCGTCGTTGGCAGAGATCAGGCCCACCACTACTGTGTCATCAGCAAATTTGATGATGGTGTTGTTGTTCCGCTGTGCTACGCAGTCATGTGTGTACAGGGAGTAGAGGAGGGGGCTCAGAACACAGCCCTGGGGGGCCCCTATGTTGAGCGTGATGGATGAGGAGGTGCAGTTGCCGGCTCTTACCACCTGGGGTCTGCCCGTCAGGAAGTCCAAGACCCACTGGCACAGGTCATAGTTCAAGCCCAGGTCCCTGAGCTTGGCTATGAGTTTGGAGGGGACTATGGTATTGAATGCTGAGCTGTAGTCGATGAACAGCATTCTCACATAGTTCCCCTGCCTCTTGTCCAGGTGTGATGCTGCTGTGTGCAGCACATGGGCTATGGCGTCCTCCGTGGACCTGTTGGGGCGATATGCAAATTGCAGAGGGTCCAGGTTGATGGGGAGGGAGGAACAGATGTAGCCCTTCACTAGCTTCTCAAAGCACTTCATGGCTATGGAGGTGAGGGCTACAGGGCGGTAGTCGTTGAGGCAAGCGGGCGTAGATATTTTGGGTACAGGGATGATGGTGGACTTCTTCAGACAGGTGGGGATGACAGCCTGTTCCAAGGACAGGTTGAAGATGTCAGTGAATACCGGGGCCAGTTGGTCGGCACAGACTTTTAGGACGCGGCCGGGGATGTTGTCCGGTCCTGCTGCCTTCCTGATATTCACTTTTTTAAAGATCCGTCTCACCTCATGCTCTGTTACCCTGAACACTGAGTCTCCATCAGCAGACCCCCCCCCCCCCATTGCCGTGGTTTGTAGGCTGGTGTTGTTATTCACAGCCTCAAACCTCGCATAGAAGGAATTGAGATCATTTGCTAAGGAGATGTCACTGTTCAGTTTGAGGGGGGTGCCTTTGTAGTCTGTCATTGTTCTGAGGCCCTGCCACATGCCTCTAGAGTCAGCCTGTTCAAACTGAAGTTCAACTTTATCCCTGTAACGCCGTTTTGCCTCTATTACTGCTCTCCTGACGTTGTATCTTGCCATCTTGTGTTCTTCCATGTTGCCTGTCACCAGCCCGGTGTTGTATGCTGATGTGCGCACTTTCAGAGCCTCACGGACGGATTTGTCTACCCAGGGCTTTTGATTTGGGTAGATTTAAATTTTGGTGGAGGGGATTGTTTCTTCTACCTGAGTACAGACATAGTCAATCACCGTTTCGGTGTATTCGTTAATATTGGCTGTGTTATCACGGAATACACTCCAGTCTGTGCATTCCAGTACAGCTTGGAGTGACTCCTCTGACGTCACGGCCCAACGCTTAACCTCTCGCGAGACCACCGGCGTTCGCTTGAGACTTTGTTTGTACTTTGGCAAAAGAAATATTGCGGCGTGATCGCTTTTACCGAATGGACTAAGAGCCTGTGACTTGTACCCATTCTTAAATTGCGAGTATACATGGTCTAATATGTTCTCGCCTCTGGTGGGACAGGTCACATGCTGATAGAAATTCGGCAGCACCTTTTTAAGACGCGCGCTGTTGAAATCACCCAAAACCAAAATGGCAGCGTCTACATTAGCTGCCTGGAGTTTGTTTACCTCGTCGTGAAGTTTTGAAAGTGCGACCCCAGTGTTCGCGTGTGGTGGAATGTACACTCCGATGAGGATGATGGACGTTAACTCTCTTGGGAGGAAGAAGGGTCGACATTTTATCGTGATAAACTCCAGGTCTGGGGAGCAGTGGTTAGACAGTTCCTTTGTGTTGCCTAAATCGCACCACTCCTTGTTTATCATGAAGGCAATGCCGCCTCCCTTCGTCCTTAGTGACTCTTCTGCCGTCCGGTCCTTGCGGAGAACGAAGAAGTGGTCTGCCGGTTCTATTGCGTGATTCGGGACATCTGGACTCAGCCAAGTTTCTGTGAAACAGAGGACGTTACAATCCCGAATGTCCCTCTGGAATTGGATCCGTGCTCTGATGTCATCCAGTTTATTTCCTATCGATTGCACATTGGCCAACAATATGCTGGGCAATGTGGTTCTGTGTCGTTTGGACCTCAGTCTGTTTCGGACCCCGGCTCTCTTTCCACGTCTTCGCGGCGGCTTCTCCTGGTCTTGGCCATGGCCACAACAAAGGATCTCGGCGGGCCATTTCTGCTGTTCAGCGATCCGATCCAGAGAGCAATCCAAACGGTAAGTTTTCCTTAATCCAATGTCAATGATTGACTGACGGTCATACACATATAATGCACCAACAGTTGGTGCAAATAAAACTCCTAATACTATAAAAATTAACAAAAGAAAGCACAGTCTCGACGGAACGATCAGAAAGGCAGCCATCAGTGCAGCGCCAGCCAGGTACGCCAGCCAGGTACGCGTACCACAGTTTGAGAACCACTGCCCTACAGTACATATAAGTACTATATCCCCTACAGTACATATAAGTATACTATATCCCCTACAGTACATATAAGTACTATATCCCCCTACAGTACATATAAGTACTATATCCCTCTACAGTACATATAAGTACTATATCCCCTACAGTACATATAAGTACTATATCCCCCTACAGTACATATAAGTACTATATCCCCTGCAGTACATATAAGTACTATATCCCCCTACAGTACATATAAGTACTATATCCCCTACAGTACATATAAGTACTATATCCCCTACAGTACATATAAGTACTATATCCCCTACAGTACATATACGCACTATATCCCCCTACAGTACATATAAGTACTATATCCCTCTACAGTACATGTAAGTACTATATCCCCTACAGTACATATAAGTACTATATCCCCTACAGTACATATAAGTACTATATCCCCCTACAGTACATATAAGTACTATATCCTCTACAGTACATATAAGTACTATATCCCCCTACAGTACATATAAGTACTATATCCCCCTACAGTACATATAAGTACTATATCCCCTACAGTACATATAAGTACTATATCCCCTACAGTACATATAAGCACTATATCCCCCTACAGTACATATAAGTACTATATCCCCTACAGTACATATAAGTACTATATCCCCTACAGTACATATAAGTACTATATCCCCCTACAGTACATATAAGTACTATATCCCCTGCAGTACATATAAGTACTATATCCCCCTACAGTACATATAAGTACTATATCCCCTACAGTACATATAAGTACTATATCCCCTACAGTACATAGAAGTACTATATCCCCTACAGTACATAGAAGTACTATATCCCCTACAGTACATAGAAGTACTATATCCCCCTACAGTACATAGAAGTACTATATCCCTCTACAGTACATATAAGTACTATATCCCCTACAGTACATATAAGTACTATATCCCCCTACAGTACATATAAGTACTATATCCCCTACAGTACATAGAAGTACTATATCCCCTACAGTACATAGAAGTACTATATCCTCTACAGTACATATAAGTACTATATCCCCTACAGTACATATAAGTACTATATCCCCCTACAGTACATATAAGTACTATATCCCCTACAGTACATATAAGTACTATATCCCCCTACAGTACATATAAGTACTATATCCCCTACAGTACATATAAGTACGATATCCCCTACAGTACATATAAGTACGATATCCCCTACAGTACATATACGTACTATATCCCCTACAGTACATATACGTACTATATCCCTCTACAGTACATAGAAGTACTATATCCCTCTACAGTACATATAAGTACCATATCCCCTACAGTACATATAAGTACTATATCCCCCTACAGTACATATAAGTACTATATCCCCTACAGTACATATAAGCACTATATCCCCTACAGTACATAGAAGTACTATATCCCCCTACAGTACATAGAAGTACTATATCCCCTACAGTACATAGAAGTACTATATCCCCTACAGTACATATAAGTACTATATCCCCCTACAGTACATATAAGCACTATATCCCCTACAGTACATATAAGCACTATATCCCCTACAGTACAAAGAAGTACTATATCCCCCTACAGTACATAGAAGTACTATATCCCCTACAGTACATATAAGTACTATATCCCCTACAGTACATAGAAGTACTATATCCCATACAGTACATATACGTACTATATCCCCTACAGTACATATAAGTACTATATCCCCGTACAGTACATATAAGTACTATATCCCCTGCAGTACATATAAGTACGATATCCCCTACAGTACATAGAAGTACTATATCCTCTACAGTACATATAAGTACTATATCCCATACAGTACATATAAGTACTATATCCCCCTACAGTACATATAAGTACTATATCCCCTACAGTACATATAAGTACTATATCCCCCTACAGTACATATAAGTACTATATCCCCTACAGTACATATAAGTACGATATCCCCTACAGTACATATAAGTACGATATCCCCTACAGTACATATACGTACTATATCCCCTACAGTACATATACGTACTATATCCCCCTACAGTACATAGAAGTACTATATCCCTCTACAGTACATATAAGTACTATATCCCCTACAGTACATATAAGTACTATATCCCCCTACAGTACATATAAGTACTATATCCCCTACAGTACATATAAGTACTATATCCCCTACAGTACATATAAGTACTATATCCCCTACAGTACATAGAAGTACTATATCCCCTACAGTACATAGAAGTACTATATCCCCCTACAGTACATAGAAGTACTATATCCCTCTACAGTACATATAAGTACTATATCCCCTACAGTACATATAAGTACTATATCCCCCTACAGTACATATAAGTACTATATCCCCTACAGTACATAGAAGTACTATATCCCCTACAGTACATAGAAGTACTATATCCTCTACAGTACATATAAGTACTATATCCCCTACAGTACATATAAGTACTATATCCCCCTACAGTACATATAAGTACTATATCCCCTACAGTACATATAAGTACTATATCCCCCTACAGTACATATAAGTACTATATCCCCTACAGTACATATAAGTACGATATCCCCTACAGTACATATAAGTACGATATCCCCTACAGTACATATACGTACTATATCCCCTACAGTACATATACGTACTATATCCCTCTACAGTACATAGAAGTACTATATCCCTCTACAGTACATATAAGTACTATATCCCCTACAGTACATATAAGTACTATATCCCCCTACAGTACATATAAGTACTATATCCCCTACAATACATATAAGCACTATATCCCCTACAGTACATAGAAGTACTATATCCCCCTACAGTACATAGAAGTACTATATCCCCTACAGTACATAGAAGTACTATATCCCCTACAGTACATATAAGTACTATATCCCCCTACAGTACATATAAGCACTATATCCCCTACAGTACATATAAGCACTATATCCCCTACAGTACAAAGAAGTACTATATCCCCCTACAGTACATAGAAGTACTATATCCCCTACAGTACATATAAGTACTATATCCCCTACAGTACATAGAAGTACTATATCCCCTACAGTACATATAAGTACTATATCCCCTACAGTACATATAAGTACTATATCCCCGTACAGTACATATAAGTACTATATCCCCTGCAGTACATATAAGTACTATATCCCCTACAGTACATAGAAGTACTATATCCTCTACAGTACATATAAGTACTATATCCCATACAGTACATATAAGTACTATATCCCCCTACAGTACATATAAGTACTATATCCCCTACAGTACATATAAGTACTATATCCCCCTACAGTACATATAAGTACTATATCCCCTACAGTACATATAAGTACGATATCCCCTACAGTACATATAAGTACGATATCCCCTACAGTACATATACGTACTATATCCCCTACAGTACATATACGTACTATATCCCCCTACAGTACATAGAAGTACTATATCCCTCTACAGTACATATAAGTACTATATCCCCTACAGTACATATAAGTACTATATCCCCCTACAGTACATATAAGTACTATATCCCCTACAGTACATATAAGCACTATATCCCCTACAGTACATAGAAGTACTATATCCCCATACAGTACATAGAAGTACTATATCCCCTACAGTACATAGAAGTACTATATCCCCTACAGTACATATAAGTACTATATCCCCCTACAGTACATATAAGCACTATATCCCCTACAGTACATATAAGCACTATATCCCCTACAGTACAAAGAAGTACTATATCCCCCTACAGTACATAGAAGTACTATATCCCCTACAGTACATATAAGTACTATATCCCCTACAGTACATAGAAGTACTATATCCCATACAGTACATATAAGTACTATATCCCCTACAGTACATATAAGTACTATATCCCCGTACAGTACATATAAGTACTATATCCCCTGCAGTACATATAAGTACTATATCCCCCTACAGTACATATAAGTACTATATCCCCTACAGTACATATAAGTACTATATCCCCCTACAGTACATATAAGTACTATATCCCCTACAGTACATATAAGTACTATATCCCCTACAGTTCATAGAAGTACTATATCCCCTACAGTACATATACGTACTATATCCCCCTACAGTACATAGAAGTACTATATCCCTCTACAGTACATATAAGTACTATATCCCCTACAGTACATATAAGTACTATATCCCCCTACAGTACATATAAGTACTATATCCCCTACAGTACATAGAAGTACTATATCCCCTACAGTACATAGAAGTACTATATCCTCTACAGTACATATAAGTACTATATCCCCCTACAGTACATAGAAGTACTATATCCCTCTACAGTACATATAAGTACTATATCCCCTACAGTACATATAAGTACTATATCCCCTACAGTACATATAAGTACTATATCCCCCTACAGTACATATAAGTACTATATCCCCTACAGTACATAGAAGTACTATATCCCCTACAGTACATAGAAGTACTATATCCTCTACAGTACATATAAGTACTATATCCCCTACAGTACATATAAGTACTATATCCCCCTACAGTACATATAAGTACTATATCCCCTACAGTACATATAAGTACTATATCCCCCTACAGTACATATAAGTACTATATCCCCTACAGTACATATAAGTACGATATCCCCTACAGTACATATAAGTACGATATCCCCTACAGTACATATACGTACTATATCCCCTACAGTACATATATGTACTATATCCCCCTACAGTACATAGAAGTACTATATCCCTCTACAGTACATATAAGTATTATATCCCCTACAGTACATATAAGTACTATATCCCCCTACAGTACATATAAGTACTATATCCCCTACAGTACATATAAGCACTATATCCCCTACAGTACATAGAAGTACTATATCCCCCTACAGTACATAGAAGTACTATATCCCCTACAGTACATAGAAGTACTATATCCCCTACAGTACATATAAGTACTATATCCCCCTACAGTACATATAAGCACTATATCCCCTACAGTACATATAAGCACTATATCCCCTACAGTACAAAGAAGTACTATATCCCCCTACAGTACATAGAAGTACTATATCCCCTACAGTACATAGAAGTACTATATCCCCTACAGTACATAGAAGTACTATATCCTCTACAGTACATATAAGTACTATATCCCCTACAGTACATATAAGTACTATATCCCCCTACAGTACATATAAGTACTATATCCCCTACAGTACATATAAGTACTATATCCCCCTACAGTACATATAAGTAATATATCCCCTACAGTACATATAAGTACTATATCCCCTACAGTACATATACGTACTATATCCCCTACAGTACATATACGTACTATATCCCCCTACAGTACATAGAAGTACTATATCCCCCTACAGTACATATAAGTACTATATCCCCTACAGTACATATAAGCACTATATCCCCTACAGTACATAGAAGTACTATATCCCCCTACAGTACATAGAAGTACTATATCCCCTACAGTACATAGAAGTACTATATCCCCTACAGTACATATAAGTACTATATCCCCCTACAGTACATATAAGCACTATATCCCCTACAGTACATATAAGCACTATATCCCCTACAGTACAAATAAGTACTATATCCCCCTACAGTACATAGAAGTACTATATCCCCTACAGTACATATAAGTACTATATCCCCTACAGTACATAGAAGTACTATATCCCATACAGTACATATAAGTACTATATCCCCTACAGTACATATAAGTACTATATCCCCGTACAGTACATATAAGTATTATATCCCCTACAGTACATATAAGTACTATATCCCCCTACAGTACATATAAGTACTATATCCCCTACAGTACATATAAGCACTATATCCCCTACAGTACATAGAAGTACTATATCCCCCTACAGTACATAGAAGTACTATATCCCCTACAGTACATAGAAGTACTATATCCCCTACAGTACATATAAGTACTATATCCCCCTACAGTACATATAAGCACTATATCCCCTACAGTACATATAAGCACTATATCCCCTACAGTACAAAGAAGTACTATATCCCCCTACAGTACATAGAAGTACTATATCCCCTACAGTACATATAAGTACTATATCCCCTACAGTACATAGAAGTACTATATCCCATACAGTACATATAAGTACTATATCCCCTACAGTACATATAAGTACTATATCCCCGTACAGTACATATAAGTACTATATCCCCTGCAGTACATATAAGTACTATATCCCCCTACAGTACATATAAGTACTATATCCCCTACAGTACATATACGTACTATATCCCCTACAGTTCATAGAAGTACTATATCCCCTACAGTACATATACGTACTATATCCCCCTACAGTACATAGAAGTACTATATCCCTCTACAGTACATATAAGTACTATATCCCCTACAGTACATATAAGTACTATATCCCCCTACAGTACATATAAGTACTATATCCCCTACAGTACATAGAAGTACTATATCCCCTACAGTACATAGAAGTACTATATCCTCTACAGTACATAGAAGTACTATATCCCCTACAGTACATAGAAGTACTATATCCCCCTACAGTACATATAAGTACTATATCCCCTACAGTACATATAAGTAATATATCCCCCTACAGTACATATAAGTAATATATCCCCTACAGTACATATAAGTACTATATCCCCTACAGTACATATACGTACTATATCCCCTACAGTACATATACGTACTATATCCCCCTACAGTACATAGAAGTACTATATCCCTCTACAGTACATATAAGTACTATATCCCCTACAGTACATATAAGTACTATATCCCCTACAGTACATATACGTACTATATCCCCTACAGTACATATACGTACTATATCCCCCTACAGTACATAGAAGTACTATATCCCTCTACAGTACATATACGTACTATATCCCCTACAGTACATAGAAGTACTATATCCCCCTACAGTACATAGAAGTACTATATCCCTCTACAGTACATATAAGTACTATATCCCCTACAGTACATATAAGTACTATATCCCCCTACAGTACATATAAGTACTATATCCCCTACAGTACATAGAAGTACTATATCCCCTACAGTACATAGAAGTACTATATCCTCTACAGTACATATAAGTACTATATCCCCTACAGTACATATAAGTACTATATCCCCCTACAGTACATATAAGTACTATATCCCCTACAGTACATATAAGTACTATATCCCCCTACAGTACATATAAGTACTATATCCCCTACAGTACATATACGTACGATATCCCCTACAGTACATATAAGTACGATATCCCCTACAGTACATATACGTACTATATCCCCTACAGTACATATACGTACTATATCCCCCTACAGTACATAGAAGTACTATATCCCTCTACAGTACATATAAGTACTATATCCCCTACAGTACATATAAGTACTATATCCCCCTACAGTACATATAAGTACTATATCCCCTACAGTACATATAAGCACTATATCCCCTACAGTACATAGAAGTACTATATCCCCCTACAGTACATAGAAGTACTATATCCCCTACAGTACATAGAAGTACTATATCCCCTACAGTACATATAAGTACTATATCCCCCTACAGTACATATAAGCACTATATCCCCTACAGTACATATAAGCACTATATCCCCTACAGTAGAAAGAAGTACTATATCCCCCTACAGTACATAGAAGTACTATATCCCCTACAGTACATATAAGTACTATATCCCCTACAGTACATAGAAGTACTATATCCCATACAGTACATATAAGTACTATATCCCCTACAGTACATATAAGTACTATATCCCCGTACAGTACATATAAGTACTATATCCCCTGCAGTACATATAAGTACTATATCCCCCTACAGTACATATAAGTACTATATCCCCTACAGTACATATAAGTACTATATCCCCTACAGTTCATAGAAGTACTATATCCCCTACAGTACATATACGTACTATATCCCCCTACAGTACATAGAAGTACTATATCCCTCTACAGTACATATAAGTACTATATCCCCTACAGTACATATAAGTACTATATCCCCCTACAGTACATATAAGTACTATATCCCCTACAGTACATAGAAGTACTATATCCCCTACAGTACATAGAAGTACTATATCCTCTACAGTACATATAAGTACTATATCCCCTACAGTACATATAAGTACTATATCCCCCTACAGTACATATAAGTACTATATCCCCTACAGTACATATAAGTACTATATCCCCCTACAGTACATATAAGTAATATATCCCCTACAGTACATATAAGTACTATATCCCCTACAGTACATATACGTACTATATCCCCTACAGTACATATACGTACTATATCCCCCTACAGTACATAGAAGTACTATATCCCTCTACAGTACATATAAGTACTATATCCCCTACAGTACATATAAGTACTATATCCCCCTACAGTACATATAAGTACTATATCCCCTACAGTACATATAAGCACTATATCCCCTACAGTACATAGAAGTACTATATCCCCCTACAGTACATAGAAGTACTATATCCCCTACAGTACATAGAAGTACTATATCCCCTACAGTACATATAAGTACTATATCCCCCTACAGTACATATAAGTACTATATCCCCTACAGTACATATAAGCACTATATCCCCTACAGTACATATAAGTACTATATCCCCCTACAGTACATAGAAGTACTATATCCCCTACAGTACATATAAGTACTATATCCCCTACAGTACATATACATACTATATCCCCTACAGCACATATAAGTACTATATCCCCTACAGTACATATAAGTACTATATCCCCTACAGTACATATAAGTACTATATCCCCTACAGTACATATACGCACTATATCCCCCTACAGTACATATAAGTACTATATCCCTCTACAGTACATATAAGTACTATATCCCCTACAGTACATATAAGTACTATATCCCCTACAGTACATATAAGTACTATATCCCCCTACAGTACATATACGTACTATATCCTCTACAGTACATATAAGTACTATATCCCCCTACAGTACATATAAGTACTATATCCCCCTACAGTACATATAAGTACTATATCCCCTACAGTACATATAAGTACTATATCCCATACAGTACATATAAGCACTATATCCCCCTACAGTACATATAAGTACTATATCCCCTACAGTACATATAAGTACTATATCCCCTACAGTACATATAAGTACTATATCCCCTGCAGTACATATAAGTACTATATCCCCCTACAGTACATATAAGTACTATATCCCCTACAGTACATATAAGTACTATATCCCCTACAGTACATAGAAGTACTATATCCCCTACAGTACATATACGTACTATATCCCCCTACAGTACATATAAGTACTATATCCCTCTACAGTACATATAAGTACTATATCCCCTACAGTACATATAAGTACTATATCCCCCTACAGTACATATAAGTACTATATCCCCTACAGTACATAGAAGTACTATATCCCCTACAGTACATAGAAGTACTATATCCTCTACAGTACATATAAGTACTATATCCCCTACAGTACATATAAGTACTATATCCCCCTACAGTACATATAAGTACTATATCCCCTACAGTACATATAAGTACTATATCCCCTACAGTACATATAAGTACTATATCCCCTACAGTTCATAGAAGTACTATATCCCCTACAGTACATATACGTACTATATCCCCCTACAGTACATAGAAGTACTATATCCCTCTACAGTACATATAAGTACTATATCCCCTACAGTACATATAAGTACTATATCCCCTACAGTTCATAGAAGTACTATATCCCCTACAGTACATATACGTACTATATCCCCCTACAGTACATAGAAGTACTATATCCCTCTACAGTACATATAAGTACTATATCCCCTACAGTACATATAAGTACTATATCCCCCTACAGTACATATAAGTACTATATCCCCTACAGTACATAGAAGTACTATATCCCCTACAGTACATAGAAGTACTATATCCTCTACAGTACATATAAGTACTATATCCCCCTACAGTACATAGAAGTACTATATCCCTCTACAGTACATATAAGTACTATATCCCCTACAGTACATATAAGTACTATATCCCCTACAGTACATATAAGTACTATATCCCCCTACAGTACATATAAGTACTATATCCCCTACAGTACATAGAAGTACTATATCCCCTACAGTACATAGAAGTACTATATCCTCTACAGTACATATAAGTACTATATCCCCTACAGTACATATAAGTACTATATCCCCCTACAGTACATATAAGTACTATATCCCCTACAGTACATATAAGTACTATATCCCCCTACAGTACATATAAGTACTATATCCCCTACAGTACATATAAGTACGATATCCCCTACAGTACATATAAGTACGATATCCCCTACAGTACATATACGTACTATATCCCCTACAGTACATATACGTACTATATCCCCCTACAGTACATATAAGTACTATATCCCTCTACAGTACATATAAGTATTATATCCCCTACAGTACATATAAGTACTATATCCCCCTACAGTACATATAAGTACTATATCCCCTACAGTACATATAAGCACTATATCCCCTACAGTACATAGAAGTACTATATCCCCCTACAGTACATAGAAGTACTATATCCCCTACAGTACATAGAAGTACTATATCCCCTACAGTACATATAAGTACTATATCCCCCTACAGTACATATAAGCACTATATCCCCTACAGTACATATAAGCACTATATCCCCTACAGTACAAAGAAGTACTATATCCCCCTACAGTACATAGAAGTACTATATCCCCTACAGTACATATACGTACTATATCCCCCTACAGTACATAGAAGTACTATATCCCTCTACAGTACATATAAGTACTATATCCCCTACAGTACATATAAGTACTATATCCCCCTACAGTACATATAAGTACTATATCCCCTACAGTACATAGAAGTACTATATCCCCTACAGTACATAGAAGTACTATATCCTCTACAGTACATATAAGTACTATATCCCCTACAGTACATATAAGTACTATATCCCCCTACAGTACATATAAGTACTATATCCCCTACAGTACATATACGTACTATATCCCCTACAGTACATATACGTACTATATCCCCCTACAGTACATAGAAGTACTATATCCCTCTACAGTACATATAAGTACTATATCCCCTACAGTACATATAAGTACTATATCCCCTACAGTACATATACGTACTATATCCCCTACAGTACATATACGTACTATATCCCCCTACAGTACATAGAAGTACTATATCCCTCTACAGTACATATACGTACTATATCCCCTACAGTACATAGAAGAACTATATCCCCCTACAGTACATAGAAGTACTATATCCCTCTACAGTACATATAAGTACTATATCCCCTACAGTACATATAAGTACTATATCCCCCTACAGTACATATAAGTACTATATCCCCTACAGTACATAGAAGTACTATATCCCCTACAGTACATAGAAGTACTATATCCTCTACAGTACATATAAGTACTATATCCCCTACAGTACATATAAGTACTATATCCCCCTACAGTACATATAAGTACTATATCCCCTACAGTACATATAAGTACTATATCCCCCTACAGTACATATAAGTACTATATCCCCTACAGTACATATAAGTACGATATCCCCTACAGTACATATACAGATACAGCACTCAAAACTCAAACCTCTCATGCCTCTCTACCACTCTCTACCACTCCTCTATTGTTCTTGACCGGGCCAGATTTCACACCTCCACTTCCTCCCACAGGCTGGGCAGATTTTCATCTTAAATTTTTATTCGTCCCAAATGTCCCAGCCCCATCAGATTTCTTAGCTTTTTTCACTGTTTACTTATCATGCATTGCAACACTAATATATGGTCAGTACCCCAAGTCAGACTGCCCATATACAAATTATTTTGGGGGTCTGAGGGCAGTAGCCCCCGACCCCCTCCCTGGGGAAGCACTTAAGTTAACTATCCTCCCTTTGTTCCCCCAGCCAACACCCCCGGAAAATTAACACCTGAGTAGACTTAAGTGGCACACAAGCAGCAACAAGCAGCAGACAAGCAGCAGAATTGGTTTGATTTTTGAGCGCTGCGTCTGTAAGTACGATATCCCCTACAGTACATATACGTACTATATCCCCTACAGTACATATACGTACTATATCCCCCTACAGTACATAGAAGTACTATATCCCTCTACAGTACATATAAGTACTATATCCCCTACAGTACATATAAGTACTATATCCCCCTACAGTACATATAAGTACTATATCCCCTACAGTACATATAAGCACTATATCCCCTACAGTACATAGAAGTACTATATCCCCCTACAGTACATAGACGTACTATATCCCCTACAGTACATAGAAGTACTATATCCCCTACAGTACATATAAGTACTATATCCCCCTACAGTACATATAAGCACTATATCCCCTACAGTACATATAAGCACTATATCCCCTACAGTACAAAGAAGTACTATATCCCCCTACAGTACATAGAAGTACTATATCCCCTACAGTACATATAAGTACTATATCCCCTACAGTACATAGAAGTACTATATCCCATACAGTACATATAAGTACTATATCCCCTACAGTACATATAAGTACTATATCCCCGTACAGTACATATAAGTACTATATCCCCTGCAGTACATATAAGTACTATATCCCCCTACAGTACATATAAGTACTATATCCCCTACAGTACATATAAGTACTATATCCCCTACAGTTCATAGAAGTACTATATCCCCTACAGTACATATACGTACTATATCCCCCTACAGTACATAGAAGTACTATATCCCTCTACAGTACATATAAGTACTATATCCCCTACAGTACATATAAGTACTATATCCCCCTACAGTACATATAAGTACTATATCCCCTACAGTACATAGAAGTACTATATCCCCTACAGTACATAGAAGTACTATATCCTCTACAGTACATATAAGTACTATATCCCCTACAGTACATATAAGTACTATATCCCCCTACAGTACATATAAGTACTATATCCCCTACAGTACATATAAGTACTATATCCCCCTACAGTACATATAAGTAATATATCCCCTACAGTACATATAAGTACTATATCCCCTACAGTACATATACGTACTATATCCCCTACAGTACATATACGTACTATATCCCCCTACAGTACATAGAAGTACTATATCCCTCTACAGTACATATAAGTACTATATCCCCTACAGTACATATAAGTACTATATCCCCCTACAGTACATATAAGTACTATATCCCCTACAGTACATATAAGCACTATATCCCCTACAGTACATAGAAGTACTATATCCCCCTACAGTACATAGAAGTACTATATCCCCTACAGTACATAGAAGTACTATATCCCCTACAGTACATATAAGTACTATATCCCCCTACAGTACATATAAGTACTATATCCCCTACAGTACATATACGCACTATATCCCCTACAGTACATATAAGTACTATATCCCCCTACAGTACATAGAAGTACTATATCCCCTACAGTACATATAAGTACTATATCCCCTACAGTACATATACATACTATATCCCCTACAGCACATATAAGTACTATATCCCCTACAGTACATATAAGTACTATATCCCCTACAGTACATATAAGTACTATATCCCCTACAGTACATATACGCACTATATCCCCCTACAGTACATATAAGTACTATATCCCTCTACAGTACATATAAGTACTATATCCCCTACAGTACATATAAGTACTATATCCCCTACAGTACATATAAGTACTATATCCCCCTACAGTACATATACGTACTATATCCTCTACAGTACATATAAGTACTATATCCCCCTACAGTACATATAAGTACTATATCCCCCTACAGTACATATAAGTACTATATCCCCTACAGTACATATAAGTACTATATCCCATACAGTACATATAAGCACTATATCCCCCTACAGTACATATAAGTACTATATCCCCTACAGTACATATAAGTACTATATCCCCTACAGTACATATAAGTACTATATCCCCTGCAGTACATATAAGTACTATATCCCCCTACAGTACATATAAGTACTATATCCCCTACAGTACATATAAGTACTATATCCCCTACAGTACATAGAAGTACTATATCCCCTACAGTACATATACGTACTATATCCCCCTACAGTACATATAAGTACTATATCCCTCTACAGTACATATAAGTACTATATCCCCTACAGTACATATAAGTACTATATCCCCCTACAGTACATATAAGTACTATATCCCCTACAGTACATAGAAGTACTATATCCCCTACAGTACATAGAAGTACTATATCCTCTACAGTACATATAAGTACTATATCCCCTACAGTACATATAAGTACTATATCCCCCTACAGTACATATAAGTACTATATCCCCTACAGTACATATAAGTACTATATCCCCTACAGTACATATAAGTACTATATCCCCTACAGTTCATAGAAGTACTATATCCCCTACAGTACATATACGTACTATATCCCCCTACAGTACATAGAAGTACTATATCCCTCTACAGTACATATAAGTACTATATCCCCTACAGTACATATAAGTACTATATCCCCTACAGTTCATAGAAGTACTATATCCCCTACAGTACATATACGTACTATATCCCCCTACAGTACATAGAAGTACTATATCCCTCTACAGTACATATAAGTACTATATCCCCTACAGTACATATAAGTACTATATCCCCCTACAGTACATATAAGTACTATATCCCCTACAGTACATAGAAGTACTATATCCCCTACAGTACATAGAAGTACTATATCCTCTACAGTACATATAAGTACTATATCCCCCTACAGTACATAGAAGTACTATATCCCTCTACAGTACATAGAAGTACTATATCCCCTACAGTACATAGAAGTACTATATCCTCTACAGTACATATAAGTACTATATCCCCTACAGTACATATAAGTACTATATCCCCCTACAGTACATATAAGTACTATATCCCCTACAGTACATATAAGTACTATATCCCCCTACAGTACATATAAGTAATATATCCCCTACAGTACATATAAGTACTATATCCCCTACAGTACATATACGTACTATATCCCCTACAGTACATATACGTACTATATCCCCCTACAGTACATAGAAGTACTATATCCCTCTACAGTACATATAAGTACTATATCCCCTACAGTACATATAAGTACTATATCCCCTACAGTACATATACGTACTATATCCCCTACAGTACATATACGTACTATATCCCCCTACAGTACATAGAAGTACTATATCCCTCTACAGTACATATACGTACTATATCCCCTACAGTACATAGAAGAACTATATCCCCCTACAGTACATAGAAGTACTATATCCCTCTACAGTACATATAAGTACTATATCCCCTACAGTACATATAAGTACTATATCCCCCTACAGTACATATAAGTACTATATCCCCTACAGTACATAGAAGTACTATATCCCCTACAGTACATAGAAGTACTATATCCTCTACAGTACATATAAGTACTATATCCCCTACAGTACATATAAGTACTATATCCCCCTACAGTACATATAAGTACTATATCCCCTACAGTACATATAAGTACTATATCCCCCTACAGTACATATAAGTACTATATCCCCTACAGTACATATAAGTACGATATCCCCTACAGTACATATAAGTACGATATCCCCTACAGTACATATACGTACTATATCCCCTACAGTACATATACGTACTATATCCCCCTACAGTACATAGAAGTACTATATCCCTCTACAGTACATATAAGTACTATATCCCCTACAGTACATATAAGTACTATATCCCCCTACAGTACATATAAGTACTATATCCCCTACAGTACATATAAGCACTATATCCCCTACAGTACATAGAAGTACTATATCCCCCTACAGTACATAGACGTACTATATCCCCTACAGTACATAGAAGTACTATATCCCCTACAGTACATATAAGTACTATATCCCCCTACAGTACATATAAGCACTATATCCCCTACAGTACATATAAGCACTATATCCCCTACAGTACAAAGAAGTACTATATCCCCCTACAGTACATAGAAGTACTATATCCCCTACAGTACATATAAGTACTATATCCCCTACAGTACATAGAAGTACTATATCCCATACAGTACATATAAGTACTATATCCCCTACAGTACATATAAGTACTATATCCCCGTACAGTACATATAAGTACTATATCCCCTGCAGTACATATAAGTACTATATCCCCCTACAGTACATATAAGTACTATATCCCCTACAGTACATATAAGTACTATATCCCCTACAGTTCATAGAAGTACTATATCCCCTACAGTACATATACGTACTATATCCCCCTACAGTACATAGAAGTACTATATCCCTCTACAGTACATATAAGTACTATATCCCCTACAGTACATATAAGTACTATATCCCCCTACAGTACATATAAGTACTATATCCCCTACAGTACATAGAAGTACTATATCCCATACAGTACATATAAGTACTATATCCCCTACAGTACATATAAGTACTATATCCCCGTACAGTACATATAAGTACTATATCCCCTGCAGTACATATAAGTACTATATCCCCCTACAGTACATATAAGTACTATATCCCCTACAGTACATATAAGTACTATATCCCCTACAGTTCATAGAAGTACTATATCCCCTACAGTACATATACGTACTATATCCCCCTACAGTACATATAAGTACTATATCCCCTACAGTACATATAAGCACTATATCCCCTACAGTACAAAGAAGTACTATATCCCCCTACAGTACATATAAGTACTATATCCCCTACAGTACATATAAGTACTATATCCCCTACAGTTCATAGAAGTACTATATCCCCTACAGTACATATACGTACTATATCCCCCTACAGTACATAGAAGTACTATATCCCTCTACAGTACATATAAGTACTATATCCCCTACAGTACATAGAAGTACTATATCCCCTACAGTACATAGAAGTACTATATCCTCTACAGTACATATAAGTACTATATCCCCTACAGTACATATAAGTACTATATCCCCCTACAGTACATATAAGTACTATATCCCCTACAGTACATATAAGTACTATATCCCCCTACAGTACATATAAGTAATATATCCCCTACAGTACATATAAGTACTATATCCCCTACAGTACATATACGTACTATATCCCCTACAGTACATATACGTACTATATCCCCCTACAGTACATAGAAGTACTATATCCCTCTACAGTACATATAAGTACTATATCCCCTACAGTACATATAAGTACTATATCCCCCTACAGTACATATAAGTACTATATCCCCCTACAGTACATATAAGTACTATATCCCCTACAGTACATAGAAGTACTATATCCCTCTACAGTACATATAAGTACTATATCCCCCTACAGTACATATAAGTACTATATCCCCTACAGTACATATAAGTACTATATCCCCTACAGTACATATAAGTACTATATCCCCCTACAGTACATATAAGCACTATATCCCCTTCAGTACATATAAGTACTATATCCCCTACAGTACATAGAAGTAATATATCCCCCTACAGTACATATAAGTACTATATCCCCTACAGTACATATAAGCACTATATCCCCCTACAGTACATATAAGCACTATATCCCCTACAGTACATAGAAGTACTATATCCCCTACAGTACATATAAGTACTATATCCCCCTACAGTACATATAAGTACTATATCCCCTACAGTACATATAAGCACTATATCCCCTACAGTACATAGAAGTACTATATCCCCCTACAGTACATAGAAGTACTATATCCCCTACAGTACATATAAGTACTATATCCCCTACAGTACATAGAAGTACTATATCCCCTACAGTACATATACGTACTATATCCCCTACAGTACATATAAGGACTATATCCCCTAAAGTACATATAAGTACTATATCCCCCTACAGTACATATAAGTACTATATCCCCTACAGTACATATAAGTACTATATCCCCTACAGTACATATAAGCACTATATCCCCCTACAGTACATATAAGTACTATATCCCCTACAGTACATATAAGTACTATATCCCCTACAGTACATATAAGTACTATATCCCCCTACAGTACATATAAGTACTATATCCCCTGCAGTACATATAAGTACTATATCCCCCTACAGTACATATAAGTACTATATCCTCTACAGTACATATAAGTACTATATCCCCCTACAGTACATATAAGTACTATATCCCCCTACAGTACATATAAGTACTATATCCCCTACAGTACATATAAGTACTATATCCCCTACAGTACATATAAGCACTATATCCCCCTACAGTACATATAAGTACTATATCCCCTACAGTACATATAAGTACTATATCCCCTACAGTACATATACGTACTATATCCCCCTACAGTACATATACGTACTATATCCTCTACAGTACATATAAGTACTATATCCCATACAGTACATATAAGTACTATATCCCCTACAGTACATATAAGTACTATATCCCCTACAGTACATAGAAGTACTATATCCCCTACAGTACATATACGTACTATATCCCCCTACAGTACATATAAGTACTATATCCCTCTACAGTACATATAAGTACTATATCCCCTACAGTACATATAAGTACTATATCCCCCTACAGTACATATAAGTACTATATCCCCTACAGTACATAGAAGTACTATATCCCCTACAGTACATAGAAGTACTATATCCTCTACAGTACATATAAGTACTATATCCCCTACAGTACATATAAGTACTATATCCCCCTACAGTACATATAAGTACTATATCCCCTACAGTACATATAAGTACTATATCCCCCTACAGTACATATAAGTACTATATCCCCTACAGTACATATAAGTACTATATCCCCTACAGTACATATACGTACTATATCCCCTACAGTACATATACGTACTATATCCCCCTACAGTACATAGAAGTACTATATCCCTCTACAGTACATATAAGTACTATATCCCCTACAGTACATATAAGTACTATATCCCCCTACAGTACATATAAGTACTATATCCCCTACAGTACATATAAGCACTATATCCCCTACAGTACATAGAAGTACTATATCCCCCTACAGTACATAGAAGTACTATATCCCCTACAGTACATAGAAGTACTATATCCCCTACAGTACATATAAGTACTATATCCCCCTACAGTACATATAAGTACTATATCCCCTACAGTACATATAAGCACTATATCCCCTACAGTACATAGAAGTACTATATCCCCCTACAGTACATAGAAGTACTATATCCCCTACAGTACATATAAGTACTATATCCCCTACAGTACATAGAAGTACTATATCCCCTACAGTACATATAAGTACTATATCCCCTACAGTACATATAAGTACTATATCCCCTACAGTACATATAAGTACTATATCCCCTACAGTACATATACGTACTATATCCCCTACAGTACATATAAGTACTATATCCCCTACAGTACATATAAGTACTATATCCCCCTACAGTACATATAAGTACTATATCCTCTACAGTACATATAAGTACTATATCCCCTACAGTACATATAAGTACTATATCCCCCTACAGTACATATAAGTACTATATCCCCTACAGTACATAGAAGTACTATATCCCATACAGTACATAGAAGTACTATATCCTCTACAGTACATATAAGTACTATATCCCCTACAGTACATATAAGTACTATATCCCCCTACAGTACATATAAGTACTATATCCCCTACAGTACATATAAGTACTATATCCCCCTACAGTACATATAAGTACTATATCCCCTACAGTACATATAAGTACTATATCCCCCTACAGTACATATAAGTACTATATCCCCTACAGTACATATAAGCACTATATCCCCTACAGTACATAGAAGTACTATATCCCCCTACAGTACATAGAAGTACTATATCCCCTACAGTACATATAAGTACTATATCCCCTACAGTACATATACATACTATATCCCCTACAGTACATATAAGTACTATATCCCCTACAGTACATATAAGTACTATATCCCCTACAGTACATATACGTACTATATCCCCTACAGTACATATAAGTACTATATCCCTCTACAGTACATATAAGTACTATATCCCCCTACAGTACATATAAGTACTATATCCCCTACAGTACATAGAAGTACTATATCCCCCTACAGTACATAGAAGTACTATATCCCCCTACAGTACATATAAGTACTATATCCCCTACAGTACATATAAGTACTATATCCCCTACAGTACATATAAGTACTATATCCCCCTACAGTACATATAAGCACTATATCCCCTTCAGTACATATAAGTACTATATCCCCTACAGTACATAGAAGTAATATATCCCCCTACAGTACATATAAGTACTATATCCCCTACAGTACATATAAGCACTATATCCCCCTACAGTACATATAAGCACTGTATCCCCTACAGTACATAGAAGTACTATATCCCCTACAGTACATATAAGTACTATATCCCCCTACAGTACATATAAGTACTATATCCCCCTACAGTACATATAAGTACTATATCCCCTACAGTACATATAAGTACTATATCCCCTACAGTACATATAAGTACTATATCCCCGTACAGTACATATAAGTACTATATCCCCTGCAGTACATATAAGTACTATATCCCCCTACAGTACATATAAGTACTATATCCCCTACAGTACATATAAGTACTATATCCCCTACAGTTCATAGAAGTACTATATCCCCTACAGTACATATACGTACTATATCCCCCTACAGTACATAGAAGTACTATATCCCTCTACAGTACATATAAGTACTATATCCCCTACAGTACATATAAGTACTATATCCCCCTACAGTACATATAAGTACTATATCCCCTACAGTACATAGAAGTACTATATCCCCTACAGTACATAGAAGTACTATATCCTCTACAGTACATATAAGTACTATATCCCCTACAGTACATATAAGTACTATATCCCCCTACAGTACATATAAGTACTATATCCCCTACAGTACATATAAGTACTATATCCCCCTACAGTACATATAAGTAATATATTCCCGACAGTACATATAAGTACTATATCCCCTACAGTACATATACGTACTATATCCCCTACAGTACATATACGTACTATATCCCCCTACAGTACATAGAAGTACTATATCCCTCTACAGTACATATAAGTACTATATCCCCTACAGTTCATAGAAGTACTATATCCCCTACAGTACATATACGTACTATATCCCCCTACAGTACATAGAAGTACTATATCCCTCTACAGTACATATAAGTACTATATCCCCTACAGTACATATAAGTACTATATCCCCCTACAGTACATATAAGTACTATATCCCCTACAGTACATAGAAGTACTATATCCCCTACAGTACATAGAAGTACTATATCCTCTACAGTACATATAAGTACTATATCCCCTACAGTACATATAAGTACTATATCCCCCTACAGTACATATAAGTACTATATCCCCTGCAGTACATATAAGTACTATATCCCCCTACAGTACATATAAGTACTATATCCTCTACAGTACATATAAGTACTATATCCCCCTACAGTACATATAAGTACTATATCCCCCTACAGTACATATAAGTACTATATCCCCTACAGTACATATAAGTACTATATCCCCTACAGTACATATAAGCACTATATCCCCCTACAGTACATATAAGTACTATATCCCCTACAGTACATATAAGTACTATATCCCCTACAGTACATATAAGTACTATATCCCCCTACAGTACATATACGTACTATATCCTCTACAGTACATATAAGTACTATATCCCATACAGTACATATAAGTACTATATCCCCTACAGTACATATAAGTACTATATCCCCTACAGTACATAGAAGTACTATATCCCCTACAGTACATATAAGTACTATATCCCCTCTACAGTACATATAAGTACTATATCCCCTACAGTACATATAAGTACTATATCCCCCTACAGTACATATAAGTACTATATCCCCTACAGTACATAGAAGTACTATATCCCCTACAGTACATAGAAGTACTATATCCTCTACAGTACATATAAGTACTATATCCCCTACAGTACATATAAGTACTATATCCCCCTACAGTACATATAAGTACTATATCCCCTACAGTACATATAAGTACTATATCCCCCTACAGTACATATAAGTACTATATCCCCTACAGTACATATAAGTACTATATCCCCTACAGTACATATACGTACTATATCCCCTACAGTACATATACGTACTATATCCCCCTACAGTACATAGAAGTACTATATCCCTCTACAGTACATATAAGTACTATATCCCCTACAGTACATATAAGTACTATATCCCCCTACAGTACATATAAGTACTATATCCCCTACAGTACATATAAGCACTATATCCCCTACAGTACATAGAAGTACTATATCCCCCTACAGTACATAGAAGTACTATATCCCCTACAGTACATAGAAGTACTATATCCCCTACAGTACATATAAGTACTATATCCCCCTACAGTACATATAAGTACTATATCCCCTACAGTACATATAAGCACTATATCCCCTACAGTACATAGAAGTACTATATCCCCCTACAGTACATAGAAGTACTATATCCCCTACAGTACATATAAGTACTATATCCCCTACAGTACATAGAAGTACTATATCCCCTACAGTACATATAAGTACTATATCCCCTACAGTACATATAAGTACTATATCCCCTACAGTACATATAAGTACTATATCCCCTACAGTACATATACGTAACTATATCCCCTACAGTACATATAAGTACTATATCCCCTACAGTACATATAAGTACTATATCCCCCTACAGTACATATAAGTACTATATCCTCTACAGTACATATAAGTACTATATCCCCTACAGTACATATAAGTACTATATCCCCCTACAGTACATATAAGTACTATATCCCCTACAGTACATAGAAGTACTATATCCCATACAGTACATAGAAGTACTATATCCTCTACAGTACATATAAGTACTATATCCCCTACAGTACATATAAGTACTATATCCCCCTACAGTACATATAAGTACTATATCCCCTACAGTACATATAAGTACTATATCCCCCTACAGTACATATAAGTACTATATCCCCTACAGTACATATAAGTACTATATCCCCCCTACAGTACATATAAGTACTATATCCCCCTACAGTACATATAAAGTCACTATATCCCCTACAGTACATAGAAGTACTATATCCCCCTACAGTACATAGAAGTACTATATCCCCTACAGTACATATAAGTACTATATCCCCTACAGTACATATACATACTATATCCCCTACAGTACATATAAGTACTATATCCCCTACAGTACATATAAGTACTCCTACAGTACATATAAGTACTATATCCCCTACAGTACATATACGTACTATATCCCCTACAGTACATATAAGTACTATATCCCTCTACAGTACATATAAGTACTATATCCCCTACAGTACATATAAGTACTATATCCCCTACAGTACATAGAAGTACTATATCCCCCTACAGTACATAGAAGTACTATATCCCCCTACAGTACATATAAGTACTATATCCCCTACAGTACATATAAGTACTATATCCCCTACAGTACATATAAGTACTATATCCCCCTACAGTACATATAAGCACTATATCCCCTTCAGTACATATAAGTACTATATCCCCTACAGTACATAGAAGTAATATATCCCCCTACAGTACATATAAGTACTATATCCCCTACAGTACATATAAGCACTATATCCCCCTACAGTACATATAAGCACTGTATCCCCTACAGTACATAGAAGTACTATATCCCCTACAGTACATATAAGTACTATATCCCCCTACAGTACATATAAGTACTATATCCCCCTACAGTACATATAAGTACTATATCCCCTACAGTACATATAAGTACTATATCCCCTACAGTACATATAAGTACTATATCCCCGTACAGTACATATAAGTACTATATCCCCTGCAGTACATATAAGTACTATATCCCCCTACAGTACATATAAGTACTATATCCCCTACAGTACATATAAGTACTATATCCCCTACAGTTCATAGAAGTACTATATCCCCTACAGTACATATACGTACTATATCCCCCTACAGTACATAGAAGTACTATATCCCTCTACAGTACATATAAGTACTATATCCCCTACAGTACATATAAGTACTATATCCCCCTACAGTACATATAAGTACTATATCCCCTACAGTACATAGAAGTACTATATCCCCTACAGTACATAGAAGTACTATATCCTCTACAGTACATATAAGTACTATATCCCCTACAGTACATATAAGTACTATATCCCCCTACAGTACATATAAGTACTATATCCCCTACAGTACATATAAGTACTATATCCCCCTACAGTACATATAAGTAATATATTCCCGACAGTACATATAAGTACTATATCCCCTACAGTACATATACGTACTATATCCCCTACAGTACATATACGTACTATATCCCCCTACAGTACATAGAAGTACTATATCCCTCTACAGTACATATAAGTACTATATCCCCTACAGTACATATAAGTACTATATCCCCCTACAGTACATATAAGTACTATATCCCCTACAGTACATATAAGCACTATATCCCCTACAGTACATAGAAGTACTATATCCCCCTACAGTACATAGAAGTACTATATCCCCTACAGTACATAGAAGTACTATATCCCCTACAGTACATATAAGTACTATATCCCCCTACAGTACATATAAGTACTATATCCCCTACAGTACATATAAGCACTATATCCCCTACAGTACATATAAGTACTATATCCCCCTACAGTACATAGAAGTACTATATCCCCTACAGTACATATAAGTACTATATCCCCTACAGTACATATACATACTATATCCCCTACAGTACATATAAGTACTATATCCCCTACAGTACATATACGTACTATATCCCCTACAGTACATATAAGTACTATATCCCCTACAGTACATATACGCACTATATCCCCCTACAGTACATATAAGTACTATATCCCTCTACAGTACATATAAGTACTATATCCCCTACAGTACATATAAGTACTATATCCCCTACAGTACATATAAGTACTATATCCCCCTACAGTACATATAAGTACTATATCCTCTACAGTACATATAAGTACTATATCCCCCTACAGTACATATAAGTACTATATCCCCCTACAGTACATATAAGTACTATATCCCCTACAGTACATATAAGTACTATATCCCCTACAGTACATATAAGCACTATATCCCCCTACAGTACATATAAGTACTATATCCCCTACAGTACATATAAGTACTATATCCCCTACAGTACATATAAGTACTATATCCCCCTACAGTACATATACGTACTATATCCCCCTACAGTACATATAAGTACTATATCCCCTGCAGTACATATAAGTACTATATCCCCTACAGTACATATAAGTACTATATCCCCTACAGTACATATAAGTACTATATCCCCTACAGTACATAGAAGTACTATATCCCCTACAGTACATATACGTACTATATCCCCCTACAGTACATAGAAGTACTATATCCCTCTACAGTACATATAAGTACTATATCCCCTACAGTACATATAAGTACTATATCCCCCTACAGTACATATAAGTACTATATCCCCTACAGTACATAGAAGTACTATATCCCCTACAGTACATATAAGTACTATATCCTCTACAGTACATATAAGTACTATATCCCCTACAGTACATATAAGTACTATATCCCCCTACAGTACATATAAGTACTATATCCCCTACAGTACATATAAGTACTATATCCCCCTACAGTACATATAAGTACTATATCCCCTACAGTACATATAAGTACTATATCCCCTACAGTACATATACGTACTATATCCCCTACAGTACATATACGTACTATATCCCCCTACAGTACATATAAGTACTATATCCCCTACAGTACATAGAAGTACTATATCCCCTACAGTACATAGAAGTACTATATCCCCTACAGTACATATAAGTACTATATCCCCCTACAGTACATATAAGTACTATATCCCCTACAGTACATATAAGCACTATATCCCCTACAGTACATATAAGTACTATATCCCCCTACAGTACATAGAAGTACTATATCCCCTACAGTACATATAAGTACTATATCCCCTACAGTACATATACATACTATATCCCCTACAGTACATATAAGTACTATATCCCCTACAGTACATATAAGTACTATATCCCCCTACAGTACATATAAGTACTATATCCCCCTACAGTACATATAAGTACTATATCCCCTCTACAGTACATATAAGTACTATATCCCCCTACAGTACATATAAGTACTATATCCCCTACAGTACATATAAGTACTATATCCCCCTACAGTACATATAAGTACTATATCCCCCTACAGTACATATAAGTACTATATCCCCTACAGTACATATAAGTACTATATCCCCTACAGTACATATACGTACTATATCCCCCTACAGTACATAGAAGTACTATATCCCTCTACAGTACATATAAGTACTATATCCCCTACAGTACATATAAGTACTATATCCCCTACAGTACATATAAGTACTATATCCCCTACAGTACATATAAGTACTATATCCCCTACAGTACATATAAGTACTATATCCCCCTACAGTACATATAAGTACTATATCCCCTACAGTACATATAAGTACTATATCCCCTACAGTACATATAAGTACTATATCCCCCTACAGTACATATAAGTAATATATCCCCTGCAGTACATATAAGTACTATATCCCCCTACAGTACATATAAGTACTATATCCTCTACAGTACATATAAGTACTATATCCCTCTACAGTACATATAAGTACTATATCCCCTACAGTACATATAAGTACTATATCCCCCTACAGTACATATAAGTAATATATCCCCTACAGTACATATAAGTACTATATCCCCTACAGTACATATACATACTATATCCCCTACAGTACATATAAGTACTATATCCCCCTACAGTACATAGAAGTACTATATCCCCTACAGTACATATAAGTACTATATCCCCTACAGTACATATAAGTACTATATCCCCCTACAGTACATATAAGTACTATATCCCCTACAGTACATATAAGACTATATCTCCCTACAGTACATAGAAGTACTATATCCCCCTACAGTACATAGAAGTACTATATCCCCTACAGTACATAGAAGTACTATATCCCCTACAGTACATATAAGTACTATATCCCCCTACAGTACATATAAGTACTATATCCCCTACAGTACATATAAGCACTATATCCCCTACAGTACATAGAAGTACTATATCCCCCTACAGTACATAGAAGTACTATATCCCCTACAGTACATATAAGTACTATATCCCCTACAGTACATATAAGTACTATATCCCCTACAGTACATATAAGTACTATATCCCCTACAGTACATATAAGTACTATATCCCCCTACAGTACATAGAAGTACTATATCCCCTACAGTACATATAAGTACTATATCCCCTACAGTACATATAAGTACTATATCCCCCTACAGTACATATAAGTACTATATCCCCTACAGTACATATAAGTACTATATCCCCTACAGTACATATAAGTACTATATCCCCCTACAGTACATAGAAGTACTATATCCCCTACAGTACATATAAGTACTATATCCCCTACAGTACATATAAGTACTATATCCCCTACAGTACATATAAGTACTATATCCCCTACAGTACATATAAGACTATATCCCCTACAGTACATATAAGTACTATATCCCCCTACAGTACATATAAGTACTATATCCCCTACAGTACATATAAGTACTATATCCCCTACAGTACATATAAGTACTATATCCCCTACAGTACATATAAGTACTATATCCCCTACAGTACATATAAGTACTATATCCCCTACAGTACATATAAGTACTATATCCCCCTACAGTACATATAAGTACTATATCCCCTACAGTACATATAAGTACTATATCCCCTACAGTACATATAAGTACTATATCCCCTACAGTACATATAAGTACTATATCCCCCTACAGTACATATAAGTACTATATCCCCTACAGTACATATAAGTACTATATCCCCTACAGTACATATAAGTACTATATCCTCTACAGTACATATAAGTACTATATCCCCTACAGTACATATAAGTACTATATCCCCTACAGTACATATAAGTACTATATCCCCTACAGTACATATAAGTACTATATCCCCTACAGTACATATAAGTACTATATCCCCTACAGTACATATAAGTACTATATCCCCCTACAGTACATATAAGTACTATATCCCCTACAGTACATATAAGTACTATATCCCCTACAGTACATAGAAGTACTATATCCCCTACAGTACATATAAGTACTATATCCCCTACAGTACATATAAGTACTATATCCCCTACAGTACATATAAGTACTATATCCCCTACAGTACATATAAGTCACTATATCTCCTACAGTACATAGAAGTACTATATCCCCCTACAGTACATAGAAGTACTATATCCCCTACAGTACATAGAAGTACTATATCCCCTACAGTACATATAAGTACTATATCCCCCTACAGTACATATAAGTACTATATCCCCTACAGTACATATAAGCACTATATCCCCTACAGTACATAGAAGTACTATATCCCCCTACAGTACATAGAAGTACTATATCCCCTACAGTACATATAAGTACTATATCCCCTACAGTACATATACATACTATATCCCCTACAGTACATATAAGTACTATATCCCCTACAGTACATATAAGTACTATATCCCCCTACAGTACATAGAAGTACTATATCCCCTACAGTACATATAAGTACTATATCCCCTACAGTACATATAAGTACTATATCCCCCTACAGTACATATAAGTACTATATCCCCTACAGTACATATAAGCACTATATCCCCTACAGTACATAGAAGTACTATATCCCCTACAGTACATAGAAGTACTATATCCCCTACAGTACATAGAAGTACTATATCCCCTACAGTACATATAAGTACTATATCCCCCTACAGTACATATAAGTACTATATCCCCTACAGTACATATAAGTCACTATATCCCCTACAGTACATATAAGTACTATATCCCCTACAGTACATAGAAGTACTATATCCCCTACAGTACATATAAGTACTATATCCCCCTACAGTACATATAAGTACTATATCCCCTACAGTACATATAAGCACTATATCCCCTACAGTACATAGAAGTACTATATCCCCCTACAGTACATAGAAGTACTATATCCCCTACAGTACATATAAGTACTATATCCCCTACAGTACATATACATACTATATCCCCTACAGTACATATAAGTACTATATCCCCTACAGTACATATAAGTACTATATCCCCCTACAGTACATAGAAGTACTATATCCCCTACAGTACATATAAGTACTATATCCCCTACAGTACATATAAGTACTATATCCCCTACAGTACATATAAGTACTATATCCCCTACAGTACATATAAGCACTATATCCCCTACAGTACATAGAAGTACTATATCCCCCTACAGTACATAGAAGTACTATATCCCCTACAGTACATATAAGTACTATATCCCCTACAGTACATATAAGTACTATATCCCCCTACAGTACATATAAGTACTATATCCCCTACAGTACATATAAGCACTATATCCCCTACAGTACATATAAGTACTATATCCCCCTACAGTACATAGAAGTACTATATCCCCTACAGTACATATAAGTACTATATCCCCTACAGTACATATACAGTACTATATCCCCTACAGTACATATAAGTACTATATCCCCTACAGTACATATAAGTACTATATCCCCTACAGTACATATAAGTACTATATCCCCTACAGTACATATAAGTACTATATCCCCCTACAGTACATATAAGTACTATATCCCTCTACAGTACATATAAGTACTATATCCCCTACAGTACATATAAGTACTATATCCCCTGCAGTACATATAAGTACTATATCCCCCTACAGTACATATAAGTACTATATCATCTACAGTACATATAAGTACTATATCCCCTACAGTACATAGAAGTACTATATCCTCTACAGTACATATAAGTACTATATCCCCTACAGTACATATAAGTACTATATCCCCCTACAGTACATATAAGTACTATATCCCCTACAGTACATATAAGTACTATATCCCCCTACAGTACATATAAGTAATATATCCCCTACAGTACATATAAGTACTATATCCCCCTACAGTACATATACGTACTATATCCCCTACAGTACATATACGTACTATATCCCCCTACAGTACATAGAAGTACTATATCCCTCTACAGTACATATAAGTACTATATCCCCTACAGTACATATAAGTACTGTATCCCCCTACAGTACATATAAGTACTATATCCCCTACAGTACATATAAGCACTATATCTCCTACAGTACATAGAAGTACTATATCCCCCTACAGTACATAGAAGTACTATATCCCCTACAGTACATAGAAGTACTATATCCCCTACAGTACATATAAGTACTATATCCCCCTACAGTACATATAAGTACTATATCCCCTACAGTACATATAAGCACTATATCCCCTACAGTACATAGAAGTACTATATCCCCCTACAGTACATAGAAGTACTATATCCCCTACAGTACATATAAGTACTATATCCCCTACAGTACATATACATACTATATCCCCTACAGTACATATAAGTACTATATCCCCTACAGTACATATAAGTACTATATCCCCCTACAGTACATAGAAGTACTATATCCCTCTACAGTACATATAAGTACTATATCCCCTACAGTACATATAAGTACTATATCCCCCTACAGTACATATAAGTACTATATCCCCTACAGTACATATAAGCACTATATCCCCTACAGTACATAGAAGTACTATATCCCCCTACAGTACATAGAAGTACTATATCCCCTACAGTACATAGAAGTACTATATCCCCTACAGTACATATAAGTACTATATCCCCCTACAGTACATATAAGTACTATATCCCCTACAGTACATATAAGCACTATATCCCCTACAGTACATATAAGTACTATATCCCCCTACAGTACATAGAAGTACTATATCCCCTACAGTACATATAAGTACTATATCCCCTACAGTACATATACATACTATATCCCCTACAGTACATATAAGTACTATATCCCCTACAGTACATATAAGTACTATATCCCCTACAGTACATATAAGTACTATATCCCCTACAGTACATATACGCACTATATCCCCCTACAGTACATATAAGTACTATATCCCTCTACAGTACATATAAGTACTATATCCCCTACAGTACATATAAGTACTATATCCCCTACAGTACATATAAGTACTATATCCCCCTACAGTACATATAAGTACTATATCATCTACAGTACATATAAGTACTATATCCCCCTACAGTACATATAAGTACTATATCCCCCTACAGTACATATAAGTACTATATCCCCTACAGTACATATAAGTACTATATCCCCTACAGTACATATAAGCACTATATCTCCTACAGTACATAGAAGTACTATATCCCCCTACAGTACATAGAAGTACTATATCCCCTACAGTACATAGAAGTACTATATCCCCTACAGTACATATAAGTACTATATCCCCCTACAGTACATATAAGTACTATATCCCCTACAGTACATATAAGCACTATATCCCCTACAGTACATAGAAGTACTATATCCCCCTACAGTACATAGAAGTACTATATCCCCTACAGTACATATAAGTACTATATCCCCTACAGTACATATACAGTACTATATCCCCTACAGTACATATAAGTACTATATCCCCTACAGTACATATAAGTACTATATCCCCCTACAGTACATAGAAGTACTATATCCCTCTACAGTACATATAAGTACTATATCCCCTACAGTACATATAAGTACTATATCCCCCTACAGTACATATAAGTACTATATCCCCTACAGTACATATAAGCACTATATCCCCTACAGTACATAGAAGTACTATATCCCCCTACAGTACATAGAAGTACTATATCCCCTACAGTACATAGAAGTACTATATCCCCTACAGTACATATAAGTACTATATCCCCCTACAGTACATATAAGTACTATATCCCCTACAGTACATATAAGCACTATATCCCCTACAGTACATATAAGTACTATATCCCCCTACAGTACATAGAAGTACTATATCCCCTACAGTACATATAAGTACTATATCCCCTACAGTACATATACATACTATATCCCCTACAGTACATATAAGTACTATATCCCCTACAGTACATATAAGTACTATATCCCCTACAGTACATATAAGTACTATATCCCCTACAGTACATATACGCACTATATCCCCCTACAGTACATATAAGTACTATATCCCTCTACAGTACATATAAGTACTATATCCCCTACAGTACATATAAGTACTATATCCCCTACAGTACATATAAGTACTATATCCCCCTACAGTACATATAAGTACTATATCCCCTACAGTACATATAAGTACTATATCCCCCTACAGTACATATAAGTACTATATCCCCCTACAGTACATATAAGTACTATATCCCCTACAGTACATATAAGTACTATATCCCCCTACAGTACATATAAGTACTATATCCCCTACAGTACATATAAGTACTATATCCCCTACAGTACATATAAGTACTATATCCCCTACAGTACATATAAGTACTATATCCCCTACAGTACATATACGTACTATATCCCCTACAGTACATATAAGTACTATATCCCCCTACAGTACATAGAAGTACTATATCCCTCTACAGTACATATAAGTACTATATCCCCTACAGTACATATAAGTACTATATCCCCCTACAGTACATATAAGTACTATATCCCCTACAGTACATATAAGTACTATATCCCCTACAGTACATATAAGCACTATATCCCCCTACAGTACATATAAGTACTATATCCCCTACAGTACATATAAGTACTATATCCCCTACAGTACATATAAGTACTATATCCCCCTACAGTACATATAAGTAATATATCCCCTGCAGTACATATAAGTACTATATCCCCCTACAGTACATATAAGTACTATATCCTCTACAGTACATATAAGTACTATATCCCTCTACAGTACATATAAGTACTATATCCCCTACAGTACATATAAGTACTATATCCCCCTACAGTACATATAAGTAATATATCCCCTACAGTACATATAAGTACTATATCCCCTACAGTACATATACATACTATATCCCCTACAGTACATATACGTACTATATCCCCCTACAGTACATAGAAGTACTATATCCCTCTACAGTACATATAAGTACTATATCCCCTACAGTACATATAAGTACTATATCCCCCTACAGTACATATAAGTACTATATCCCCTACAGTACATATAAGCACTATATCTCCTACAGTACATAGAAGTACTATATCCCCCTACAGTACATAGAAGTACTATATCCCCTACAGTACATAGAAGTACTATATCCCCTACAGTACATATAAGTACTATATCCCCCTACAGTACATATAAGTACTATATCCCCTACAGTACATATAAGCACTATATCCCCTACAGTACATAGAAGTACTATATCCCCCTACAGTACATAGAAGTACTATATCCCCTACAGTACATATAAGTACTATATCCCCTACAGTACATATACATACTATATCCCCTACAGTACATATAAGTACTATATCCCCTACAGTACATATAAGTACTATATCCCCCTACAGTACATAGAAGTACTATATCCCTCTACAGTACATATAAGTACTATATCCCCTACAGTACATATAAGTACTATATCCCCCTACAGTACATATAAGTACTATATCCCCTACAGTACATATAAGCACTATATCCCCTACAGTACATAGAAGTACTATATCCCCCTACAGTACATAGAAGTACTATATCCCCTACAGTACATAGAAGTACTATATCCCCTACAGTACATATAAGTACTATATCCCCCTACAGTACATATAAGTACTATATCCCCTACAGTACATATAAGCACTATATCCCCTACAGTACATATAAGTACTATATCCCCCTACAGTACATAGAAGTACTATATCCCCTACAGTACATATAAGTACTATATCCCCTACAGTACATATACATACTATATCCCCTACAGTACATATAAGTACTATATCCCCTACAGTACATATAAGTACTATATCCCCTACAGTACATATAAGTACTATATCCCCTACAGTACATATACGCACTATATCCCCCTACAGTACATATAAGTACTATATCCCTCTACAGTACATATAAGTACTATATCCCCTACAGTACATATAAGTACTATATCCCCTACAGTACATATAAGTACTATATCCCCTACAGTACATATAAGTACTATATCCCCTACAGTACATATAAGTACTATATCCCCCTACAGTACATATAAGTACTATATCATCTACAGTACATATAAGTACTATATCCCCCTACAGTACATATAAGTACTATATCCCCCTACAGTACATATAAGTACTATATCCCCTACAGTACATATAAGTACTATATCCCCCTACAGTACATATAAGTACTATATCCCCTACAGTACATATAAGTACTATATCCCCCTACAGTACATATAAGTACTATATCCCCTACAGTACATATAAGTACTATATCCCCTACAGTACATATACGTACTATATCCCCTACAGTACATATACGTACTATATCCCCCTACAGTACATAGAAGTACTATATCCCTCTACAGTACATATAAGTACTATATCCCCTACAGTACATATAAGTACTATATCCCCCTACAGTACATATAAGTACTATATCCCCTACAGTACATATAAGTACTATATCCCCTACAGTACATATAAGCACTATATCCCCCTACAGTACATATAAGTACTATATCCCCTACAGTACATATAAGTACTATATCCCCTACAGTACATATAAGTACTATATCCCCCTACAGTACATATAAGTAATATATCCCCTGCAGTACATATAAGTACTATATCCCCCTACAGTACATATAAGTACTATATCCTCTACAGTACATATAAGTACTATATCCCTCTACAGTACATATAAGTACTATATCCCCTACAGTACATATAAGTACTATATCCCCCTACAGTACATATAAGTAATATATCCCCTACAGTACATATAAGTACTATATCCCCTACAGTACATATACATACTATATCCCCTACAGTACATATACGTACTATATCCCCCTACAGTACATAGAAGTACTATATCCCTCTACAGTACATATAAGTACTATATCCCCTACAGTACATATAAGTACTATATCCCCCTACAGTACATATAAGTACTATATCCCCTACAGTACATATAAGCACTATATCTCCTACAGTACATAGAAGTACTATATCCCCCTACAGTACATAGAAGTACTATATCCCCTACAGTACATAGAAGTACTATATCCCCTACAGTACATATAAGTACTATATCCCCCTACAGTACATATAAGTACTATATCCCCTACAGTACATATAAGCACTATATCCCCTACAGTACATAGAAGTACTATATCCCCCTACAGTACATAGAAGTACTATATCCCCTACAGTACATATAAGTACTATATCCCCTACAGTACATATACATACTATATCCCCTACAGTACATATAAGTACTATATCCCCTACAGTACATATAAGTACTATATCCCCCTACAGTACATAGAAGTACTATATCCCTCTACAGTACATATAAGTACTATATCCCCTACAGTACATATAAGTACTATATCCCCCTACAGTACATATAAGTACTATATCCCCTACAGTACATATAAGCACTATATCCCCTACAGTACATAGAAGTACTATATCCCCCTACAGTACATAGAAGTACTATATCCCCTACAGTACATAGAAGTACTATATCCCCTACAGTACATATAAGTACTATATCCCCCTACAGTACATATAAGTACTATATCCCCTACAGTACATATAAGCACTATATCCCCTACAGTACATATAAGTACTATATCCCCCTACAGTACATAGAAGTACTATATCCCCTACAGTACATATAAGTACTATATCCCCTACAGTACATATACATACTATATCCCCTACAGTACATATAAGTACTATATCCCCTACAGTACATATAAGTACTATATCCCCTACAGTACATATAAGTACTATATCCCCTACAGTACATATACGCACTATATCCCCCTACAGTACATATAAGTACTATATCCCTCTACAGTACATATAAGTACTATATCCCCTACAGTACATATAAGTACTATATCCCCTACAGTACATATAAGTACTATATCCCCCTACAGTACATATAAGTACTATATCATCTACAGTACATATAAGTACTATATCCCCTACAGTACATAGAAGTACTATATCCTCTACAGTACATATAAGTACTATATCCCCTACAGTACATATAAGTACTATATCCCCCTACAGTACATATAAGTACTATATCCCCTACAGTACATATAAGTACTATATCCCCCTACAGTACATATAAGTAATATATCCCCTACAGTACATATAAGTACTATATCCCCTACAGTACATATACGTACTATATCCCCTACAGTACATATACGTACTATATCCCCCTACAGTACATAGAAGTACTATATCCCTCTACAGTACATATAAGTACTATATCCCCTACAGTACATATAAGTACTGTATCCCCCTACAGTACATATAAGTACTATATCCCCTACAGTACATATAAGCACTATATCTCCTACAGTACATAGAAGTACTATATCCCCCTACAGTACATAGAAGTACTATATCCCCTACAGTACATAGAAGTACTATATCCCCTACAGTACATATAAGTACTATATCCCCCTACAGTACATATAAGTACTATATCCCCTACAGTACATATAAGCACTATATCCCCTACAGTACATAGAAGTACTATATCCCCCTACAGTACATAGAAGTACTATATCCCCTACAGTACATATAAGTACTATATCCCCTACAGTACATATACATACTATATCCCCTACAGTACATATAAGTACTATATCCCCTACAGTACATATAAGTACTATATCCCCCTACAGTACATAGAAGTACTATATCCCTCTACAGTACATATAAGTACTATATCCCCTACAGTACATATAAGTACTATATCCCCCTACAGTACATAGAAGTACTATATCCCTCTACAGTACATATAAGTACTATATCCCCTACAGTACATATACGCACTATATCCCCCTACAGTACATATAAGTACTATATCCCTCTACAGTACATATAAGTACTATATCCCCTACAGTACATATAAGTACTATATCCCCTACAGTACATATAAGTACTATATCCCCCTACAGTACATATAAGTAATATATCCCCTACAGTACATATAAGTACTATATCCCCTACAGTACATATACGTACTATATCCCCTACAGTACATATACGTACTATATCCCCCTACAGTACATAGAAGTACTATATCCCTCTACAGTACATATAAGTACTATATCCCCTACAGTACATATAAGTACTGTATCCCCCTACAGTACATATAAGTACTATATCCCCTACAGTACATATAAGCACTATATCTCCTACAGTACATAGAAGTACTATATCCCCCTACAGTACATAGAAGTACTATATCCCCTACAGTACATAGAAGTACTATATCCCCTACAGTACATATAAGTACTATATCCCCCTACAGTACATATAAGTACTATATCCCCTACAGTACATATAAGCACTATATCCCCTACAGTACATAGAAGTACTATATCCCCCTACAGTACATAGAAGTACTATATCCCCTACAGTACATATAAGTACTATATCCCCTACAGTACATATACATACTATATCCCCTACAGTACATATAAGTACTATATCCCCTACAGTACATATAAGTACTATATCCCCCTACAGTACATAGAAGTACTATATCCCTCTACAGTACATATAAGTACTATATCCCCTACAGTACATATAAGTACTATATCCCCCTACAGTACATATAAGTACTATATCCCCTACAGTACATATAAGCACTATATCCCCTACAGTACATAGAAGTACTATATCCCCCTACAGTACATAGAAGTACTATATCCCCTACAGTACATAGAAGTACTATATCCCCTACAGTACATATAAGTACTATATCCCCCTACAGTACATATAAGTACTATATCCCCTACAGTACATATAAGCACTATATCCCCTACAGTACATATAAGTACTATATCCCCCTACAGTACATAGAAGTACTATATCCCCTACAGTACATATAAGTACTATATCCCCTACAGTACATATACATACTATATCCCCTACAGTACATATAAGTACTATATCCCCTACAGTACATATAAGTACTATATCCCCTACAGTACATATAAGTACTATATCCCCTACAGTACATATACGCACTATATCCCCCTACAGTACATATAAGTACTATATCCCTCTACAGTACATATAAGTACTATATCCCCTACAGTACATATAAGTACTATATCCCCTACAGTACATATAAGTACTATATCCCCCTACAGTACATATAAGTACTATATCATCTACAGTACATATAAGTACTATATCCCCCTACAGTACATATAAGTACTATATCCCCCTACAGTACATATAAGTACTATATCCCCTACAGTACATATAAGTACTATATCCCCTACAGTACATATAAGCACTATATCCCCCTACAGTACATATAAGTACTATATCCCCTACAGTACATATAAGTACTATATCCCCTACAGTACATATAAGTACTATATCCCCCTACAGTACATATAAGTACTATATCCCCTGCAGTACATATAAGTACTATATCATCTACAGTACATATAAGTACTATATCCCCCTACAGTACATATAAGTACTATATCCCCTACAGTACATATAAGTACTATATCCCCTACAGTACATATAAGTACTATATCCCCCTACAGTACATATAAGTACTATATCCCCTGCAGTACATATAAGTACTATATCCCCCTACAGTACATATAAGTACTATATCCCCTACAGTACATATAAGTAATATATCCCCTACAGTACATAGAAGTACTATATCCCCTACAGTACATATACGTACTATATCCCCCTACAGTACATAGAAGTACTATATCCCTCTACAGTACATATAAGTACTATATCCCCTACAGTACATATAAGTACTATATCCCCCTACAGTACATATAAGTACTATATCCCCCTACAGTACATATAAGTACTATATCCCCTACAGTACATAGAAGTACTATATCCCCTACAGTACATAGAAGTACTATATCCTCTACAGTACATATAAGTACTATATCCCCTACAGTACATATAAGTACTATATCCCCCTACAGTACATATAAGTACTATATCCCCTACAGTACATATAAGTACTATATCCCCCTACAGTACATATAAGTACTATATCCCCTACAGTACATATAAGTACTATATCCCCTACAGTACATATACGTACTATATCCCCTACAGTACATATACGTACTATATCCCCCTACAGTACATAGAAGTACTATATCCCTCTACAGTACATATAAGTACTATATCCCCTACAGTACATATAAGTACTATATCCGCCTACAGTACATATAAGTACTATATCCCCTACAGTACATAGAAGTACTATATCCCCCTACAGTACATAGAAGTACTATATCCCCTACAGTACATAGAAGTACTATATCCCCTACAGTACATATAAGTACTATATCCCCCTACAGTACATATAAGTACTATATCCCCTACAGTACATATAAGCACTATATCCCCTACAGTACAAAGAAGTACTATATCCCCCTACAGTACATAGAAGTACTATATCCCCTACAGTACATATAAGTACTATATCCCCTACAGTACATAGAAGTACTATATCCCATACAGTACATATAAGTACTATATCCCCTACAGTACATATAAGTACTATATCCCCTACAGTACATATAAGTAATATATCCCCTACAGTACATATACATACTATATCCCCTACAGTACATATAAGTACTATATCCCCTACAGTACATATAAGTACTATATCCCCCTACAGTACATATAAGTACTATATCCTCTACAGTACATATAAGTAATATATCCCCCTACAGTACATATAAGCACTATATCCCCCTACAGTACATATAAGTACTATATCCCCTACAGTACATATAAGTACTATATCCCCCTACAGTACATATAAGTACTATATCCCCTACAGTACATATAAGCACTATATCCCCCTACAGTACATATAAGTACTATATCCCCTACAGTACATATAAGTACTATATCCCCTACAGTACATATAAGTACTATATCCCCGTACAGTACATATAAGTACTATATCCCCTGCAGTACATATAAGTACTATATCCCCCTACAGTACATATAAGTACTATATCCCCTACAGTACATATAAGTACTATATCCCCTACAGTTCATAGAAGTACTATATCCCCTACAGTACATATACGTACTATATCCCCCTACAGTACATAGAAGTACTATATCCCTCTACAGTACATATAAGTACTATATCCCCTACAGTACATATAAGTACTATATCCCCCTACAGTACATATAAGTACTATATCCCCTACAGTACATAGAAGTACTATATCCCCTACCATACATAGAAGTACTATATCCTCTACAGTACATATAAGTACTATATCCCCTACAGTACATATAAGTACTATATCCCCCTACAGTACATATAAGTACTATATCCCCTACAGTACATATAAGTACTATATCCCCCTACAGTACATATAAGTAATATATCCCCTACAGTACATATAAGTACTATATCCCCTACAGTACATATACGTACTATATCCCCTACAGTACATATACGTACTATATCCCCCTACAGTACATAGAAGTACTATATCCCTCTACAGTACATATAAGTACTATATCCCCTACAGTACATATAAGTACTATATCCCCCTACAGTACATATAAGTACTATATCCCCTACAGTACATATAAGCACTATATCTCCTACAGTACATAGAAGTACTATATCCCCCTACAGTACATAGAAGTACTATATCCCCTACAGTACATAGAAGTACTATATCCCCTACAGTACATATAAGTACTATATCCCCCTACAGTACATATAAGTACTATATCCCCTACAGTACATATAAGCACTATATCCCCTACAGTACATAGAAGTACTATATCCCCCTACAGTACATAGAAGTACTATATCCCCTACAGTACATATAAGTACTATATCCCCTACAGTACATATACATACTATATCCCCTACAGTACATATAAGTACTATATCCCCTACAGTACATATAAGTACTATATCCCCTACAGTACATATAAGTACTATATCCCCTACAGTACATATACGTACTATATCCCCTACAGTACATATAAGTACTATATCCATCTACAGTACATATAAGTACTATATCCCCCTACAGTACATATAAGTACTATATCCCCTACAGTACATAGAAGTACTATATCCCTCTACAGTACATAGAAGTACTATATCCCCCTACAGTACATATAAGTACTATATCCCCTACAGTACATATAAGTACTATATCCCCTACAGTACATATAAGTACTATATCCCCCTACAGTACATATAAGCACTATATCCCCTTCAGTACATATAAGTACTATATCCCCTACAGTACATAGAAGTAATATATCCCCCTACAGTACATATAAGTACTATATCCCCTACAGTACATATAAGCACTATATCCCCCTACAGTACATATAAGCACTATATCCCCTACAGTACATAGAAGTACTATATCCCCTACAGTACATATAAGTACTATATCCCCTACAGTACATATAAGTACTATATCCCCTACAGTACATAGAAGTACTATATCCCCTACAGTACATATAAGTACTATATCCCCCTACAGTACATATAAGTACTATATCCCCTACAGTACATATAAGCACTATATCCCCTACAGTACATAGAAGTACTATATCCCCCTACAGTACATAGAAGTGCTATATCCCCTACAGTACATATAAGTACTATATCCCCTACAGTACATATACGTACTATATCCCCTACAGTACATATACGTACTATATCCCCTACAGTACATATAAGTACTATATCCCCTAAAGTACATATAAGTACTATATCCCCCTACAGTACATATAAGTACTATATCCCCTACAGTACATATAAGTACTATATCCCCTACAGTACATATAAGCACTATATCCCCCTACAGTACATATAAGTACTATATCCCCTACAGTACATATAAGTACTATATCCCCTACAGTACATATAAGTACTATATCCCCCTACAGTACATATAAGTAATATATCCCCTGCAGTACATATAAGTACTATATCCCCCTACAGTACATATAAGTACTATATCCTCTACAGTACATATAAGTACTATATCCCCCTACAGTACATATAAGTACTATATCCCCCTACAGTACATATAAGTACTATATCCCCTACAGTACATATAAGTACTATATCCCCTACAGTACATATAAGCACTACATCCCCCTACAGTACATATAAGTACTATATCCCCTACAGTACATATAAGTACTATATCCCCTACAGTACATATAAGTACTATATCCCCCTACAGTACATATACGTACTATATCCTCTACAGTACATATAAGTACTATATCCCATACAGTACATATAAGTACTATATCCCCTACAGTACATATAAGTACTATATCCCCTACAGTACATAGAAGTACTATATCCCCTACAGTACATATACGTACTATATCCCCCTACAGTACATAGAAGTACTATATCCCTCTACAGTACATATAAGTACTATATCCCCTACAGTACATATAAGTACTATATCCCCCTACAGTACATATAAGTACTATATCCCCTACAGTACATATAAGCACTATATCCCCTACAGTACATAGAAGTACTATATCCCCCTACAGTACATAGAAGTGCTATATCCCCTACAGTACATATAAGTACTATATCCCCTACAGTACATATACGTACTATATCCCCTACAGTACATATACGTACTATATCCCCTACAGTACATATAAGTACTATATCCCCTAAAGTACATATAAGTACTATATCCCCCTACAGTACATATAAGTACTATATCCCCTACAGTACATATAAGTACTATATCCCCTACAGTACATATAAGCACTATATCCCCCTACAGTACATATAAGTACTATATCCCCTACAGTACATATAAGTACTATATCCCCTACAGTACATATAAGTACTATATCCCCCTACAGTACATATAAGTAATATATCCCCTGCAGTACATATAAGTACTATATCCCCCTACAGTACATATAAGTACTATATCCTCTACAGTACATATAAGTACTATATCCCCCTACAGTACATATAAGTACTATATCCCCCTACAGTACATATAAGTACTATATCCCCTACAGTACATATAAGTACTATATCCCCTACAGTACATATAAGCACTACATCCCCCTACAGTACATATAAGTACTATATCCCCTACAGTACATATAAGTACTATATCCCCTACAGTACATATAAGTACTATATCCCCCTACAGTACATATATACGTACTATATCCTCTACAGTACATATAAGTACTATATCCCATACAGTACATATAAGTACTATATCCCCTACAGTACATATAAGTACTATATCCCCTACAGTACATAGAAGTACTATATCCCCTACAGTACATATACGTACTATATCCCCCTACAGTACATAGAAGTACTATATCCCTCTACAGTACATATAAGTACTATATCCCCTACAGTACATATAAGTACTATATCCCCCTACAGTACATATAAGTACTATATCCCCTACAGTACATAGAAGTACTATATCCCCTACAGTACATAGAAGTACTATATCCTCTACAGTACATATAAGTACTATATCCCCTACAGTACATATAAGTACTATATCCCCCTACAGTACATATAAGTACTATATCCCCTACAGTACATATAAGTACTATATCCCCCTACAGTACATATAAGTACTATATCCCCTACAGTACATATAAGTACTATATCCCCTACAGTACATATACGTACTATATCCCCTACAGTACATATACGTACTATATCCCCCTACAGTACATAGAAGTACTATATCCCTCTACAGTACATATAAGTACTATATCCCCTACAGTACATATAAGTACTATATCCCCCTACAGTACATATAAGTACTATATCCCCTACAGTACATATAAGCACTATATCCCCTACAGTACATATAAGCACTATATCCCCTACAGTACATATAAGCACTATATCTCCTACAGTACATAGAAGTACTATATCCCCCTACAGTACATAGAAGTACTATATCCCCTACAGTACATAGAAGTACTATATCCCCTACAGTACATATAAGTACTATATCCCCCTACAGTACATATAAGTACTATATCCCCTACAGTACATATACGCACTATATCCCCTACAGTACATAGAAGTACTATATCCCCCTACAGTACATAGAAGTACTATATCCCCTACAGTACATATAAGTACTATATCCCCTACAGTACATATACATACTATATCCCCTACAGTACATATAAGTACTATATCCCCTACAGTACATATAAGTACTATATCCCCTACAGTACATATAAGTACTATATCCCCTACAGTACATATACGTACTATATCCCCTACAGTACATATAAGTACTATATCCCTCTACAGTACATATAAGTACTATATCCCCCTACAGTACATATAAGTACTATATCCCCTACAGTACATAGAAGTACTATATCCCTCTACAGTACATAGAAGTACTATATCCCCCTACAGTACATATAAGTACTATATCCCCTACAGTACATATAAGTACTATATCCCCTACAGTACATATAAGTACTATATCCCCCTACAGTACATATAAGCACTATATCCCCTTCAGTACATATAAGTACTATATCCCCTACAGTACATAGAAGTAATATATCCCCCTACAGTACATATAAGTACTATATCCCCTACAGTACATATAAGCACTATATCCCCCTACAGTACATATAAGCACTATATCCCCTACAGTACATAGAAGTACTATATCCCCTACAGTACATATAAGTACTATATCCCCCTACAGTACATATAAGTACTATATCCCCTACAGTACATATAAGCACTATATCCCCTACAGTACATAGAAGTACTATATCCCCCTACAGTACATAGAAGTACTATATCCCCTACAGTACATATAAGTACTATATCCCCTACAGTACATATACGTACTATATCCCATACAGTACATATACGTACTATATCCCCTACAGTACATATAAGTACTATATCCCCTAAAGTACATATAATTACTATATCCCCCTACAGTACATATAAGTACTATATCCCCTACAGTACATATAAGTACTATATCCCCTACAGTACATATAAGTACTATATCCCCTACAGTACATATAAGTACTATATCCCCTACAGTACATATAAGTACTATATCCCCCTACAGTACATATAAGTACTATATCCCCTGCAGTACATATAAGTACTATATCCCCCTACAGTACATATAAGTACTATATCCTCTACAGTACATATAAGTACTATATCCCCCTACAGTACATATAAGTACTATATCCCCCTACAGTACATATAAGTACTATATCCCCTACAGTACATATAAGTACTATATCCCCTACAGTACATATAAGCACTATATCCCCCTACAGTACATATAAGTACTATATCCCCTACAGTACATATAAGTACTATATCCCCTACAGTACATATAAGTACTATATCCCCCTACAGTACATATACGTACTATATCCTCTACAGTACATATACGTACTATATCCCATACAGTACATATAAGTACTATATCCCCTACAGTACATATAAGTACTATATCCCCTACAGTACATAGAAGTACTATATCCCCTACAGTACATATCCGTACTATATCCCCCTACAGTACATAGAAGTACTATATCCCTCTACAGTACATATAAGTACTATATCCCCTACAGTACATATAAGTACTATATCCCCCTACAGTACATATAAGTACTATATCCCCTACAGTACATAGAAGTACTATATCCCCTACAGTACATAGAAGTACTATATCCTCTACAGTACATATAAGTACTATATCCCCCTACAGTACATATAAGTACTATATCCCCTACAGTACATAGAAGTACTATATCCCTCTACAGTACATAGAAGTACTATATCCCCCTACAGTACATATAAGTACTATATCCCCTACAGTACATATAAGTACTATATCCCCTACAGTACATATAAGTACTATATCCCCCTACAGTACATATAAGCACTATATCCCCTTCAGTACATATAAGTACTATATCCCCTACAGTACATAGAAGTAATATATCCCCCTACAGTACATATAAGTACTATATCCCCTACAGTACATATAAGCACTATATCCCCCTACAGTACATATAAGCACTATATCCCCTACAGTACATAGAAGTACTATATCCCCTACAGTACATATAAGTACTATATCCCCCTACAGTACATATAAGTACTATATCCCCTACAGTACATATAAGCACTATATCCCCTACAGTACATAGAAGTACTATATCCCCCTACAGTACATAGAAGTACTATATCCCCTACAGTACATATAAGTACTATATCCCCTACAGTACATATACGTACTATATCCCATACAGTACATATACGTACTATATCCCCTACAGTACATATAAGTACTATATCCCCTAAAGTACATATAAGTACTATATCCCCCTACAGTACATATAAGTACTATATCCCCTACAGTACATATAAGTACTATATCCCCTACAGTACATATAAGTACTATATCCCCTACAGTACATATAAGTACTATATCCCCTACAGTACATATAAGTACTATATCCCCCTACAGTACATATAAGTACTATATCCCCTGCAGTACATATAAGTACTATATCCCCCTACAGTACATATAAGTACTATATCCTCTACAGTACATATAAGTACTATATCCCCCTACAGTACATATAAGTACTATATCCCCCTACAGTACATATAAGTACTATATCCCCTACAGTACATATAAGTACTATATCCCCTACAGTACATATAAGCACTATATCCCCCTACAGTACATATAAGTACTATATCCCCTACAGTACATATAAGTACTATATCCCCTACAGTACATATAAGTACTATATCCCCCTACAGTACATATACGTACTATATCCTCTACAGTACATATACGTACTATATCCCATACAGTACATATAAGTACTATATCCCCTACAGTACATATAAGTACTATATCCCCTACAGTACATAGAAGTACTATATCCCCTACAGTACATATCCGTACTATATCCCCCTACAGTACATAGAAGTACTATATCCCTCTACAGTACATATAAGTACTATATCCCCTACAGTACATATAAGTACTATATCCCCCTACAGTACATATAAGTACTATATCCCCTACAGTACATAGAAGTACTATATCCCCTACAGTACATAGAAGTACTATATCCTCTACAGTACATATAAGTACTATATCCCATACAGTACATATAAGTACTATATCCCCCTACAGTACATATAAGTACTATATCCCCTACAGTACATATAAGTACTATATCCCCCTACAGTACATATAAGTACTATATCCCCTACAGTACATATAAGTACTATATCCCCTACAGTACATATACGTACTATATCCCCTACAGTACATATACGTACTATATCCCCCTACAGTACATAGAAGTACTATATCCCTCTACAGTACATATAAGTACTATATCCCCTACAGTACATATAAGTACTATATCCCCCTACAGTACATATAAGTACTATATCCCCTACAGTACATATAAGCACTATATCCCCTACAGTACATAGAAGTACTATATCCCCCTACAGTACATAGAAGTACTATATCCCCTACAGTACATAGAAGTACTATATCCCCTACAGTACATATAAGTACTATATCCCCCTACAGTACATATAAGTACTATATCCCCTACAGTACATATAAGCACTATATCCCCTACAGTACATAGAAGTACTATATCCCCCTACAGTACATAGAAGTACTATATCCCCTACAGTACATATAAGTACTATATCCCCTACAGTACATAGAAGTACTATATCCCCTACAGTACATATAAGTACTATATCCCCTACAGTACATATAAGTACTATATCCCCTACAGTACATATAAGTACTATATCCCCTACAGTACATATACGTACTATATCCCCTACAGTACATATAAGTACTATATCCCCTACAGTACATATAAGTACTATATCCCCCTACAGTACATATAAGTACTATATCCTCTACAGTACATATAAGTACTATATCCCCTACAGTACATATAAGTACTATATCCCCCTACAGTACATATAAGTACTATATCCCCTACAGTACATAGAAGTACTATATCCCATACAGTACATAGAAGTACTATATCCTCTACAGTACATATAAGTACTATATCCCCTACAGTACATATAAGTACTATATCCCCCTACAGTACATATAAGTACTATATCCCCTACAGTACATATAAGTACTATATCCCCCTACAGTACATATAAGTACTATATCCCCTACAGTACATATAAGTACTATATCCCCCTACAGTACATATAAGTACTATATCCCCTACAGTACATATAAGCACTATATCCCCTACAGTACATAGAAGTACTATATCCCCCTACAGTACATAGAAGTACTATATCCCCTACAGTACATATAAGTACTATATCCCCTACAGTACATATACATACTATATCCCCTACAGTACATATAAGTACTATATCCCCTACAGTACATATAAGTACTATATCCCCTACAGTACATATAAGTACTATATCCCCTACAGTACATATACGTACTATATCCCCTACAGTACATATAAGTACTATATCCCTCTACAGTACATATAAGTACTATATCCCCCTACAGTACATATAAGTACTATATCCCCTACAGTACATAGAAGTACTATATCCCCCTACAGTACATAGAAGTACTATATCCCCCTACAGTACATATAAGTACTATATCCCCTACAGTACATATAAGTACTATATCCCCTACAGTACATATAAGTACTATATCCCCCTACAGTACATATAAGCACTATATCCCCTTCAGTACATATAAGTACTATATCCCCTACAGTACATAGAAGTAATATATCCCCCTACAGTACATATAAGTACTATATCCCCTACAGTACATATAAGCACTATATCCCCCTACAGTACATATAAGCACTATATCCCCTACAGTACATAGAAGTACTATATCCCCTACAGTACATATAAGTACTATATCCCCCTACAGTACATATAAGTACTATATCCCCCTACAGTACATATAAGTACTATATCCCCTACAGTACATATAAGTACTATATCCCCTACAGTACATATAAGTACTATATCCCCGTACAGTACATATAAGTACTATATCCCCTGCAGTACATATAAGTACTATATCCCCCTACAGTACATATAAGTACTATATCCCCTACAGTACATATAAGTACTATATCCCCTACAGTTCATAGAAGTACTATATCCCCTACAGTACATATACGTACTATATCCCCCTACAGTACATATAAGTACTATATCCCCTACAGTACATATAAGCACTATATCCCCTACAGTACATAGAAGTACTATATCCCCCTACAGTACATAGAAGTACTATATCCCCTACAGTACATATAAGTACTATATCCCCTACAGTACATATACGTACTATATCCCCTACAGTACATATACGTACTATATCCCCTACAGTACATATAAGTACTATATCCCCTAAAGTACATATAAGTACTATATCCCCCTACAGTACATATAAGTACTATATCCCCCTACAGTACATATAAGTACTATATCCCCCTACAGTACATATAAGTACTATATCCCCTACAGTACATATAAGCACTATATCCCCTTCAGTACATATAAGTACTATATCCCCTACAGTACATAGAAGTAATATATCCCCCTACAGTACATATAAGTACTATATCCCCTACAGTACATATAAGCACTATATCCCCCTACAGTACATATAAGCACTATATCCCCTACAGTACATAGAAGTACTATATCCCCTACAGTACATATAAGTACTATATCCCCCTACAGTACATATAAGTACTATATCCCCTACAGTACATATAAGCACTATATCCCCTACAGTACATAGAAGTACTATATCCCCCTACAGTACATATAAGTACTATATCCCCTACAGTACATAGAAGTACTATATCCCCTACAGTACATAGAAGTACTATATCCTCTACAGTACATATAAGTACTATATCCCCTACAGTACATATAAGTACTATATCCCCTACAGTACATATAAGTACTATATCCCCCTACAGTACATATAAGTACTATATCCCCTACAGTACATAGAAGTACTATATCCCATACAGTACATAGAAGTACTATATACTCTACAGTACATATAAGTACTATATCCCCTACAGTACATATAAGTACTATATCCCCCTACAGTACATATAAGTACTATATCCCCTACAGTACATATAAGTACTATATCCCCCTACAGTACATATAAGTACTATATCCCCTACAGTACATATAAGTACTATATCCCCCTACAGTACATATAAGTACTTTATCCCCTACAGTACATATAAGCACTATATCCCCTACAGTACATAGAAGTACTATATCCCCCTACAGTACATAGAAGTACTATATCCCCTACAGTACATATAAGTACTATATCCCCTACAGTACATATACATACTATATCCCCTACAGTACATATAAGTACTATATCCCCTACAGTACATATAAGTACTATATCCCCTACAGTACATATAAGTACTATATCCCCTACAGTACATATACGTACTATATCCCCTACAGTACATATAAGTACTATATCCCTCTACAGTACATATAAGTACTATATCCCCTACAGTACATATAAGTACTATATCCCCTACAGTACATAGAAGTACTATATCCCCCTACAGTACATAGAAGTACTATATCCCCCTACAGTACATATAAGTACTATATCCCCTACAGTACATATAAGTACTATATCCCCTACAGTACATATAAGTACTATATCCCCCTACAGTACATATAAGCACTATATCCCCTTCAGTACATATAAGTACTATATCCCCTACAGTACATAGAAGTAATATATCCCCCTACAGTACATATAAGTACTATATCCCCTACAGTACATATAAGCACTATATCCCCCTACAGTACATATAAGCACTATATCCCCTACAGTACATAGAAGTACTATATCCCCTACAGTACATATACGTACTATATCCCCCTACAGTACATATAAGTACTATATCCCCCTACAGTACATATAAGTACTATATCCCCTACAGTACATATAAGTACTATATCCCCTACAGTACATATAAGTACTATATCCCCGTACAGTACATATAAGTACTATATCCCCTGCAGTACATATAAGTACTATATCCCCCTACAGTACATATAAGTACTATATCCCCTACAGTACATATAAGTACTATATCCCCTACAGTTCATAGAAGTACTATATCCCCTACAGTACATATACGTACTATATCCCCCTACAGTACATAGAAGTACTATATCCCTCTACAGTACATATAAGTACTATATCCCCTACAGTACATATAAGTACTATATCCCCCTACAGTACATATAAGTACTATATCCCCTACAGTACATAGAAGTACTATATCCCCTACAGTACATAGAAGTACTATATCCTCTACAGTACATATAAGTACTATATCCCCTACAGTACATATAAGTACTATATCCCCCTACAGTACATATAAGTACTATATCCCCTACAGTACATATAAGTACTATATCCCCCTACAGTACATATAAGTAATATATCCCCTACAGTACATATAAGTACTATATCCCCTACAGTACATATACATACTATATCCCCTACAGTACATATACGTACTATATCCCCCTACAGTACATAGAAGTACTATATCCCTCTACAGTACATATAAGTACTATATCCCCTACAGTACATATAAGTACTATATCCCCCTACAGTACATATAAGTACTATATCCCCTACAGTACATATAAGCAATATATCCCCTACAGTACATAGAAGTACTATATCCCCCTACAGTACATAGAAGTACTATATCCCCTACAGTACACAGAAGTACTATATCCCCTACAGTACATATAAGTACTATATCCCCCTACAGTACATATAAGTACTATATCCCCTACAGTACATATAAGCACTATATCCCCTACAGTACATATAAGTACTATATCCCCCTACAGTACATAGAAGTACTATATCCCCTACAGTACATATAAGTACTATATCCCCTACAGTACATATACATACTATATCCCCTACAGTACATATAAGTACTATATCCCCTACAGTACATATAAGTACTATATCCCCTACAGTACATATAAGTACTATATCCCCTACAGTACATATACGCACTATATCCTCCTACAGTACATATAAGTACTATATCCCTCTACAGTACATATACGTACTATATCCCCTACAGTACATATAAGTACTATATCCCCTACAGTACATATAAGTACTATATCCCCCTACAGTACATATAAGTACTATATCCTCTACAGTACATATAAGTACTATATCCCCCTACAGTACATATAAGTACTATATCCCCCTACAGTACATATAAGTACTATATCCCCTACAGTACATATAAGTACTATATCCCCTACAGTACATATAAGCACTATATCCCCCTACAGTACATATAAGTACTATATCCCCTACAGTACATATAAGTACTATATCCCCTACAGTACATATAAGTACTATATCCCCCTACAGTACATATAAGTACTATATCCCCTGCAGTACATATAAGTACTATATCCCCCTACAGTACATATAAGTACTATATCCCCTACAGTACATATAAGTACTATATCCCCTACAGTACATATACGTACTATATCCCCTACAGTACATATACGTACTATATCCCCCTACAGTACATAGAAGTACTATATCCCTCTACAGTACATATAAGTACTATATCCCCTACAGTACATATAAGTACTATATCCCCCTACAGTTCATATAAGTACTATATCCCCTACAGTTCATAGAAGTACTATATCCCCTACAGTACATAGAAGTACTATATCCTCTACAGTACATATAAGTACTATATCCCCTACAGTACATAGAAGTACTATATCCTCTACAGTACATATAAGTACTATATCCCCTACAGTACATATAAGTACTATATCCCCCTACAGTACATATAAGTACTATATCCCCTACAGTACATATAAGTACTATATCCCCCTACAGTACATATAAGTACTATATCCCCTACAGTACATATAAGTAATATATCCCCTACAGTACATATACGTACTATATCCCCTACAGTACATATACGTACTATATCCCCCTACAGTACATATAAGTACTATATCCCTCTACAGTACATATAAGTACTATATCCCCTACAGTACATATAAGTACTATATCCCCCTACAGTACATATAAGTACTATATCCCCTACAGTACATATAAGCACTATATCCCCTACAGTACATAGAAGTACTATATCCCCCTACAGTACATAGAAGTACTATATCCCCTACAGTACATAGAAGTACTATATCCCCTACAGTACATATAAGTACTATATCCCCCTACAGTACATATAAGTACTATATCCCCTACAGTACATATAAGCACTATATCCCCTACAGTACAAAGAAGTACTATATCCCCCTACAGTACATAGAAGTACTATATCCCCTACAGTACATATAAGTACTATATCCCCTACAGTACATAGAAGTACTATATCCCATACAGTACATATAAGTACTATATCCCCTACAGTACATATAAGTACTATATCCCCTACAGTACATATAAGTAATATATCCCCTACAGTACATATACATACTATATCCCCTACAGTACATATAAGTACTATATCCCCTACAGTACATATAAGTACTATATCCCCCTACAGTACATATAAGTACTATATCCTCTACAGTACATATAAGTACTATATCCCCCTACAGTACATATAAGCACTATATCCCCCTACAGTACATATAAGTACTATATCCCCTACAGTACATATAAGTACTATATCCCCCTACAGTACATATAAGTACTATATCCCCTACAGTACATATAAGCACTATATCCCCCTACAGTACATATACGTACTATATCCCCTACAGTACATATAAGTACTATATCCCCTACAGTACATATAAGTACTATATCCCCGTACAGTACATATAAGTACTATATCCCCTGCAGTACATATAAGTACTATATCCCCCTACAGTACATATAAGTACTATATCCCCTACAGTACATATAAGTACTATATCCCCTACAGTTCATAGAAGTACTATATCCCCTTCAGTACATATAAGTACTATATCCCCTACAGTACATAGAAGTAATATATCCCCCTACAGTACATATAAGTACTATATCCCCTACAGTACATATAAGCACTATATCCCCCTACAGTACATATAAGCACTATATCCCCTACAGTACATAGAAGTACTATATCCCCTACAGTACATATAAGTACTATATCCCCCTACAGTACATATAAGTACTATATCCCCCTACAGTACATATAAGTACTATATCCCCTACAGTACATATAAGTACTATATCCCCTACAGTACATATAAGTACTATATCCCCGTACAGTACATATAAGTACTATATCCCCTGCAGTACATATAAGTACTATATCCCCCTACAGTACATATAAGTACTATATCCCCTACAGTACATATAAGTACTATATCCCCTACAGTTCATAGAAGTACTATATCCCCTACAGTACATATACGTACTATATCCCCCTACAGTACATATAAGTACTATATCCCCTACAGTACATATAAGCACTATATCCCCTACAGTACATAGAAGTACTATATCCCCCTACAGTACATAGAAGTACTATATCCCCTACAGTACATAGAAGTACTATATCCCATACAGTACATAGAAGTACTATATCCTCTACAGTACATATAAGTACTATATCCCCTACAGTACATATAAGTACTATATCCCCCTACAGTACATATAAGTACTATATCCCCTACAGTACATATAAGTACTATATCCCCCTACAGTACATATAAGTACTATATCCCCTACAGTACATATAAGTACTATATCCCCCTACAGTACATATAAGTACTATATCCCCTACAGTACATATAAGCACTATATCCCCTACAGTACATAGAAGTACTATATCCCCCTACAGTACATAGAAGTACTATATCCCCTACAGTACATATAAGTACTATATCCCCTACAGTACATATACATACTATATCCCCTACAGTACATATAAGTACTATATCCCCTACAGTACATATAAGTACTATATCCCCTACAGTACATATAAGTACTATATCCCCTACAGTACATATACGTACTATATCCCCTACAGTACATATAAGTACTATATCCCTCTACAGTACATATAAGTACTATATCCCCCTACAGTACATATAAGTACTATATCCCCTACAGTACATAGAAGTACTATATCCCCCTACAGTACATAGAAGTACTATATCCCCCTACAGTACATATAAGTACTATATCCCCTACAGTACATATAAGTACTATATCCCCTACAGTACATATAAGTACTATATCCCCCTACAGTACATATAAGCACTATATCCCCTTCAGTACATATAAGTACTATATCCCCTACAGTACATAGAAGTAATATATCCCCCTACAGTACATATAAGTACTATATCCCTTACAGTACATATAAGCACTATATCCCCCTACAGTACATATAAGCACTATATCCCCTACAGTACATAGAAGTACTATATCCCCTACAGTACATATAAGTACTATATCCCCCTACAGTACATATAAGTACTATATCCCCCTACAGTACATATAAGTACTATATCCCCTACAGTACATATAAGTACTATATCCCCTACAGTACATATAAGTACTATATCCCCGTACAGTACATATAAGTACTATATCCCCTGCAGTACATATAAGTACTATATCCCCCTACAGTACATATAAGTACTATATCCCCTACAGTACATATAAGTACTATATCCCCTACAGTTCATAGAAGTACTATATCCCCTACAGTACATATACGTACTATATCCCCCTACAGTACATATAAGTACTATATCCCCTACAGTACATATAAGCACTATATCCCCTACAGTACATAGAAGTACTATATCCCCCTACAGTACATAGAAGTACTATATCCCCTACAGTACATATAAGTACTATATCCCCTACAGTACATATACGTACTATATCCCCTACAGTACATATACGTACTATATCCCCTACAGTACATATAAGTACTATATCCCCTAAAGTACATATAAGTACTATATCCCCCTACAGTACATATAAGTACTATATCCCCCTACAGTACATATAAGTACTATATCCCCTACAGTACATATAAGTACTATATCCCCTACAGTACATATAAGCACTATATCCCCTTCAGTACATATAAGTACTATATCCCCTACAGTACATAGAAGTAATATATCCCCCTACAGTACATATAAGTACTATATCCCCTACAGTACATATAAGCACTATATCCCCCTACAGTACATATAAGCACTATATCCCCTACAGTACATAGAAGTACTATATCCCCTACAGTACATATAAGTACTATATCCCCCTACAGTACATATAAGTACTATATCCCCTACAGTACATATAAGCACTATATCCCCTACAGTACATAGAAGTACTATATCCCCTACAGTACATATAAGTACTATATCCCCTACAGTACATAGAAGTACTATATCCCCTACAGTACATAGAAGTACTATATCCTCTACAGTACATATAAGTACTATATCCCCTACAGTACATATAAGTACTATATCCCCTACAGTACATATAAGTACTATATCCCCCTACAGTACATATAAGTACTATATCCCCTACAGTACATAGAAGTACTATATCCCATACAGTACATAGAAGTACTATATACTCTACAGTACATATAAGTACTATATCCCCTACAGTACATATAAGTACTATATCCCCCTACAGTACATATAAGTACTATATCCCCTACAGTACATATAAGTACTATATCCCCCTACAGTACATATAAGTACTATATCCCCTACAGTACATATAAGTACTATATCCCCCTACAGTACATATAAGTACTATATCCCTACAGTACATATAAGCACTATATCCCCTACAGTACATAGAAGTACTATATCCCCTACAGTACATAGAAGTACTATATCCCCTACAGTACATATAAGTACTATATCCCCTACAGTACATATACATACTATATCCCCTACAGTACATATAAGTACTATATCCCCTACAGTACATATAAGTACTATATCCCCTACAGTACATATAAGTACTATATCCCCTACAGTACATATACGTACTATATCCCCTACAGTACATATAAGTACTATATCCCTCTACAGTACATATAAGTACTATATCCCCCTACAGTACATATAAGTACTATATCCCCTACAGTACATAGAAGTACTATATCCCCCTACAGTACATAGAAGTACTATATCCCCCTACAGTACATATAAGTACTATATCCCCTACAGTACATATAAGTACTATATCCCCTACAGTACATATAAGTACTATATCCCCCTACAGTACATATAAGCACTATATCCCCTTCAGTACATATAAGTACTATATCCCCTACAGTACATAGAAGTAATATATCCCCCTACAGTACATATAAGTACTATATCCCCTACAGTACATATAAGCACTATATCCCCCTACAGTACATATAAGCACTATATCCCCTACAGTACATAGAAGTACTATATCCCCTACAGTACATATACGTACTATATCCCCCTACAGTACATATAAGTACTATATCCCCCTACAGTACATATAAGTACTATATCCCCTACAGTACATATAAGTACTATATCCCCTACAGTACATATAAGTACTATATCCCCGTACAGTACATATAAGTACTATATCCCCTGCAGTACATATAAGTACTATATCCCCCTACAGTACATATAAGTACTATATCCCCTACAGTACATATAAGTACTATATCCCCTACAGTTCATAGAAGTACTATATCCCCTACAGTACATATACGTACTATATCCCCCTACAGTACATAGAAGTACTATATCCCTCTACAGTACATATAAGTACTATATCCCCTACAGTACATATAAGTACTATATCCCCCTACAGTACATATAAGTACTATATCCCCTACAGTACATAGAAGTACTATATCCCCTACAGTACATAGAAGTACTATATCCTCTACAGTACATATAAGTACTATATCCCCTACAGTACATATAAGTACTATATCCCCCTACAGTACATATAAGTACTATATCCCCTACAGTACATATAAGTACTATATCCCCCTACAGTACATATAAGTAATATATCCCCTACAGTACATATAAGTACTATATCCCCTACAGTACATATACATACTATATCCCCTACAGTACATATACGTACTATATCCCCCTACAGTACATAGAAGTACTATATCCCTCTACAGTACATATAAGTACTATATCCCCTACAGTACATATAAGTACTATATCCCCCTACAGTACATATAAGTACTATATCCCCTACAGTACATAGAAGTACTATATCCCCTACAGTACATAGAAGTACTATATCCCCTACAGTACATATAAGTACTATATCCCCCTACAGTACATATAAGTACTATATCCCCTACAGTACATATAAGCACTATATCCCCTACAGTACATATAAGTACTATATCCCCCTACAGTACATAGAAGTACTATATCCCCTACAGTACATATAAGTACTATATCCCCTACAGTACATATACATACTATATCCCCTACAGTACATATAAGTACTATATCCCCTACAGTACATATAAGTACTATATCCCCTACAGTACATATAAGTACTATATCCCCTACAGTACATATACGCACTATATCCCCCTACAGTACATATAAGTACTATATCCCTCTACAGTACATATACGTACTATATCCCCTACAGTACATATAAGTACTATATCCCCTACAGTACATATAAGTACTATATCCCCCTACAGTACATATAAGTACTATATCCTCTACAGTACATATAAGTACTATATCCCCCTACAGTACATATAAGTACTATATCCCCCTACAGTACATATAAGTACTATATCCCCTACAGTACATATAAGTACTATATCCCCTACAGTACATATAAGCACTATATCCCCCTACAGTACATATAAGTACTATATCCCCTACAGTACATATAAGTACTATATCCCCTACAGTACATATAAGTACTATATCCCCCTACAGTACATATAAGTACTATATCCCCTGCAGTACATATAAGTACTATATCCCCCTACAGTACATATAAGTACTATATCCCCTACAGTACATATAAGTACTATATCCCCTACAGTACATATACGTACTATATCCCCTACAGTACATATACGTACTATATCCCCCTACAGTACATAGAAGTACTATATCCCTCTACAGTACATATAAGTACTATATCCCCTACAGTACATATAAGTACTATATCCCCCTACAGTTCATATAAGTACTATATCCCCTACAGTTCATAGAAGTACTATATCCCCTACAGTACATAGAAGTACTATATCCTCTACAGTACATATAAGTACTATATCCCCTACAGTACATAGAAGTACTATATCCTCTACAGTACATATAAGTACTATATCCCCTACAGTACATATAAGTACTATATCCCCCTACAGTACATATAAGTACTATATCCCCTACAGTACATATAAGTACTATATCCCCCTACAGTACATATAAGTACTATATCCCCTACAGTACATATAAGTAATATATCCCCTACAGTACATATACGTACTATATCCCCTACAGTACATATACGTACTATATCCCCCTACAGTACATATAAGTACTATATCCCTCTACAGTACATATAAGTACTATATCCCCTACAGTACATATAAGTACTATATCCCCCTACAGTACATATAAGTACTATATCCCCTACAGTACATATAAGCACTATATCCCCTACAGTACATAGAAGTACTATATCCCCCTACAGTACATAGAAGTACTATATCCCCTACAGTACATAGAAGTACTATATCCCCTACAGTACATATAAGTACTATATCCCCCTACAGTACATATAAGTACTATATCCCCTACAGTACATATAAGCACTATATCCCCTACAGTACAAAGAAGTACTATATCCCCCTACAGTACATAGAAGTACTATATCCCCTACAGTACATATAAGTACTATATCCCCTACAGTACATATAAGTACTATATCCCATACAGTACATATAAGTACTATATCCCCTACAGTACATATAAGTACTATATCCCCTACAGTACATATAAGTAATATATCCCCTACAGTACATATACATACTATATCCCCTACAGTACATATAAGTACTATATCCCCTACAGTACATATAAGTACTATATCCCCCTACAGTACATATAAGTACTATATCCTCTACAGTACATATAAGTACTATATCCCCCTACAGTACATATAAGCACTATATCCCCCTACAGTACATATAAGTACTATATCCCCTACAGTACATATAAGTACTATATCCCCCTACAGTACATATAAGTACTATATCCCCTACAGTACATATAAGCACTATATCCCCCTACAGTACATATACGTACTATATCCCCTACAGTACATATAAGTACTATATCCCCTACAGTACATATAAGCACTATATCCCCTACAGTACATAGACGTACTATATCCCCCTACAGTACATAGAAGTACTATATCCCCTACAGTACATATAAGTACTATATCCCCTACAGTACATATACGTACTATATCCCCTACAGTACATATACGTACTATATCCCCTACAGTACATATAAGTACTATATCCCCTAAAGTACATATAAGTACTATATCCCCCTACAGTACATATAAGTACTATATCCCCCTACAGTACATATAAGTACTATATCCCCCTACAGTACATATAAGTACTATATCCCCTACAGTACATATAAGCACTATATCCCCTTCAGTACATATAAGTACTATATCCCCTACAGTACATAGAAGTAATATATCCCCCTACAGTACATATAAGTACTATATCCCCTACAGTACATATAAGCACTATATCCCCCTACAGTACATATAAGCACTATATCCCCTACAGTACATAGAAGTACTATATCCCCTACAGTACATATAAGTACTATATCCCCCTACAGTACATATAAGTACTATATCCCCTACAGTACATATAAGCACTATATCCCCTACAGTACATAGAAGTACTATATCCCCCTACAGTACATATAAGTACTATATCCCCTACAGTACATAGAAGTACTATATCCCCTACAGTACATAGAAGTACTATATCCTCTACAGTACATATAAGTACTATATCCCCTACAGTACATATAAGTACTATATCCCCTACAGTACATATAAGTACTATATCCCCCTACAGTACATATAAGTACTATATCCCCTACAGTACATAGAAGTACTATATCCCATACAGTACATAGAAGTACTATATACTCTACAGTACATATAAGTACTATATCCCCTACAGTACATATAAGTACTATATCCCCCTACAGTACATATAAGTACTATATCCCCTACAGTACATATAAGTACTATATCCCCCTACAGTACATATAAGTACTATATCCCCTACAGTACATATAAGTACTATATCCCCCTACAGTACATATAAGTACTATATCCCCTACAGTACATATAAGCACTATATCCCCTACAGTACATAGAAGTACTATATCCCCCTACAGTACATAGAAGTACTATATCCCCTACAGTACATATAAGTACTATATCCCCTACAGTACATATAAGTACTATATCCCCCTACAGTACATATAAGTACTATATCCCCTACAGTACATATAAGCACTATATCCCCCTACAGTACATATACGTACTATATCCCCTACAGTACATATAAGTACTATATCCCCTACAGTACATATAAGCACTATATCCCCTACAGTACATAGAAGTACTATATCCCCCTACAGTACATAGAAGTACTATATCCCCTACAGTACATATAAGTACTATATCCCCTACAGTACATATAAGTACTATATCCCCTACAGTACATATACATACTATATCCCCTACAGTACATATAAGTACTATATCCCCTACAGTACATATAAGTACTATATCCCCTACAGTACATATAAGTACTATATCCCCTACAGTACATATACGTACTATATCCCCTACAGTACATATAAGTACTATATCCCTCTACAGTACATATAAGTACTATATCCCCCTACAGTACATATAAGTACTATATCCCCTACAGTACATAGAAGTACTATATCCCCCTACAGTACATAGAAGTACTATATCCCCCTACAGTACATATAAGTACTATATCCCCTACAGTACATATAAGTACTATATCCCCTACAGTACATATAAGCACTATATCCCCTACAGTACATAGAAGTACTATATCCCCCTATATCCCCCTATATCCCCCTACGTACTATATCCCCTACAGTACATATAAGTACTATATCCCCTACAGTACATATAAGCACTATATCCCCTACAGTACATAGAAGTACTATATCCCCCTACAGTACATAGAAGTACTATATCCCCTACAGTACATATAAGTACTATATCCCCTACAGTACATATAAGTACTATATCCCCTACAGTACATATACATACTATATCCCCTACAGTACATATAAGTACTATATCCCCTACAGTACATATAAGTACTATATCCCCTACAGTACATATAAGTACTATATCCCCTACAGTACATATACGTACTATATCCCCTACAGTACATATAAGTACTATATCCCTCTACAGTACATATAAGTACTATATCCCCCTACAGTACATATAAGTACTATATCCCCTACAGTACATAGAAGTACTATATCCCCCTACAGTACATAGAAGTACTATATCCCCCTACAGTACATATAAGTACTATATCCCCTACAGTACATATAAGTACTATATCCCCTACAGTACATATAAGTACTATATCCCCCTACAGTACATATAAGCACTATATCCCCTTCAGTACATATAAGTACTATATCCCCTACAGTACATAGAAGTAATATATCCCCCTACAGTACATATAAGTACTATATCCCCTACAGTACATATAAGCACTATATCCCCCTACAGTACATATAAGCACTATATCCCCTACAGTACATAGAAGTACTATATCCCCTACAGTACATATACGTACTATATCCCCCTACAGTACATATAAGTACTATATCCCCCTACAGTACATATAAGTACTATATCCCCTACAGTACATATAAGTACTATATCCCCTACAGTACATATAAGTACTATATCCCCGTACAGTACATATAAGTACTATATCCCCTGCAGTACATATAAGTACTATATCCCCCTACAGTACATATAAGTACTATATCCCCTACAGTACATATAAGTACTATATCCCCTACAGTTCATAGAAGTACTATATCCCCTACAGTACATATACGTACTATATCCCCCTACAGTACATAGAAGTACTATATCCCTCTACAGTACATATAAGTACTATATCCCCTACAGTACATATAAGTACTATATCCCCCTACAGTACATATAAGTACTATATCCCCTACAGTACATAGAAGTACTATATCCCCTACAGTACATAGAAGTACTATATCCTCTACAGTACATATAAGTACTATATCCCCTACAGTACATATAAGTACTATATCCCCCTACAGTACATATAAGTACTATATCCCCTACAGTACATATAAGTACTATATCCCCCTACAGTACATATAAGTAATATATCCCCTACAGTACATATAAGTACTATATCCCCTACAGTACATATACATACTATATCCCCTACAGTACATATACGTACTATATCCCCCTACAGTACATAGAAGTACTATATCCCTCTACAGTACATATAAGTACTATATCCCCTACAGTACATATAAGTACTATATCCCCCTACAGTACATATAAGTACTATATCCCCTACAGTACATAGAAGTACTATATCCCCTACAGTACATAGAAGTACTATATCCCCTACAGTACATATAAGTACTATATCCCCCTACAGTACATATAAGTACTATATCCCCTACAGTACATATAAGCACTATATCCCCTACAGTACATATAAGTACTATATCCCCCTACAGTACATAGAAGTACTATATCCCCTACAGTACATATAAGTACTATATCCCCTACAGTACATATACATACTATATCCCCTACAGTACATATAAGTACTATATCCCCTACAGTACATATAAGTACTATATCCCCTACAGTACATATAAGTACTATATCCCCTACAGTACATATACGCACTATATCCCCCTACAGTACATATAAGTACTATATCCCTCTACAGTACATATACGTACTATATCCCCTACAGTACATATAAGTACTATATCCCCTACAGTACATATAAGTACTATACATATAAGTACTATATCCCCTACAGTACATATAAGTACTATATCCCCTACAGTACATATAAGCACTATATCCCCCTACAGTACATATAAGTACTATATCCCCTACAGTACATATAAGTACTATATCCCCTACAGTACATATAAGTACTATATCCCCCTACAGTACATATAAGTACTATATCCCCTGCAGTACATATAAGTACTATATCCCCCTACAGTACATATAAGTACTATATCCCCTACAGTACATATAAGTACTATATCCCCTACAGTACATATACGTACTATATCCCCTACAGTACATATACGTACTATATCCCCCTACAGTACATAGAAGTACTATATCCCTCTACAGTACATATAAGTACTATATCCCCTACAGTACATATAAGTACTATATCCCCCTACAGTTCATATAAGTACTATATCCCCTACAGTTCATAGAAGTACTATATCCCCTACAGTACATAGAAGTACTATATCCTCTACAGTACATATAAGTACTATATCCCCTACAGTACATAGAAGTACTATATCCTCTACAGTACATATAAGTACTATATCCCCTACAGTACATATAAGTACTATATCCCCCTACAGTACATATAAGTACTATATCCCCTACAGTACATATAAGTACTATATCCCCCTACAGTACATATAAGTACTATATCCCCTACAGTACATATAAGTAATATATCCCCTACAGTACATATACGTACTATATCCCCTACAGTACATATACGTACTATATCCCCCTACAGTACATATAAGTACTATATCCCTCTACAGTACATATAAGTACTATATCCCCTACAGTACATATAAGTACTATATCCCCCTACAGTACATATAAGTACTATATCCCCTACAGTACATATAAGCACTATATCCCCTACAGTACATAGAAGTACTATATCCCCCTACAGTACATAGAAGTACTATATCCCCTACAGTACATAGAAGTACTATATCCCCTACAGTACATATAAGTACTATATCCCCCTACAGTACATATAAGTACTATATCCCCTACAGTACATATAAGCACTATATCCCCTACAGTACAAAGAAGTACTATATCCCCCTACAGTACATAGAAGTACTATATCCCCTACAGTACATATAAGTACTATATCCCCTACAGTACATATAAGTACTATATCCCATACAGTACATATAAGTACTATATCCCCTACAGTACATATAAGTACTATATCCCCTACAGTACATATAAGTAATATATCCCCTACAGTACATATACATACTATATCCCCTACAGTACATATAAGTACTATATCCCCTACAGTACATATAAGTACTATATCCCCCTACAGTACATATAAGTACTATATCCTCTACAGTACATATAAGTACTATATCCCCCTACAGTACATATAAGCACTATATCCCCCTACAGTACATATAAGTACTATATCCCCTACAGTACATATAAGTACTATATCCCCCTACAGTACATATAAGTACTATATCCCCTACAGTACATATAAGCACTATATCCCCCTACAGTACATATACGTACTATATCCCCTACAGTACATATAAGTACTATATCCCCTACAGTACATATAAGTACTATATCCCCGTACAGTACATATAAGTACTATATCCCCTGCAGTACATATAAGTACTATATCCCCCTACAGTACATATAAGTACTATATCCCCTACAGTACATATAAGTACTATATCCCCTACAGTTCATAGAAGTACTATATCCCCTTCAGTACATATAAGTACCATATCCCCTACAGTACATAGAAGTAATATATCCCCCTACAGTACATATAAGTACTATATCCCCTACAGTACATATAAGCACTATATCCCCCTACAGTACATATAAGCACTATATCCCCTACAGTACATAGAAGTACTATATCCCCTACAGTACATATAAGTACTATATCCCCCTACAGTACATATAAGTACTATATCCCCCTACAGTACATATAAGTACTATATCCCCTACAGTACATATAAGTACTATATCCCCTACAGTACATATAAGTACTATATCCCCGTACAGTACATATAAGTACTATATCCCCTGCAGTACATATAAGTACTATATCCCCCTACAGTACATATAAGTACTATATCCCCTACAGTACATATAAGCACTATATCCCCTACAGTACATAGAAGTACTATATCCCCCTACAGTACATAGAAGTACTATATCCCCTACAGTACATATAAGTACTATATCCCCTACAGTACATATACGTACTATATCCCCTACAGTACATATACGTACTATATCCCCTACAGTACATATAAGTACTATATCCCCTACAGTACATATAAGTACTATATCCCCTAAAGTACATATAAGTACTATATCCCCCTACAGTACATATAAGTACTATATCCCCTACAGTACATATAAGCACTATATCCCCTTCAGTACATATAAGTACTATATCCCCTACAGTACATAGAAGTAATATATCCCCCTACAGTACATATAAGTACTATATCCCCTACAGTACATATAAGCACTATATCCCCCTACAGTACATATAAGCACTATATCCCCTACAGTACATAGAAGTACTATATCCCCTACAGTACATATAAGTACTATATCCCCCTACAGTACATATAAGTACTATATCCCCTACAGTACATATAAGCACTATATCCCCCTACAGTACATATAAGCACTATATCCCCTATAGTACATAGAAGTACTATATCCCCTACAGTACATATACGTACTATATCCCCCTACAGTACATATAAGTACTATATCCCCCTACAGTACATATAAGTACTATATCCCCTACAGTACATATAAGTACTATATCCCCTACAGTACATATAAGTACTATATCCCCGTACAGTACATATAAGTACTATATCCCCTGCAGTACATATAAGTACTATATCCCCCTACAGTACATATAAGTACTATATCCCCTACAGTACATATAAGTACTATATCCCCTACAGTTCATAGAAGTACTATATCCCCTACAGTACATATACGTACTATATCCCCCTACAGTACATAGAAGTACTATATCCCTCTACAGTACATATAAGTACTATATCCCCTACAGTACATATAAGTACTATATCCCCCTACAGTACATATAAGTACTATATCCCCTACAGTACATAGAAGTACTATATCCCCTACAGTACATAGAAGTACTATATCCTCTACAGTACATATAAGTACTATATCCCCTACAGTACATATAAGTACTATATCCCCCTACAGTACATATAAGTACTATATCCCCTACAGTACATATAAGTACTATATCCCCCTACAGTACATATAAGTAATATATCCCCTACAGTACATATAAGTACTATATCCCCTACAGTACATATACATACTATATCCCCTACAGTACATATACGTACTATATCCCCCTACAGTACATAGAAGTACTATATCCCTCTACAGTACATATAAGTACTATATCCCCTACAGTACATATAAGTACTATATCCCCCTACAGTACATATAAGTACTATATCCCCTACAGTACATAGAAGTACTATATCCCCTACAGTACATAGAAGTACTATATCCCCTACAGTACATATAAGTACTATATCCCCCTACAGTACATATAAGTACTATATCCCCTACAGTACATATAAGCACTATATCCCCTACAGTACATATAAGTACTATATCCCCCTACAGTACATAGAAGTACTATATCCCCTACAGTACATATAAGTACTATATCCCCTACAGTACATATACATACTATATCCCCTACAGTACATATAAGTACTATATCCCCTACAGTACATATAAGTACTATATCCCCTACAGTACATATAAGTACTATATCCCCTACAGTACATATACGCACTATATCCCCCTACAGTACATATAAGTACTATATCCCTCTACAGTACATATACGTACTATATCCCCTACAGTACATATAAGTACTATATCCCCTACAGTACATATAAGTACTATATCCCCCTACAGTACATATAAGTACTATATCCTCTACAGTACATATAAGTACTATATCCCCCTACAGTACATATAAGTACTATATCCCCCTACAGTACATATAAGTACTATATCCCCTACAGTACATATAAGTACTATATCCCCTACAGTACATATAAGCACTATATCCCCCTACAGTACATATAAGTACTATATCCCCTACAGTACATATAAGTACTATATCCCCTACATATAAGTACTATATCCCCCTACAGTACATATAAGTACTATATCCCCTACAGTACATATAAGCACTATATCCCCTACAGTACAAAGAAGTACTATATCCCCCTACAGTACATAGAAGTACTATATCCCCTACAGTACATATAAGTACTATATCCCCTACAGTACATATAAGTACTATATCCCATACAGTACATATAAGTACTATATCCCCTACAGTACATATAAGTACTATATCCCCTACAGTACATATAAGTAATATATCCCCTACAGTACATATACATACTATATCCCCTACAGTACATATAAGTACTATATCCCCTACAGTACATATAAGTACTATATCCCCCTACAGTACATATAAGTACTATATCCTCTACAGTACATATAAGTACTATATCCCCCTACAGTACATATAAGCACTATATCCCCCTACAGTACATATAAGTACTATATCCCCTACAGTACATATAAGTACTATATCCCCCTACAGTACATATAAGTACTATATCCCCTACAGTACATATAAGCACTATATCCCCCTACAGTACATATACGTACTATATCCCCTACAGTACATATAAGTACTATATCCCCTACAGTACATATAAGTACTATATCCCCGTACAGTACATATAAGTACTATATCCCCTGCAGTACATATAAGTACTATATCCCCCTACAGTACATATAAGTACTATATCCCCTACAGTACATATAAGTACTATATCCCCTACAGTTCATAGAAGTACTATATCCCCTTCAGTACATATAAGTACTATATCCCCTACAGTACATAGAAGTAATATATCCCCCTACAGTACATATAAGTACTATATCCCCTACAGTACATATAAGCACTATATCCCCCTACAGTACATATAAGCACTATATCCCCTACAGTACATAGAAGTACTATATCCCCTACAGTACATATAAGTACTATATCCCCCTACAGTACATATAAGTACTATATCCCCCTACAGTACATATAAGTACTATATCCCCTACAGTACATATAAGTACTATATCCCCTACAGTACATATAAGTACTATATCCCCGTACAGTACATATAAGTACTATATCCCCTGCAGTACATATAAGTACTATATCCCCCTACAGTACATATAAGTACTATATCCCCTACAGTACATATAAGTACTATATCCCCTACAGTTCATAGAAGTACTATATCCCCTACAGTACATATACGTACTATATCCCCCTACAGTACATATAAGTACTATATCCCCTACAGTACATATAAGCACTATATCCCCTACAGTACATAGAAGTACTATATCCCCCTACAGTACATAGAAGTACTATATCCCCTACAGTACATATAAGTACTATATCCCCTACAGTACATATACGTACTATATCCCCTACAGTACATATACGTACTATATCCCCTACAGTACATATAAGTACTATATCCCCTACAGTACATATAAGTACTATATCCCCTAAAGTACATATAAGTACTATATCCCCCTACAGTACATATAAGTACTATATCCCCCTACAGTACATATAAGTACTATATCCCCTACAGTACATATAAGCACTATATCCCCTTCAGTACATATAAGTACTATATCCCCTACAGTACATAGAAGTAATATATCCCCCTACAGTACATATAAGTACTATATCCCCTACAGTACATATAAGCACTATATCCCCCTACAGTACATATAAGCACTATATCCCCTACAGTACATAGAAGTACTATATCCCCTACAGTACATATAAGTACTATATCCCCCTACAGTACATATAAGTACTATATCCCCTACAGTACATATAAGCACTATATCCCCTACAGTACATAGAAGTACTATATCCCCCTACAGTACATAGAAGTACTATATCCCCTACAGTACATATAAGTACTATATCCCTTACAGTACATATACATACTATATCCCCTACAGTACATATACGTACTATATCCCCTACAGTACATATAAGTACTATATCCCCTAAAGTACATATAAGTACTATATCCCCCTACAGTACATATAAGTACTATATCCCCTACAGTACATATAAGTACTATATCCCCTACAGTACATATAAGCACTATATCCCCCTACAGTACATATAAGTACTATATCCCCTACAGTACATATAAGCACTATATCCCCTTCAGTACATATAAGTACTATATCCCCTACAGTACATAGAAGTAATATATCCCCCTACAGTACATATAAGTACTATATCCCCTACAGTACATATAAGCACTATATCCCCCTACAGTACATATAAGCACTATATCCCCTACAGTACATAGAAGTACTATATCCCCTACAGTACATATACGTACTATATCCCCCTACAGTACATATAAGTACTATATCCCCCTACAGTACATATAAGTACTATATCCCCTACAGTACATATAAGTACTATATCCCCTACAGTACATATAAGTACTATATCCCCGTACAGTACATATAAGTACTATATCCCCTGCAGTACATATAAGTACTATATCCCCCTACAGTACATATAAGTACTATATCCCCTACAGTACATATAAGTACTATATCCCCTACAGTTCATAGAAGTACTATATCCCCTACAGTACATATACGTACTATATCCCCCTACAGTACATAGAAGTACTATATCCCTCTACAGTACATATAAGTACTATATCCCCTACAGTACATATAAGTACTATATCCCCCTACAGTACATATAAGTACTATATCCCCTACAGTACATAGAAGTACTATATCCCCTACAGTACATAGAAGTACTATATCCTCTACAGTACATATAAGTACTATATCCCCTACAGTACATATAAGTACTATATCCCCCTACAGTACATATAAGTACTATATCCCCTACAGTACATATAAGTACTATATCCCCCTACAGTACATATAAGTAATATATCCCCTACAGTACATATAAGTACTATATCCCCTACAGTACATATACGTACTATATCCCCTACAGTACATATACGTACTATATCCCCCTACAGTACATAGAAGTACTATATCCCTCTACAGTACATATAAGTACTATATCCCCTACAGTACATATAAGTACTATATCCCCCTACAGTACATATAAGTACTATATCCCCTACAGTACATATAAGCAATATATCCCCTACAGTACATAGAAGTACTATATCCCCCTACAGTACATAGAAGTACTATATCCCCTACAGTACATAGAAGTACTATATCCCCTACAGTACATATAAGTACTATATCCCCCTACAGTACATATAAGTACTATATCCCCTACAGTACATATAAGCACTATATCCCCTACAGTACATATAAGTACTATATCCCCCTACAGTACATAGAAGTACTATATCCCCTACAGTACATATAAGTACTATATCCCCTACAGTACATATACATACTATATCCCCTACAGTACATATAAGTACTATATCCCCTACAGTACATATAAGTACTATATCCCCTACAGTACATATAAGTACTATATCCCCTACAGTACATATACGCACTATATCCCCCTACAGTACATATAAGTACTATATCCCTCTACAGTACATATACGTACTATATCCCCTACAGTACATATAAGTACTATATCCCCTACAGTACATATAAGTACTATATCCCCCTACAGTACATATAAGTACTATATCCTCTACAGTACATATAAGTACTATATCCCCCTACAGTACATATAAGTACTATATCCCCCTACAGTACATATAAGTACTATATCCCCTACAGTACATATAAGTACTATATCCCCTACAGTACATATAAGCACTATATCCCCCTACAGTACATATAAGTACTATATCCCCTACAGTACATATAAGTACTATATCCCCTACAGTACATATAAGTACTATATCCCCCTACAGTACATATAAGTACTATATCCCCTGCAGTACATATAAGTACTATATCCCCCTACAGTACATATAAGTACTATATCCCCTACAGTACATATAAGTACTATATCCCCTACAGTACATATACGTACTATATCCCCTACAGTACATATACGTACTATATCCCCCTACAGTACATAGAAGTACTATATCCCTCTACAGTACATATAAGTACTATATCCCCTACAGTACATATAAGTACTATATCCCCCTACAGTACATATAAGTACTATATCCCCTACAGTACATAGAAGTACTATATCCCCTACAGTACATAGAAGTACTATATCCTCTACAGTACATATAAGTACTATATCCCCTACAGTACATATAAGTACTATATCCCCCTACAGTACATATAAGTACTATATCCCCTACAGTACATATAAGTACTATATCCCCCTACAGTACATATAAGTACTATATCCCCTACAGTACATATAAGTACTATATCCCCTACAGTACATATACGTACTATATCCCCTACAGTACATATACATACTATATCCCCCTACAGTACATAGAAGTACTATATCCCTCTACAGTACATATAAGTACTATATCCCCTACAGTACATATAAGTACTATATCCCCCTACAGTACATATAAGTACTATATCCCCTACAGTACATATAAGCACTATATCCCCTACAGTACATAGAAGTACTATATCCCCCTACAGTACATAGAAGTACTATATCCCCTACAGTACATAGAAGTACTATATCCCCTACAGTACATATAAGTACTATATCCCCCTACAGTACATATAAGTACTATATCCCCTACAGTACATATAAGCACTATATCCCCTACAGTACAAAGAAGTACTATATCCCCCTACAGTACATAGAAGTACTATATCCCCTACAGTACATATAAGTACTATATCCCCTACAGTACATAGAAGTACTATATCCCATACAGTACATATACGTACTATATCCCCTACAGTACATATAAGTACTATATCCCCTACAGTACATATAAGTAATATATCCCCTACAGTACATATACATACTATATCCCCTACAGTACATATAAGTACTATATCCCCTACAGTACATATAAGTACTATATCCCCCTACAGTACATATAAGTACTATATCCTCTACAGTACATATAAGTACTATATCCCCCTACAGTACATATAAGTACTATATCCCCTACAGTACATATAAGCACTATATCCCCTACAGTACAAAGAAGTACTATATCCCCCTACAGTACATAGAAGTACTATATCCCCTACAGTACATATAAGTACTATATCCCCTACAGTACATAGAAGTACTATATCCCATACAGTACATATACGTACTATATCCCCTACAGTACATATAAGTACTATATCCCCTACAGTACATATAAGTAATATATCCCCTACAGTACATATACATACTATATCCCCTACAGTACATATAAGTACTATATCCCCTACAGTACATATAAGTACTATATCCCCCTACAGTACATATAAGTACTATATCTTCTACAGTACATATAAGTACTATATCCCCCTACAGTACATATAAGCACTATATCCCCCTACAGTACATATAAGTACTATATCCCCTACAGTACATATAAGTACTATATCCCCCTACAGTACATATAAGTACTATATCCCCTACAGTACATATAAGCACTATATCCCCCTACAGTACATATACGTACTATATCCCCCTACAGTACATATAAGTACTATATCCCCTACAGTACATATAAGTACTATATCCCCTACAGTACATATACGTACTATATCCCCTACAGTACATATACGTACTATATCCCCCTACAGTACATAGAAGTACTATATCCCTCTACAGTACATATAAGTACTATATCCCCTACAGTACATATAAGTACTATATCCCCCTACAGTACATATAAGTACTATATCCCCTACAGTACATATAAGCACTATATCCCCTACAGTACATAGAAGTACTATATCCCCCTACAGTACATAGAAGTACTATATCCCCTACAGTACATAGAAGTACTATATCCCCTACAGTACATATAAGTACTATATCCCCCTACAGTACATATAAGTACTATATCCCCTACAGTACATATAAGCACTATATCCCCTACAGTACAAAGAAGTACTATATCCCCCTACAGTACATAGAAGTACTATATCCCCTACAGTACATATAAGTACTATATCCCCTACAGTACATAGAAGTACTATATCCCATACAGTACATATACGTACTATATCCCCTACAGTACATATAAGTACTATATCCCCTACAGTACATATAAGTACTATATCCCCCTACAGTACATATAAGTACTATATCCTCTACAGTACATATAAGTACTATATCCCCCTACAGTACATATAAGCACTATATCCCCCTACAGTACATATAAGTACTATATCCCCTACAGTACATATAAGTACTATATCCCCCTACAGTACATATAAGTACTATATCCCCTACAGTACATATAAGCACTATATCCCCCTACAGTACATATACGTACTATATCCCCTACAGTACATATAAGTACTATATCCCCTACAGTACATATAAGTACTATATCCCCGTACAGTACATATAAGTACTATATCCCCTGCAGTACATATAAGTACTATATCCCCCTACAGTACATATAAGTACTATATCCCCTACAGTACATATAAGTACTATATCCTCTACAGTTCATAGAAGTACTATATCCCCTTCAGTACATATAAGTACTATATCCCCTACAGTACATAGAAGTAATATATCCCCCTACAGTACATATAAGTACTATATCCCCTACAGTACATATAAGCACTATATCCCCCTACAGTACATATAAGCACTATATCCCCTACAGTACATAGAAGTACTATATCCCCTACAGTACATATAAGTACTATATCCCCCTACAGTACATATAAGTACTATATCCCCCTACAGTACATATAAGTACTATATCCCCTACAGTACATATAAGTACTATATCCCCTACAGTACATATAAGTACTATATCCCCGTACAGTACATATAAGTACTATATCCCCTGCAGTACATATAAGTACTATATCCCCCTACAGTACATATAAGTACTATATCCCCTACAGTACATATAAGTACTATATCCACTACAGTTCATAGAAGTACTATATCCCCTACAGTACATATACGTACTATATCCCCCTACAGTACATATAAGTACTATATCCCCTACAGTACATATAAGCACTATATCCCCTACAGTACATAGAAGTACTATATCCCCCTACAGTACATAGAAGTACTATATCCCCTACAGTACATATAAGTACTATATCCCCTACAGTACATATACGTACTATATCCCCTACAGTACATATACGTACTATATCCCCTACAGTACATATAAGTACTATATCCCCTAAAGTACATATAAGTACTATATCCCCCTACAGTACATATAAGTACTATATCCCCCTACAGTACATATAAGTACTATATCCCCCTACAGTACATATAAGTACTATATCCCCTACAGTACATATAAGCACTATATCCCCTTCAGTACATATAAGTACTATATCCCCTACAGTACATAGAAGTAATATATCCCCCTACAGTACATATAAGTACTATATCCCCTACAGTACATATAAGCACTATATCCCCCTACAGTACATATAAGCACTATATCCCCTACAGTACATAGAAGTACTATATCCCCTACAGTACATATAAGTACTATATCCCCCTACAGTACATATAAGTACTATATCCCCTACAGTACATATAAGCACTATATCCCCTACAGTACATAGAAGTACTATATCCCCCTACAGTACATAGAAGTACTATATCCCCTACAGTACATATAAGTACTATATCCCCTACAGTACATATACATACTATATCCCCTACAGTACATATACGTACTATATCCCCTACAGTACATATAAGTACTATATCCCCTAAAGTACATATAAGTACTATATCCCCCTACAGTACATATAAGTACTATATCCCCTACAGTACATATAAGTACTATATCCCCTACAGTACATATAAGCACTATATCCCCCTACAGTACATATAAGTACTATATCCCCTACAGTACATATAAGTACTATATCCCCTACAGTACATATAAGTACTATATCCCCCTACAGTACATATAAGTACTATATCCCCTGCAGTACATATAAGTACTATATCCCCCTACAGTACATATAAGTACTATATCCTCTACAGTACATATAAGTACTATATCCCCCTACAGTACATATAAGTACTATATCCCCCTACAGTACATATAAGTACTATATCCCCTACAGTACATATAAGTACTATATCCCCTACAGTACATATAAGCACTATATCCCCCTACAGTACATATAAGTACTATATCCCCTACAGTACATATAAGTACTATATCCCCTACAGTACATATAAGTACTATATCCCCCTACAGTACATATACGTACTATATCCTCTACAGTACATATAAGTACTATATCCCATACAGTACATATAAGTACTATATCCCCTACAGTACATATAAGTACTATATCCCCTACAGTACATAGAAGTACTATATCCCCTACAGTACATATACGTACTATATCCCCCTACAGTACATAGAAGTACTATATCCCTCTACAGTACATATAAGTACTATATCCCCTACAGTACATATAAGTACTATATCCCCCTACAGTACATATAAGTACTATATCCCCTACAGTACATAGAAGTACTATATCCCCTACAGTACATAGAAGTACTATATCCTCTACAGTACATATAAGTACTATATCCCCTACAGTACATATAAGTACTATATCCCCCTACAGTACATATAAGTACTATATCCCCTACAGTACATATAAGTACTATATCCCCCTACAGTACATATAAGTACTATATCCCCTACAGTACATATAAGTACTATATCCCCTACAGTACATATACGTACTATATCCCCTACAGTACATATACGTACTATATCCCCCTACAGTACATAGAAGTACTATATCCCTCTACAGTACATATAAGTAGTATATCCCCTACAGTACATATAAGTACTATATCCCCCTACAGTACATATAAGTACTATATCCCCTACAGTACATATAAGCACTATATCCCCTACAGTACATAGAAGTACTATATCCCCCTACAGTACATAGAAGTACTATATCCCCTACAGTACATAGAAGTACTATATCCCCTACAGTACATATAAGTACTATATCCCCCTACAGTACATATAAGTACTATATCCCCTACAGTACATATAAGCACTATATCCCCTACAGTACATAGAAGTACTATATCCCCCTACAGTACATAGAAGTACTATATCCCCTACAGTACATAGAAGTACTATATCCCCTACAGTACATAGAAGTACTATATCCTCTACAGTACATATAAGTACTATATCCCCTACAGTACATATAAGTACTATATCCCCCTACAGTACATATAAGTACTATATCCCCCTACAGTACATATAAGTACTATATCCCCCTACAGTACATATAAGTACTATATCCCCTGCAGTACATATAAGTAATATATCCCCCTACAGTACATATAAGTACTATATCCCCTACAGTACATATAAGTACTATATCCCCTACAGTACATAGAAGTACTATATCCCCTACAGTACATATACGTACTATATCCCCCTACAGTACATAGAAGTACTATATCCCTCTACAGTACATAGAAGTACTATATCCCCTACAGTACATAGAAGTACTATATCCTCTACAGTACATATAAGTACTATATCCCCTACAGTACATATAAGTACTATATCCCCCTACAGTACATATAAGTTCTATATCCCCTACAGTACATATAAGTACTATATCCCCCTACAGTACATATAAGTACTATATCCCCTACAGTACATATAAGTACTATATCCCCTACAGTACATATACGTACTATATCCCCTACAGTACATATACGTACTATATCCCCCTACAGTACATAGAAGTACTATATCCCTCTACAGTACATATAAGTACTATATCCCCTACAGTACATATAAGTACTATATCCCCCTACAGTACATATAAGTACTATATCCCCTACAGTACATATAAGCACTATATCCCCTACAGTACATAGAAGTACTATATCCCCCTACAGTACATAGAAGTACTATATCCCCTACAGTACATAGAAGTACTATATCCCCTACAGTACATATAAGTACTATATCCCCCTACAGTACATATAAGTACTATATCCCCTACAGTACATATAAGCACTATATCCCCTACAGTACATAGAAGTACTATATCCCCCTACAGTACATAGAAGTACTATATCCCCTACAGTACATATAAGTACTATATCCCCTACAGTACATAGAAGTACTATATCCCCTACAGTACATATAAGTACTGTTGTGAAGGGCCAGATTAAACCGAATATATATATTTATTTATATATATATATTTAATTGTATTTGTATATTCTCTAATATTCCTTGATATCCCTTGTATATTCCTTGTACAATATGCATTGAATATCCATTCTAGCCTACTGAACATCCCATAATAGTCTCCATTTTACTATTGGTCGAGACCTTGGTGCCAGGCTGCCATACCCCTCAGACCCAGTTCAAACGTACCGCTCCACATGTACGAACAAGTCCTAGTTCCGCGTAGGAATCTGGCTACCGCACCACTAATGGGACTATTTGTTCATAGTGCGTATATATACTGCGCTACTAAAGTAGGACTTTCTTTTCAGTCCAGTTTCTTACCCTCCAATAGAGTCACAGACGTAAAGCCTCCCCGCGACGCCACGTGTGGGAGTAAGGCCAAGTTCGCCTACCATCGGTATTGAGACATCGTGTATATTAATATTTGAATAGTCATATTTGGCACTATATCGTCGAGTTGGACGTAGTCTATTAAGCTAATAATAGTCTGTTAATATATAGTGCTTCGTGCGGTGAGAATACTACCGTAGTCAGTACCCCATCGTTTCGGGCAGAGAACTGGCTGCTTACCCAGGGTGGTTGACCCCACGTGAAGCTGCACCTGAGGAGCCCCAGAGCCGACGAGCGAGTGGACCTGTATACCGGATTATTCTACCGACAACAGCCCGCCTTCCCAGGCACGGATTATGCTTTGTATACATTGATTATTCCATGGATAAAGACCCCCGACACTGCCGTGTGTTGGAACCCCCCCCCCCTGGAGAGGACGCAAGGTGAGGAGACGCTCTGCAAGACGAGGTCGCTTCACGTCTCTCCTCCGTGGACCGGATGACGCCGGCCCACAAAGAGTCCACCTGCTTTCATCTGTGGTCCAAGGATCGCCGGCGCATTGAACGGCACTACAGTGGGTTCACCTGGGATACCCTTGGCCGGATGAGGCAGTCGGATTCTACCCCCCCCCCCCTTCCTACTCCTGTCGGCTTACAAGCGACCGGATTAACCCCCTCTAGTGTATCCAGTATATAATCATTAAAGTATCATTGCTGTTATTCCTTAAACTATTCCAGGTCGTATATGTACCACCTGCGCCTTCAGAGATTGGACATTCTCTATTGATATACCGACGAATACTCTTGCCATAAAAGTGCATACTAATTCCATTCATAAATGTGATTGATTTGATTAAGTGCTTGCTCTACACACCATCGCTGTGTAGAAATAAAGACCTATTTCTAATTCGTACATTTGTGTTGGATCCGTTTCATCTACGTGACAGTGTTCATCATAATATATTTATGCCGTGTACTGGGTGGCCGAATATTAAGTACAAAGGTAGTGGTAGTAAGTATCATATCTAGTAATACAGTCAGGGAATTGTACCCCTCAGTTACAATTGGTCCTTCGAGCCGGAGGGTAATTAGTGTAATATTAATATAGTGTTATTAATATTGAAATGGCCTATGATGAACACTCCACGAAACGATCCTCCTAACCAACGCCCGCAGCACGAACGACGGCTCCCTCAGTACTTAGAGGCCTACGCTGTCAGTCAACAACCTAGTCTTCTACTAACAGTAAACGCGGTAAAACTAGAAAGTAAAAGTATGTCTAACCCCAACGCCCAGACTACCCCGACCATAGAGGCCCCTACGGGCTCTAATGTAACTGACCAAGTCCACGGTGGGGACCAGTGGGAACCAGACATGACTTCACACCCCGCCAGTACTGAAGAAGTAGTCCCCGATGAGTCCCGGGAGGAATACAACGCTACCGAGAGAGAACTCGGCACGGAAGAAGACGGGGAGAGCACCGTGGAGATAGAGCTCCAAGGCTCCGCAAGGAGTACCCCGAGGGAAGGCTCCCCTATACAACCGCCTTCTCCCAGCGAGGCAGAGAGGACCCTACAGCAGGCCTTCCTCATCAGCCTGAACGCCGCTGCTGAACGCGACCGACTGCAGATCCAGCAGCGAAGCGAACACGAGCAGATACGTCTAGAAATAAGACGCATTCAGATGGAAGAGAATGTGGCCCGAGAACGAGCCGGTGCTCAACGGGACGCAGCGCGCGACAGACAGCAGTCGCAACTAATAGAACAGCTGATCAGACGGACAACACCCTCTCCCTCCGCCAGAGGCTCCAGGAACTCGTCTAGACACACCTCCAGGGCGGCATCCCCTAGCCGAGTAAACAACCCTGAACTTGACCAACAGACGAGGTCTATACCCCCCACAGACCACCTCCCCCCACCGGTCCAAGCGAGACCTAGCAACCGGGAAGGAGCAGCATATCCTGTGGAGAGGCTAAACCAGAGACTACAAGCACTGGATGACCTAACTGAAGACGAAGAGGAAGAGGAGGAGAACCACGCCCGAAGACAGCACAGTACTCTACCGGACCAGGAGGTCCGGTACAGCCCAGGCTATACTCCCGCGGAGCTGCGCTACAGACCCCCGACTCTATACACGGGTGAGCACGACGCACGACCCGCACCGAGGAACAGCACCTGGACAAGCGGGCCATGGTACACTGCCAGTACCAGCCATACCAAGGAGCGGGAGGAGACTCGCCTAGGAGGCCTCTCCCCCAACGCTCGCCGATGTATCCACAGTCAGCGTCATACATTGGCACGCCTATGGTACCCGACTTCACCCAAGAGAACCGGGCCCAGTATACAGAACTCTGCATGTGTCTGGAGACCATGTTGGTGGATGTATTGGATGAACGCCACAAATACGCCATCCTACTGAAGCACTTAAAGGTGCCCCGCGCACATAATATAGCGCTCGCCTACGCGACTTCCACCACCCCATACACAGCAGCGCTGGTAGCATTGGACCAGAGGTATGGGCGCATATGGGATTACGTGATCCAGGAGATCCGACACATCGACCGCTTACCCCCAGCAATAGACAATCGAGCACTGGACGACCTGTCCATCAGAGTGCAGTCCCTGGTAGGGATGTTGGGAGCGCAAAGAGAGAAGGGGAGGCATGAACTTTACGCCAACTCAAATGTGGAAAGGATTCTGGAGAAGCTGCCGCCCGCTCGTCAGGAGCGCTTTAGGCGGCAGAGGGACCACAGAGACCCGAATGGCCCCGAACCGAACCTCCTCGATCTAGCAGACTTCCTGGCGAGAGAAGTCAGCAGCCTACGGCTAGATACATTCGGACAGAGCACCCCTGGCTCCAGAGAAGGAACCAGACGACTAAATGATGGAAGAAGATCGGTGACCGTGATGCACCAATCGGAGTCAGTACCGAGCAGCAGGAGCCACAGTACCCCCTCCAGAACGGAGAAGTGGAAGATAGTGTGCCCCTACTGTGAGAAAGAACACTGGCTAGCGCAATGTGACTCCTTCCCCAAGCTGAACGCGGAGGAAGCCAGTCAATGGATAAAGTCCAACAAGCGCTGCTTTCGCTGTGCGCGCTCACACATGGCAGCCGAATGCCGCTTAAAGAAAAGGTGCACCAAGTGCGATGGAGCCCATCTGGACATACTTCACGACAGTAACAGACGGCGCCCTTCACCCGCACCATCCAGCCGCAAAGCGAGCGTCATGTACATCGGTCCCGCCAGCAGCAGTGGAGCCCGAGTACTCCTAAAAGTAGTGCGAGTGACACTAAGCTACCAGAATAAAGTCCTGGACACTTACGCCGTCCTCGATGACGGGTCAGAGAAGACCCTGCTGCTCGCCTCCGCTGCGGCCCAGCTAGGGCTGCGGGGAAGCGAAACCCAAATGACAATTCGGACAATAAGACGAGATTTGAAGACGATAAAGGGCGAGAATGTCTCATTCTCTATCGCAGCAAGCGGCCAGCCTGAGCGACGGTACCAGATTGCAGACGCTTTCACCAGCCAAGAAATAGGACTGTCGCGGTACACATACCCCGTCGCCAAGCTGATGGAGAAATATGTACATCTGCGCAAGTTACCGATCCCGCTCATAGACAATGCTATGCCGACCCTGTTGATAGGCTCCGACCATGCAGACCTCATTGTCCCGATAGACCGGGTTCATACCGGACCCCGAGGCTGTTCTGCAGCAGTCGAGACCCGTTTGGGATGGACTCTCCAAGGCCCGCTCGCCAAATCTCTCAACCGAAGTACAGCCACTAGATGTCTCCACTCCCGAGTCACAGAGGGAGAAACCGCACTCCTGCAACACGTAGAGCGGCTATGGACCTTGGAACAAATGCCCTTTAAGAACGGAAAGAAAGACATTCGCTCTAAAGATGACATTTACGCCATTCACCTCCTCGAGACAGGGACCAAGAGAGTCCCGGTCAACGGCGTGTTGAGATACGCCACGCCACTCCTGCGGCGAGAAGGAATGCCTACTTTCCACGCCAAGACAGACGCGACAGAACGGTACCTGCTGAACACGGAGCGGCGCTTAGCCAAGAACCCCGCCCAAGAGAGTGTATACCGCGCTGAGATTGAGAAGCTCATCACAGCGGGACACGTCACAAAGATGGACATTAAAGAGGCTGACCAGACCACTGAATCGTGGTACGTGCCTCACCACAAGGTCCATCACAACGGTAAAGACCGCATAGTATTTAACTGCAGCCACCAGATCGGATCCCAAAATCTGAATAAAGAGTTACTGCCCGGTCCCACACTCGGCCCCTCCCTACTCGGCGTTCTACTCCGCTTCCGCCAGGAAAAGGTGGCCATCAGCGGGGACATTAAAGGAATGTTCCTGCAGGTGAGATTAGTAGAGGCGGACAAGCCCCTGTTACGGTTCCTATGGAGAGAGAAGCCAGGAGATGAGCACCCAGCCATCTACCAATGGGAAGTCCTCCCCTTCGGAACGACGTGCAGCCCCTGCTGTGCTACATTTGCACTACAGAAACATGTAGCAGAGGACCCAGCAGCGGACGAAGAGGTCCGACACAGCGTAAAGAACAGCTTCTACGTAGACAACTGTCTACAAAGCCTTTCAACCCAGGAAGACGCCGAGGCTCTCCTGATTAAACTCCGCGCCTCATTGATCAAAGGCGGCTTTGATCTCAGGCAGTGGGCCAGCAGCGATCCGCAAGTACTGCGCAGCCTCTCCTCCGAGGACAAGGCAGCCAGCAGCGAGACCTGGATGGCTACAATCCCGGGAGAAGCCCAGGAGATGACCCTGGGATTGGTGTGGCGATTCAAAACAGATTCGCTTCACTACAGACACAAGCCCCTGACTACGGAGCAGGGAAGGCCGGCGGCGGCGCCGACCACCAGACGGAGTGTGTACACAACACTCGCCCGACAATATGACCCGCTAGGATGTATTCTACCGTACACCACCAGGGCAAAAATGATTGTACGAGCATTGTGGGACAAGGACCAGGGCTGGGACGACCCCATTCCCGCACACCTTGCATCCACCTGGAGAGAGTGGGAGATGGAGCTCCACTCACTCCCAGGCGTTAATATGCGCCGAAGCTACTTCCCACCCACGGTGAGGCCAGAGACATGTAAAATGGACTTACACGTCTTCAGTGACGCCTCAGAGGTCGCATACGGATCAGTAGCCTACTTGCGGGCCCAAGAGAAGGGGGGAGAGATCTACACAGCATTTGTCCTCGCCCGCTCGAGAATAGCCCCACGCAAGCAACAATCTATCCCACGTCTAGAGCTCTGCGCAGCCCTAGCCGGAGCGCACCTAGCCACGCTCATCCAACGTGAGCTCACCATACCGGTGTCTAGAACAATCCTGTGGTCAGATTCCACGACAGTACTCGCCTGGATCAAATCGGACTCATGCAAGTACAAAGTCTTCGTGGGAGTCAGAGTCACCGAGATTCAAGACTTAACCGAAGAGTTAACCGGAGAAACAGAGTGGCGCTACGTTGATACAAAACAGAACCCAGCTGACGTCATCACCCGGGGGATGCCCCTGGATGACCTCACCGTCGCAATGTCTACAGTGACGGCCCCGCATTCCTAAGACTCCCGGAAGGACAGTGGCCCATGCCTATCCCGAGGGAAGCAAGTCCAGAGGAGGTGGAAAATAAGAAGTCTGTGTTCTGTGGATTGAGCACCGTAGCCTCCACCGACCCTAACATAGACGATTGCACGTCCATAGAGAGTGCACAACAAAGAACATTCCTGCGGTACCACCCGGAGTGCAAGTCCCCCGCTGATATGTCAGCAGCTAACTACGAGGAAGCAGAATTGCTTCTACTGCAGCGAGCCCAGAGAGACTCGTTCCCCGATGAATTGGCCTGTCTACAGGGAGGAAAGCCCGTCCCATCCGACAGCAGATTAATTCATCTGGCCCTTGAGAGCGACGCTCATACCCTCATCAGAGTGGGTGGTCGCCTACGCAGAGCCCCCAATCTACCGGATGACATTAAATACCCGATCGTATTGAACAGCCGACACAAGGTCACAGAGCTGATTATAAAGAAATACGATGAGGATGTACATCACGCAGGAGCAGAAAGAGTCTTCGCGGAAATCAGACGTCGTTACTGGATCCTACAAGGAAGAGAGGCGGTACGACGCTTCCAGCGAACATGTCTAGACTGCCGCAAGTGGCGCGCGCAGCCCAGCATACCAAGGATGGCTGACCTTCCTCCATGTCGCCTCCGAATCGGTGACAAGCCATTCCACTCAACGGGTATGGACTGCTTTGGCCCGCTGCACATAAGGAAAGGAAGACCGTCTACCCTATTGTCCGATCATGGGACAAACTTCAAAGGCGGCAAAAGAGAGCTGAGAGAGAGCTTCCAAGCTATGGGCCCAGAACTTAAGACCCACCTCGCTCCAGCACAGGTTGATTTCCAATTCAACCCCCCAAACGCACCCCACTTCGGTGGCACTTGGGAACGAGAAGTGCGCTCCATAAAGACAGCCCTGTACGCAGTACTTGGGGCCCAGACTGTGGCGGAAGAAGTCCTAATGACAGTCCTCACGGAGATTGAGGGAGTACTTAACTCGAAGCCCCTCGGATATGTCTCCAGTGATGTGGCGGATATTGACCCAGTTACCCCCAACACACTCCTGATGGGGCGGCTAGATCCTGCATTACCCCAGACAATGTACCGGCCTGAAGAAGCGAACGGCCGACGAATGTGGAGGTACAGCCAAGTATTAGCCGACAAGTTTTGGAACAGTTTCCTACTGCACTACCTACCGTCTCTACAGACCCGCCAGAAGTGGGTAAAGGAGAGAGACAATTTGACAGAAGGAACAGTCGTCATGATTATTGATCAATCACTGCCCAGAGCTATGGGGCCGGCCGGCCGCGTAAGCAAAGTGATCACCGGTGCCGACGGCAAGGTCCTTCCAAGCTGAAGTGCTCGTCCAGGGTCGCACTTACACCCGTCCCGTGGCGAGGCTCATAGAACTGCCCCGACTCCCAGACACAATCGATGATGACCATGACCCTATAACCCTATGACTTTGGGAAGTTGACTGACCCCTACAGCAAACCCTTATGTGTAAATAGACAACGCGATTAATCTGTCTCTGTTTAACTGATTAGGTCTGGGACCAATCAGGGGGTGGCTGTTGTGAAGGGCCAGATTAAACCGAATATATATATTTATTTATATATATATATTTAATTGTATTTGTATATTCTCTAATATTCCTTGATATCCCTTGTATATTCCTTGTACAATATGCATTGAATATCCATTCTAGCCTACTGAACATCCCATAATAGTCTCCATTTTACTATTGGTCGAGACCTTGGTGCCAGGCTGCCATACCCCTCAGACCCAGTTCAAACGTACCGCTCCACATGTACGAACAAGTCCTAGTTCCGCGTAGGAATCTGGCTACCGCACCACTAATGGGACTATTTGTTCATAGTGCGTATATATACTGCGCTACTAAAGTAGGACTTTCTTTTCAGTCCAGTTTCTTACCCTCCAATAGAGTCACAGACGTAAAGCCTCCCCGCGACGCCACGTGTGGGAGTAAGGCCAAGTTCGCCTACCATCGGTATTGAGACATCGTGTATATTAATATTTGAATAGTCATATTTGGCACTATATCGTCGAGTTGGACGTAGTCTATTAAGCTAATAATAGTCTGTTAATATATAGTGCTTCGTGCGGTGAGAATACTACCGTAGTCAGTACCCCATCGTTTCGGGCAGAGAACTGGCTGCTTACCCAGGGTGGTTGACCCCACGTGAAGCTGCACCCGAGGAGCCCCAGAGCCGACGAGCGAGTGGACCTGTATACCGGATTATTCTACCGACGACAGCCCGCCTTCCCAGGCACGGATTATGCTTTGTATACATTGATTATTCCATGGATAAAGACCCCCGACACTGCCGTGTGTTGGAACCCCCCCCCCTGGAGAGGACGCAAGGTGAGGAGACGCTCTGCAAGACGAGGTCGCTTCACGTCTCTCCTCCGTGGACCGGATGACGCCGGCCCACAAAGAGTCCACCTGCTTTCATCTGTGGTCCAAGGATCGCCGGCGCATTGAACGGCACTACAGTGGGTTCACCTGGGATACCCTTGGCCGGATGAGGCAGCCGGATTCTACCCCCCCCCCCCCCTTCCTACTCCTGTCGGCTTACAAGCGACCGGATTAACCCCCTCTAGTGTATCCAGTATATAATCATTAAAGTATCATTGCTGTTATTCCTTAAACTATTCCAGGTCGTATATGTACCACCTGCGCCTTCAGAGATTGGACATTCTCTATTGATATACCGACGAATACTCTTGCCATAAAAGTGCATACTAATTCCATTCATAAATGTGATTGATTTGATTAAGTGCTTGCTCTACACACCATCGCTGTGTAGAAATAAAGACCTATTTCTAATTCGTACATTTGTGTTGGATCCGTTTCATCTACGTGACAGTGTTCATCATAATATATTTATGCCGTGTACTGGGTGGCCGAATATTAAGTACAAAGGTAGTGGTAGTAAGTATCATATCTAGTAATACAGTCAGGGAATTGTACCCCTCAGTTACAAGTACTATATCCCCTACAGTACATATAAGTACTATATCCCCTACAGTACATATAAGTAATATATCCCCTACAGTACATATACGTACTATATCCCCTACATTACATAGAAGTACTATATCCCCTACAGTACATATAAGTACTATATCCCCCTACAGTACATATAAGTACTATATCCTCTACAGTACATATAAGTACTATATCCCCTACAGTACATATAAGTACTATATCCCCCTACAGTACATATAAGTACTATATCCCCTACAGTACATAGAAGTACTATATCCCCTACAGTACATAGAAGTACTATATCCTCTACAGTACATATAAGTACTATATCCCCTACAGTACATATAAGTACTATATCCCCCTACAGTACATATAAGTACTATATCCCCTACAGTACATATAAGTACTATATCCCCTACAGTACATATACGTACTATATCCCCTACAGTACATATGCGTACTATATCCCCCTACAGTACATAGAAGTACTATATCCCTCTACAGTACATATAAGTACTATATCCCCTACAGTACATATAAGTACTATATCCCCCTACAGTACATATAAGTACTATATCCCCTACAGTACATATAAGCACTATATCCCCTACAGTACATAGAGGTACTATAATAATAATAATAATGGATTGGATTTTATATAGCGCTTTTCTCTGACTCAGAGCGCTTCACAGAGTCCATTATTCGTTCATACACAGTCATCCCGGTGGTGGTAAGCTACAATTGCAGCCAGAGCTGCCCTGAGGCAGACTCACGGAAGCGTGGCGAATAATCAACGCCTACGGCCCCTCCGACCACCACCAACATTCATTCACATGCATACACATTCATACGAGGCAAGTAGGTTAAGTGTCTTGCCCAAGGACACAACGGCAATGGGATGGACATGGGCTTGAGCGGGATTCGAACCACCAACCCTTCGATCATTGGACGCCCCGCTCTACCCCTGAGCCATAGCCGCCCCACAGTACATAGAAGTACTATATCCCCTACAGTACATAGAAGTACTATATCCCCTACAGTACATATAAGTACTATATCCCCCTACAGTACATATAAGTACTATATCCCCTACAGTACATATAAGCACTATATCCCCTACAGTACATAGAAGTACTATATCCCCCTACAGTACATAGAAGTACTATATCCCCTACAGTACATATAAGTACTATATCCCCTACAGTACATAGAAGTACTATATCCCCTACAGTACATATAAGTACTATATCCCCTACAGTACATATAAGTACTATATCCCCTACAGTACATATAAGTACTATATCCCCTACAGTACATATACATACTATATCCCCTACAGTACATATACGTACTATATCCCCTACAGTACATATAAGTACTATATCCCCCTACAGTACATATAAGTACTATATCCTCTACAGTACATATAAGTACTATATCCCCCTACAGTACATATAAGTACTATATCCCTCTACAGTACATATAAGTACTATATCCCCTACAGTACATATAAGTACTATATCCCCCTACAGTACATATAAGTACTATATCCCCTACAGTACATATAAGCACTATATCCCCTTCAGTACATATAAGTACTATATCCCCTACAGTACATAGAAGTAATATATCCCCCTACAGTACATATAAGTACTATATCCCCTACAGTACATATAAGCACTATATCCCCCTACAGTACATATAAGTACTATATCCCCTACAGTACATATAAGTACTATATCCCCCTACAGTACATATAAGTACTATATCCCCTACAGTACATATAAGTACTATATCCCCTACAGTACATATACGTACTATATCCCCTACAGTACATACACGTACTATATCCCCCTACAGTACATAGAAGTACTATATCCCTCTACAGTACATATACGTACTATATCCCCTACAGTACATATAAGTACTATATCCCCCTACAGTACATATAAGTACTATATCCCCTACAGTACATATAAGCACTATATCCCCTACAGTACATAGAAGTACTATATCCCCCTACAGTACATAGAAGTACTATATCCCCTACAGTACATAGAAGTACTATATCCCCTACAGTACATATAAGTACTATATCCCCCTACAGTACATATAAGTACTATATCCCCTACAGTACATATAAGCACTATATCCCCTACAGTACATAGAAGTACTATATCCCCCTACAGTACATAGAAGTACTATATCCCCTACAGTACATATAAGTACTATATCCCCTACAGTACATAGAAGTACTATATCCCCTACAGTACATATAAGTACTATATCCCCTACAGTACATATAAGTACTATATCCCCTACAGTACATATAAGTACTATATCCCCTACAGTACATATACGTACTATATCCCCTACAGTACATATACGTACTATATCCCCTACAGTACATATAAGTACTATATCCCCCTACAGTACATATAAGTACTATATCCTCTACAGTACATATAAGTACTATATCCCCTACAGTACATATAAGTACTATATCCCCCTACAGTACATATAAGTACTATATCCCCTACAGTAGATATAAGTACTATATCCCCTACAGTACATAGAAGTACTATATCCCCTACAGTACATATACGTACTATATCCCCCTACAGTACATAGAAGTACTATATCCCTCTACAGTACATATAAGTACTATATCCCCTACAGTACATATAAGTACTATATCCCCCTACAGTACATATAAGTACTATATCCCCTACAGTACATATAAGCACTATATCCCCTACAGTACATAGAAGTACTATATCCCCCTACAGTACATATAAGTACTATATCCCCTACAGTACATATAAGTACTATATCCCCTACAGTACATATACGTACTATATCCCCTACAGTACATATAAGTACTATATCCCCTACAGTACATATAAGTACTATATCCCCTACAGTACATATACGTACTATATCCCCTACAGTACATATAAGTACTATATCCATCTACAGTACATATAAGTACTATATCCCCCTACAGTACATAGAAGTACTATATCCCCTACAGTACATATAAGTACTATATCCCCCTACAGTACATATAAGTACTATATCCCCCTACAGTACATATAAGCACTATATCCCCTTCAGTACATATAAGTACTATATCCCCTACAGTACATAGAAGTAATATATCCCCCTACAGTACATATAAGTACTATATCCCCTACAGTACATATAAGCACTATATCCCCCTACAGTACATATAAGCACTATATCCCCTACAGTACATAGAAGTACTATATCCCCTACAGTACATATAAGCACTATATCCCCTACAGTACATAGAAGTACTATATCCCCCTACAGTACATAGAAGTACTATATCCCCATACAGTACATATAAGCACTATATCCCCTACAGTACATATAAGTACTATATCCCCCTACAGTACATATAAGCACTATATCCCCCTACAGTACATATAAGTACTATATCACCTACTGTAACTGAGGGGTACAATTCCCTGACTGTATTACTAGATATGATACTTACTACCACTACCTTTGTACTTAATATTCGGCCACCCAGTACACGGCATAAATATATTATCATGAACACTCTCACGTAGATGAAACGGATCCAACACAAATGTACGAATTAGAAACAGGTCTTTATTTCTACACAGCGATGGTGTGTAGAATAAGCACTTAATCACTTAATTACATTTATGAATTGAAATAGTATGCACTTTTATGGCAAAGAGTATTCGTCGGTATAACAATAGAGAATGTCCAATCTCTGAAGGCGCAGGTGGTAAATATACGACCTGGAATAGTTAAGGAATAACAGCAATGATACTTTAATGATTATATACTAGATACACTAGAAGGGGTTAATCCGGTCGCTTGTAAGCCGACAGGAGTAGGAGGGGGGGGAGGGTAGAATCCGGCTGCCTCGTCCGGCCAAGGGTATCCCAGGTGAACCCACTGTAGTGCCGTTCAATGCGCCGGCGATCCTTGGACCACGGATGAAAGCAGGTGGACTCTTTGTGGGCCGGCTCTCTCCGGTCCACGGGGGAGAGACGTGAAGCGACCTCGTCTTGCAGAGCGTCTCCTCACCTTGCGTCCTCTCCAGGGGGGGGGGTTCCAACACACGGCAGTGTCGGGGGTCTTTATCCATGGAATAATCAAAGTATCCAAAGCATAATCCGTGCCTGGGAAGGCGGGCTGTCGTCGGTAGAATAATCCGGTATACAGGTCCACTCGCTCGTCGGCTCTGGGGCTCCTCGGGTGCAGCTTCACATAGGGTCAACCACCCTGGGTAAGCAGCCAGTTCTCTGCCCGAAACGATGGGGTACTGACTACGGTAGTATTCTCACCGCACGAAGCACTATATATTAACAGACTATTATTAGCTTAATAGACTACGTCCAACTCGACGATATAGTGCCAAATATGACTATTCAAATATTAATATACACGATGTCTCAATACCGATGGTAGGCGAACTTGGCCTTACTCCCACACGTGGCGTCGCGGGGAGGCTTTACGTCTGTGACTCTATTGGAGGGTAAGAAACTGGACTGAAAAGAAAGTCCTACTTTAGTAGCGCAGTATATATACGCACTATGAACAAATAGTCCCATTAGTGGTGCGGTAGCCAAATTCCTACGCGGCACTAGGACTTGTTCGTACATGTCGAGCGGTACGTTTGAACTGGGTCTGAGGGGTATGGCAGCCTGGCACCAAGGTCTCGACCAATAGTAGAATGGAGACTATTATGGGATGTTCAGTAGGCTAGAATGGATATTCAATGCATATTGTACAAGGAATATACAAGGGATATCAGGGAATATTAGAGAATATACAAATACAATTAAATATATATATATAAATAAATATATATATTCGGTTTAATCTGGCCCTTCACAACAGCCACCCCCTGAATAGGTCCCAGACCTAATCAGTTAAACAGAGACAGATTAATCGCGTTGTCTATTTACACATAAGGGTTTGCTGTAGGGGTCAGTCAACTTCACAAAGTCATAGGGTTGTAGGGTCATGGTCATCATCGATTGTGTCTGGGAGTCGAGGCAGTTCTATGAGCCTTGCCACGGGACGGGTGTAAGTGCGACCCTGGACGAGCACTTCAGCTGCTCGGACCTTGCCGTCGGCACCGGTGATCACTTTGCTTACGCGGCCGGCCGGCCACATAGCTCTGGGCAGTGATTGATCAATAATCATGACGACTGTTCCTTCTGTCAAATTGTCTCTCTCCTTTACCCACTTCTGGCGGGTCTGTAGAGACTGTAGGTAGTGCAGTAGGAAACTGTTCCAAAACTTGTCGGCTAATACTTGGCTGTACCTCCACATTCGTCGGCCGTTCGCTTCTTCAGGCCGGTACATTGTCTGTGGTAATGCAGGATCTAGCCGCCCCATCAGGAGTGTGTTGGGGGTAACTGGGTCGATATCCGCCACATCACTGGAGACATATCCGAGGGGCTTCGAGTTAAGTACTCCCTCAATCTCCGTGAGGACTGTCATTAGGACTTCTTCCGCCACAGTCTGGGCCCCAAGTACTGCGTACAGGGCTGTCTTTATGGAGCGCACTTCTCGTTCCCAAGTGCCACCGAAGTGGGGTGCGTTTGGGGGGTTGAATTGGAAATCAACCTGTGCTGGAGCGAGGTGGGTCTTAAGTTCTGGGCCCATAGCTTGGAAGCTCTCTCTCAGCTCTCTTTCGCCGCCTTTGAAGTTTGTCCCATGATCGGACAATAGGGTAGACGGTCTTCCTTTCCGTGATGTGAATCTACGGAAGGCCATAAGGAATGAGTCTGTGCTCATGGTCGGGAGAAGCTCGATGTGTATCGCTCTGGTGGTCATGCATTTGAATACAATACCCCACCGCTTCTCGGTTCCTCTTCCTTTCTTTATGTGCAGCGGGCCAAAGCAGTCCATACCCGTTGAGTGGAATGGCTTGTCACCGATTCGGAGGCGACATGGAGGAAGGTCAGCCATCCTTGGTATGCTGGGCTGCGCGCGCCACTTGCGGCAGTCTGATCATGTTTGCTGGAAGCGTCGTACCGCCTCTCTTCCTTGTAGGATCCAGTAACGACGTCTGATTTCCGCGAAGACTCTTTCTGCTCCTGCGTGATGTACATCCTCATCGTATTTCTTTATAATCAGCTCTGTGACCTTGTGTCGGCTGTTCAATACGATCGGGTATTTAATGTCATCCGGTAGATTGGGGGCTCTGCGTAGGCGACCACCCACTCTGATGAAGGTATGAGCGTCGCTCTCGGGGGCCAGGTGAATTAATCTGCTGTCGGATGGGACGGGCTTTCCTCCCTGTAGACAGGCCAATTCATCGGGGAACGAGTATCTCTGGGCTCGCTGCAGTAGAAGCAATTCTGCTTCCTCGTAGTTAGCTGCTGACATATCAGCGGGGGACTTGCACTCCGGGTGGTACCGCAGGAATGTTCTTTGTTGTGCACTCTCTATGGACGTGCAATCGTCTATGTTAGGGTCGGTGGAGGCTACGGTGCTCAACCCACAGAACACAGACTTCTTAATTTCCACCTCCTCTGGACTTGCTTCCCTCGGGATAGGCATGGGCCACTGTCCTTCCGGGAGTCTTAGGAATGCGGGGCCGTCACTGTAGACATTGCGACGGTGAGGTCATCCAGGGGCATCCCCCGGGTGATGACGTCAGCTGGGTTCTGTTTTGTATCAACGTAGCGCCACTCTGTTTCTCCGGTTAACTCTTCGGTTAAGTCTTGAATCTCGGTGACTCTGACTCCCACGAAGACTTTATACTTGCATGAGTCCGATTTGATCCAGGCGAGTACCGTCGTGGAATCTGACCACAGGATTGTTCTAGACACCGGTATGGTGAGCTCACGTTGGATGAGCGTGGCTAGGTGCGCTCCGGCTAGGGCTGCGCAGAGCTCTAGATGTGGGATAGATTGTTGCTTGCGTGGGGCTACTCTCGAGCGGGCGAGGACAAATGCTGTGTAGGTCTCTCCCCCCTGGTCTTGGGCCCGCAAGTAGGCTACTGATCCGTATGCGACCTCTGAGGCGTCACTGAAGACGTGTAAGTCCATTTTACATGTCTCTGGCCTCACCGTGGGTGGGAAGTAGCTTCGGCGCATATTAACGCCTGGGAGTGAGTGGAGCTCCATCTCCCACTCTCTCCAGGTGGATGCAAGGTGTGCGGGAATGGGGTCGTCCCAGCCCTGATCCTTGTCCCACAATGCTCGTACAATCATTTTTGCCCTGGTGGTGTACGGTAGAATACATCCTAGCGGGTCATATTGTCGGGCGAGTGTTGTGTACACACTCCGTCTGGTGGTCGGCGCCGCCGCCGGCCTTCCCTGCTCCGTAGTCAGGGGCTTGTGTCTGTAGTGAAGCGAATCTGTTTTGAATCGCCACACCAATCCCAGGGTCATCTCCTGGGCTTCTCCCGGGATTGTAGCCATCCAGGTCTCGCTGCTGGCTGCCTTGTCCTCGGAGGAGAGGCTGCGCAGTACTTGCGGATCGCTGCTGGCCCACTGCCTGAGATCAGGAGAGCCTCGGCTTCTTCCTGGGTTGAAAGGCTTTGTAGACAGTTGTCTACGTAGAAGCTGTTCTTTACGCTGTGTCGGACCTCTTCGTCCGCTGCTGGGTCCTCTGCTACATGTTTCTGTAGTGCAAATGTCGCACAGCAGGGGCTGCACGTCGTTCCGAAGGGGAGGACTTCCCATTGGTAGATGGCTGGGTGCTCATCTCCTGGCTTCTCTCTCCATAGGAACCGTAACAGGGGCTTGTCCGCCTCTACTAATCTCACCTGCAGGAACATTCCTTTAATGTCCCCGCTGATGGCCACCTTTTCCTGGCGGAAGCGGAGTAGAACGCCGAGTAGGGAGGGGCCGAGTGTGGGACCGGGCAGTAATTCTTTATTCAGATTTTGGGATCCGATCTGGTAGCTGCAGTTAAATACTATGCGGTCTTTACCGTTGTGATGGACCTTGTGGTGGGGCACGTACCACGATTCAGTGGTCTGGTCAGCCTCTTTAATGTCCATCTTTGTGACGTGTCCCGCTGTGATGAGCTTCTCAATCTCAGCGCGGTATACACTCTCTTGGGCGGGGTTCTTGGCTAAGCGCCGCTCCGTGTTCAGCAGGTACCGTTCTGTGGCGTCTGTCTTGGCGTGGAAAGTAGGCATTCCTTCTCGCCGCAGGAGTGGCGTGGCGTATCTCAACACGCCGTTGACCGGGACTCTCTTGGTCCCTGTCTCGAGGAGGTGAATGGCGTAAATGTCATCTTTAGAGCGAATGTCTTTCTTTCCGTTCTTAAAGGGCATTTGTTCCAAGGTCCATAGCCGCTCTACGTGTTGCAGGAGTGCGGTTTCTCCCTCTGTGACTCGGGAGTGGAGACATCTAGTGGCTGTACTTCGGTTGAGAGATTTGGCGAGCGGGCCTTGGAGAGTCCATCCCAAACGGGTCTCGACTGCTGCAGGACAGCCTCGGGGTCCGGTATGAACCCGGTCTATCGGGACAATGAGGTCTGCATGGTCGGAGCCTATCAACAGGGTCGGCATAGCATTGTCTATGAGCGGGATCGGTAACTTGCGCAGATGTGCATATTTCTCCATCAGCTTGGCGATGGGGTATGTGTACCGCGACAGTCCTATTTCTTGGCTGGTGAAAGCGTCTGCAATCTGGTACCGGCGCTCAGACTGGCCGCTTGCTGCGATAGAGAATGAGACATTCTCGCCCTTTATCGTCTTCAAATCTCGTCTTATTGTCCGAATTGTCATTTGGGTTTCGCTTCCCCGCAGCCCTAGCTGGGCCGCAGCGGAGGCGAGCAGCAGGGTCTTCTCTGACCCGTCATCGAGGACGGCGTAAGTGTCCAGGACTTTATTCTGGTAGCTTAGTGTCACACGCACTACTTTTAGGAGTACTCGGGCTCCACTGCTGCTGGCGGGATCGATGTACATGACGCTCGCTTTGCGGCTGGATGGTGCAGGTGAAGGGCGCCGTCTGTTACTGTCGTGAAGTATGTCCAGATGGGCTCCATCGCACTTGGTGCACCTTTTCTTTAAGCGGCATTCGGCTGCCATGTGTGAGCGCGCACAGCGAAAACAGCGCTTGTTGGACTTTATCCATTGACCTGCTTCCTCCGCGTTCAGCTTGGGGAAGGAGTCACATTGCGCTAGCCAGTGTTCTTTCTCACAGTAGGGGCACACTATCTTCCACTTCTCCGTTCTGGAGGGGGTACTGTGGCTCCTGCTGCTCGGTACTGACTCCGATTGGTGCATCACAGTCACCGATCTTCTTCCATCATTTAGTCGTCTGGTTCCTTCTCTGGAGCAAGGGGTGCTCCGTCCGAATGTATCTAGCCGTAGGCTGCTGACTTCTCTCGCCAGGAAGTCTGCTAGATCGAGGAGGTTCGGTTCGGGGCCATTCGGGTCTCTGTGGTCCCTCTGCCGCCTAAAGCGCTCCTGACGAGCGGGCGGCAGCTTCTCCAGGATCCTTTCCACATTTGAGTTGGCGTAAAGTTCATGCCTCCCCTTCTCTCTTTGCGCTCCCAACATCCCTACCAGGGACTGCACTCTGATGGACAGGTCGTCCAGTGCTCGATTGTCTATTGCTGGGGGTAAGCGGTCGATGTGTCGGATCTCCTGGATCACGTAATCCCATATGCGCCCATACCTCTGGTCCAATGCTACCAGCGCTGCTGTGTATGGGGTGGTGGAAGTCGCGTAGGCGAGCGCTATATTATGTGCGCGGGGCACCTTTAAGTGCTTCAGTAGGATGGCGTATTTGTGGCGTTCATCCAATACATCCACCAACATGGTCTCCAGACACATGCGGAGTTCTGTATACTGGGCCCGGTTCTCTTGGGTGAAGTCGGGTACCATAGGCGTGCCAATGTATGACGCTGACTGTGGATACATCGGCGAGCGTTGGGGGAGAGGCCTCCTAGGCGAGTCTCCTCCCGCTCCTTGGTATGGGCTGGTACCGGCAGTGTACCATGGCCCGCTTGTCCAGGTGCTGTTCCTCGGTGCGGGTCGTGCGTCGTGCTCACCCGGGTATAGAGTCGGGGGTCTGTAGCGCAGCTCCGCGGGAGTATAGCCTGGGCTGTACCGGGCCTCCTGGTCCGGTAGAGTACTGTGCTGTCTTCGGGCGTGGTTCTCCTCCTCTTCCTCTTCGTCTTCAGTTAGGTCATCCAGTGCTTGTAGTCTCTGGTTTAGCCTCTCCACAGGATATGCTGCTCCTTCCCGGTTGCTAGGTCTCGCTTGGACCGGTGGGGGGAGGTGGTCTGTGGGGGGTATAGACCTCGTCTGTTGGTCAAGTTCAGGGTTGTTTACTCGGCTAGGGGATGCCGCCCTGGAGGTGTGTCTAGACGAGTTCCTGGAGCCTCTGGCGGAGGGAGAGGGTGTTGTCCGTCTGATCAGCTGTTCTATTAGTTGCGACTGCTGTCTGTCGCGCGCTGCGTCCCGTTGAGCACCGGCTCGTTCTCGGGCCACATTCTCTTCCATCTGAATGCGTCTTATTTCTAGACGTATCTGCTCGTGTTCGCTTCGCTGCTGGATCTGCAGTCGGTCGCGTTCAGCAGCGGCGTTCAGGCTGATGAGGAAGGCCTGCTGTAGGGTCCTCTCTGCCTCGCTGAGAGAAGGCGGTTGTATAGGGGAGCCTTCCCTCGGGGTACTCCTTGCGGAGCCTTGGAGCTCTATCTCCACGGTGCTCTCCCCGTCTTCTTCCGTGCCGAGTTCTCTCTCGGTAGCGTTGTATTCCTCCCGGGACTCATCGGGGACTACTTCTTCAGTACTGGCGGGGTGTGAAGTCATGTCTGGTTCCCACTGGTCCCCACCGTGAACTTGGTCAGTTACATTAGAGCCCGTAGGGGCCTCTATGGTCGGGGTAGTCTGGGCGTTGGGGTTAGACATACTTTTACTTTCTAGTTTTACCGCGTTTACTGTTAGTAGAAGACTAGGTTGTTGACTGACAGCGTAAGCCTCTAGGTACTGAGGGAGCCGTCGTTCGCGCTGCGGGCGTTGGTTAGGAGGATCGTTTCGTGGAGTGTTCATCATAGGCCATTTCAATATTAATAACACTATATTAATATTACACTAATTACCATCCGGCTCGAAGGACCAATTGTAACTGAGGGGTACAATTCCCTGACTGTATTACTAGATATGATACTTACTACCACTACCTTTGTACTTAATATTCGGCCACCCAGTACACGGCATAAATATATTATCATGAACACTCTCACGTAGATGAAACGGATCCAACACAAATGTACGAATTAGAAACAGGTCTTTATTTCTACACAGCGATGGTGTGTAGAATAAGCACTTAATCACTTAATTACATTTATGAATTGAAATAGTATGCACTTTTATGGCAAAGAGTATTCGTCGGTATAACAATAGAGAATGTCCAATCTCTGAAGGCGCAGGTGGTAAATATACGACCTGGAATAGTTAAGGAATAACAGCAATGATACTTTAATGATTATATACTAGATACACTAGAAGGGGTTAATCCGGTCGCTTGTAAGCCGACAGGAGTAGGAGGGGGGGGAGGGTAGAATCCGGCTGCCTCGTCCGGCCAAGGGTATCCCAGGTGAACCCACTGTAGTGCCGTTCAATGCGCCGGCGATCCTTGGACCACGGATGAAAGCAGGTGGACTCTTTGTGGGCCGGCTCTCTCCGGTCCACGGGGGAGAGACGTGAAGCGACCTCGTCTTGCAGAGCGTCTCCTCACCTTGCGTCCTCTCCAGGGGGGGGGGGTTCCAACACACGGCAGTGTCGGGGGTCTTTATCCATGGAATAATCAAAGTATCCAAAGCATAATCCGTGCCTGGGAAGGCGGGCTGTCGTCGGTAGAATAATCCGGTATACAGGTCCACTCGCTCGTCGGCTCTGGGGCTCCTCGGGTGCAGCTTCACATAGGGTCAACCACCCTGGGTAAGCAGCCAGTTCTCTGCCCGAAACGATGGGGTACTGACTACGGTAGTATTCTCACCGCACGAAGCACTATATATTAACAGACTATTATTAGCTTAATAGACTACGTCCAACTCGACGATATAGTGCCAAATATGACTATTCAAATATTAATATACACGATGTCTCAATACCGATGGTAGGCGAACTTGGCCTTACTCCCACACGTGGCGTCGCGGGGAGGCTTTACGTCTGTGACTCTATTGGAGGGTAAGAAACTGGACTGAAAAGAAAGTCCTACTTTAGTAGCGCAGTATATATACGCACTCTGAACAAATAGTCCCATTAGTGGTGCGGTAGCCAAATTCCTACGCGGAACTAGGACTTGTTCGTACATGTCGAGCGGTACGTTTGAACTGGGTCTGAGGGGTATGGCAGCCTGGCACCAAGGTCTCGACCAATAGTAGAATGGAGACTATTATGGGATGTTCAGTAGGCTAGAATGGATATTCAATGCATATTGTACAAGGAATATACAAGGGATATCAGGGAATATTAGAGAATATACAAATACAATTAAATATATATATATAAATAAATATATATATATTCGGTTTAATCTGGCCCTTCACAACACCTACAGTACATATAAGTACTATATCCCCCTACAGTACATATAAGTACTATATCCCCTACAGTACATATAAGTATACTATATCCCCTACAGTACATATAAGTACTATATCCCCTACAGTACATATACGTACTATATCCCCCTACAGTACATATAAGTACTATATCCCCTACAGTACATATAAGTACTATATCCCCTACAATACATATAAGTACTATATCCCTCTACAGTACATATAAGTACTATATCCCCCTACAGTACATATAAGTACTATATCCCCTACAGTACATATAAGTACTATATCCCCCTACAGTACATATAAGTACTATATCCCCTGCAGTACATATAAGTACTATATCCCCCTACAGTACATATAAGTACTATATCCCCTACAGTACATATAAGTACTATATCCCCTACAGTACATATACATACTATATCCCATACAGTACATATACGTACTATATCCCCCTACAGTACATAGAAGTACTATATCCCTCTACAGTACATATAAGTACTATATCCCCTACAGTACATATAAGTACTATATCCCCCTACAGTACATATAAGTACTATATCCCCTACAGTACATATAAGCACTATATCCCCTACAGTACATAAAAGTACTATATCCCCCTACAGTACATAGAAGTACTATATCCCCTACAGTACATAGAAGTACTATATCCCCTACAGTACATAGAAGTACTATATCCCCCTACAGTACATATAAGTACTATATCCCCTACAGTACATATAAGCACTATATCCCCTACAGTACATATAAGTACTATATCCCCCTACAGTACATAGAAGTACTATATCCCCTACAGTACATATAAGTACTATATCCCCTACAGTACATATACGTACTATATCCCCTACAGTACATATAAGTACTATATCCCCTACAGTACATATAAGTACTATATCCCCTACAGTACATATAAGTACTATATCCCCTACAGTACATATACGTACTATATCCCCTACAGTACATATAAGTACTATATCCCTCTACAGTACATATAAGTACTATATCCCCCTACAGTACATATAAGTACTATATCCCCTACAGTACATAGAAGTACTATATCCCCCTACAGTACATAGAAGTACTATATCCCCCTACAGTACATATAAGTATTATATCCCCCTACAGTACATATAAGTACTATATCCCCCTACAGTACATATAAGTACTATATCCCCCTACAGTACATATAGGTACTATATCCCCCTACAGTACATAGAAGTACTATATCCCCCTACAGTACATATAAGTACTATATCCCCTACAGTACATAGAAGTACTATATCCCCTACAGTACATATAAGTACTATATCCCTCTACAGTACATATAAGTACTATATCCCCATACAGTACATATAAGTACTATATCCCCCTACAGTACATATAAGTACTATATCCCCTACAGTACATATAAGTACTATATCCCCCTACAGTACATATAAGTACTATATCCCCTACAGTACATATAAGTACTATATCCCCTACAGTACATATAAGCACTATATCCCCCTACAGTACATATAAGCACTATATCCCCATACAGTACATATAAGTACTATATCCCCTACAGTACATATAAGTACTATATCCCCTACAGTACATATAAGTACTTTATCCCCCTACAGTACATAGAAGTACTATATCCCCCTACAGTACATATAAGTACTATATCCCCCTACAGTATATATAAGTACTATATCCCCTACAGTACATATAAGTACTATATCCCCTACAGTACATATAAGCACTATATCCCCCTACAGTACATATAAGCACTATATCCCCATACAGTACATATAAGTACTATATCCCCTACAGTACATATAAGTACTATATCCCCTACAGTACATATAAGTACTGTATCCCCCTACAGTACATAGAAGTACTATATCCCCCTACAGTACATATAAGTACTATATCCCCCTACAGTATATATAAGTACTATATCCCCTACAGTACATATAAGTACTATATCCCCTACAGTACATATACGTACTATATCCCCTACAGTACATATAAGTACTATATCCCTTACAGTACATATAAGTACTATATCCCCCTCCAGTACATATAAGTACTATATCCCCCTACAGTACATATAAGTACTATATCCCCCTACAGTACATATAAGTACTATATCCCCTACAGTACATATAAGTACTATATCCCCCTACAGTACATATAAGTACTATATCCCCTACAGTACATATAAGTACTATATCCCCCTACAGTACATAGAAGTACTATATCCCCCTACAGTACATATAAGTACTATATCCCATACAGTACATAGAAGCACTATATCCCCTACAGTACATATAAGCACTATATCCCCTACAGTACATATAAGTACTATATCCCCCTACAGTACATATAAGTACTATATCCCCCTACAGTACATATAAGTACTATATCCCCCTACAGTACATATAAGTACTATATCCCCCTACAGTACATATAAGTACTATATCCCCCTACAGTACATACAGGTACTATATCCCCCTACAGTACATATAAGTACTATATCCCCCTACAGTACATATAAGTACTATATCCCCTACAGTACATATAAGTACTATATCCCCTACAGTACATATAAGTACTATATCCCTCTACAGTACATATAAGTACTATATCCCCCTACAGTACATATAAGTACTATATCCCCCTACAGTACATATAAGTACTATATCCCCTACAGTACATATAAGTACTATATCCCCTACAGTACATATAAGTACTATATCCCCTACAGTACATATAAAAGTACTATATACCCTACAGTACATATAAGTACTATATCCCCCTACAGTACATATAAGTACTATATCCCCTACAGTACATATAAGTACTATATCCCCCTACAGTACATATAAGCACTATATCCCCTACAGTACATATAAGTACTATATCCCCCTACAGTACATATAAGTACTATATCCCCCTACAGTACATATAAGCACTATATCCCCTACAGTACATATAAGTACTATATCCCCCTACAGTACATATAAGCACTATATCCCCCTACAGTACATATAAGTACTATATCCCCTACAGTACATATAAGTACTATATCCCCCTACAGTACATATAAGTACTATATCCCCCTACAGTACATATAAGTACTATATCCCCCTACAGTACATACAGGTACTATATCCCCCTACAGTACATAGAAGTACTATATCCCCCTACAGTACATATAAGTACTATATCCCCTACAGTACATATAAGTACTATATCCCCTACAGTACATATAAGTACTATATCCCTCTACAGTACATATAAGTACTATATCCCCCTACAGTACATATAAGTACTATATCCCCCTACAGTACATATAAGTACTATATCCCCTACAGTACATATAAGTACTATATCCCCTACAGTACATATAAAAGTACTATATACCCTACAGTACATATAAGTACTATATCCCCCTACAGTACATATAAGTACTATATCCCCTACAGTACATATAAGTACTATATCCCCCTACAGTACATATAAGTACTATATCCCCTACAGTACATATAAGTACTATATCCCCCTACAGTACATATAAGCACTATATCCCCTACAGTACATATAAGTACTATATCCCCCTACAGTACATATAAGTACTATATCCCCCTACAGTACATATAAGCACTATATCCCCTACAGTACATATAAGTACTATATCCCCCTACAGTACATATAAGCACTATATCCCCCTACAGTACATATAAGTACTATATCCCCTACAGTACATATAAGTACTATATCCCCCTACAGTACATATAAGTACTATATCCCCTACAGTACATATAAGTATACTATATCCCCTACAGTACATATAAGTACTATATCCCCCTACAGTACATATAAGTACTATATCCCCTACAGTACATATAAGTACTATATCCCCTACAGTACATATAAAAGTACTATATACCCTACAGTACATATAAGTACTATATCCCCCTACAGTACATATAAGTACTATATCCCCTACAGTACATATAAGTACTATATCCCCCTACAGTACATATAAGTACTATATCCCCTACAGTACATATAAGTACTATATCCCCCTACAGTACATATAAGCACTATATCCCCTACAGTACATATAAGTACTATATCCCCCTACAGTACATATAAGTACTATATCCCCCTACAGTACATATAAGCACTATATCCCCTACAGTACATATAAGTACTATATCCCCCTACAGTACATATAAGCACTATATCCCCCTACAGTACATATAAGTACTATATCCCCTACAGTACATATAAGTACTATATCCCCCTACAGTACATATAAGCACTATATCCCCCTACAGTACATATAAGTACTATATCCCCTACAGTACATATAAGTACTATATCCCCCTACAGTACATATAAGTACTATATCCCCTACAGTACATATAAGTATACTATATCCCCTACAGTACATATAAGTACTATATCCCCTACAGTACATATACGTACTATATCCCCCTACAGTACATATAAGTACTATATCCCCTACAGTACATATAAGTACTATATCCCCTACAGTACATATAAGTACTATATCCCTCTACAGTACATATAAGTACTATATCCCCTACAGTACATATAAGTACTATATCCCCCTACAGTACATAAATACTATATCCCCTACAGTACATATAAGTATAATATATCCCCTACAGTACATATAAGTACCATATCCCCTACAGTACATAGAAGTTCTATATCCCCCTACAGTACATATAAGTACTATATCCCCTACAGTACATATAAGTACTATATCCCCTACAGTACATATACGTACTATATCCCTCTACAGTACATATACAGTAAGTACTATATCCTCTACAGTACATATAAGTACTATATCCCTCTACAGTACATATAAGTACTATATCCCCTACAGTACATATAAGTACTATATCCCCTACAGTACATATAAGTACTATATCCCCCTACAGTACATATAAGCACTATATCCCCTACAGTACATATAAGTACTATATCCCCCTACAGTACATATAAGCACTATATCCCCCTACAGTACATATAAGTACTATATCCCCTACAGTACATATAAGTACTATATCCCCCTACAGTACATATAAGTACTATATCCCCTACAGTACATATAAGTATACTATATCCCCTACAGTACATATAAGTACTATATCCCCTACAGTACATATACGTACTATATCCCCCTACAGTACATATAAGTACTATATCCCCTACAGTACATATAAGTACTATATCCCCTACAGTACATATAAGTACTATATCCCTCTACAGTACATATCAGTACTATATCCCCTACAGTACATATAAGTACTATATCCCCCTACAGTACATAAATACTATATCCCCTACAGTACATATAAGTATAATATATCCCCTACAGTACATATAAGTACTATATCCCCTACAGTACATAGAAGTTCTATATCCCCCTACAGTACATATAAGTACTATATCCCCTACAGTACATATAAGTACTATATCCCCTACAGTACATATACGTACTATATCCCTCTACAGTACATATACAGTAAGTACTATATCCTCTACAGTACATATAAGTACTATATCCCTCTACAGTACATATAAGTACTATATCCCCTACAGTACATATAAGTACTATATCCCCTACAGTACATATAAGTACTATATCATCTACAGTGCATATAAGTACTATATCCCCCTACAGTACATATAAGTACTATATCCCCCTACAGTACATATAAGTACTATATCCCTCTACAGTACATATAAGTACTATATCCCCCTACAGTACATATAAGTACTATATCCCCTACAGTACATATACGTATACTATATCCCCTACAGTACATATACGTACTATATCCCCTACAGTACATATAAGTACTATATCCCCCTACAGTACATATACGTACTATATCCCCTACAGTACATATAAGTACTATATCCCCTACAGTACATATAAGTACTATATCCCTCTACAGTACATATACGTACTATATCCCCTACAGTACATATAAGTACTATATCCCCCTACAGTACATATAAGTACTATATCCCCTACAGTACATATAAGTATACTATATCCCCTACAGTACATATAAGTATACTATATCCCCTACAGTACATATAAGTACTATATCCCCTACAGTACATAGAAGTACTATATCCCCCTACAGTACATATAAGTACTATATCCCCTACAGTACATATAAGTACTATATCCCCTACAGTACATATACGTACTATATCCCTCTACAGTACATATAAGTACTATATCCTCTACAGTACATATAAATACTATATCCCTCTACAGTACATATAAGTACTATATCCCCTACAGTACATATACGTACTATATCCCCTACAGTACATATAAGTACTATATCCTCTACAGTACATATAAGTACTATATCCCCCTACAGTACATATAAGTACTATATCCCCCTACAGTACATATAAGTACTATATCCCTCTACAGTACATATAAGTACTATATCCCCCTACAGTACATAGAAGTACTATATCCCCTACAGTACATATAAGTACTATATCCCCTACAGTACATATAAGTACTATATCCCCCTACAGTACATATAAGCACTATATCCCCTACAGTACATATAAGTACTATATCCCCCTACAGTACATATAAGCACTATATCCCCCTACAGTACATATAAGTACTATATCCCCTACAGTACATATAAGTACTATATCCCCCTACAGTACATATAAGTACTATATTTCCTACAGTACATATAAGTATACTATATCCCCTACAGTACATATAAGTACTATATCCCCTACAGTACATATAAGTACTATATCCCCCTACAGTACATATAAGTACTATATCCCCTACAGTACATATACGTACTATATCCCCTACAGTACATATAAGTACTATATCCCTCTACAGTACATATAAGTACTATATCCCCTACACTACATATAAGTACTATATCCCCCTACAGTACATATAAGTATACTATATCCCCTACAGTACATATAAGTACTATATCCCCCTACAGTACATATAAGTACTATATTCCCTACAGTACATATAAGTATACTATATCCCCTACAGTACATATAAGTACTATATCCCCTACAGTACATATAAGTACTATATCCCCCTACAGTACATATAAGTACTATATCCCCTACAGTACATATAAGTACTATATCCCCTACAGTACATATAAGTACTGTATCCCTCTACAGTACATATAAGTACTATATCCCCTACACTACATATAAGTACTATATCCCCCTACAGTACATATAAGTATACTATATCCCCTACAGTACATATAAGTACTATATCCCCTACAGTACGTACTATATCCCCCTACAGTACATATAAGTACTATATCCCCTACAGTACATATAAGTACTATATCCCCTACAGTACATATAAGTACTATATCCCTCTACAGTACATATAAGTACTATATCCTCTACAGTACATATAAATACTATATCCCTCTACAGTACATATAAGTACTATATCCCCTACAGTACATATACGTACTATATCCCCTACAGTACATATAAGTACTATATCCTCTACAGTACATATAAGTACTATATCCCCCTACAGTACATATAAGTACTATATCCCCCTACAGTACATATAAGTACTATATCCCTCTACAGTACATATAAGTACTATATCCCCCTACAGTACATAGAAGTACTATATCCCCTACAGTACATATAAGTACTATATCCCCTACAGTACATATAAGTACTATATCCCCCTACAGTACAGATAAGCACTATATCCCCTACAGTACATATAAGTACTATATCCCCCTACAGTACATATAAGCACTATATCCCCCTACAGTACATATAAGTACTATATCCCCTACAGTACATATAAGTACTATATCCCCCTACAGTACATATAAGTACTATATCCCCTACAGTACATATAAGTATACTATATCCCCTACAGTACATATAAGTACTATATCCCCTACAGTACATATAAGTACTATATCCCCCTACAGTACATATAAGTACTATATCCCCTACAGTACATATACGTACTATATCCCCTACAGTACATATAAGTACTATATCCCTCTACAGTACATATAAGTACTATATCCCCTACACTACATATAAGTACTATATCCCCCTACAGTACATATAAGTATACTATATCCCCTACAGTACATATAAGTACTATATCCCCTACAGTACATAGAAGTACTATATCCCCCTACAGTACATATAAGTACTATATCCCCTACAGTACATATAAGTACTATATCCCCTACAGTACATATAAGTACTATATCCCTCTACAGTACATATAAGTACTATATCCTCTACAGTACATATAAATACTATATCCCTCTACAGTACATATAAGTACTATATCCCCTACAGTACATATAAGTACTATATCCCCTACAGTACATATAAGTACTATATCCTCTACAGTACATATAAATACTATATCCCCCTACAGTACATATAAGTACTATATCCCCCTACAGTACATATAAGTACTATATCCCTCTACAGTACATATACGTACTATATCCCCTACAGTACATATAAGTACTATATCCCCTACAGTACATATAAGTACTATATCCTCTACAGTACATATAAGTACTATATCCCCCTACAGTACATATAAGTACTATATCCCCCTACAGTACATATAAGTACTATATCCCCTACAGTACATATAAGTACTATATCCCCCTACAGTACATATAAGTACTATATCCCCTACAGTACATATAAGTATACTATATCCCCTACAGTACATATAAGTACTATATCCCCTACAGTACATATAAGTACTATATCCCCCTACAGTACATATAAGTACTATATCCCCTACAGTACATATAAGTACTATATCCCCTACAGTACATATAAGTACTATATCCCTCTACAGTACATATAAGTACTATATCCCCTACAGTACATATAAGTACGATATCCCCCTACAGTACATATAAGTACTATATCCCCTACAGTACATATAAGTATACTATATCCCCTACAGTACATATAAGTACTATATCCCCTACAGTACATAGAAGTACTATATCCCCCTACAGTACATATAAGTACTATATCCCCTACAGTACATATAAGTACTATATCCCCTACAGTACATATAAGTACTATATCCCTCTACAGTACATATAAGTACTATATCATCTACAGTACATATAAGTACTATATCCCTCTACAGTACATATAAGTATACTATATCCCCTACAGTACATATAAGTACTATATCCCCTACAGTACATATAAGTACTATATCCCCCTACAGTACATATAAGTACTATATCCCCTACAGTACATATAAGTACTATATCCCCTACAGTACATATAAGTACTATATCCCTCTACAGTACATATAAGTACTATATCCCCTACAGTACATATAAGTACTATATCCCCCTACAGTACATATAAGTACTATATCCCCTACAGTACATATAAGTATACTATATCCCCTACAGTACATATAAGTACTATATCCCCTACAGTACATATAAGTACTATATCCCCCTACAGTACATATAAGTACTATATCCCCTACAGTACATATAAGTACTATATCCCCTACAGTACATATAAGTACTATATCCCTCTACAGTACATATAAGTACTATATCATCTACAGTACATATAAGTACTATATCCCTCTACAGTACATATAAGTACTATATCCCCTACAGTACATATAAGTACTATATCCCCCTACAGTACATATAAGCACTATATCCCCCTACAGTACATATAAGTACTATATCCCCTACAGTACATATAAGTACTATATCCCCTACAGTACATATAAGTACTATATCCCTCTACAGTACATATAAGTACTATATCCCCTACACTACATATAAGTACTATATCCCCCTACAGTACATATAAGTATACTATATCCCCTACAGTACATATACATACTATATCCCCTACAGTACATAGAAGTACTATATCCCCCTACAGTACATATAAGTACTATATCCCCTACAGTACATATAAGTACTATATCCCTCTACAGTACATATAAGTACTATATCCTCTACACGCAGTGGTTCCCAAAGTCGGGGTCGCGACCCAAAGGTGGGCCGCGAGCAGCCACGGATGGGCCGCGAGATGATTAAAAAAAAAAAAAAAAAATCCTTTTTTTTTTTTTTTTTTTTTTTTATTATTAATTTTTTTTTTGTCAGGCCACTGAACTTAGAAGCAGGCCAGGACAGTGTTTCTAGTTGTATTCTAAAATTATATTCTATTGTATTCTAAAATGTGACTATATGGTTTTATATTAACTTAATAAATAAACAAAAACGAAAAATCTACTTATTTCAACGAACATTTCAAACTAAATAACAGATTATGCACATAAAACGCTGAAAACAACCGAAGCAACAATAGTATTTTAATGAGGCTATTATTATTATCATTATTATTTTGCAACAAGTTAGCCCTCTCATAAATAGCACATATAAATGAATAACTAACTTGAACTAACTTAATAGGATTAAAGTGATATTTGGCTTAAAAAATCGGTCGCCTGGCAAAAAAAAAGCCAGACGATGTGCATTGGGCCGCGGCTCTCTGACGCCTTATTTTCTGGGCCCCGGCCTGAAAAGTTTGGGAACCCCTGCTCTACAGTACATATAAATACTATATCCCTCTACAGTACATATAAGTACTATATCCCCTACAGTACATATAAGTACTATATCCCCTACAGTACACATAAGTACTATATCCTCTACAGTACATATAAGTACTATATCCCCTACAGTACATATACGTACTATATCCCCCTACAGTACATAGAAGTACTATATCCCTCTACAGTACATATAAGTACTATATCCCCTACAGTCAGGGCCGCCTGGGAGAAATGCGAGGCCCTGTGCGAGATTTAACGCGAGGCCCCCCCCCCCCCCCCCAAGGTAAAAAAAATAAAATAAAAAAATTTATATATATATATATATATATATATATATATATATATATTTTTTTTTTTTTTTTTTTTTTTTTTTTTATACAGTCAACATATTCTTAAATAATAGCGCTGCCCGAGGCGGGGCATGATACAGTCAACATATAGCAAAAGAGAGAGCGAGAGAGAGCTCCCGTTCTACAGTCAATATACAGTGTACAGAGAGAGAGAGAGAGAGAGACACATTGGAAAGAAATTGAAATGCTATTTGGCCCTAAACAGAGAGTACACAGTGGCAGAATACCTGAGCACTGTGACTGAAGATCCTTGAGCACAGCCTAGCCATCGAGAAAGGCCGCCATAGGCAGACTGTGTGTGTTAGAAAGAGAGAGAGAGAGAGAGAGAGAACATGTGTGTTTGTCATGTGTGTGTGTGTGTTAGAGAGAGACTATAGCATGTATGAGAGATTCAAAAGGACAAAGATCAACACTTAAATCCAACAAGAAGAGGGTCAACAGAGAAACCAAAGCAGCAAGGAGCCAATGGCCGACATCAGCTAAATAGGCTAGCCAGGTACTGTGACACCAGGCCACGTGACACACAGCTTTGGCCAACGGCCCAACGCTACCCAAGCTACACAAACGACCATTCACACACAGCACATGTCGTATCTCCAAATGTTGTGAAGTAGCATATGTTTTGCCTGGAAAAAAACATCGTTATTAACAAAACATTCGGGAGGGGAAGGAAGGAAGAGTGGGGTAATGTCATCATGACATTTTCATTAATCCAAGTTACCTGCACGATGAACGCAGGGCGAAAGGCCGCAAGGTCTCCACGTTGACGAAAGGCCTCTCGCTGGCGGGACAAAAAGAAGCTATGGCCAGAGCCTTGTCATGGTGCAGGCCCGACTACATCTTCTGTCAAAGGGCCTGCTATTCTCAAGGCTAACTGATAGCATCAAACGAACGTTCCCAGCTGACGCTAAACAGCTAACTGGCTAACAGTTAGCTCACACAGTTAGCTACTAGTAGTATTAGCTAGTCGGCCGGCTCCAGAGAGAGAAAGAGAGATAGGGTCAGGTGACTCAGATCCACGGCGGGTATATAATCATAAGTTGACTCACCATAACGCAGTATCAACGTAGAAGGAGACTTTCTTGGCCCCACGGTGTAATTTCGGCGTATTGCTGCCTAACAGATTTATCTGCTCACAAGTTCTCTTCTCCTTCTTTTGAAAAGACATCCACTCGCCTCGCTAGGTTAGCTAACGCTAGTTAGCATTTAGCTAAGCTAGCTACTAGCCGACATGGCTATACCATGAAAGGCTCCGGCCATTTGTCCCGCTAGCGAGAGGCCTTTCGTCAACGTTCCTTGGTTGGTGACCGACCGACTGATAATGACCGACCTCTTTCTTCGTCTTGGCTATTGGGCATAACTAAGCATAGTCAAAAGCTGCACGCGCGAAAATGTCAAACGCAGCCGACTCACGCTGCCGGCGTCAACACTGTCTACACATGATGTAAGTAAAACCACTCCCTTCGTTGAAACCAATGCTGCTGCAGAACCCCAGAGGCTGAGCTCCAATAGTGAGTATGTCTGCAGCTGCAGGACTGCAGACCCAGGAACAAGTCAGACACATTCTACAAACGTGTCTAATGTGAAATATATAAGCATATAAGCAAAACTAGATTTTAGGTCTGTGATGAAAAAGGGCCTCGCGGGAAGGGGGGCCTCGCAAAAAAAAAAAAAAAAAAAAAAATAATAATAATAAAAAAAAAAAAATTTTTTTTTTTTTTTTTTTTTTTTTGCGAGGCCCCCCTTCCCGCGAGGCCCTGTGCGACCGCACTGCTCGCACACCCCCTGAGGCGGCCCTGCCTACAGTACATATAAGTACTATATCCCCCTACAGTACATATAAGTACTATATCCCCTACAGTACATATAATCACTATATCCCCTACAGTACATAGAAGTACTATATCCCCATACAGTACATAGAAGTACTATATCCCCTACAGTACATATAAGTACTATATCCCCTACAGTACATATAAGTACTATATCCCCCTACAGTACATATAAGTACTATATCCCCTACAGTACATATAAGCACTATATCCCCTACAGTACATAGAAGTACTATATCCCCTACAGTACATATACGTACTATATCCCCCTACAGTACATAGAAGTACTATATCCCCTACAGTACATAGAAGTACTATATCCCCTACAGTACATATAAGTACTATATCCCCTACAGTACATAGAAGTACTATATCCCCTACAGTACATATAAGTACTATATCCCCTACAGTACATATAAGTACTATATCCCCTACAGTACATATAAGTACTATATCCCCTACAGTACATATACGTACTATATCCCCTACAGTACATATAAGTACTATATCCCCTACAGTACATATAAGTACTATATCCCCCTACAGTACATATAAGTACTATATCCTCTACAGTACATATAAGTACTATATCCCCTACAGTACATATAAGTACTATATCCCCCTACAGTACATATAAGTACTATATCCCCTACAGTACATAGAAGTACTATATCCCCTACAGTACATAGAAGTACTATATCCTCTACAGTACATATAAGTACTATATCCCCTACAGTACATATAAGTACTATATCCCCCTACAGTACATATAAGTACTATATCCCCTACAGTACATATAAGTACTATATCCCCCTACAGTACATATAAGTACTATATCCCCTACAGTACATATAAGTACTATATCCCCTACAGTACATATACGTACTATATCCCCTACAGTACATATACGTACTATATCCCCCTACAGTACATAGAAGTACTATATCCCTCTACAGTACATATAAGTACTATATCCCCTACAGTACATATAAGTACTATATCCCCCTACAGTACATATAAGTACTATATCCCCTACAGTACATATAAGCACTATATCCCCTACAGTACATAGAAGTACTATATCCCCCTACAGTACATAGAAGTACTATATCCCTTACAGTACATAGAAGTACTATATCCCCTACAGTACATATAAGTACTATATCCCCCTACAGTACATATAAGTACTATATCCCCTACAGTACATATAAGCACTATATCCCCTACAGTACATAGAAGTACTATATCCCCCTACAGTACATAGAAGTACTATATCCCCTACAGTACATATAAGTACTATATCCCCTACAGTACATAGAAGTACTATATCCCCTACAGTACATATAAGTACTATATCCCCTACAGTACATATAAGTACTATATCCCCTACAGTACATATAAGTACTATATCCCCTACAGTACATATACGTACTATATCCCCTACAGTACATATAAGTACTATATCCCCTACAGTACATATAAGTACTATATCCCCCTACAGTACATATAAGTACTATATCCTCTACAGTACATATAAGTACTATATCCCCCTACAGTACATATAAGTACTATATCCCCCTACAGTACATATAAGTACTATATCCCCTACAGTACATATAAGTACTATATCCCCTACAGTACATATAAGTACTATATCCCCCTACAGTACATATAAGTACTATATCCCCCTACAGTACATATAAGTACTATATCCCCTGCAGTACATATAAGTACTATATCCCCGTACAGTACATATAAGTACTATATCCCCTACAGTAGATATAAGTACTATATCCCCTACAGTACATAGAAGTACTATATCCCCTACAGTACATATACGTACTATATCCCCCTACAGTACATAGAAGTACTATATCCCTCTACAGTACATATAAGTACTATATCCCCTACAGTACATATAAGTACTATATCCCCCTACAGTACATATAAGTACTATATCCCCTACAGTACATATAAGCACTATATCCCCTACAGTACATAGAAGTACTATATCCCCCTACAGTACATAGAAGTACTATATCCCCTACAGTACATAGAAGTACTATATCCCCTACAGTACATGTTACGAAGGATCAGATTAAACCGAATATATATATTTATTTATTGATATATATTGCATAGTATTTGTATATCGTTTGATATCCCTTGTATATTCCTTGTACATATACACGGAATATCCCTTTAGTCTAGCCCATAATAGTTCATTCTCCTATTGGACAGCGGTCCACCGGCGCCAGGGACCGGCCCCCGGAGCCAAGTTCAAAGTCACCGATACGACAAGTCTGTACTTGCCCGGTCCTGCCCAGGGATACGGCGACAGAAATGAGAGTGGCACTATTTGTTCACTGTGCATATAAATATGGCGCAAGTAAATGGAGAAGTTCTTCTTACCCTTCTTCACTTAGTAACAGAACGTGAAGCCTCACCCACGATACGACGTGCGGTGAAGTATGGCCTGTTTGGCCCCAGAATAGCATTGAGACCTCGTGCGAATTAATAACTGAATTGTCAGAGTTTGGCACTGTACCGTCGAGTGCGACGTATTTCTATTAAGTTAATAATAGTCTATAGTGTATGGTGCATCGTGCGGTTAGAGTTCTAAAGTGACCAGCATCTCCAACGCTTCCTCGTGTTATCTAGAGTCTTATCCAGGCTGGGCCGACCACATGGCGCTTTCATCCGAGGAGATCTAGGCGAGGACCGAGGGACATGTACACTGGATTACCTACCCGACGACTGCTGAGCCCTATGCGGCTGGAATATATATTTGCTTTGGTACTGTGATTTGTGGAGCGGATAATCGCCGACGCCTGTGAGTGTTGGATTTACCCCCGAGAGGAGTCAAGTTGAGTCGGCGCTCAGAGAGACTGAGGTCGCCTAGCTTCTTCTTCATTGTGGAGCTACAGCCTACAAGAGAACCAAGGTGTATTCGCCTGTGGATCAAGGGACTACTGCACCGGCTTCTGTACCTGAAGTCTCCCTAGTCATCGTTGACCAGACGTTCTACTACCGACAGCTCTCCTACCCCCCCTACCGGCTTACAACCGGGAGGACCCCTTCCAGAATATCCCGCTATATCATTAAGTGTACCATAGATGTAATTCCCTAAGAGCCAGGTTGTATACTTGCTTCCTGCGTAACCAGAGATTGGACATTCAGTGTTGATTTGCCTACGAGTACTCATTTGCCTTACAAGTGCATTCAAATGATAAATGTAAGATAAATATTCTATGTACCTTTTGCTCCATTAAATATTTGATTATTACCTTTGACTGGAACCGATTTCATTGTGGAAAGTGTTCATCATATTCATATATCGTGTACTGTATGGCCAGTAGTTAAAGTACATAAAGCGGTAGTGGTTTAATGATACCATACTTATCAATACAGTCAGGGAATTGTACCCCTCAGTTACAATTGGTCCTTCGAGCCGGAGGGTAACTAGTGTAATATTAATATAGTGGTATTAATATTGAAATGGCCTATGATGAACACTCCACAAGACGGTCCTCCTAAAGTAGAACGCCTGCGGCGTAGACGGCAGCCACCTCAGTACTTAGAGGATTACGCTGCCAGTATACTACCTAGCCTTCTACAGACGGTAAACGCGGTAAAAGTAGAAAGTAAAATTATGTCCGACCCTATCAACCAGGATACCCCGACCACAGAGGCCCTAGTGGGTTCTAATGTAACTGACCAAGCTCACGGTGGGGACCAGGAGGGAACTGACACGACTTTACCCCCCGCCAAGACCGAAGAAGTAGTCCCCGGAGAGCTCCGGGAGGAAGACAACCCTCCAGAGATGGAACTCTGCACGGTACAAGATGAGGAGAGCGCCGAGGAGATAGAGCTCCAGGACTCCCCGCAGAAGAACACATCCCCAACGAGTACTGCCAGGAGCGGATCACCTCAACCAGCGTCTTCTCCCAGCGAAGCGGACAAGATGCTGGCACAGGCGTTCCTCGCCAGCCTAGCAGCCTCAACGGAGCGCGATCGGCTCCAAGCACTGACGCTTAGTGAGCGCGAACATTCTTCCATGGAAAGAGAACGCATTCAAGCGCAGCAACGGACCGACGAAGATTGTATACGTCTAGAGACTAGACGCCTTCAGACGGAAGAGAATATGGGAAGGGACCGGGCCGAAGCCCAGCGCGCCGCCGCCGAAGCCCAGCGCGCCGCTGCCGGTGCCCAAAGAGAAGCAGAGCGCGACCTCGCTCTCACCAAGCGCGAAGCCGAGCGCGACCGATTACAAGCGCAGCTAATGGAGCAGCTGATCGCCAGGGCAACACCCCCTCCCTCCGCACGGGGTTCCAGGGCCTCGTCAAGACACGGGTCAAGGGCACCCTCCCCTAACCGATCAAGCGACCCTGAACTCGACCACCAGAGAGAGCCTATACCCCCCTCCGAACCCCTTCCCCGACCGGTCCCAGTGAGACCCAGCTACAAGGAAGGAACAGCGTACACCGCGGAGAGGCTAAATAGACGACTACAGGATCTAGATGACCTGACAGAAGAAGAAGAGGGAGAGGAGGAGAGTCAAGCCCGACAGCAGCACAGTACTCCACAGGACCAGGAGGTCCAGTACAGCCCAGGCTCTACCCCCGCGGCTCTGCGCTACAGACCCCCGACTCAATTCACGGGTGAGCATGACGCACGACCAGCCCCGAGGAATAGCACCTGGATGCCGGTACCAGCCCACCGAGAGGCGTAAGAGGAGACTCGCCTAGGAGGCCTCTCTTCCAACGCTCACCGATGTGCCAGCCATCCACGGCGTCATACATTGGCACACCGACGTTTCCAGACTTCACCCATGAGAACCGAGCACAGTACACGGAGCTACGGATGTGCTTAGAGACCATGATGGTGGATGTAGCTGATGAACGCCACAAGTATGCTATCCTATTGAAGCACCTGAAGGTGCCCCGAGCGCACAACATAGCGCTAGCCTATGCCACCTCTACGACCCCATACACAGCGGCTCTAGCAGCGCTCGACCAAAGATATGGACGTATATGGGATTACGTAATACAAGAGATAAGGCATATTGACCGCCTACCCCCAGCAACAGACAATCGCTCACTAGACGACCTGTCTATCAAAGTACAATCCCTGGTAGGGATGCTGGGGGCGCAACGAGAAAAGGGTATGCACGAACTATACGCCAACTCTAACGTCGAGAGGATTTTAGAGAAGCTGCCGCCCGCCCGACAGGAGCGCTTCAGGCGGCAAAGAGACCACCGTGATCCTAACGGTCCAGAGCCATCCCTCCTAGACCTAGCCGACTTCCTGGCGAGAGAAGTCAGCAGCCTGCGATTGGATACGTTCGTGCGGAGCACACCAAGCTCCAGAGAGGGACCTAGGAGAGCAAACGATGGCCGAAGATTGGTGACTGTCATGCACCAATCAGAACCAGTACCGAGCAGCAAGAACCACAGTACCCCCTCGATGAAAGAGAAGTGGAAGATGGTGTGCCCGTACTGCGAAAGGGAACACTGGTTGTCACAATGTGACCTGTTCAAGAAGATGACCGCTGAAGAAGTGAGTCACTGGATAAAGTCCAACAGGCGCTGTTACTGATGTGCGCGCAGTCACATGGCAGCCGAGTGCCGCCTAAAGAAGAGGTGTAGTCGGTGTGACGGAGCCCACCTAGATGTCCTACACGACAGTAACAGAAGAAAGCCTGCACCATCCAGCAGCACAAAGGCAAGTGTTATGTACATTGACCCCGCTAGCAGCGGGGGCGCCCAGGTGCTCTTGAAGGTGGTCCGCGTAACACTGAGTTACCAAGATAAGGTCATGGACACTTACGCCGTCCTTGATGACGGGTCAGAGAAGACCCTTCTCCTCGCGTCCGCTGCGGCCCAGCTGGGGCTACGGGGGAGCGAAAACCAGATGACGATTCGGACAATAAGAAGAGATCTAAAAACGATAAAGGGCGAGAATGTCTCCTTCACTATCGCAGCAAGCGGGCAGCCAGAGAGACGGTATAGGATTACTAATGCTTTCACCAGCCAAGAAATAGGACTGTCGCAGTACACCTACCCCATCGCCAAGCTGATGGATAAATATGTGCACCTGCGTCAACTACCTATCCCGCTCATAGACGGTGCCACCCCGACCCTGCTGATAGGCTCCGACCATGCAGACCTCATAGTCCCGATAGACCGGGTCCATACAGGACCCAGAGGTTGTCCTGCAGCAGTCGAGACCCGCCTAGGATGGACATTACAAGGCCCCCTCGCTAAGTCTCTTAACCGAACAGCAGCCACCAACTGCCTCCACTCCAGAGTGACAGAAGAAGACACCACTCTCCTGCAGCATGTCGAGAGGCTATGGACACTAGAGACAATGCCCTTTAAGAACGAAAAGAAAGACATTCGTTCTAAGGAAGATATTTACGCTATAGCCCTCCTCAAGCAAGGGACAAAGAGAGTCACAGTCAACGGAGTGATGAGATACGCAACTCCACTCCTGAGGCGAGAGGGAATGCCCACCTTTCACGCCACAAAAGAAGCGACGGAGCGGTATCTATTGAACACAGAGCGGCGCCTAGCCAAAGACCCCGCTCAAGAGACTGTGTACCGCGCTGAGATTAACAAGCTAATCACAGCGGGACACATAAAGAAAATTGACATTAAAGAGGCCGATCAGACGACCGAATCATGGTACGTGCCGCACCACAAGGTCCACCACAACGGCAAGGATCGTATTGTGTTCAACTGCAGCTACCAGATCGGATCACAAAATCTGAATAAAGAGCTCTTGCCCGGCCCAACACTCGGCCCCTCTCTACTAGGCGTGTTACTACGTTTCCGCCAGGACAAGGTGGCCATCAGCGGCGACATCAAAGGGATGTTCCTGCAGGTGAGACTAGTGGAGGAGGACAAGCCCCTGCTGCGGTTCCTATGGAGAGAGAGGATCGGGGATGAGCACCCAGCCATCTATCAATGGGAAGTCCTCCCTTTCGGAACCACATGCAGCCCATGCTGTGCTACGTTTGCACTACAAAAACACGTCGCAGAGGACCCAGCAGCAGATGAAGAGGTCCGACAAAGTGTGACAAATAGTTTCTACGTGGACAACTGTCTGCAAAGCGTCTCGACGCCAGAAGAAGCCGAGGCTCTTCTACTCAAGCTCCGCGCCTCCCTGATCAAAGGCGGCTTTGATCTCAGGCAGTGGGCCAGCAGCAACCCGCAAGTATTGCGCAGCCTCTCCCCAGAGGACAAGGCAGCGAGCAGCGAGACCTGGATGGCGACCATCCCAGGAGAAGCCCAAGAAATGACATTAGGACTAGTCTGGCGCTTCAAAACAGACTCGCTCCATTATAAACACACACCCCTGACCAAGGAGCAGGGAAGGTCGACTGCACTACCGACCACCAGACGGAGTGTATACAGAACACTCGCCAGACAATATGACCCGTTGGGATGTATTCTACCTTACACCACCAGGGCAAAGATGATTGTAAGAGCGTTATGGGACAAGGACCAGGGCTGGGACGACCCCATACCCGAACACCTTGCATTCACATGGAGAGAGTGGGAGACGGAACTCAGCTCACTCCCAGGTGTCAACATACGCCGCAGCTACTTCCCACCCACAGTGAGGCCAGAGACGTGCCAGATGGACCTGCACGTCTTCAGCGACGCCTCCGAAGTAACCTACGGCTCGGTGGCCTACTTGCGTGCCCGAGAGGAGGGAGGAGAAATACATACTGCTTTCATCCTGGCTCGCTCAAGAATAGCCCCACGAAAGCAACAATCTATCCCGCGTCTAGAGCTCTGCGCAGCCCTAGCAGGAGCGCAGCTCGCCACGTTAATCCAACGTGAACTCACCATTCCGGTGCAACGAACAATCTTGTGGTCAGACTCCACGACAGTACTCACATGGATCCGGTCTGATTCGTGCAGATACAAAGTCTTCGTGGGAGTCAGAGTCACAGAGATTCAAGATTTAACAGAAGTAGCGAGCTGGAGGTATGTGGACACCAAACACAACCCAGCTGACGTCATCACCCGGGGAATGTCCCTGGATGACCTCACCCGTCACAACCTATACAGTGACGGACCAGAGTTTCTCAAGCTCCCGGAAGAAGAGTGGCCTACACCCACCCCACGGGAGGCGAGTAAAGAGGAGGCCGAAAACAAGAAATCTATGTTCTGTGGATTGAACACACTCGTCTCCACAGACCCCGACATAGACAATTGCCTCACCCTAGAGAGTGCGCAGCTAAAGACATTTCTGTGGCACCACCCAGAGGTTCAGCCCACTACTGACATTTCAGCAGCTGACTACGAAGAAGCAGAACTTCTTCTACTACAACGAGCCCAGAGAGACTCGTTCCCCGATGAGCTAGACTGTCTACAGGGAGCAAAGCCCGTCCCATCAGACAGCAGACTGCTCCACCTAGCACCCGAGAGCGACGCCCATAGTCTCATCAGAGTGGGTGGTCGTCTGCGGAGAGCCCCAGACTTACCGGATGACGTCAAGTACCCGATAGTCTTGAACAGCCGACACAAGGTCACAGAGCTGATCATAAAGAAATACGACGAGGATGTGCACCACGCAGGGGCAGAGAGAGTCTTCGCGGAGATCAGACGTTGTTATTGGATACTGCAAGGGAGAGAAGCAGTGCGGCGCTTCCAGCGAACCTGTCTAGACTTTCGTAAGTGGCGAGCGCAGCCCAGTATACCCCGGATGGCTGACCTACCTCCCTGTCGCCTCCGACTCGGCGACAAGCCTTTTCACTCCACCGGTATGGACTGTTTCGGCCCGCTGTATATAAAGAAAGGAAGAGGAACCGAGAAGCGGTGGGGTATTGTATTCAAATGCATGACCACCCGAGCGATACATATCGAACTCCTTCCAACCATGAGCACAGACTCATTCCTTATGGCCTTCCGAAGATTCACATCGCGGAAAGGCAAACCGTCTATATTGTTGTCTGATCACGGGACAAACTTCAAAGGCGGAGAAAGAGAGCTGAGAGAGAGCTTCCAAGCTATGGGCCCAGAACTTAAGACCCACCTCGCTCCATCCCAGATTGACTTCCAGTTTAACCCCCCGAACGCACCTCACTTCGGTGGAACTTGGGAACGAGAAGTACGTTCAATAAAGACAGCCCTGTACGCCGTGCTTGGGGCCCAGACCGTGGCGGAGGAAGTCCTAATGACAGTCCTCACGGAGATCGAGGGAGTATTGAACTCAAAGCCCCTCGGTTACGTCTCAAGTGACGTAGCAGATGTCGACCCAGTCACCCCCAACACACTCTTGATGGTGCGGCTGGACCCCGCGCTACCCCAGACAATGTACAGGCCTGAAGAAGCGAACGGCCGAAGAATGTGGAGGTACAGTCAAGTACTGGCTGACAAGTTTTGGAACAGCTTCCTACTCCACTACCTACCGTCTTTACAGACCCGCCAGAAATGGGTGAAAGAGAGAGACAATTTGACAGAAGGAACAGTCGTCATGATTATCGACCAGTCACTACCCCGAGCGATGTGGCCGGCTGGCCGCGTAAGCAAAGTGATCACCGGTGCCGACGGAAAGGTCCGAGCAGCTGAAGTGCTCGTCCAAGGGCGGACCTACACCCGACCCGTGGCGAGGCTAATAGAACTGCCAAGGCTCCCCGATACTATCGATGACGACCATGACCCCATGACTTTGTGAACTGACTGACCCTCACAACAGACATTGAGTAGAGGACAGTGCGGTTAATCTGTCTCTGCTTAGCTAATTAGGTGGGACTAATTAGGGCGCGGCTGTTACGAAGGATCAGATTAAACCGAATATATATATTTATTTATTGATATATATTGCATAGTATTTGTATATCGTTTGATATCCCTTGTATATTCCTTGTACATATACACGGAATATCCCTTTAGTCTAGCCCATAATAGTTCATTCTCCTATTGGACAGCGGTCCACCGGCGCCAGGGACCGGCCCCCGGAGCCAAGTTCAAAGTCACCGATACGACAAGTCTGTACTTGCCCGGTCCTGCCCAGGGATACGGCGACAGAAATGAGAGTGGCACTATTTGTTCACTGTGCATATAAATATGGCGCAAGTAAATGGAGAAGTTCTTCTTACCCTTCTTCACTTAGTAACAGAACGTGAAGCCTCACCCACGATACGACGTGCGGTGAAGTATGGCCTGTTTGGCCCCAGAATAGCATTGAGACCTCGTGCGAATTAATAACTGAATTGTCAGAGTTTGGCACTGTACCGTCGAGTGCGACGTATTTCTATTAAGTTAATAATAGTCTATCGTGCATCGTGCGGTTAGAGTTCTAAAGTGACCAGCATCTCCAACGCTTCCTCGTGTTATCTAGAGTCTTATCCAGGCTGGGCCGACCACATGGCGCTTTCATCCGAGGAGATCTAGGCGAGGACCGAGGGACATGTACACTGGATTACCTACCCGACGACTGCTGAGCCCTATGCGGCTGGAATATATATTTGCTTTGGTACTGTGATTTGTGGAGCGGATAATCGCCGACGCCTGTGAGTGTTGGATTTACCCCCGAGAGGAGTCAAGTTGAGTCGGCGCTCAGAGAGACTGAGGTCGCCTAGCTTCTTCTTCATTGTGGAGCTACAGCCTACAAGAGAACCAAGGTGTATTCGCCTGTGGATCAAGGGACTACTGCACCGGCTTCTGTACCTGAAGTCTCCCTAGTCATCGTTGACCAGACGTTCTACTACCGACAGCTCTCCTACCCCCCCTACCGGCTTACAACCGGGAGGACCCCTTCCGGGATATCGCGCTATAACATTAAGTGTACCATAGATGTAATTCCCTAAGAGCCAGGTTGTATACTTGCTTCCTGCGTAACCAGAGATTGGACATTCAGTGTTGATTTGCCTACGAGTACTCATTTGCCTTACAAGTGCATTCAAATGATAAATGTAAGATAAATATTCTATGTACCTTTTGCTCCATTAAATATTTGATTATTACCTTTGACTGGAACCGATTTCATTGTGGAAAGTGTTCATCATATTCATATATCGTGTACTGTATGGCCAGTAGTTAAAGTACATAAAGCGGTAGTGGTTTAATGATACCATACTTATCAATACAGTCAGGGAATTGTACCCCTCAGTTACAATACATATACGTACTATATCCCCTACAGTACATATAAGTACTATATCCCCTACAGTACATATAAGTACTATATCCCCTACAGTACATATAAGTACTATATCCCCTACAGTACATATACGTACTATATCCCCTACAGTACATATAAGTACTATATCCATCTACAGTACATATAAGTACTATATCCCCCTACAGTACATATAAGTACTATATCCCCTACAGTACATAGAAGTACTATATCCCCCTACAGTACATATAAGTACTATATCCCCCTACAGTACATATAAGTACTATATCCCCTACAGTACATATAAGTATACTATATCCCCTACAGTACATATAAGTACTATATCCCCTACAGTACATAGAAGTACTATATCCCCCTACAGTACATATAAGTACTATATCCCCTACAGTACATATAAGTACTATATCCCCTACAGTACATATAAGTATACTATATCCCCTACAGTACATATAAGTACTATATCCCCTACAGTACATAGAAGTACTATATCCCCTACAGTACATATAAGTACTATATCCCTCTACAGTACATATAAGTACTATATCATCTACAGTACATATAAGTACTATATCCCTCTACAGTACATATAAGTACTATATCCCCTACAGTACATATAAGTACTATATCCCCCTACAGTACATATAAGTACTATATCCCCTACAGTACATATAAGCACTATATCCCCTACAGTACATAGAAGTACTATATCCCCCTACAGTACATAGAAGTACTATATCCCCTACAGTACATATAAGTACTATATCCCCTACAGTACATATACGTACTATATCCCCTACAGTACATATAAGTACTATATCCCCTACAGTACATATAAGTACTATATCCCCTACAGTACATATAAGTACTATATCCCCTACAGTACATATACGTACTATATCCCCTACAGTACATATAAGTACTATATCCATCTACAGTACATATAAGTACTATATCCCCCTACAGTACATATAAGTACTATATCCCCTACAGTACATAGAAGTACTATATCCCCCTACAGTACATAGAAGTACTATATCCCCCTACAGTACATAGAAGTACTATATCCCCCTACAGTACATATAAGTACTATATCCCCTACAGTACATATAAGTACTATATCCCCCTACAGTACATATAAGTACTATATCCCCCTACAGTACATATAAGCACTATATCCCCTTCAGTACATATAAGTACTATATCCCCTACAGTACATAGAAGTAATATATCCCCCTACAGTACATATAAGTACTATATCCCCTACAGTACATATAAGCACTATATCCCCCTACAGTACATATAAGCACTATATCCCCTACAGTACATAGAAGTACTATATCCCCTACAGTACATATAAGCACTATATCCCCTACAGTACATAGAAGTACTATATCCCCCTACAGTACATAGAAGTACTATATCCCCCTACAGTACATATAAGCACTATATCCCCTACAGTACATATAAGTACTATATCCCCCTACAGTACATATAAGCACTATATCCCCCTACAGTACATATAAGTACTATATCCCCTACAGTACATATAAGTACTATATCCCCCTACAGTACATATAAGTACTATATCCCCTACAGTACATATAAGTATACTATATCCCCTACAGTACATATAAGTACTATATCCCCTACAGTACATATACGTACTATATCCCCCTACAGTACATATAAGTACTATATCCCCTACAGTACATATAAGTACTATATCCCCTACAGTACATATAAGTACTATATCCCCCTACAGTAGTTTTCAAGCACTATATCCCCTACAGTACATATAAGTACTATATCCCCCTACAGTACATATAAGTACTATATCCCCTACAGTACATATAAGTACTATATCCCCTACAGTACATATACGTACTATATCCCCTACAGTACATATACGTACTATATCCCCCTACAGTACATAGAAGTACTATATCCCTCTACAGTACATATAAGTACTATATCCCCTACAGTACATATAAGTACTATATCCCCCTACAGTACATATAAGTACTATATCCCCTACAGTACATATAAGCACTATATCCCCTACAGTACATAGAAGTACTATATCCCCCTACAGTACATAGAAGTACTATATCCCCTACAGTACATAGAAGTACTATATCCCCTACAGTACATAGAAGTACTATATCCCCCTACAGTACATATAAGTACTATATCCCCTACAGTACATATAAGCACTATATCCCCTACAGTACATATAAGTACTATATCCCCCTACAGTACATAGAAGTACTATATCCCCTACATTACATATAAGTACTATATCCCCTACAGTACATATACGTACTATATCCCCTACAGTACATATAAGTACTATATCCCCTACAGTACATATAAGTACTATATCCCCTACAGTACATATAAGTACTATATCCCCTACAGTACATATACGTACTATATCCCCTACAGTACATATAAGTACTATATCCCTCTACAGTACATATAAGTACTATATCCCCCTACAGTACATATAATTACTATATCCCCTACAGTACATAGAAGTACTATATCCCCCTACAGTACATAGAAGTAATATATCCCCCTACAGTACATATAAGTACTATATCCCCCTACAGTACATATAAGTACTATATCCCCCTACAGTACATATAAGTACTATATCCCCCTACAGTACATATAGGTACTATATCCCCCTACAGTACATAGAAGTACTATATCCCCCTACAGTACATATAAGTACTATATCCCCTACAGTACATATAAGTACTATATCCCCTACAGTACATATAAGTACTATATCCCTCTACAGTACATATAAGTACTATATCCCCCTACAGTACATATAAGTACTATATCCTCCTACAGTACATATAAGTACTATATCCCCTACAGTACATATAAGTACTATATCCCCCTACAGTACATATAAGTACTATATCCCCTACAGTACATATAAGTACTATATCCCCTACAGTACATATAAGCACTATATCCCCCTACAGTACATATAAGCACTATATCCCCTACAGTACATATAAGTACTATATCCCCTACAGTACATATAAGTACTATATCCCCTACAGTACATATAAGTACTTTATCCCCCTACAGTACATAGAAGTACTATATCCCCCTACAGTACATATAAGTACTATATCCCCCTACAGTATATATAAGTACTATATCCCCTACAGTACATATAAGTACTATATCCCCTACAGTACATATACGTACTATATCCCCTACAGTACATATAAGTACTATATCCCTTACAGTACATATAAGTACTATATCCCCCTACAGTACATATAAGTACTATATCCCCCTACAGTACATATAAGTACTATATCCCCTACAGTACATATAAGTACTATATCCCCCTACAGTACATATAAGTACTATATCCCCTACAGTACATATAAGTACTATATCCCCCTACAGTACATATAAGTACTATATCCCCTACAGTACATATAAGTACTATATCCCCCTACAGTACATATAAGTACTATATCCCCTACAGTACATATAAGTACTATATCCCCTGCAGTACATATAAGTACTATATCCCCCTACAGTACATATAAGTACTATATCCCCCTACAGTACATATAAGTACTATATCCCCTACAGTACATATAAGTACTATATCCCCCTACAGTACATATAAGTACTATATCCCCTACAGTACATATCAGTACTATATCCCCCTACAGTACATAGAAGTACTATATCCCCTACAGTACATATAAGTACTATATCCCCTACAGTACATATAAGCACTATATCCCCTACAGTACATATAAGTACTATATCCCCCTACAGTACATATAAGTACTATATCCCCTACAGTACATAGAAGCACTATATCCCCTACAGTACATATAAGCACTATATCCCCTACAGTACATATAAGTACTATATCCCCCTACAGTACATATAAGTACTATATCCCCCTACAGTACATATAAGTACTATATCCCCCTACAGTACATATAAGTACTATATCCCCCTACAGTACATACAGGTACTATATCCCCCTACAGTACATAGAAGTACTATATCCCCCTACAGTACATATAAGTACTATATCCCCTACAGTACATATAAGTACTATATCCCCTACAGTACATATACGTACTATATCCCTCTACAGTACATATAAGTACTATATCCCCCTACAGTACATATAAGTACTATATCCCCCTACAGTACATATAAGTACTATATCCCCTACAGTACATATAAGTACTATATCCCCTACAGTACATATAAGTACTATATCCCCTACAGTACATATAAAAGTACTATATACCCTACAGTACATATAAGTACTATATCCCCCTACAGTACATATAAGTACTATATCCCCTACAGTACATATAAGTACTATATCCCCCTACAGTACATATAAGCACTATATCCCCTACAGTACATATAAGTACTATATCCCCCTACAGTACATATAAGCACTATATCCCCCTACAGTACATATAAGTACTATATCCCCTACAGTACATATAAGTACTATATCCCCCTACAGTACATATAAGTACTATATCCCCCTACAGTACATATAAGTACTATATCCCCCTACAGTACATATAAGTACTATATCCCCCTACAGTACATACAGGTACTATATCCCCCTACAGTACATAGAAGTACTATATCCCCCTACAGTACATATAAGTACTATATCCCCTACAGTACATATAAGTACTATATCCCCTACAGTACATATAAGTACTATATCCCTCTACAGTACATATAAGTACTATATCCCCCTACAGTACATATAAGTACTATATCCCCTACAGTACATATAAGTACTATATCCCCTACAGTATATATAAAAGTACTATATACCCTACAGTACATATAAGTACTATATCCCCCTACAGTACATATAAGTACTATATCCCCTACAGTACATATAAGTAATATATCCCCCTACAGTACATATAAGCACTATATCCCCTACAGTACATATAAGTACTATATCCCCCTACAGTACATATAAGTACTATATCCCCCTACAGTACATATAAGCACTATATCCCCTACAGTACATAGAAGTACTATATCCCCCTACAGTACATATAAGTACTATATCCCCTACAGTACATATAAGTACTATATCCCCTACAGTACATATACGTACTATATCCCTCTACAGTACATATAAGTACTATATCCCCCTACAGTACATATAAGTACTATATCCCCCTACAGTACATATAAGTACTATATCCCCTACAGTACATATAAGTACTATATCCCCTACAGTACATATAAGTACTATATCCCCTACAGTACATATAAAAGTACTATATACCCTACAGTACATATAAGTACTATATCCCCCTACAGTACATATAAGTACTATATCCCCTACAGTACATATAAGTACTATATCCCCCTACAGTACATATAAGCACTATATCCCCTACAGTACATATAAGTACTATATCCCCCTACAGTACATATAAGCACTATATCCCCCTACAGTACATATAAGTACTATATCCCCCTACAGTACATATAAGTACTATATCCCCCTACAGTACATACAGGTACTATATCCCCCTACAGTACATAGAAGTACTATATCCCCCTACAGTACATATAAGTACTATATCCCCTACAGTACATATAAGTACTATATCCCCTACAGTACATATACGTACTATATCCCTCTACAGTACATATAAGTACTATATCCCCCTACAGTACATATAAGTACTATATCCCCCTACAGTACATATAAGTACTATATCCCCTACAGTACATATAAGTACTATATCCCCTACAGTACATATAAGTACTATATCCCCTACAGTACATATAAAGTACTATATACCCTACAGTACATATAAGTACTATATCCCCCTACAGTACATATAAGTACTATATCCCCTACAGTACATATAAGTACTATATCCCCCTACAGTACATATAAGCACTATATCCCCTACAGTACATATAAGTACTATATCCCCCTACAGTACATATAAGCACTATATCCCCCTACAGTACATATAAGTACTATATCCCCTACAGTACATATAAGTACTATATCCCCCTACAGTACATATAAGTACTATATCCCCCTACAGTACATATAAGTACTATATCCCCCTACAGTACATATAAGTACTATATCCCCCTACAGTACATACAAGTACTATATCCCCCTACAGTACATAGAAGTACTATATCCCCCTACAGTACATATAAGTACTATATCCCCTACAGTACATATAAGTACTATATCCCCTACAGTACATATAAGTACTATATCCCTCTACAGTACATATAAGTACTATATCCCCCTACAGTACATATAAGTACTATATCCCCTACAGTACATATAAGTACTATATCCCCTACAGTATATATAAAAGTACTATATACCCTACAGTACATATAAGTACTATATCCCCCTACAGTACATATAAGTACTATATCCCCTACAGTACATATAAGTAATATATCCCCCTACAGTACATATAAGCACTATATCCCCTACAGTACATATAAGTACTATATCCCCCTACAGTACATATAAGTACTATATCCCCCTACAGTACATATAAGCACTATATCCCCTACAGTACATATAAGTACTATATCCCCCTACAGTACATATAAGCACTATATCCCCCTACAGTACATATAAGTACTATATCCCCTACAGTACATATAAGTACTATATCCCCCTACAGTACATATAAGTACTATATCCGCTACAGTACATATAAGTATACTATATCCCCCTACAGTACATATAAGTACTATATCCGCTACAGTACATATAAGTATACTATATCCCCTACAGTACATATAAGTACTATATCCCCTACAGTACATATACGTACTATATCCCCCTACAGTACATATAAGTACTATATCCCCTACAGTACATATAAGTACTATATCCCCCTACAGTACATATAAGCACTATATCCCCTACAGTACATATAAGTACTATATCCCCTACAGTACATATAAGTACTATATCCCCCTACAGTACATATAAGTACTATATTCCCTACAGTACATATAAGTATACTATATCCCCTACAGTACATATAAGTACTATATCCCCTACAGTACATATAAGTACTATATCCCCCTACAGTACATATAAGTAATATATCCCCTACAGTACATATACGTACTATATCCCCTACAGTACATATAAGCACTATATCCCTCTACAGTACATATAAGTACTATATCCCCTACACTACATATAAGTACTATATCCCCCTACAGTACATATAAGTATACTATATCCCCTACAGTACATATAAGTACTATATCCCCTACAGTACATAGAAGTACTATATCCCCCTACAGTACATATAAGTACTATATCCCCTACAGTACATATAAGTACTATATCCCCTACAGTACATATAAGTACTATATCCCTCTACAGTACATATAAGTACTATATCCTCTACAGTACATATAAATACTATATCCCTCTACAGTACATATAAGTACTATATCCCCTACAGTACATATACGTACTATATCCCCTACAGTACATATAAGTACTATATCCCCTACAGTACATATAAGTACTATATCCCCCTACAGTACATATAAGTACTATATACCCTACAGTACATATAAAAGTACTATATCCCCTACAGTACATATAAGTACTATATCCCCCTACAGTACATATAAGTACTATATCCCCTACAGTACATATAAGTACTATATCCCCCTACAGTACATATAAGCACTATATCCCCTACAGTACATATAAGTACTATATCCCCCTACAGTACATATAAGTACTATATCCCCCTACAGTACATATAAGCACTATATCCCCTACAGTACATATAAGTACTATATCCCCCTACAGTACATATAAGCACTATATCCCCCTACAGTACATATAAGTACTATATCCCCTACAGTACATATAAGTACTATATCCCCCTACAGTACATATAAGTACTATATTCCCTACAGTACATATAAGTATACTATATCCCCTACAGTACATATAAGTACTATATCCCCTACAGTACATATAAGTACTATATCCCCCTACAGTACATATAAGTACTATATCCCCTACAGTACATATAAGTACTATATCCCCTACAGTACATATAAGTACTATATCCCTCTACAGTACATATAAGTACTATATCCCCTACACTACATATAAGTACTATATCCCCCTACAGTACATATAAGTATACTATATCCCCTACAGTACATATAAGTACTATATCCCCTACAGTACATAGAAGTACTATATCCCCCTACAGTACATATAAGTACTATATCCCCTACAGTACATATAAGTACTATATCCCCTACAGTACATATAAGTACTATATCCCTCTACAGTACATATAAGTACTATATCCTCTACAGTACATATAAATACTATATCCCTCTACAGTACATATAAGTACTATATCCCCTACAGTACATATACGTACTATATCGCCTACAGTACATATAAGTACTATATCCTCTACAGTACATATAAGTACTATATCCCCCTACAGTACATATAAGTACTATATCCCCCTACAGTACATATAAGTACTATATCCCTCTACAGTACATATAAGTACTATATCCCCCTACAGTACATAGAAGTACTATATCCCCTACAGTACATATAAGTACTATATCCCCCTACAGTACATATAAGTACTATATCCCCCTACAGTACATATAAGCACTATATCCCCTACAGTACATATAAGTACTATATCCCCCTACAGTACATATAAGCACTATATCCCCCTACAGTACATATAAGTACTATATCCCCTACAGTACATATAAGTACTATATCCCCCTACAGTACATATACACGTACTATATCCCCTACAGTACATATAAGTATACTATATCCCCTACAGTACATATAAGTACTATATCCCCTACAGTACATATAAGTACTATATCCCCCTACAGTACATATAAGTACTATATCCCCTACAGTACATATAAGTACTATATCCCCTACAGTACATATAAGTACTATATCCCTCTACAGTACATATAAGTACTATATCCCCTACACTACATATAAGTACTATATCCCCCTACAGTACATATAAGTATACTATATCCCCTACAGTACATATAAGTACTATATCCCCTACAGTACATAGAAGTACTATATCCCCCTACAGTACATATAAGTACTATATCCCCTACAGTACATATACGTACTATATCCCCTACAGTACATATAAGTACTATATCCTCTACAGTACATATAAGTACTATATCCCCCTACAGTACATATAAGTACTATATCCCCCTACAGTACATATAAGTACTATATCCCTCTACAGTACATATAAGTACTATATCCCCCTACAGTACATAGAAGTACTATATCCCCCTACAGTACATATAAGTACTATATCCCCCTACAGTACATATAAGTACTATATCCCCTACAGTACATATAAGTACTATATCCCCCTACAGTACATATAAGTACTATATCCCCCTACAGTACATATAAGTACTATATCCCCTACAGTACATATAAGTACTATATCCCCCTACAGTACATATAAGTACTATATCCCCCTACAGTACATATAAGTACTATATCCCCTACAGTACATATAAGTACTATATCCCCTACAGTACATATAAGTACTATATCCCCCTACAGTACATATAAGTACTATATCCCCTACAGTACATATAAGTACTATATCCCCTACAGTACATATAAGTACTATATCCCTCTACAGTACATATAAGTACTATATCCCCTACACTACATATAAGTACTATATCCCCCTACAGTACATATAAGTATACTATATCCCCTACAGTACATATAAGTACTATATCCCCTACAGTACATAGAAGTACTATATCCCCCTACAGTACATATAAGTACTATATCCCCTACAGTACATATAAGTACTATATCCCCTACAGTACATATAAGTACTATATCCCTCTACAGTACATATAAGTACTATATCCTCTACAGTACATATAAATACTATATCCCTCTACAGTACATATAAGTACTATATCCCCTACAGTACATATAATAAGTACTATATCCCCTACAGTACACATAAGTACTATATCCTCTACAGTACATATAAGTACTATATCCCCCTACAGTACATATAAGTACTATATCCCCCTACAGTACATATAAGTACTATATCCCCTACAGTACATATAAGTACTATATCCCCCTACAGTACATATAAGTACTATATCCCCCTACAGTACATATAAGCACTATATCCCCTACAGTACATATAAGTGCTATATCCCCTACAGTACATATAAGTACTATATCCCGTACAGTACATATAAGTACTATATCCACATACAGTACATATAAGTACTATATCCCCCTACAGTACATATAAGTACTATATCCCCTACAGTACATAGAAGTATTATATCCCCCTACAGTACATATAAGTACTATATCCCCTACAGTACATATAAGTACTATATCCCGTACAGTACATATAAGTACTATATCCCCATACAGTACATATAAGTACTATATCCCCCTACAGTACATATAAGTACTATATCCCCTACAGTACATAGAAGTACTATATCCCCCTACAGTACATAGAAGTACTATATCCCCCTACAGTACATATAAGTACTATATCCCCTACAGTACATATACGTACTATATCCCCTACAGTACATATATGTACTATATCCCCCTACAGTACATATAAGCACTATATCCCCTACAGTACATATAAGTACTATATCCCCTACAGTACATAGAAGTAATATATCCCCCTACAGTACATATAAGTACTATATCCCCTACAGTACATATAAGCACTATATCCCCCTACAGTACATATAAGCACTATATCCCCTACAGTACATATAAGTACTATATCCCCTACAGTACATATAAGCACTATATCCCCTACAGTACATATAAGTACTATATCCCCCTACAGTACATAGAAGTACTATATCCCCCTACAGTACATAGAAGTACTATATCCCCTACAGTACATATAAGCACTATATCCCCTACAGTACATAGAAGTACTATATCCCCCTACAGTACATATAAGTACTGTTGTGAAGGGCCAGATTAAACCGAATATATATATTTATTTATATATATATATTTAATTGTATTTGTATATTCTCTAATATTCCCTGATATCCCTTGTATATTCCTTGTACAATATGCATTGAATATCCATTCTAGCCTACTGAACATCCCATAATAGTCTCCATTCTACTATTGGTCGAGACCTTGGTGCCAGGCTGCCATACCCCTCAGACCCAGTTCAAACGTACCGCTCGACATGTACGAACAAGTCCTAGTTCCGCGTAGGAATTTGGCTACCGCACCACTAATGGGACTATTTGTTCATAGTGCGTATATATACTGCGCTACTAAAGTAGGACTTTCTTTTCAGTCCAGTTTCTTACCCTCCAATAGAGTCACAGACGTAAAGCCTCCCCGCGATGCCACGTGTGGGAGTAAGGCCAAGTTCGCCTACCATCGGTATTGAGACATCGTGTATATTAATATTTGAATAGTCATATTTGGCACTATATCGTCGAGTTGGACGTAGTCTATTAAGCTAATAATAGTCTGTTAATATATAGTGCTTCGTGCGGTGAGAATACTACCGTAGTCAGTACCCCATCGTTTCGGGCAGAGAACTGGCTGCTTACCCAGGGTGGTTGACCCTATGTGAAGCTGCACCCGAGGAGCCCCAGAGCCGACGAGCGAGTGGACCTGTATACCGGATTATTCTACCGACGACAGCCCGCCTTCCCAGGCACGGATTATGCTTTGGATACTTTGATTATTCTATGGATAAAGACCCCCGACACTACCGTGTGTTGGAACCCCCCCCCTGGAGAGGACACAAGGTGAGGAGACGCTCTGCAAGACGAGGTCTCTCCACATCTCTCCCCCGTGGACCGGAGAGAGCCGGCCCACAAAGAGTCCACCTGCTTTCATCTGTGGTCCAAGGATCGCCGGCGCATTGAACGGCACTACAGTGGGTTCTCCTGGGATACCCTTGGCCGGACGAGGCAGCTGGATTCTACCCCCCCCCCCCTCCTACTCCTGTCGGCTTACAATCGACCGGATTAACCCCCTCTAGTGTATCCAGCCTATAATCATTAAAGTATCATTGCTGTTATTCCTTAACTATTCCAGGTCGTATATTTACCACCTGCGCCTTCAGAGATTGGACATTATCTATTGATATACCGACGAATACTCCTTGCCATAAAAGTGCATACTATTTCAATTCATAAATGTAATTAAGTGATTAAGTGTTTAGTCTACACACCATCGCTGTGTAGGCAATAAAGACTTGTTTCTAATTCGTACATTTGTGTTGGATCCGTTTCATCTACGTGAGAGTGTTCATGATAATATATTTATGCCGTGTACTGGGTGGCTGAATATTAAGTACAAAGGTAGTGGTAGTAAGTATCATATCTAGTAATACAGTCAGGGAATTGTACCCCTCAGTTACAATTGGTCCTTCGAGCCGGAGGGTAATTAGTGTAATATTAATATAGTGTTATTAATATTGAAATGGCCTATGATGAACACTCCACGAAACGGTCCTCCTAACCAACGCCCGCAGCGCGAACGACGGCTCCCTCAGTACTTAGAGGCTTACGCTGTCAGTCAACAACCTAGTCTTCTACTAACAGTAAACGCGGTAAAACTAGAAAGTAAAAGTATGTCTAACCCCAACGCCCAGACTACCCCGACCATAGAGGCCCCTACGGGCTCTAATGTAACTGACCAAGTTCACGGTGGGGACCAGTGGGAACCAGACATGACTTCACACCCCGCCAGTACTGAAGAAGTAGTCCCCGATGAGTCCCGGGTGGAATACAACGCTACCGAGAGAGAACTCGGCACGGAAGAAGACAGGGAGAGCACCGTGGAGATAGAGCTCCAAGGCTCCGCAAGGAGTACCCCGAGGGAAGGCTCCCCTATACAACCGCCTTCTCCCAGCGAGGCAGAGAGGACCCTACAGCAGGCCTTCCTCATCAGCCTGAACGCCGCTGCTGAACGCGACCGACTGCAGATCCAGCAGCGGAGCGAAGAAGAGCAGATACGTCTAGAAATAAGACGCATTCAGATGGAAGAGAATGTGGCCCGAGCCCGAGCCGGTGCTCAACGGGACGCAGAGCGCGACAGACAGCAAGCGCAACTAATAGAACAGCTGATCAGACGGACAACACCCTCTCCCTCCGCCAGAGGCTCCAGGAACTCGTCTAGACACACCTCCAGGGCGGCATCCCCTAGCCGAGTAAACAACCCTGAACTTGACCAACAGACGAGGTCTATATCCCCCACAGACCACCTCCCCCCACCGGTCCAAGCGAGACCTAGCAACCGGGAAGGAGCAGCATATCCTGTGGAGAGGCTAAACCAGAGACTACAAGCACTGGATGACCTAACTGAAGACGAAGAGGAAGAGGAGGAGAACCACGCCCGAAGACAGCACAGTACTCTACCGGACCAGGAGGTCCGGTACAGCCCAGGCTATACTCCCGCTGAGCTGCGCTACAGACCCCCGACTCTATACACGGGTGAGCACGACGCACGACCCGCACCGAGGAACAGCACCTGGACAAGCGGGCCATGGTACACTGCCGGTATCAGCCCATACCAAGAAGCGGGAGGAGACTCGCCTAGGAGGCCTCTCCCCCAACGCTCGCCGATGTATCCACAGTCAGCGTCATACATTGGCACGCCTATGGTACCCGACTTCACCCAAGAGAACCGGGCCCAGTATACAGAACTCCGCATGTGTCTGGAGACCATGTTGGTGGATGTATTGGATGAACGCCACAAATACGCCATCCTACTGCAGCACTTAAAGGTGCCCCGCGCACATAATATAGCGCTCGCCTACGCGACTTCCACCACCCCATACACAGCAGCGCTGGTAGCATTGGACCAGAGGTATGGGCGCATATGGGATTACGTGATCCAGGAGATCCGACACATCGACCGCTTACCCCCAGCAATAGACAATCGAGCACTGGACGACCTGTCCATCAGAGTGCAGTCCCTGGTAGGGATGTTGGGAGCGGAAAGAGAGAAGGGGAAGTATGAACTTTACGCCAACTCAAATGTGGAAAGGATCCTGGAGAAGCTGCCGCCCGCTCGTCAGGAGCGCTTTAGGCGGCAGAGGGACCACAGAGACCCGAATGGCCCCGAACCGAACCTCCTCGATCTAGCAGACTTCCTGGCGAGAGAAGTCAGCAGCCTACGGCTAGATACATTCGGACGGAGCACCCCTGGCTCCAGAGAAGGAACCAGACGACTAAATGATTGTGACTGTGATGCACCAATCGGAGTCAGTACCGAGCAGCAGGAGCCACAGTACCCCCTCCAGAACGGAGAAGTGGAAGATAGTGTGCCCCTACTGTGAGAAAGAACACTGGCTAGCGCAATGTGACTCCTTCCCCAAGCTGAACGCGGAGGAAGCAGGTCAATGGATAAAGTCCAACAAGCGCTGTTTTCGCTGTGCGCGCTCACACATGGCAGCCGAATGCCGCTTAAAGAAAAGGTGCACCAAGTGCGATGGAGCCCATCTGGACATACTTCACGACAGTAACAGACGGCGCCCTTCACCTGCACCATCCAGCCGCAAAGCGAGCGTCATGTACATCGATCCCGCCAGCAGCAGTGGAGCCCGAGTACTCCTAAAAGTAGTGCGTGTGACACTAAGCTACCAGAATAAAGTCCTGGACACTTACGCCGTCCTCGATGACGGGTCAGAGAAGACCCTGCTGCTCGCCTCCGCTGCGGCCCAGCTAGGGCTGCGGGGAAGCGAAACCCAAATGACAATTCGGACAATAAGACGAGATTTGAAGACGATAAAGGGCGAGAATGTCTCATTCTCTATCGCAGCAAGCGGCCAGCCTGAGCGACGGTACCAGATTGCAGACGCTTTCACCAGCCAAGAAATAGGACTGTCGCGGTACACATACCCCGTCGCCAAGCTGATGGAGAAATATGCACATCTGCGCAAGTTACCGATCCCGCTCATAGACAATGCTATGCCGACCCTGTTGATAGGCTCCGACCATGCAGACCTCATTGTCCCGATAGACCGGGTTCATACCGGACCCCGAGGCTGTCCTGCAGCAGTCGAGACCCGTTTGGGATGGACTCTCCAAGGCCCGCTCGCCAAATCTCTCAACCGAAGTACAGCCACTAGATGTCTCCACTCCCGAGTCACAGAGGGAGAAACCGCACTCCTGCAACACGTAGAGCGGCTATGGAGCTTGGAACAAATGCCCTTTAAGAATGGAAAGAAAGACATTCGCTCTAAAGATGACATTTACGCAATTCACCTCCTCGAGACAGGGACCAAGAGAGTCCCGGTCAACGGCGTGTTGAGATACGCCACGCCACTCCTGCGGCGAGAAGGAATGCCTACTTTCCACGCCAAGACAGACGCCATAGAACGGTACCTGCTGAACACGGAGCGGCGCTTAGCCAAGAACCCCGCCCAAGAGAGTGTATACCGCGCTGAGATTGAGAAGCTCATCACAGCGGGACACGTCACAAAGATGGACATTAAAGAGGCTGACCAGACCACTGAATCGTGGTACGTGCCCCACCACAAGGTCCATCACAACGGTAAAGACCGCATAGTATTTAACTGCAGCTACCAGATCGGATCCCAAAATCTGAATAAAGAGTTACTGCCCGGTCCCACACTCGGCCCCTCCCTACTCGGCGTTCTACTCCGCTTCCGCCAGGAAAAGGTGGCCATCAGCGGGGACATTAAAGGAATGTTCCTGCAGGTGAGATTAGTAGAGGCGGACAAGCCCCTGTTACGGTTCCTATGGAGAGAGAAGCCAGGAGATGAGCACCCAGCCATCTACCAATGGGAAGTCCTCCCCTTCGGAACGACGTGCAGCCCCTGCTGTGCGACATTTGCACTACAGAAACATGTAGCAGAGGACCCAGCAGCGGACGGAGAGATCTACACAGCATTTGTCCTCGCCCGCTCGAGAGTAGCCCCACGCAAGCAACAATCTATCCCACGCCTAGAGCTCTGCGCAGCCCTAGCCGGAGCGCACCTAGCCACGCTCATCCAACGTGAGCTCACCATACCGGTGTCTAGAACAATCCTGTGGTCAGATTCCACGACGGTACTCGCCTGGATCAAATCGGACTCATGCAAGTACAAAGTCTTCGTGGGAGTCAGAGTCACCGAGATTCAAGACTTAACCGAAGAGTTAACCGGAGAAACAGAGTGGCGCTACGTTGATACAAAACAGAACCCAGCTGACGTCATCACCCGGGGGATGCCCCTGGATGACCTCACCCGTCGCAATGTCTACAGTGACGGCCCCACATTCCTAAGACTCCCGGAAGGACAGTGGCCCATGCCTATCCCGAGGGCAGCAAGTCCAGAGGAGGTGGAAATTAAGAAGTCTGTGTTCTGTGGATTGAGCACCGTAGCCTCCACCGACCCTAACATAAACGATTGCACGTCCATAGAGAGTGCACGACAAAGAACATTCCTGCGGTACCACCCGGAGTGCAAGTCCCCCGCTGATATGTCAGCAGCTAACTACGAGGAAGCAGAATTGCTTCTACTGCAGCGAGCCCAGAGAGACTCGTTCCCCGATGAATTGGCCTGTCTACAGGGAGGAAAGCCCGTCCCATCCGACAGCAGATTAATTCATCTGGCCCCCGAGAGCGACGCTCACACCCTCATCAGAGTGGGTGGTCGCCTACGCAGAGCCCCCAACACACTCCTGATGGGGCGGCTAGATCCTGCATTACCCCAGACCATGTACCGGCCTGAAGAAGCGAACGGCCGACGAATGTGGAGGTACAGCCAAGTATTAGCCGACAAGTTTTGGAACAGTTTCCTACTGCACTACCTACCGTCTCTACAGACCCGCCAGAAGTGGGTAAAGGAGAGAGACAATTTGACAGAAGGAACAGTCGTCATGATTATTGATCAATCACTGCCCAGAGCTATGTGGCCGGCCGGCCGCGTAAGCAAAGTGATCACCGGTGCCGACGGCAAGGTCCGAGCAGCTGAAGTGCTCGTCCAGGGTCGCACTTACACCCGTCCCGTGGCAAGGCTCATAGAACTGCCTCGACTCCCAGACACAATCGATGATGACCATGACCCTACAACCCTGAAGTTGACTGACCCCTACAGCAAACCCTTATGTGTAAATAGACAACGCGATTAATCTGTCTCCGTTTAACTGATTAGGTCTGGGACCTATTCAGGGGGTGGCTGTTGTGAAGGGCCAGATTAAACCGAATATATATATTTATTTATATATATATATTTAATTGTATTTGTATATTCTCTAATATTCCCTGATATCCCTTGTATATTCCTTGTACAATATGCATTGAATATCCATTCTAGCCTACTGAACATCCCATAATAGTCTCCATTCTACTATTGGTCGAGACCTTGGTGCCAGGCTGCCATACCCCTCAGACCCAGTTCAAACGTACCGCTCGACATGTACGAACAAGTCCTAGTTCCGCGTAGGAATTTGGCTACCGCACCACTAATGGGACTATTTGTTCATAGTGCGTATATATACTGCGCTACTAAAGTAGGACTTTCTTTTCAGTCCAGTTTCTTACCCTCCAATAGAGTCACAGACGTAAAGCCTCCCCGCGATGCCACGTGTGGGAGTAAGGCCAAGTTCGCCTACCATCGGTATTGAGACATCGTGTATATTAATATTTGAATAGTCATATTTGGCACTATATCGTCGAGTTGGACGTAGTCTATTAAGCTAATAATAGTCTGTTAATATATAGTGCTTCGTGCGGTGAGAATACTACCGTAGTCAGTACCCCATCGTTTCGGGCAGAGAACTGGCTGCTTACCCAGGGTGGTTGACCCTATGTGAAGCTGCACCCGAGGAGCCCCAGAGCCGACGAGCGAGTGGACCTGTATACCGGATTATTCTACCGACGACAGCCCGCCTTCCCAGGCACGGATTATGCTTTGGATACTTTGATTATTCTATGGATAAAGACCCCCGACACTAGCGTGTGTTGGAACCCCCCCCCTGGAGAGGACACAAGGTGAGGAGACGCTCTGCAAGACGAGGTCTCTCCACATCTCTCCCCCGTGGACCGGAGAGAGCCGGCCCACAAAGAGTCCACCTGCTTTCATCTGTGGTCCAAGGATCGCCGGCGCATTGAACGGCACTACAGTGGGTTCTCCTGGGATACCCTTGGCCGGACGAGGCAGCTGGATTCTACCCCCCCCCCCTCCTACTCCTGTCGGCTTACAATCGACCGGATTAACCCCCTCTAGTGTATCCAGCCTATAATCATTAAAGTATCATTGCTGTTATTCCTTAACTATTCCAGGTCGTATATTTACCACCTGCGCCTTCAGAGATTGGACATTATCTATTGATATACCGACGAATACTCCTTGCCATAAAAGTGCATACTATTTCAATTCATAAATGTAATTAAGTGATTAAGTGTTTAGTCTACACACCATCGCTGTGTAGGCAATAAAGACTTGTTTCTAATTCGTACATTTGTGTTGGATCCGTTTCATCTACGTGAGAGTGTTCATGATAATATATTTATGCCGTGTACTGGGTGGCCGAATATTAAGTACAAAGGTAGTGGTAGTAAGTATCATATCTAGTAATACAGTCAGGGAATTGTACCCCTCAGTTACAAGTACTATATCCCCTACAGTACATATAAGTACTATATCCCCTACAGTACATATAAGTACTATATCCCTCTACAGTACATATAAGTACTATATCCTCTACAGTACATATAAATACTATATCCCTCTACAGTACATATAAGTACTATATCCCCTACAGTACATATAAGTAATATATCCTCTACAGTACATATAAGTACTATATCCCCCTACAGTACATATAAGTACTATATCCCGCTACAGTACATAAAGTACTATATCCCTCTACAGTACATATAAGTACTATATCCCCTACAGTACATATAAGTACTATATCCCCTACAGTACATATAAGTACTATATCCTCTACAGTACATATAAGTACTATATCCCCCTACAGTACATATAAGTACTATATCCCCCTACAGTACATATAAGTACTATATCCCCTACAGTACATATAAGTACTATATCCCCCTACAGTACATATAAGTACTATATCCCCCTACAGTACATATAAGCACTATATCCCCTACAGTACATATAAGTACTATATCCCCTACAGTACATATAAGTACTACATCCCCTACAGTACATATAAGTACTATATCCCCTACAGTACATATAAGCACTATATCCCCTACAGTACATATAAGTACTATATCCCCCTACAGTACATAGAAGTACTATATCCCCCTACAGTACATAGAAGTACTATATCCCCTACAGTACATATAAGTACTATATCCCCTACAGTACATATAAGTACTATATCCCTCTACAGTACATATAAGTACTATATCCTCTACAGTACATATAAATACTATATCCCTCTACAGTACATATAAGTACTATATCCCCTACAGTACATATAAGTACTATATCCTCTACAGTACATATAAGTACTATATCCCCCTACAGTACATATAAGTACTATATCCCGCTACAGTACATATAAGTACTATATCCCTCTACAGTACATATAAGTACTATATCCCCTACAGTACATATAAGTACTATATCCCCTACAGTACATATAAGTACTATATCCTCTACAGTACATATAAGTACTATATCCCCCTACAGTACATATAAGTACTATATCCCCCTACAGTACATATAAGTACTATATCCCCTACAGTACATATAAGTACTATATCCCCCTACAGTACATATAAGTACTATATCCCCCTACAGTACATATAAGTACTATATCCCCTACAGTACATATAAGTACTATATCCCCCTACAGTACATATAAGTACTATATCCCCTACAGTACATATAAGTATACTATATCCCCATACAGTACATATAAGTACTATATCCCCTACAGTACATATAAGTACTATATCCCCCTACAGTACATATAAGTACTATATCCCCTACAGTACATATAAGTACTATATCCCCTACAGTACATATAAGTACTATATCCCTCTACAGTACATATAAGTACTATATCCCCTACACTACATATAAGTACTATATCCCCCTACAGTACATATACGTATACTATATCCCCTACAGTACATAGAAGTACTATATCCCCCTACAGTACATATAAGTACTATATCCCCTACAGTACATATAAGTACTATATCCCCTACAGTACATATAAGTACTATATCCCTCTACAGTACATATAAGTACTATATCCTCTACAGTACATATAAATACTATATCCATCTACAGTACATATAAGTACTATATCCCCCTACAGTACATATAAGTACTATATCCCCTACAGTACATATAAGCACTATATCCCCCTACAGTACATATAAGCACTATATCCCCTACAGTACATATAAGTACTATATCCCCTACAGTACATATAAGCACTATATCCCCTACAGTACATATAAGTACTATATCCCCCTACAGTACATAGAAGTACTATATCCCCCTACAGTACATAGAAGTACTATATCCCCTACAGTACATATAAGCACTATATCCCCTACAGTACATAGAAGTACTATATCCCCCTACAGTACATATAAGTACTATATCCCCTACAGTACATATAAGTACTATATCCCCTACAGTACATATAAGTACTATATCCCTCTACAGTACATATAAGTACTATATCCTCTACAGTACATATAAATACTATATCCCTCTACAGTACATATAAGTACTATATCCCCTACAGTACATAGAAGTACTATATCCCCTACACTACATATAAGTACTATATCCCCCTACAGTACATATACGTATACTATATCCCCTACAGTACATATAAGTACTATATCCCCTACAGTACATAGAAGTACTATATCCCCCTACAGTACATATAAGTACTATATCCCCTACAGTACATATAAGTACTATATCCCCTACAGTACATATAAGTACTATATCCCTCTACAGTACATATAAGTACTATATCCTCTACAGTACATATAAATACTATATCCATCTACAGTACATATAAGTACTATATCCCCTACAGTACATATAAGTACTATATCCCCTACAGTACACATAAGTACTATATCCTCTACAGTACATATAAGTACTATATCCCCCTACAGTACATATAAGTACTATATCCCCCTACAGTACATATAAGTACTATATCCCCTACAGTACATATAAGTACTATATCCCCCTACAGTACATATAAGTACTATATCCCCCTACAGTACATATAAGCACTATATCCCCTACAGTACATATAAGTGCTATATCCCCTACAGTACATATAAGTACTATATCCCGTACAGTACATATAAGTACTATATCCCCATACAGTACATATAAGTACTATATCCCCCTACAGTACATATAAGTACTATATCCCCTACAGTACATAGAAGTATTATATCTCCCTACAGTACATATAAGTACTATATCCCCTACAGTACATATAAGTACTATATCCCGTACAGTACATATAAGTACTATATCCCCATACAGTACATATAAGTACTATATCCCCCTACAGTACATATAAGTACTATATCCCCTACAGTACATAGAAGTACTATATCCCCCTACAGTACATAGAAGTACTATATCCCCCTACAGTACATATAAGTACTATATCCCCTACAGTACATATACGTACTATATCCCCTACAGTACATATATGTACTATATCCCCCTACAGTACATATAAGCACTATATCCCCTACAGTACATATAAGTACTATATCCCCTACAGTACATAGAAGTAATATATCCCCCTACAGTACATATAAGTACTATATCCCCTACAGTACATATAAGCACTATATCCCCCTACAGTACATATAAGCACTATATCCCCTACAGTACATATAAGTACTATATCCCCTACAGTACATATAAGCACTATATCCCCTACAGTACATATAAGTACTATATCCCCCTACAGTACATAGAAGTACTATATCCCCCTACAGTACATAGAAGTACTATATCCCCTACAGTACATATAAGCACTATATCCCCTACAGTACATAGAAGTACTATATCCCCCTACAGTACATATAAGTACTATATCCCCTACAGTACATATAAGTACTATATCCCCTACAGTACATATAAGTACTATATCCCTCTACAGTACATATAAGTACTATATCCTCTACAGTACATATAAATACTATATCCCTCTACAGTACATATAAGTACTATATCCCCTACAGTACATATAAGTACTATATCCTCTACAGTACATATAAGTACTATATCCCCCTACAGTACATATAAGTACTATATCCCGCTACAGTACATATAAGTACTATATCCCTCTACAGTACATATAAGTACTATATCCCCTACAGTACATATAAGTACTATATCCCCTACAGTACATATAAGTACTATATCCTCTACAGTACATATAAGTACTATATCCCCCTACAGTACATATAAGTACTATATCCCCCTACAGTACATATAAGTACTATATCCCCTACAGTACATATAAGTACTATATCCCCCTACAGTACATATAAGTACTATATCCCCCTACAGTACATATAAGCACTATATCCCCTACAGTACATATAAGTACTATATCCCCTACAGTACATATAAGTACTATATCCCCTACAGTACATATAAGTACTATATCCCCATACAGTACATATAAGTACTATATCCCCCTACAGTACATATAAGTACTATATCCCCTACAGTACATAGAAGTACTATATCCCCCTACAGTACATATAAGTACTATATCCCCCTACAGTACATATAAGTACTATATCCCCTACAGTACATATACGTACTATATCCCCTACAGTACATATATGTACTATATCCCCCTACAGTACATATAAGCACTATATCCCCTACAGTACATATAAGTACTATATCCCCTACAGTACATATAAGTAATATATCCCCCTACAGTACATATAAGTACTATATCCCCTACAGTACATATAAGCACTATATCCCCCTACAGTACATATAAGCACTATATCCCCTACAGTACATATAAGTACTATATCCCCTACAGTACATATAAGCACTATATCCCCTACAGTACATATAAGTACTATATACCCCTACAGTACATAGAAGTACTATATCCCCCTACAGTACATATAAGTACTATATCCCCCTACAGTACATAGAAGTACTATATCCCCTACAGTACATATAAGCACTATATCCCCCTACAGTACATATAAGCACTATATCCCCTACAGTACATATAAGTACTATATCCCCTACAGTACATATAAGTACTATATCCCCTACATTACATATAAGTACTATATCCCTCTACAGTACATATAAGTACTATATCCCCCTACAGTACATATAAGGACTATATCCCCTGCAGTACATATAAGTACTATATCCCCTACAGTACATATAAGTACTATATCCCCTACAGTACATATACGTACTTTATCCCCCTACAGTACATAGAAGTACCATATCCCTCTACAGTACATATAAGTACTATATCCCCTACAGTACATATAAGCACTATATCCCCTACAGTACATAGAAGTACTATATCCCCCTACAGTACATAGAAGTACTATATCCCTCTACAGTACATATAAGTACTATATCCCCTACAGTACATATAAGCACTATATCCCCTACAGTACATAGAAGTACTATATCCCTCTACAGTACATATAAGTACTATATCCCCCTACAGTACATATAAGTACTATATCCCCCTACAGTACATATAAGTACTATATCCCCTACAGTACATATAAGTACTATATCCCCTACAGTACATATAAGTACTATATCCCTCTACAGTACATATAAGTACTATATCCCCCTACAGTACATATAAGTACTATATCCCCTACAGTACATAGAAGTACTATATCCCCCTACAGTACATAGAAGTACTATATCCCCCTACAGTACATATAAGTACTATATCCCCTACAGTACATATAAGTACTATATCCCCTACAGTACATATAAGTACTATATCCCTCTACAGTACATATAAGTACTATATCCGCCTACAGTACATATAAGTACTATATCCCCTACAGTACATAGAAGTACTATATCCCCCTACAGTACATATAAGTACTATATCCCACTACAGTACATAGAAGTACTATATCCCCTACAGTACATATAAGCACTATATCCCCTACAGTACATATAAGCACTATATCCCCTACAGTACATATAAGTACTATATCCCCTACAGTACATATAAGTACTATATCCCCTACAGTACATATACATACTATATCCCCTACAGTACATATAAGCACTATATCCCCTACAGTACATATAAGTACTATATCCCCTACAGTACATATAAGTACTATATCCCCTACAGTACATATAAGTACTATATCCCCCTACAGTACATATAAGCACTATATCCCCCTACAGTACATATAAGTACTATATCCCCTACAGTACATATACGTACTATATCCCCTACAGTACATATATGTACTATATCCCCCTACAGTACATATAAGCACTATATCCCCTACAGTACATATAAGTACTATATCCCCTACAGTACATAGAAGTAATATATCCCCCTACAGTACATATAAGTACTATATCCCCTACAGTACATATAAGCACTATATCCCCCTACAGTACATATAAGCACTATATCCCCTACAGTACATATAAGTACTATATCCCCTACAGTACATATAAGCACTATATCCCCTACAGTACATATAAGTACTATATACCCCTACAGTACATAGAAGTACTATATCCCCCTACAGTACATAGAAGTACTATATCCCCCTACAGTACATAGAAGTACTATATCCCCTACAGTACATATAAGCACTATATCCCCCTACAGTACATATAAGCACTATATCCCCTACAGTACATATAAGTACTATATCCCCTACAGTACATATAAGTACTATATCCCCTACAGTACATATAAGTACTATATCCCTCTACAGTACATATAAGTACTATATCCCCCTACAGTACATATAAGGACTATATCCCCTGCAGTACATATAAGTACTATATCCCCTACAGTACATATAAGTACTATATCCCCCTACAGTACATATAAGGACTATATCCCCTGCAGTACATATAAGTACTATATCCCCCTACAGTACATATAAGTACTATATCCCCTACAGTACATATAAGTACTATATCCCCTACAGTACATAGAAGTACTATATCCCCTACAGTACATATACGTACTTTATCCCCCTACAGTACATAGAAGTACTATATCCCTCTACAGTACATATAAGTACTATATCCCCTACAGTACATATAAGCACTATATCCCCTACAGTACATATAAGTACTATATCCCCCTACAGTACATAGAAGTACTATATCCCTCTACAGTACATATAAGTACTATATCCCCTACAGTACATATAAGCACTATATCCCCTACAGTACATAGAAGTACTATATCCCTCTACAGTACATATAAGTACTATATCCCCCTACAGTACATATACGTACTATATCCCCCTACAGTACATATAAGTACTATATCCCCTACAGTACATATAAGTACTATATCCCCTACAGTACATATAAGTACTATATCCCTCTACAGTACATATAAGTACTATATCCCCCTACAGTACATATAAGTACTATATCCCCTACAGTACATAGAAGTACTATATCCCCCTACAGTACATATAAGTACTATATCCCCCTACAGTACATATAAGTACTATATCCCCTACAGTACATATAAGTACTATATCCCCTACAGTACATATAAGTACTATATCCCTCTACAGTACATATAAGTACTCTATCCCCCTACAGTACATATAAGTACTATATCCCCTACAGTACATAGAAGTACTATATCCCCATACAGTACATATAAGTACTATATCCCACTACAGTACATAGAAGTACTATATCCCCTACAGTACATATAAGCACTATATCCCCTACAGTACATATAAGCACTATATCCCCTACAGTACATATAAGTACTATATCCCCTACAGTACATATAAGTACTATATCCCCTACAGTACATATACGTACTATATCCCCTACAGTACATATAAGCACTATATCCCCTACAGTACATATAAGTACTATATCCCCCTACAGTACATATAAGCACTATATCCCCCTACAGTACATATAAGTACTATATCCCCTACAGTACATATACGTACTATATCCCCTACAGTACATATATGTACTATATCCCCCTACAGTACATATAAGCACTATATCCCCTACAGTACATATAAGTACTATATCCCCTACAGTACATAGAAGTAATATATCCCCCTACAGTACATATAAGTACTATATCCCCTACAGTACATATAAGCACTATATCCCCCTACAGTACATATAAGCACTATATCCCCTACAGTACATATAAGTACTATATCCCCTACAGTACATATAAGCACTATATCCCCTACAGTACATATAAGTACTATATACCCCTACAGTACATAGAAGTACTATATCCCCCTACAGTACATAGAAGTACTATATCCCCCTACAGTACATAGAAGTACTATATCCCCTACAGTACATATAAGCACTATATCCCCCTACAGTACATATAAGCACTATATCCCCTACAGTACATATAAGTACTATATCCCCTACAGTACATATAAGTACTATATCCCCTACAGTACATATAAGTACTATATCCCTCTACAGTACATATAAGTACTATATCCCCCTACAGTACATATAAGGACTATATCCCCTGCAGTACATATAAGTACTATATCCCCTACAGTACATATAAGTACTATATCCCCCTACAGTACATATAAGGACTATATCCCCTGCAGTACATATAAGTACTATATCCCCCTACAGTACATATAAGTACTATATCCCCTACAGTACATATAAGTACTATATCCCCTACAGTACATAGAAGTACTATATCCCCTACAGTACATATACGTACTTTATCCCCCTACAGTACATAGAAGTACTATATCCCTCTACAGTACATATAAGTACTATATCCCCTACAGTACATATAAGCACTATATCCCCTACAGTACATATAAGTACTATATCCCCCTACAGTACATAGAAGTACTATATCCCTCTACAGTACATATAAGTACTATATCCCCTACAGTACATATAAGCACTATATCCCCTACAGTACATAGAAGTACTATATCCCTCTACAGTACATATAAGTACTATATCCCCCTACAGTACATATACGTACTATATCCCCCTACAGTACATATAAGTACTATATCCCCTACAGTACATATAAGTACTATATCCCCTACAGTACATATAAGTACTATATCCCTCTACAGTACATATAAGTACTATATCCCCCTACAGTACATATAAGTACTATATCCCCTACAGTACATAGAAGTACTATATCCCCCTACAGTACATAGAAGTACTATATCCCCCTACAGTACATATAAGTACTATATCCCCTACAGTACATATAAGTACTATATCCCCTACAGTACATATAAGTACTATATCCCTCTACAGTACATATAAGTACTCTATCCCCCTACAGTACATATAAGTACTATATCCCCTACAGTACATAGAAGTACTATATCCCCATACAGTACATATAAGTACTATATCCCACTACAGTACATAGAAGTACTATATCCCCTACAGTACATATAAGCACTATATCCCCTACAGTACATATAAGCACTATATCCCCTACAGTACATATAAGTACTATATCCCCTACAGTACATATAAGTACTATATCCCCTACAGTACATATACGTACTATATCCCCTACAGTACATATAAGCACTATATCCCCTACAGTACATATAAGTACTATATCCCCTACAGTACATATAAGTACTATATCCCCTACAGTACATATAAGTACTATATCCCCCTACAGTACATATAAGCACTATATCCCCTACAGTACATATAAGTACTATATCCCCCTACAGTACATATAAGCACTATATCCCCCTACAGTACATATACGTACTATATCCCCTACAGTACATATAAGTACTATATCCCCCTACAGTACATATAAGTACTATATCCCCTACAGTACATATAAGTATACTATATCCCCTACAGTACATATAAGTACTATATCCCCTACAGTACATATAAGTACTATATCCCCTACAGTACATATAAGTACTATATTCCCTACAGTACATATAAGTACTATATCCCCTACAGTACATATAAGTACTATATCCCCTACAGTACATATACGTACTATATCCCCTACAGTACATATAAGTACTATATCCCTCTACAGTACATATAAGTACTATATCCCCCTACATTACATATAAGTACTATATCCCCCTACAGTACATATAAGTACTATATCCCCTACAGTACATATAAGTACTATATCCCCTACAGTACATATAAGTACTATATCCCCTACAGTACATATAAGTACTATATCCTCTACAGTACATATAAGTACTATATCCCCTACAGTACATATAAGTACTATATCCCCTACAGTACATATAAGTACTATATCCCCCTACAGTACATATAAGTACTATATCCCCTACAGTACATATAAGTACTATATCCCCTACAGTACATATAAGTACTATATCCCCTACAGTACATATAAGTACTATATCCCCTACAGTACATATAAGTACTATATCATCTACAGTACATATAAGTACGATATCCCCTACAGTACATATAAGTACTATATCCCCTACAGTACATATAAGTACTATATCCCCCTACAGTACATATAAGTACTATATCCCCTACAGTACATATAAGTACTATATCCCCTACAGTACATAAAAGTACTATATCCCCTACAGTACATATAAGTACTATATCCCCCTACAGTACATATAAGTACTATATCCCCTACAGTACATATAAGTACTATATCCCCCTACAGTACATATACGTACTATATCCCCTACAGTACATATAAGTACTATATCCCCTACAGTACATATACGTACTTTATCCCCCTACAGTACATATAAGTACTATATCCCTCTACAGTACATATAAGTACTATATCCCCTACAGTACATATAAGCACTATATCCCCTACAGTACATAGAAGTACTATATCCCCCTACAGTACATAGAAGTACTATATCCCTCTACAGTACATATAAGTACTATATCCCCTACAGTACATATAAGCACTATATCCCCTACAGTACATAGAAGTACTATATCCCTCTACAGTACATATAAGTACTATATCCCCCTACAGTACATATAAGTACTATATCCCCCTACAGTACATATAAGTACTATATCCCCTACAGTACATATAAGTACTATATCCCCTACAGTACATATAAGTACTATATCCCTCTACAGTACATATAAGTACTATATCCCCCTACAGTACATATAAGTACTATATCCCCTACACAGGCCTGTACAGTGCGAGATATATATCGCACGTGCTACAGCAACAGCGGTCTGTGCGATGAATGGATTTACTTCACTAGCACTGGTGCGATAGGGATTCGGTTCATATAGATACTCTTATTTTGAAAATCCTGTAGCGGGTCTCATTTCTGCCCACGCGCAGCTCCAGCTATAATAACTAGGCTCGACAGCTAGCAACATTCAGGTGCATATGATACTCTTATTTTGAAAAAACTCCGTGACAACTCGACGAGTCATATCCGCCCTATCCGTGCTTGCAAGCAGAGCAGCGTGTTGGTGCGCACTGCTGCTGCTGCACACAGCAGTGCGCCTACACGTCCCGAAATAAGTCCGTGGTGTTTTTTTTTCTCTCGCAACGGGTCAAATGCATCTACATGCTTTGCACCGTCGCCATTCCTTTATGCGCACATCGCCCGAAATTAACGTTTATGTACCATTACAATCACTACAACGTTAGCAAGCTAACAAGCTAATCCTGATCACAGGCAGAGCCAGCAGACACAGTGTGGAAAGGGAAATGGGGGGCACTCTCTCCCCTTCCCTGTGTGTGTGTGTGTGCGTGCGTGCGTTTGGAAAGACGATGAAGTCACTAGTCAGGACTCAGGACAGGAGTATATTATAGTAAACTGAGGATGGACAGATAATGTTGATATTCAAATATAAAAAATGTCGAGAGGAGTGGAAGTTTGAAGACAGACTAGACTACAATATGATGCGGGGGTGGTGAGTTGAAACAGTGTGTGTGAATGAATGAATGAATGTAAACTTTATTTAACAGATTGCAGAATGGGTACAGTACAGTACGGCTCAATACACACAATTGTTAAGGGGATGCAGACCAGAGAAAGACGTTTGTCTTGTTTACATCAGGGTCCCCCATTGTGTGTGTGTGTCCCAACCGACCCCACTTCTATGTTTCAATAAATTATTTGCATTTAAAACTATTAACGCTGACTCATTCCTTCAGTCCACTCAAAATTATGCTAATATTCCTTATGTTGTTTATGATATTAATTGAAAATAGCATATGAGAGTATTACTATTATAGTAATAATAACACATGGCGATATACTAAATGACAGCCAAACATGGCACTGCAACTAAATAACACAAATACAACAGGCACATTTGTGACTGTTACAAATATAACACGTTTTATACTTGTGCTACAAGATTTTGGCCTGTGCTACAAAACTATCAACCTCTGTAGCACCAGTGCTATGTGCAAAAAAAGTTAACGTACAGCCCACATAGAAGTACTATATCCCCCTACAGTACATAGAAGTACTATATCCCCCTACAGTACATATAAGTACTATATCCCCTACAGTACATATAAGTACTATATCCCCTACAGTACATATAAGTACTATATCCCTCTACAGTACATATAAGTACTATATCCCCCTACAGTACATATAAGTACTATATCCCCTACAGTACATAGAAGTACTATATCCCCCTACAGTACATATAAGTACTATATCCCACTACAGTACATAGAAGTACTATATCCCCTACAGTACATATAAGCACTATATCCCCTACAGTACATATAAGCACTATATCCCCTACAGTACATATAAGTACTATATCCCCTACAGTACATATAAGTACTATATCCCCTACAGTACATATACGTACTATATCCCCTACAGTACATATAAGCACTATATCCCCTACAGTACATATAAGTACTATATCCCCTACAGTACATATAAGTACTATATCCCCTACAGTACATATAAGTACTATATCCCCCTACAGTACATATAAGCACTATATCCCCCTACAGTACATATAAGTACTATATCCCCTACAGTACATATACGTACTATATCCCCTACAGTACATATATGTACTATATCCCCCTACAGTACATATAAGCACTATATCCCCTACAGTACATATAAGTACTATATCCCCTACAGTACATAGAAGTAATATATCCCCCTACAGTACATATAAGTACTATATCCCCTACAGTACATATAAGCACTATATCCCCCTACAGTACATATAAGCACTATATCCCCTACAGTACATATAAGTACTATATCCCCTACAGTACATATAAGCACTATATCCCCTACAGTACATAGAAGTACTATATCCCTCTACAGTACATATAAGTACTATATCCCCCTACAGTACATAGAAGTACTATATCCCCCTACAGTACATAGAAGTACTATATCCCTCTACAGTACATATAAGTACTATATCCCCTACAGTACATATAAGCACTATATCCCCTACAGTACATAGAAGTACTATATCCCCTACAGTACATATAAGTACTATATCCCCCTACAGTACATATAAGTACTATATCCCCCTACAGTACATATAAGTACTATATCCCCTACAGTACATAGAAGTACTATATCCCCCTACAGTACATATAAGTACTATATCCCACTACAGTACATATAAGTACTATATCCCCTACAGTACATATACGTACTATATCCCCTACAGTACATATATGTACTATATCCCCCTACAGTACATATAAGCACTATATCCCCTACAGTACATATAAGTACTATATCCCCTACAGTACATAGAAGTAATATATCCCCCTACAGTACATATAAGTACTATATCCCCTACAGTACATATAAGCACTATATCCCCCTACAGTACATATAAGCACTATATCCCCTACAGTACATATAAGTACTATATCCCCTACAGTACATATAAGCACTATATCCCCTACAGTACATATAAGTACTATATACCCCTACAGTACATAGAAGTACTATATCCCCCTACAGTACATAGAAGTACTATATCCCCCTACAGTACATAGAAGTACTATATCCCATACAGTACATATAAGCACTATATCCCCCTACAGTACATATAAGCACTATATCCCCTACAGTACATATAAGTACTATATCCCCTACAGTACATATAAGTACTATATCCCCTACAGTACATATAAGTACTATATCCCTCTACAGTACATATAAGTACTATATCCCCCTACAGTACATATAAGGACTATATCCCCTGCAGTACATATAAGTACTATATCCCCTACAGTACATATAAGTACTATATCCCCCTACAGTACATATAAGGACTATATCCCCTGCAGTACATATAAGTACTATATCCCCCTACAGTACATATAAGTACTATATCCCCTACAGTACATATAAGTACTATATCCCCTACAGTACATATAAGTACTATATCCCCTACAGTACATATACGTACTTTATCCCCCTACAGTACATATAAGTACTATATCCCCCTACAGTACATATAAGTACTATATCCCCCTACAGTACATATAAGTACTATATCCCCTACAGTACATATAAGTACTATATCCCCCTACAGTACATATAAGTACTATATCCCCCTACAGTACATATAAGCACTATATCCCCCTACAGTACATATAAGTACTATATCCCCTACAGTACATATACGTACTATATCCCCTACAGTACATATATGTACTATATCCCCCTACAGTACATATAAGCACTATATCCCCTACAGTACATATAAGTACTATATCCCCTACAGTACATAGAAGTAATATATCCCCCTACAGTACATATAAGTACTATATCCCCTACAGTACATATAAGCACTATATCCCCCTACAGTACATATAAGCACTATATCCCCTACAGTACATATAAGTACTATATCCCCTACAGTACATATAAGCACTATATCCCCTACAGTACATATAAGTACTATATACCCCTACAGTACATAGAAGTACTATATCCCCTACAGTACATATACGTACTTTATCCCCCTACAGTACATATAAGTACTATATCCCCCTACAGTACATATAAGTACTATATCCCCCTACAGTACATATAAGTACTATATCCCCTACAGTACATATAAGTACTATATCCCCCTACAGTACATATAAGTACTATATCCCCCTACAGTACATATAAGCACTATATCCCCTACAGTACATATAAGTACTATATCCCCTACAGTACATATAAGTACTATATCCCCTACAGTACATATAAGTACTATATCCCCATACAGTACATATAAGTACTATATCCCCCTACAGTACATATAAGTACTATATCCCCTACAGTACATAGAAGTACTATATCCCCCTACAGTACATATAAGTACTATATCCCCCTACAGTACATATAAGTACTATATCCCCTACAGTACATATACGTACTATATCCCCTACAGTACATATATGTACTATATCCCCCTACAGTATATATAAGCACTATATCCCCTACAGTACATATAAGTAATATATCCCCTACAGTACATAGAAGTAATATATCCCCCTACAGTACATATAAGTACTATATCCCCTACAGTACATATAAGCACTATATCCCCCTACAGTACATATAAGCACTATATCCCCTACAGTACATATAAGTACTATATCCCCTACAGTACATATAAGCACTATATCCCCTACAGTACATATAAGTACTATATACCCCTACAGTACATAGAAGTACTATATCCCCCTACAGTACATAGAAGTACTATATCCCCCTACAGTACATAGAAGTACTATATCCCCTACAGTACATATACGCACTATATCCCCCTACAGTACATATAAGCACTATATCCCCTACAGTACATATAAGTACTATATCCCCTACAGTACATATAAGTACTATATCCCCTACAGTACATATAAGTACTATATCCCTCTACAGTACATATAAGTAATATATCCCCCTACAGTACATATAAGGACTATATCCCCTGCAGTACATATAAGTACTATATCCCCTACAGTACATATAAGTACTATATCCCCCTACAGTACATATAAGGACTATATCCCCTGCAGTACATATAAGTACTATATCCCCCTACAGTACATATAAGTACTATATCCCCTACAGTACATATAAGTACTATATCCCCTACAGTACATAGAAGTACTATATCCCCTACAGTACATATACGTACTTTATCCCCCTACAGTACATATAAGTACTATATCCCTCTACAGTACATATAAGTACTATATCCCCTACAGTACATATAAGCACTATATCCCCTACAGTACATAGAAGTACTATATCCCCCTACAGTACATAGAAGTACTATATCCCTCTACAGTACATATAAGTACTATATCCCCTACAGTACATATAAGCACTATATCCCCTACAGTACATAGAAGTACTATATCCCTCTACAGTACATATAAGTACTATATCCCCCTACAGTACATATAAGTACTATATCCCCCTACAGTACATATAAGTACTATATCCCCTACAGTACATATAAGTACTATATCCCCTACAGTACATATAAGTACTATATCCCTCTACAGTACATATAAGTACTATATCCCCCTACAGTACATATAAGTACTATATCGCCTACAGTACATAGAAGTACTATATCCCCCTACAGTACATAGAAGTACTATATCCCCCTACAGTACATAGAAGTACTATATCCCCCTACAGTACATATAAGTACTATATCCCCTACAGTACATATAAGTACTATATCCCCTACAGTACATATACGTACTATATCCCCTACAGTACATATAAGCACTATATCCCCTACAGTACATATAAGTACTATATCCCCTACAGTACATATAAGTACTATATCCCCTACAGTACATATAAGTACTATATCCCCCTACAGTACATATAAGCACTATATCCCCCTACAGTACATATAAGTACTATATCCCCTACAGTACATATACGTACTATATCCCCTACAGTACATATATGTACTATATCCCCCTACAGTACATATAAGCACTATATCCCCTACAGTACATATAAGTAATATATCCCCTACAGTACATAGAAGTAATATATCCCCCTACAGTACATATAAGTACTATATCCCCTACAGTACATATAAGCACTATATCCCCCTACAGTACATATAAGCACTATATCCCCTACAGTACATATAAGTACTATATCCCCTACAGTACATATAAGCACTATATCCCCTACAGTACATATAAGTACTATATACCCCTACAGTACATAGAAGTACTATATCCCCCTACAGTACATAGAAGTACTATATCCCCCTACAGTACATAGAAGTACTATATCCCCTACAGTACATATAAGCACTATATCCCCCTACAGTACATATAAGCACTATATCCCCTACAGTACATATAAGTACTATATCCCCTACAGTACATATAAGTACTATATCCCCTACAGTACATATAAGTACTATATCCCTCTACAGTACATATAAGTACTATATCCCCCTACAGTACATATAAGGACTATATCCCCTGCAGTACATATAAGTACTATATCCCCTACAGTACATATAAGTACTATATCCCCCTACAGTACATATAAGGACTATATCCCCTGCAGTACATATAAGTACTATATCCCCCTACAGTACATATAAGTACTATATCCCCTACAGTACATATAAGTACTATATCCCCTACAGTACATAGAAGTACTATATCCCCTACAGTACATATACGTACTTTATCCCCCTACAGTACATAGAAGTACTATATCCCTCTACAGTACATATAAGTACTATATCCCCTACAGTACATATAAGCACTATATCCCCTACAGTACATATAAGTACTATATCCCCCTACAGTACATAGAAGTACTATATCCCTCTACAGTACATATAAGTACTATATCCCCTACAGTACATATAAGCACTATATCCCCTACAGTACATAGAAGTACTATATCCCTCTACAGTACATATAAGTACTATATCCCCCTACAGTACATATAAGTACTATATCCCCCTACAGTACATATAAGTACTATATCCCCTACAGTACATATAAGTACTATATCCCCTACAGTACATATAAGTACTATATCCCTCTACAGTACATATAAGTACTATATCCCCCTACAGTACATATAAGTACTATATCCCCTACAGTACATAGAAGTACTATATCCCCCTACAGTACATAGAAGTACTATATCCCCCTACAGTACATATAAGTACTATATCCCCTACAGTACATATAAGTACTATATCCCCTACAGTACATATAAGTACTATATCCCTCTACAGTACATATAAGTACTATATCCCCCTACAGTACATATAAGTACTATATCCCCTACAGTACATAGAAGTACTATATCCCCCTACAGTACATATAAGTACTATATCCCACTACAGTACATAGAAGTACTATATCCCCTACAGTACATATAAGCACTATATCCCCTACAGTACATATAAGCACTATATCCCCTACAGTACATATAAGTACTATATCCCCTACAGTACATATAAGTACTATATCCCCTACAGTACATATACGTACTATATCCCCTACAGTACATATAAACACTATATCCCCTACAGTACATATAAGTACTATATCCCCTACAGTACATATAAGTACTATATCCCCTACAGTACATATAAGTACTATATCCCCCTACAGTACATATAAGCACTATATCCCCTACAGTACATATAAGTACTATATCCCCCTACAGTACATATAAGCACTATATCCCCCTACAGTACATATAAGTAATATATCCCCTACAGTACATATAAGTACTATATCCCCCTACAGTACATATAAGTACTATATCCCCTACAGTACATATAAGTATACTATATCCCCTACAGTACATATAAGTACTATATCCCCTACAGTACATATAAGTACTATATCCCCTACAGTACATATAAGTACTATATTCCCTACAGTACATATAAGTACTATATCCCCTACAGTACATATAAGTACTATATCCCCTACAGTACATATACGTACTATATCCCCTACAGTACATATAAGTACTATATCCCTCTACAGTACATATAAGTACTATATCCCCCTACATTACATATAAGTACTATATCCCCCTACAGTACATATAAGTACTATATCCCCTACAGTACATATAAGTACTATATCCCCTACAGTACATATAAGTACTATATCCCCTACAGTACATATAAGTACTATATCCTCTACAGTACATATAAGTACTATATCCCCTACAGTACATATACGTACTATATCCCCTACAGTACATATAAGTACTATATCCCCCTACAGTACATATAAGTACTATATCCCCTACAGTACATATAAGTACTATATCCCCTACAGTACATATAAGTACTATATCCTCTACAGTACATATAAGTACTATATCCCCTACAGTACATATAAGTACTATATCCTCTACAGTACATATAAGTACGATATCCCCTACAGTACATATAAGTACTATATCCCCTACAGTACATATAAGTACTATATCCCCCTACAGTACATATAAGTACTATATCCCATACAGTACATATAAGTACTATATTCCCTACAGTACATATAAGTACTATATCCCCTACAGTACATATAAGTACTATATCCCCTACAGTACATATACGTACTATATCCCCTACAGTACATATAAGTACTATATCCCTCTACAGTACATATAAGTACTATATCCCCCTACAGTACATATAAGCACTATATCCCCTACAGTACATATAAGTACTATATCCCCTACAGTACATATAAGTACTATATCCCCTACAGTACATATAAGTACTATATCCCTCTACAGTACATATAAGTACTATATCCCCCTACAGTACATATAAGTACTATATCCCCTACAGTACATAGAAGTACTATATCCCCCTACAGTACATAGAAGTACTATATCCCCCTACAGTACATATAAGTACTATATCCCCTACAGTACATATAAGTACTATATCCCCTACAGTACATATAAGTACTATATCCCTCTACAGTACATATAAGTACTATATCCCCCTACAGTACATATAAGTACTATATCCCCTACAGTACATAGAAGTACTATATCCCCCTACAGTACATATAAGTACTATATCCCACTACAGTACATAGAAGTACTATATCCCCTACAGTACATATAAGCACTATATCCCCTACAGTACATATAAGCACTATATCCCCTACAGTACATATAAGTACTATATCCCCTACAGTACATATAAGTACTATATCCCCTACAGTACATATACGTACTATATCCCCTACAGTACATATAAGCACTATATCCCCTACAGTACATATAAGTACTATATCCCCTACAGTACATATAAGTACTATATCCCCTACAGTACATATAAGTACTATATCCCCCTACAGTACATATAAGCACTATATCCCCTACAGTACATATAAGTACTATATCCCCCTACAGTACATATAAGCACTATATCCCCCTACAGTACATATAAGTACTATATCCCCTACAGTACATATAAGTACTATATCCCCCTACAGTACATATAAGTACTATATCCCCTACAGTACATATAAGTATACTATATCCCCTACAGTACATATAAGTACTATATCCCCTACAGTACATATAAGTACTATATCCCCTACAGTACATATAAGTACTATATTCCCTACAGTACATATAAGTACTATATCCCCTACAGTACATATAAGTACTATATCCCCTACAGTACATATACGTACTATATCCCCTACAGTACATATAAGTACTATATCCCTCTACAGTACATATAAGTACTATATCCCCCTACATTACATATAAGTACTATATCCCCCTACAGTACATATAAGTACTATATCCCCTACAGTACATATAAGTACTATATCCCCTACAGTACATATAAGTACTATATCCCCTACAGTACATATAAGTACTATATCCTCTACAGTACATATAAGTACTATATCCCCTACAGTACATATAAGTACTATATCCCCTACAGTACATATAAGTACTATATCCCCCTACAGTACATATAAGTACTATATCCCCTACAGTACATATAAGTACTATATCCCCTACAGTACATATAAGTACTATATATCCCTACAGTACATATAAGTACTATATCCCCTACAGTACATATAAGTACTATATCCTCTACAGTACATATAAGTATGATATCCCCTACAGTACATATAAGTACTATATCCCCTACAGTACATATAAGTACTATATCCCCCTACAGTACATATAAGTACTATATCCCCTACAGTACATATAAGTACTATATTCCCTACAGTACATATAAGTACTATATCCCCTACAGTACATATAAGTACTATATCCCCTACAGTACATATACGTACTATATCCCCTACAGTACATATAAGTACTATATCCCTCTACAGTACATATAAGTACTATATCCCCCTACAGTACATATAAGCACTATATCCCCTACAGTACATATAAGTACTATATCCCCTACAGTACATATAAGTACTATATCCCCTACAGTACATATAAGCACTATATCCCCCTACAGTACATATAAGTACTATATCCCCTACAGTACATATACGTACTATATCCCCTACAGTACATATATGTACTATATCCCCCTACAGTACATATAAGCACTATATCCCCTACAGTACATATAAGTACTATATCCCCTACAGTACATATAAGTACTATATTCCCTACAGTACATATAAGTACTATATCCCCTACAGTACATATAAGTACTATATCCCCTACAGTACATATACGTACTATATCCCCTACAGTACATATAAGTACTATATCCCTCTACAGTACATATAAGTACTATATCCCCCTACATTACATATAAGTACTATATCCCCCTACAGTACATATAAGTACTATATCCCCTACAGTACATATAAGTACTATATCCCCTACAGTACATATAAGTACTATATCCCCTACAGTACATATAAGTACTATATCCTCTACAGTACATATAAGTATGATATCCCCTACAGTACATATAAGTACTATATCCCCTACAGTACATATACGTACTATATCCCCCTACAGTACATATAAGTACTATATCCCCTACAGTACATATAAGTACTATATTCCCTACAGTACATATAAGTACTATATCCCCTACAGTACATATAAGTACTATATCCCCTACAGTACATATACGTACTATATCCCCTACAGTACATATAAGTACTATATCCCTCTACAGTACATATAAGTACTATATCCCCCTACAGTACATATAAGCACTATATCCCCTACAGTACATATAAGTACTATATCCCCTACAGTACATATAAGTACTATATCCCCTACAGTACATATAAGCACTATATCCCCCTACAGTACATATAAGTACTATATCCCCTACAGTACATATACGTACTATATCCCCTACAGTACATATATGTACTATATCCCCCTACAGTACATATAAGCACTATATCCCCTACAGTACATATAAGTACTATATCCCCTACAGTACATAGAAGTAATATATCCCCCTACAGTACATATAAGTACTATATCCCCTACAGTACATATAAGCACTATATCCCCATACAGTACATATAAGCACTATATCCCCTACAGTACATATAAGTACTATATCCCCTACAGTACATATAAGCACTATATCCCCTACAGTACATATAAGTACTATATACCCCTACAGTACATAGAGGTACTATATCCCCCTACAGTACATAGAAGTACTATATCCCCCTACAGTACATAGAAGTACTATATCCCATACAGTACATATAAGCACTATATCCCCCTACAGTACATATAAGCACTATATCCCCTACAGTACATATAAGTACTATATCCCCTACAGTACATATAAGTACTATATCCCCTACAGTACATATAAGTACTATATCCCTCTACAGTACATATAAGTACTATATCCCCCTACAGTACATATAAGGACTATATCCCCTGCAGTACATATAAGTACTATATCCCCTACAGTACATATAAGTACTATATCCCCCTACAGTACATATAAGGACTATATCCCCTGCAGTACATATAAGTACTATATCCCCCTACAGTACATATAAGTACTATATCCCCTACAGTACATATAAGTACTATATCCCCTACAGTACATAGAAGTACTATATCCCCTACAGTACATATACGTACTTTATCCCCCTACAGTACATAGAAGTACTATATCCCTCTACAGTACATATAAGTACTATATCCCCTACAGTACATATAAGCACTATATCCCCTACAGTACATAGAAGTACTATATCCCCCTACAGTACATAGAAGTACTATATCCCTCTACAGTACATATAAGTACTATATCCCCTACAGTACATATAAGCACTATATCCCCTACAGTACATAGAAGTACTATATCCCTCTACAGTACATATAAGTACTATATCCCCCTACAGTACATATAAGTACTATATCCCCCTACAGTACATATAAGTACTATATCCCCTACAGTACATATAAGTACTATATCCCCTACAGTACATATAAGTACTATATCCCTCTACAGTACATATAAGTACTATATCCCCCTACAGTACATATAAGTATTATATCCCCTACAGTACATAGAAGTACTATATCCCCCTACAGTACATAGAAGTACTATATCCCCCTACAGTACATATAAGTACTATATCCCCTACAGTACATATAAGTACTATATCCCCTACAGTACATATAAGTACTATATCCCTCTACAGTACATATAAGTACTATATCCCCCTACAGTACATATAAGTACTATATCCCCTACAGTACATAGAAGTACTATATCCCCCTACAGTACATATAAGTACTATATCCCACTACAGTACATAGAAGTACTATATCCCCTACAGTACATATAAGCACTATATCCCCTACAGTACATATAAGCACTATATCCCCTACAGTACATATAAGTACTATATCCCCTACAGTACATATAAGTACTATATCCCCTACAGTACATATACATACTATATCCCCTACAGTACATATAAGCACTATATCCCCTACAGTACATATAAGTACTATATCCCCTACAGTACATATAAGTACTATATCCCCTACAGTACATATAAGTACTATATCCCCCTACAGTACATATAAGCACTATATCCCCTACAGTACATATAAGTACTATATCCCCCTACAGTACATATAAGCACTATATCCCCCTACAGTACATATAAGTACTATATCCCCTACAGTACATATAAGTACTATATCCCCCTACAGTACATATAAGTACTATATCCCCTACAGTACATATAAGTATACTATATCCCCTACAGTACATATAAGTACTATATCCCCTACAGTACATATAAGTACTATATCCCCTACAGTACATATACGTACTATATTCCCTACAGTACATATAAGTACTATATCCCCTACAGTACATATAAGTACTATATCCCCTACAGTACATATACGTACTATATCCCCTACAGTACATATAAGTACTATATCCCTCTACAGTACATATAAGTACTATATCCCCCTACATTACATATAAGTACTATATCCCCCTACAGTACATATAAGTACTATATCCCCTACAGTACATATAAGTACTATATCCCCTACAGTACATATAAGTACTATATCCCCTACAGTACATATAAGTACTATATCCTCTACAGTACATATAAGTACTATATCCCCTACAGTACATATAAGTAATATATCCCCTACAGTACATATAAGTACTATATCCCCCTACAGTACATATAAGTACTATATCCCCTACAGTACATATAAGTACTATATCCCCTACAGTACATATAAGTACTATATCCCCTACAGTACATATAAGTACTATATCCCCTACAGTACATATAAGTACTATATCCTCTACAGTACATATAAGTACGATATCCCCTACAGTACATATAAGTACTATATCCCCTACAGTACATATAAGTACTATATCCCCCTACAGTACATATAAGTACTATATCCCCTACAGTACATATAAGTACTATATCCCCTACAGTACATAAAAGTACTATATCCCCTACAGTACATATAAGTACTATATCCCCCTACAGTACATATAAGTACTATATCCCCTACAGTACATATAAGTACTATATCCCCCTACAGTACATATAAGTACTATATCCCCTACAGTACATATAAGTACTATATCCCCTACAGTACATATAAGTACTATATCCCTCTACAGTACATATAAGTACTATATCCCCTACAGTACATATAAGTACTATATCCCCTACAGTACATATAAGTACTATATCCCCTACAGTACATATACGTACTATATCCCCTACAGTACATATAAGTACTATATCCCCCTACAGTACATATAAGTACTATATCCCCTACATTACATATAAGTACTATATTCCCTACAGTACATATAAGTACTATATCCCTCTACAGTACATATAAGTACTATATCCCCTACAGTACATATAAGTACTATATCCCCTACAGTACATATAAGCACTATATCCCCTACAGTACATATAAGTACTATATCCCCTACAGTACATATAAGTACTATATCCCCCTACAGTACATATAAGCACTATATCCCCTACAGTACATATAAGTACTATATCCCCCTACAGTACATATAAGGACTATATCCCCTGCAGTACATATAAGTACTATATCCCCCTACAGTACATATAAGTACTATATCCCCTACAGTACATATAAGTACTATATCCCCTACAGTACATAGAAGTACTATATCCCCTACAGTACATATACGTACTTTATCCCCCTACAGTACATAGAAGTACTATATCCCTCTACAGTACATATAAGTACTATATCCCCTACAGTACATATAAGCACTATATCCCCTACAGTACATAGAAGTACTATATCCCCCTACAGTACATAGAAGTACTATATCCCTCTACAGTACATATAAGTACTATATCCCCTACAGTACATATACGCACTATATCCCCTACAGTACATAGAAGTACTATATCCCTCTACAGTACATATAAGTACTATATCCCCCTACAGTACATATAAGTACTATATCCCCCTACAGTACATATAAGTACTATATCCCCTACAGTACATATAAGTACTATATCCCCTACAGTACATATAAGTACTATATCCCTCTACAGTACATATAAGTACTATATCCCCCTACAGTACATATAAGTACTATATCCCCTACAGTACATAGAAGTACTATATCCCCCTACAGTACATAGAAGTACTATATCCCCCTACAGTACATATAAGTACTATATCCCCTACAGTACATATAAGTACTATATCCCCTACAGTACATATAAGTACTATATCCCTCTACAGTACATATAAGTACTATATCCCCCTACAGTACATATAAGTACTATATCCCCTACAGTACATAGAAGTACTATATCCCCCTACAGTACATATAAGTACAATATCCCACTACAGTACATAGAAGTACTATATCCCCTACAGTACATATAAGCACTATATCCCCTACAGTACATATAAGCACTATATCCCCTACAGTACATATAAGTACTATATCCCCTACAGTACATATAAGTACTATATCCCCTACAGTACATATACGTACTATATCCCCTACAGTACATATAAGCACTATATCCCCTACAGTACATATAAGTACTATATCCCCTACAGTACATATAAGTACTATATCCCCTACAGTACATATAAGTACTATATCCCCCTACAGTACATATAAGCACTATATCCCCTACAGTACATATAAGTACTATATCCCCCTACAGTACATATAAGCACTATATCCCCCTACAGTACATATAAGTACTATATCCCCTACAGTACATATAAGTACTATATCCCCCTACAGTACATATAAGTACTATATCCCCTACAGTACATATAAGTATACTATATCCCCTACAGTACATATAAGTACTATATCCCCTACAGTACATATAAGTACTATATCCCCTACAGTACATATAAGTACTATATTCCCTACAGTACATATAAGTACTATATCCCCTACAGTACATATAAGTACTATATCCCCTACAGTACATATACGTACTATATCCCCTACAGTACATATAAGTACTATATCCCTCTACAGTACATATAAGTACTATATCCCCCTACATTACATATAAGTACTATATCCCCCTACAGTACATATAAGTACTATATCCCCTACAGTACATATAAGTACTATATCCCCTACAGTACATATAAGTACTATATCCCCTACAGTACATATAAGTACTATATCCTCTACAGTACATATAAGTACTATATCCCCTACAGTACATATAAGTACTATATCCCCTACAGTACATATAAGTACTATATCCCCCTACAGTACATATAAGTACTATATCCCCTACAGTACATATAAGTACTATATCCCCTACAGTACATATAAGTACTATATCCCCTACAGTACATATAAGTACTATATCCCCTACAGTACATATAAGTACTATATCCTCTACAGTACATATAAGTACGATATCCCCTACAGTACATATAAGTACTATATCCCCTACAGTACATATAAGTACTATATCCCCCTACAGTACATATAAGTACTATATCCCCTACAGTACATATAAGTACTATATCCCCTACAGTACATAAAAGTACTATATCCCCTACAGTACATATAAGTACTATATCCCCCTACAGTACATATAAGTACTATATCCCCTACAGTACATATAAGTACTATATCCCCCTACAGTACATATAAGTACTATATCCCCTACAGTACATATAAGTACTATATCCCCTACAGTACATATAAGTACTATATCCCTCTACAGTACATATAAGTACTATATCCCCTACAGTACATATAAGTACTATATCCCCTACAGTACATATAAGTACTATATCCCCTACAGTACATATACGTACTATATCCCCTACAGTACATATAAGTACTATATCCCCCTACAGTACATATAAGTACTATATCCCCTACATTACATATAAGTACTATATTCCCTACAGTACATATAAGTACTATATCCCTCTACAGTACATATAAGTACTATATCCCCTACAGTACATATAAGTACTATATCCCCTACAGTACATATAAGCACTATATCCCCTACAGTACATATAAGTACTATATCCCCTACAGTACATATAAGTACTATATCCCCCTACAGTACATATAAGCACTATATCCCCTACAGTACATATACGTACTATATCCCCCTACAGTACATATAAGCACTATATCCCCCTACAGTACATATAAGTACTATATCCCCTACAGTACATAAAAGTACTATATCCCCTACAGTACATATAAGTACTATATCCCCCTACAGTACATATAAGTACTATATCCCCTACAGTACATATAAGTACTATATCCCCCTACAGTACATATAAGTACTATATCCCCTACAGTACATATAAGTACTATATCCCCTACAGTACATATAAGTACTATATCCCTCTACAGTACATATAAGTACTATATCCCCTACAGTACATATAAGTACTATATCCCCTACAGTACATATAAGTACTATATCCCCTACAGTACATATACGTACTATATCCCCTACAGTACATATAAGTACTATATCCCCCTACAGTACATATAAGTACTATATCCCCTACATTACATATAAGTACTATATTCCCTACAGTACATATAAGTACTATATCCCTCTACAGTACATATAAGTACTATATCCCCTACAGTACATATAAGTACTATATCCCCTACAGTACATATAAGCACTATATCCCCTACAGTACATATAAGTACTATATCCCCTACAGTACATATAAGTACTATATCCCCCTACAGTACATATAAGCACTATATCCCCTACAGTACATATAAGTACTATATCCCCCTACAGTACATATAAGCACTATATCCCCCTACAGTACATATAAGTACTATATCCCCTACAGTACATATAAGTACTATATCCCCCTACAGTACATATAAGTACTATATCCCCTACAGTACATATAAGTATACTATATCCCCTACAGTACATATAAGTACTATATCCCCTACAGTACATATAAGTACTATATCCCCCTACAGTACATATAAGCACTATATCCCCCTACAGTACATATAAGTACTATATCCCCTACAGTACATATAAGTACTATATCCCCCTACAGTACATATAAGTACTATATCCCCTACAGTACATATACGTATACTATATCCCCTACAGTACATATAAGTACTATATCCCCTACAGTACATATAAGTATACTATATCCCCTACAGTACATATAAGTACTATATCCCCTACAGTACATATAAGTACTATATCCCCTACAGTACATATAAGTACTATATTCCCTACAGTACATATAAGTACTATATCCCCTACAGTACATATAAGTACTATATCCCCTACAGTACATATACGTACTATATCCCCTACAGTACATATAAGTACTATATCCCCTACAGTACATATAAGTACTATATCCCTCTACAGTACATATAAGTACTATATCCCCCTACAGTACATATAAGTACTATATCCCCCTACAGTACATATAAGTACTATATCCCCTACAGTACATATAAGTACTATATCCCCTACAGTACATATAAGTACTATATCCCCTACAGTACATATAAGTACTATATCCCCTACAGTACATATAAAAGTACTATATCCCCTACAGTACATATAAGTACTATATCCCCCTACAGTACATATAAGTACTATATCCCCTACAGTACATATAAGTACTATATCCCCCTACAGTACATATAAGTACTATATCCCCTACAGTACATATAAGTACTATATCCCTTCTGGACTATAACGTTGGATCAATGGACGCGATCAATATTTGGAATGGCGATCAGGAATTGGATTAATCTTTTTGCATGACATCAGATGTGAGGTAAGGCCTTTATGTTACGAATCTTGGGGTAATCAGATGTTCCTATCACCGCCATCGGAATGCGCGTGCGCGCGCGCGTGTGTGTGTGTGTGTGTGTGTGTGTGTGTGTGTGTGTGCGTGCGTGCGTGCGTGTGTGTGTGTGTGTGTGAGGTTCGCGCCGACCAAAGTACGGAGAAGCGATTTTTCAGACCGCAGTTCTCTTCGTACATGAGGACACATATACTATCGATAATCTAGCCTTTATTTGAAAACTATTTATAAATCAGCTGAAAAATGACAACGTGTTTTGTGTATTCCACTAAAGGGCTATTATCATGTCTTTCTCTGGAATTACTAGAAATCTCCAAAACTATACTCTTATTCAAAACGGTATAAAGCCGAAATGTACCGATGAAAAAACAATCCGTTTCGTACATGTTGACGATCACTGTGTTATTTAGATCTATTGCTATTATATTTGATATGTTTTATGCACTCGCAAATAAGTCCTATTCTCCATTGGATATAGCGTTGGCACGGAAGGGCCATCAGCAGAGGGCGCTGTTGGCCCAGAATGAGTTAAGGGACTGCAGACCAGAGAAAGACGTTTGTCTTGTTTACATCAGGGTCCCCCATTTTCAATTCATTTTGACATTTATGACATACACAACATATACGTGACATCATGGCATAGGGACATACATGACATACAGGTATATAGTACTTTTACATTTGTGACATATATGAAATGCAAATATACAGTACTGTTACCCATAGATCCTAACAGAGAATATGATGGGGAGGAGACTGTACATTAGGAGGGGGTGGGCACTATTTAGTCATCTGCATTTCTTTTTCGTATAGTTTGTTTTAGTCAACTTAATGTCTGAGCATTTTAGTCTTAGTCAGTGTTTTTAGTCACTCGATTTTGTCTTTTTTGTTTTTGTCTAGATTTAGTCGCAGAAAACTGATGATTTTTGACTAGTTTTCGTTAATGAAAAAAAGGCATTTTATATTTTTATATTGTAAATAATGCAATTCTATTCATTAAGTATAGTCTAGCCAAAACCCTATCAGCTGATTCACAATAAGAAGCCCAATAGTAACCAAACATTCCTTGAAATGGTCAATAGATTCAGAAATAGTCAGACATGGAATGGAACATATTCTGATTTAAATTGCTTATTTATTTATTTTTAACCAACAAAGGAACATTAGGATAGTGTAAATACACAGTACACACTGATTGCAATTCTCACTGGGACCTACTGTACAAATTTCACACACACGTCTCACACACATTCCCTTTTGTCCCTCGAGTCGTACCGTAGATTGCCGACGTCACTTTAAACTTAAAATGGCGGCCCCCATCAGAGCATTCGGCTAACAACATTAGCTTAGCAAACCTGCCACCGCACTTCTATGTGCATAAAGTGTGGTAACAAAATATCACAGCCCCTAAGACTGGGAGTGTTCTAACTCTACAGAGCATGTACCCAACATTATATGAAAAATAAAAAGTCATTACGACGTTTTAGTGCACTTCAAGCGCTAAAGGGATTCATAACTTATAGCAGGGTCAATCTCAGTGTTAGTATTCGTCTGTTTCTTTTCTTTTCATACCTTTTTAAGTGAACGGGTCTTGTCCTTGTTGTATCCATGTGTAATGTTTATAGTAGTGGGTGTACACAGATGAAAGAGAGCAAGTGTGTGTCTGGGATATAGGTCCCAACTCCCAGGCTATTAGCCTAGCCATCCTCTCAGCCTCTGTCGTCTTAAATGCTATGTTCTTTTGGTAGAACTGTTCGGCTGCCGCAGGAGTGTTGAGAGAGTAGCAGATTCCGTTCATGGTTATTGGTATAAGCTGTAGTCACGAGAGACCTGGGATGCGGTTTTTAGCCTCACGTATGTTATGTAGCTTGGCTTTTAGCCATAAACGCTGCTGAGTTTAACCCGGAAACGGAAATGGGAAATGCTGAAATAATAACGTGACTTATTCTAAAAGTTATAATTATTTTGTCTCATCTTGTTTTAGTCAACATAAATTAAGAGAGAATTCGTCATGGTTTTTGTAAACTACATTTTTGTGTCCTCAGTTGTGGTCAACGATATTTAATTAATAATTTAGTGACGTTGGCGTCACATGGTGTTCAATAACATGACGTCACATTTCATTGTCGTCGCGGGAAAAAGCTTTGTTGACGAAGATCTTTTGTCATCAAATTTGTTGACAAAATTAACACTGCTCCTAGTGAAACTCCTCGCTGTCAGGTGAAAAGAAGCGGCTGGCGACTCCACAGTATCCATGTTGTGTCCTGAACAGTATCCATGTTGTGTCCTGAACAGTATCCATGTTGTGTCCTGAACAGTATCCATGTTGTGTCCTGAACGCTCCATGTTGTGTCCTGAACAGTATCCATGTGCTGACCTACCTCCTACGCTCCTGTTCGCCCGCCAAGCTGACCGACGCCGACTTGGACCCGTTCAAGCTGCTGGCGTACGCTAGCTACTGTCTGGAGCAAGGAGAGCTGGAGCTGGCCAACCAGGCTTGTGGAGAGATGAGACTCTACACGGTAGCTGTTGGAGAGATGAGACTCTCCACAGTAGCTGTTAGAGAGATGAGACTCTACATGGTAGCTGTTAGAGAGATGAGACTCTACACGGTAGCTGTTAGAGAGATGAGACTCTACACGGTAGCTGTTAGAGAGATGAGACTCTACACGGTAGCTGTTAGAGAGATGAGACTCTACATGGTAGCTGTTAGAGAGATGAGACTCTACACAGTAGCTGTTAGAGAGATGAGACTCTACACGGTAGCTGTTAGAGAGATGAGACTCTACACAGTAGCTGTTAGAGAGATGAGACTCTACACGGTAGCTGTTAGACCAGAGAGATGAGACTCTACACAGTAGCTGTTAGAGAGATGAGACTCTACACGGTAGCTGTTAGAGAGATGAGACTATACACGGTAGCTGTTAGAGAGATGAGACTCTACACGGTAGCTGTTAGAGAGATGAGACTCTACACAGTAGCTGTTAGAGAGATGAGACTCTACACGGTAGCTGTTAGAGAGATGAGACTCTACACGGTAGCTGTTAGAGAGATGAGACTCTACACAGTAGCTGTTAGAGAGATGAGACTCTACACAGTAGCTGTTAGAGAGATGAGACTCTACACGGTAGCTGTTAGAGAGATGAGACTCTACACGGTAGCTGTTAGAGAGATGAGACTCTACACAGTAGCTGTTGGAGAGATGAGACTCTACACGGTAGCTGTTAGAGAGATGAGACTCTACACAGTAGCTGTTGGAGAGATGAGACTCTACACGGTAGCTGTTAGAGAGATGAGACTCTACACAGTAGCTGTTGGAGAGATGAGACTCTACACAGTAGCTGTTAGAGAGATGAGACTCTACACAGTAGCTGTTAGAGAGATGAGACTCTACACGGTAGCTGTTAGAGAGATGAGACTCTACACGGTAGCTGTTAGACCAGAGAGATGAGACTCTACACGGTAGCTGTTAGAGAGATGAGACTCTACACAGTAGCTGTGAGAGAGATGAGACTCTACACGGTAGCTGTTAGAGAGATGAGACTCTACACGGTAGCTGTTAGAGAGATGAGACTCTACACAGTAGCTGTTAGAGAGATGAGACTCTACACAGTAGCTGTTGGAGAGATGAGACTCTACACGGTAGCTGTTAGAGAGATGAGCCTCTACACAGTAGCTGTTAGACCAGAGAGATGAGACTCTACACGGTAGCTGTTAGAGAGATGAGACTCTACACAGTAGCTGTTGGAGAGATGAGACTCTACACGGTAGCTGTTAGAGAGATGAGCCTCTACACAGTAGCTGTTAGACCAGAGAGATGAGACTCTACACGGTAGCTGTTAGAGAGATGAGCCTCTACACAGTAGCTGTTAGACCAGAGAGATGAGACTCTACACGGTAGCTGTTAGAGAGATGAGACTCTACACAGTAGCTGTTAGAGAGATGAGACTCTACACGGTAGCTGTTAGAGAGATGAGCCTCTACACGGTAGCTGTTAGACCAGAGAGATGAGACTCTACACGGTAGCTGTTAGAGAGATGAGACTCTACACAGTAGCTGTTGGAGAGATGAGACTCTACATGGTAGCTGTTAGACCAGAGAGATGAGACTATACACAGTAGCTGTTAGAGAGATGAGACTCTACACAGTAGCTGTTAGAGAGATGAGACTATACACAGTAGCTGTTAGAGAGATGAGCCTCTACACAGTAGCTGTTAGAGAGATGAGCCTCTACACAGTAGCTGTTAGAGAGATGAGACTCTACACAGTAGCTGTTGGAGAGATGAGACTCTACACGGTAGCTGTTAGAGAGATGAGACTCTACACGGTAGCTGTTAGAGAGATGAGACTCTACACGGTAGCTGTTAGAGAGATGAGACTCTACACAGTAGCTGTTAGACCAGAGAGATGAGACTCTACACGGTAGCTGTTAGAGAGATGAGACTCTACACAGTAGCTGTTGGAGAGATGAGACTCTACACAGTAGCTGTTAGAGAGATGAGACTCTACACAGTAGCTGTTAGAGAGATGAGACTCTACACAGTAGCTGTTGGAGAGATGAGACTCTACACGGTAGCTGTTAGAGAGATGAGCCTCTACACAGTAGCTGTTGGAGAGATGAGACTCTACACAGTAGCTGTTAGACCAGAGAGATGAGACTCTACACAGTAGCTGTTGGAGAGATGAGACTCTACACAGTAGCTGTTAGACCAGAGAGATGAGACTCTACACAGTAGCTGTTAGACCAGAGAGATGAGACTCTACACAGTAGCTGTGGGAGAGATGAGACTCTACACAGTAGCTGTTAGAGAGATGAGACTCTACACAGTAGCTGTTAGAGAGATGAGACTCTACACAGTAGCTGTTAGAGAGATGTGACTCTACACAGTAGCTGTTAGAGAGATGAGACTCTACACAGTAGCTGTTGGAGAGATGAGACTCTACACAGTAGCTGTTGGAGAGATGAGACTCTACACAGTAGCTGTTAGAGAGATGAGACTCTACACAGTAGCTGTTAGAGAGATGAGACTCTACACAGTAGCTGTTAGAGAGATGAGCCTCTACACAGTAGCTGTTAGAGAGATGAGACTCTACACAGTAGCTGTTAGAGAGATGTGACTCTACACAGTAACTGTTAGAGAGATGAGACTCTACACAGTAGCTGTTAGAGAGATGAGACTATACACAGTAGCTGTTAGAGAGATGAGACTATACACAGTAGCTGTTAGAGAGATGAGACTCTACACGGTAGCTGTTAGAGAGATGAGACTCTACACAGTAGCTGTTAGACCAGAGAGATGAGACTCTACACAGTAGCTGTTAGAGAGATGAGACTCTACACAGTAGCTGTTAGAGAGATGAGACTCTACACGGTAGCTGTTAGAGAGATGAGACTCTACACAGTAGCTGTTAGAGAGATGAGACTCTACACGGTAGCTGTTAGAGAGATGAGACTCTACACAGTAGCTGTTAGAGAGATGAGACTCTACACAGTAGCTGTTAGAGAGATGAGACTCTACACGGTAGCTGTTAGAGAGATGAGACTCTACACGGTAGCTGTTAGACCAGAGAGATGAGACTCTACACAGTAGCTGTTAGAGAGATGAGACTCTACACAGTAGCTGTTAGAGAGATGAGACTCTACACAGTAGCTGTTAGAGAGATGAGACTCTACACAGTAGCTGTTAGACCAGAGAGATGAGACTCTACACAGTAGCTGTTAGAGAGATGAGACTCTACACAGTAGCTGTTAGACCAGAGAGATGAGACTCTACACAGTAGCTGTTAGAGAGATGAGACTCTACACAGTAGCTGTTGGAGAGATGATACTCTACACAGTAGCTGTTAGAGAGATGAGACTCTACACAGTAGCTGTTAGAGAGATGAGACTCTACACGGTAGCTGTTAGACCAGAGAGATGAGACTCTACACAGTAGCTGTTAGACCAGAGAGATGAGACTCTACATGGTAGCTGTTAGACCAGAGAGATGAGACTCTACACAGTAGCTGTTAGACCAGAGAGATGAGACTCTACACGGTAGCTGTTAGAGAGATGAGACTCTACACGGTAGCTGTTAGACCAGAGAGATGAGACTCTACACAGTAGCTGTTAGACCAGAGAGATGAGACTCTACACAGTAGCTGTTAGAGAGATGAGACTCTACACGGTAGCTGTTAGAGAGATGAGACTCTACACAGTAGCTGTTAGAGAGATGAGACTCTACACAGTAGCTGTTAGAGAGATGAGACTCTACACAGTAGCTGTTAGACCAGAGAGATGAGACTCTACACCAGGGGTCAGGAACCTTTTTGACTGGAAGAGCCATAAAAGCCAAATATTTCTAAATATATTTCATTGAGAGCCATATAGTATTTTTAACGTATAATAAATTAAATATGTCTTACTTTTAATGCGACTTCTGGTGCTGCATGGTTTTGCTGATGGCCTTGTAATCTGGTTCATACGTGGTGAGGTTGAGCTTCATGCAGGCGTTGAGGCTTCAATCAGTTAAACGTGAGCGTAGGTTGGTCTTAATGTTCCTCATATGCGAGAATGACTGCCCACATGCATATGTAGAGCCAAACATGGTCAATACGGCAATACTCACGCTGCATTGTGTGGTATGTCACAGGAAGCTCGTTCCAAGTTTTAAGAATCAGCTGGTCTTCAGGTTGAAGATTTTTAATTTCTGTCCACTTGTGTTCCCTCACCAGCTCTGCTCGCTATATCTTCAGCTACAGATACTATTAGCTGCATCTTCAAAACTAATTTCTGTTTACTTTAAAATGACACAGTATTATTAAGAAATATCACAAGTATAAAAAAAAAAAAAAAAAAAAAAAAAAAAAAATTTACTCAAAAATTTCTGGGAGCCATATGCTGTCATCAGAAGAGCCATATATGGCTCGCGAGCCATAGGTTCCCGACCCCTGCTCTACACAGTAGCTGTTAGAGAGATGAGACTCTACACAGTAGCTGTTAGAGAGATGAGACTCTACACGGTAGCTGTTAGAGAGATGAGACTCTACACAGTAGCTGTTAGAGAGATGAGACTCTACACAGTAGCTGTTAGAGAGATGAGACTCTACACAGTAGCTGTTAGACCAGAGAGATGAGACTCTACACAGTAGCTGTTAGACCAGAGAGATGAGACTCTACACAGTAGCTGTTAGAGAGATGAGACTCTACACGGTAGCTGTTAGAGAGATGAGACTCTACACAGTAGCTGTTAGACCAGAGAGATGAGACTCTACATGGTAGCTGTTAGAGAGATGAGACTCTACACAGTAGCTGTTAGAGAGATGAGACTCTACACAGTAGCTGTTAGACCAGAGAGATGAGACTCTACACAGTAGCTGTTAGAGAGATGAGACTCTACACGGTAGCTGTTAGAGAGATGAGACTCTACATGGTAGCTGTTAGAGAGATGAGACTCTACACGGTAGCTGTTAGAGAGATGAGACTCTACACGGTAGCTGTTAGAGAGATGAGACTCTACACAGTAGCTGTTAGACCAGAGAGATGAGACTCTACACAGTAGCTGTTAGAGAGATGAGACTCTACACAGTAGCTGTTAGAGAGATGAGACTCTACACGGTAGCTGTTAGAGAGATGAGACTCTACACAGTAGCTGTTAGACCAGAGAGATGAGACTCTACATGGTAGCATCTCTGTTTGACCTGTTAAAACATCCTGTTCTTCCCAGGCCTGGTGGTTGGTACAGTGAGACTCTCCTCTAAGACTCCTCTGACTGAAGATGACATGATACATGTCCTCATAGAGCAGGTCAGTGGCTCAGGGATAAACACTGGGTGGGTTGTGTTCTTGTAATTATCATTCATCTTGTCTTATGGTCTTGTATTTCTGATTCTTACTGTCTTGTGTCCATGTATTTTTCTCATGTTATATTGTGTTCTTTTATGTATTGTTACTGTAACCGTAGTCTTCATTCATATAATGTATTCTTCTTGATGATGAATAGTTTTATTTTCGGTCTTTGTTTACAGATAAATCAAAAACACACATGTGTGGACTTTCAAAAGGAAAAGGAAAAAAAGAAAAAATCACAAATGTACATATTCAGAGTAAGCTCACACACAAAATCCAAACTCAATGACCGAAAAAAGGAATAGGCTGAAGCACATGCTTATTTTTGTCTATCCTTTACAATTCTTAAAAACTAAATATACTTTAATATGAGAAAGAAACATTTAAAATATGCTGCAAGATATAATTCTTTTTCTTTTTCTTTAAGAGAAAAAAGAAAAGAGAAAATAAATGTTTGATGTTTTACTCAAAACTGTACTCCTGAATTATTTTATCCTTCAGGGCCTTTTTAAATCTCCCCTGAGAGGTACACAACTTCAACCCGTCACTAAGACTATTCCACAATTTAACTCCCAAAATTGAAACACATCTAGCTTTTACATTAGTTCTTACCTTTTTATATGTTTTAAGAATACACAACCCTCTTAAATTATACTTTCCTTCTCTTGGTTGAAAGAGACATTGAATACAAGCTGGTAGGTTCTTACTCTTAGCATGAAAAATTATCTCAAAGGTTTTTATGTAAACCATATCTACACATTTTAATGTGCAGGACTTTATGAATAATGGATTAGTCGATTCAAGATAACTAGCTTTATTTATTATTCTAATAGCTCGTTTCTGTAGTTTAATAATAGGACCTATATTTGTTTTATAAACATTCCCCCAGACCTCAACACAATATGACATGTATGGCACCACAAGTGAAAAATACAATATATGCAAACATTTCTGGTTTAACAGCTCCCTTGTTTTGTACAGAATGCCAACAGATTTGGCTAATTTTCCTTTGATATATTGTATATGTGGCTTCCAACAGAGTTTGTGATCTATAATCACACCTAAGAATTTTGTTTCATATACTCTTTCAATTTCGGTTCCATTTAAATTCAGTTTAATTTCACAGTCGGTAGGAACACCACCAAATACCATACATTTTGTTTTGTTTTAATTAAGAGACAACTTATTCCTATCAAACCATTTCTTTAACTTTATCAATTCCCTTTCTACTGTTTTCAATAATTATTTTATGTCCTCCCCTGAACAAAGTAAATTAGTATCATCAGCAAACGTAACAATTTTCAAAATATAATTTAAATAAAGTATAAATAACTTGGGTCCCAATACGGAACCCTTTGGAACACCACAAGTTACTCTTCTAAGATGTGATTCTGTATTATTAATATTTACATATTGAAACCTATTATCTAGATAACTTCTTAACCAATGATGAGTGACACCTCTTATTCCATACCGTTCCATTTTTTGTAAAAGCAGGGAATGATCAATTGTGTCAAATGCTTTACGTAAGTCAATAAATACACCTATTGAGGGTTGTTTTTCATTAATTGCTGTTGATATATTTTCCACAAAATCTATTACTGCTAAGGATGTTGATCTATTGCTCCTAAAACCATATTGATGGTCACTCAATAATCCATATTTTTCAATAAAGCCATCAAGTCTATTTAGTACAAATAATTTTTCGAGTATCTTTGAAAATTGAGGCAATGATATAGGTCTATAATTTGATATAGTATGTATGTCACCACTTTTAAAGATTGGAACCACCTTGGCCATTTTCATTTCATCAGGAAAAATACCAGTCAAAAAGGATTTGTTACATATATAAGTGAATGGTTTGAGGACCGAGTCAAAGACTTCTGAAGTCACAAAGGTCTCTGTTCTGGTTCTGATAAGATCAGAACCGGCTGGATCGTCCTCTGCGTTGTGAATTGTCCCCCCTAAAAACCCATGTACTTTCAAAAAACCAAATGGTCTTGTTCGATGACCAGCTAAGCAGCAGGAGAAATGAAGAGGAGAAGTTGTAACCGCATCTGTTTAATTTCAAAGTTAAGAGTGTAATTACAAAAGTTCTGGTTCAAATTACAATAAAGAACACTATAAAAGATTCAAGGTACCGGAGCACTATGCCGCTCGTCCTTCTAAGAAATCAGATTAAAGAATGATAGTTGTTAAGTTGTTGCTGGTCTTTGTTGTCTGGCTGACAAACAAAGCAGTCTGTTCTCCCTCCAAAAGTTCTTTGTCTGTTGATTCTCCTCTGCCCGCGTCGTCCGCTGTGTGAAAAGGTGGGTGTTGTCCTGTGGTGGTTCCGTTTCAGAGTGTCCCTTCCACAGTCACAACACCCCCCCTTATATCAAAAAGCCTGGAGTCTCTGCGTGATGTCACCGAAGTGACGTCAAGCAGATGTGTTCCTCCAATCACGGCCTCTCTAAGTTTGAATTTGAAATAGGGGGTTGTCCTCAGTAAGCCAACCCTCTATTTCCTTTGTTTTCCAATCAAAGAATAAACATCGTCTAACTAACATAATACTTTGGTTATTGACCCCAGGATATATATATTCGAATTAAGATTGATTGCATACACACAGAGATATAAAAATTGAACAGTTTATCTTGATGCTACATGAGAATCACAGTAGGTTTATAATTAAGTCCACTTCTTCTAGTTTCCTAATCATTCTTTTAACTTACATCAATATCTCTTTTATACAGTTAGTATTCAACACATTTAAGTATTTTCCAATGTAGATTCAGACGTGGCCTAATTTCAAACTCTGTGATTCCCATTCATACACATGACATATTTTATATCATTCGATTCAGAATTATTACCACAATAGGCCCATTTGTAGTTCATATTAAACTAATCTAAGTATAGTAATAGACATTTGAAAATGTACTTTGTGTTAAGCAAGGCAGGAGAAAGCCAGGTGGTCACATGAAATGCCGGTGCGTCTGTTGGGACACCCACTACTCCTTTGAAGTGAGATAACCAACTGTTCTCAGGGAGATGTTATCTCTGGTTTTAAATAGAAACTTGGAAGTAATAAACAGGGGTCTGCTGACAGCCCTAAAAGCTGTCCGACCAGCGTGACCAGTATCTTGTCGTATTTACATAGTGTTAGGTCCAGTGTACCCAGACCAACTGACATTCTTCCAGTGCCTAATTTAATCAATCACTTATCACTGATCTAATGTGAGACTTCTAAAACCCATGTATCTGTGGGACTCAATATTCAACCAACATAATATTTCCATAATGATCGGACAGTTTGGACTGAGAACTCCACTACAGTCCCCCGTCGTGGGCTTATATGCCCACGTATATCTCTATTGACTTCTCAATCAAACTGGTCGTACACCATACAGCTACCATAACCTTTTAACCTTAGCAAAATCACATAAAAAACCAAAAACATTATTTTTCTACATCTCTTTCTTATGTATACTTATTGTAGCTGAGGGGTACAATTCCCTGACTGTATTGTTAGATATGATATTTAATACCACTACCTCATGTACTTTAACTTCTGGCCACCCAGTACAAGATATAAGTATGATGAACACTTTCCCACCTGATGAAACGAACCAACACAAATGGACCAAATCGAATATTTAATACAGCAAAGGGTGTACACAATATTCACTTAATTACATTTATGATTTGAAATGTTAAGTATGCACTTTTATGGCAAATGAGTATTCGTAGGTAAATCAACATTGAATGTCAAGTTCAAGTTCTTTAATAGTTGTCATACAGAAGTACAGAATACTTTCATACAAAATGCTTCTTACTGTTACGCTCCAGAGACTGTGCTAGACAAGATAGTATCAAATAACATAATAACATAATATAGCATGAATTTAGAAGAAGAAAATGAGGTCACAGTGTTCGGTATAGACATATGTACAATGTTCTGAGTTACCATATAATATACAATACACAATACTATGCAGTGTACTAATGCAGTGGTTCCCAAAGTCGGGGTCGCGACCCAAAGGTGGGCCGCGAGCAGCCACGGATGGGCCGCGAGATGATTTAAAAAAAATATATATATATATATATATATATATTTTTTGAATTTTTGAATTTTTAATTTTTTAATTTTAATTTTTTTTGTCAGGCCACTGAACTTAGAAGCAGGCCAGGACAGTGTTTCTAGTTGTATTCTAAAATTCTTTTCTATTGTATTCTAAAATGTGACTATATGGTTTTATATTAACTTACATTTACATTTAGTCATTTAGCTGACGCTTTTATCCAAAGCGACTTACAAGTTCTGTACGACAAGCCATCAGGAAGGGCACAACTCTATCAGCTGAGTAACAATGTTCATCAAAGTGTTGAGTGCTACAGTGTAGGTTAGTTTATTAGGACAAGTGCATGACAGTATGGTTAGTTAGGGTTAGGTTTTTTTTTTTTTTTTTTTTTATTCAGATAATGGTTGAAGAAGTGCGTCTTTAGTCGACGGCGAAAGATTGGACGTGTTTCGGCTGTCCTAACTGGGGTGGGTAGTTCATTCCACCATTGTGGGGCAAGGACTGAGAATAGGCGACTTCTCTTTGATGACCCTCCCGGAGCTTGGATAGGAGTAGTAACTTAATAAATAAACAAAAACGAAAAATCTACTTATTTCAACGAACATTTCAAACTAAATAACAGATTATGCACATAAAACGCTGAAAACAACCGAAGCAACAATAGTATTTTAATGAGGCTATTATTATTATCATTATTATTTTGCAACAAGTTAGCCCTCTCATAAATAGCACATATAAATGAACATGTCCAATCTCTGGTTGCGCAGGGAGTAAGTATACAACCTGGAATATTTAGGAAACGATAGCGATAGTACTTAAATGATTATAGCTGGATACACTAAGGGGGGGGGGGTCCCGCTGGTTGTAAGACAGTAGGAGGGGGGGGTTAGAGAAGTCGCTGGCGGTGTCCCATCTGGCCGACGGTGTCTTGGGAGAATCCAAAGTCTTAGACCCAGTGCCCACAGAACCTCGGGCCGTAGACGAACACAGCTGGACCCTCTGTGGAACGGTATCTGCCGGTCCACAACGGAGAGACGTGGTGCGACCTCACGTGTAGAGCGCCGCCTCACCTGTAGTCCTCTCCGGGGGGTAATTCCAACACTCGACAGTGTTGGCCTTTATCCATGGAATAATCAAAGCACATAAAGCATAATCCAAGAGCCGGGGAAGGCTCGCCGTCGTCGGGTAGAGTAATCCAATATACAGGTCCAGTCGCTCTTGACCCGGAGCTCCTCGGATGCAATCACCACTAGGGGTCTGACCAGCCTGGATAAGCGTCCAGATAACGTCAGGAACGATGGGGGTACTGATAACTGTAGGACTCGAACCGAACGATGCACCATACATAAATAGACTATTATTAGCTTAATAGAATACGTCCAACTCGACGGTATGGTGCCAAACTATGACCATTCAACTATTAATCTACACGATATCTCAATGCCTATTCTGGGCCAAGTAGGCCCTACTACACCGCACGTGCTTCGTGGGGAGGCTTTTGCGTCTGTCACTCTGTTGGAGGGTAAAGAACTGGACTAAAAGGAAAGTTCTACTTCACGAGCGTCATATATATATGCGCTATGAACAAATAGTACCACACGTATTTCGCCCGGCATATTACTGCGCGGAACCGGGGGCTGCCTCGACATGTTAGGCGGCACGATTGAACTTGAACCTAGGGGTATGGCAACCTGGCGCCAGGTTCTAGTCCAATGGTAGAATGAAACTATTATGGGCTGTTTAGTAGAAACGGGGATATTCAATGCATATTGTACAAGGAATATACATGGGATATCAAACGATATACAAATACAATTAAATATATATATATAATAAATATACATATTCGGTTTAATCTGATCCTTCACAACAGCCGCCCCCTAATTAGTCCCACCTAATTAGCTAAGCAGAGACAGATTAACCGCACTGTCTTCCACTCAAGGTCCGCTGTAAGGTCAGTCAACTCACAAAGTCATAGGGTCATGGTCATCATCGATAGTATCTGGGAGTCGGGGCAGTTCTATGAGCCTCGCCACGGGCCGTGTGTAGGTGCGCCCTTGGACGAGTACTTCAGCTGCTCGGACCTTGCCATCGGCACCGGTGATCACTTTGCTTACGCGGCCAGCCGGCCACATAGCTCTGGGGAGTGACTGGTCAACTATCATGACGACTGTTCCTTCTGTCAAATTGTCTCTCTCTTTTACCCACTTCTGGCGGGTCTGTAGAGACGGTAGGTAGTGAAGTAGGAAGCTGCTCCAAAACTTGTCAGCTAGTACTTGGCTGTACCTCCACATTCTTCGGCCGTTCGCTTCTTCGGGCCTGTACATTGTCTGGGGTAGCGCGGGGTCCAGCCACCCCATTAGGAGTGTGTTGGGGGTGACTGGGTCGACATCTGCTACATCACTGGAGACGTAACCGAGGGGTTTGGAGTTCAATACTCCCTCGATTTCCGTGAGGACTGTCATTAGGACTTCCTCTGCCACAGTCTGGGCTCCGAGTACGGCATACAGGGCTGTCTTTATAGAACGTACTTCTCGTTCCCAGGCTCCACCGAAGTGGGGTGCGTTCGGGGGATTAAACTGGAAGTCAACCTGGGCTGGAGCGAGGTGGGTCTTAAGTTCTGGGCCCATAGCTTGGAAGCTCTCTCTCAGCTCTCTTTCTCCGCCTTTGAAGTTGGTCCCGTGATCAGACAACAATGTAGACGGTTGTCCCTTCCGTGATATGAATCTCCGGAAGGCCATAAGGAATGAGTCTGTGCTCATGGTCGGAAGGAGCTCGATATGTATCGCTCTGGTGGTCATGCATTTGAATACAATACCCCACCGCTTCTCGGTTCCTCTTCCTCTTTTTATATACAACGGGCCAAAACAGTCCATGCCTGTGGAGTGGAATGGCTTGTCGCCGATTCGGAGGCGACAGGGGGGTAAGTCAGCCATCCGTGGTATGCTGGGCTGCGCGCGCCACTTTCGGCAGTCTAGACAGGTTCGCTGGAAGCGTTGCACCGCTTCTCTTCCTTGAAGTATCCAATAGCGACGTCTGATCTCCGCGAAGACTCTCTCTGCTCCTGCGTGGTGTACATCCTCGTCGTATTTCTTTATGATCAGCTCTGTGACCTTGTGTCGGCTGTTCAAGACGATCGGGTGCTTAATGTCATCTGGTAGATCGGGGGCTCTCCGCAGGCGACCACCCACTCTGATGAGATTATGTGCGTCACTCTCTGGTGCCAGGTGAATCAGTCTGCTGTCTGATGGGACGGGGTTTCCTCCCTGTAGACAGTCTAGCTCTTCGGGGAACGAGTCTCTCTCGGCTCGTTGTAGTAGAAGAAGTTCTGCTTCTTCGTAGTCAGCTGCTGACATGTCAGTGGTGGACTGAATCTCTGGGTGGTGCCGCAGGAATGTCCTTTGTTGCGCACTCTCTAGGGTAATGCAGTCATCTATGTTCGGGTCTGTGGAGGCGACAGTGCTCAGTCCACAGAACATAGGCTTCTTGTTCTCAGCCTCCTCTCTACTTGCTTCCCTCGGGGTGGGCGTAGGCCAATCTCCTTCCGGGAGCTGGAGGAATGCTGGTCCGTCACTGTAGATGTTGTGACGGGTTAGGTCATCCAGGGACATTCCCCGGGTGATGACGTCAGCTGGGTTGTGTTTGGTATCCACATATCTCCAGCTTGCTTCTTCTGTTCCTGAATCTCGGTGACTCTGACTCCCACGAAGACTTTGTATCTGCATGAATCAGACTTAATCCATGTGAGTACTGTCGTGGAATCTGACCACAAGATTGTTCTATGCACCGGAATGGTGAGTTCACGTTGGATTAACGTGGCTAGATGCGCTCCTGCGAGGGCTGCGCAGAGCTCTAGACGTGGGATAGATTGTTGCTTACGTGGGGCTATCCTTGAGCGGGCCAGTATGAAAGCAGTGTGTATCTCTCCTCCCATCTCTTGGGCACGCAAATAAGCAACCGATCCGTAGGCTACTTCGGAGGCATCGCTGAAGACGTGTAGCTCAATCTCGCATGTCTTTGGCCTCACTGTGGATGGGAAGTAGCTGCGGCGTATGTTGACACCTGGGAGTGAGCGGAGTTCCGTCTCCCACTCTCTCCATGTTGAGGCAAGGTGTGCGGGTATTGGGTCGTCCCAGCCCTGGTCCTTGTCCCATAGTGCTCGTACAATCATCTTTGCCCTGGTAGTGTAAGGTAGAATACATCCCAGCGGGTCATATTGTCTGGCGAGTGTTCTGTACACACTCCGTCTGGTGGTCGGTATCGTCGCCGACCTTCCTTGCTCTGGAGCCAAGGGTTTGTGTCTATAGTGGAGCGAGTCTGTTTTGAAGCGCCAGACTAATCCTAGTGTCATTTCTTGGGCTTCTCCTGGGATTGTCGCCATCCAGGTCTCGCTGCTGGCAGCCTTGTCTGCGGAGGAGAGGCTGCGCAATACGTGCGGGTCACTGCTGGCCCACTGCCTGAGATCAAAGCCTCCTTTGATTAGGGAGGCGCGTAACTTAATTAGGAGAGCCTCGGCTTCTTCTTGAGTCGAGACGCTTTGTAGACAGTTGTCTACGTAGAAACTGTTCTTCACACTGTGTTGGACCTCTTCATCTGCTGCTGGGTCCTCTGTGACGTGTTTCTGTAGTGCAAATGTAGCACAGCACGGGCTGCATGTGGTTCCGAAGGGGAGTACTTCCCACTGGTAGATAGATGGGTTCTCATCTCCGATCTTCTCTCTCCATAGGAACCGTAGCAGAGGCTTGTCCTCCTCTACTAGTCTCACTTGCAAGAACATCCCTTTGATATCCCCGCTTATAGCCACCTTGTCCTGGCGGAAGCGCAGTAGCACGCCTAGTAGGGAGGGGCCGAGTGTGGGGCCGGGCAAGAGCTCTTTATTCAGATTTTGGGATCCGATCTGGTAGCTGCAGTTAAACACAATGCGATCCTTGCCATTGTGATGGACCTTGTGATGCTGCACGTACCATGATTCGGTCGTCTGATCGGCCTCTTTAATGTCAATCTTTGTTACGTGTCCCGCTGTGATTAGCTTCTCAATCTCAGCTCGGTACACACTCTGTTGAGCGGGGTCTTTGGCTAGGCGCCGCTCTGTGTTCAGTAGATAGCGCTCCGTGGCGTCTTTCTTTGCGTGAAAGGGGGGCATTCCCTCTCTCCTCAGGAGTGGAGTTGCGTATCTGATCACTCCGCCGACTGTGACTCTCTTTGTCCCCTGCTCGAGTAGGTGGATGGCGTAAATGTCTTCTTTAGAGCGAATGTCTTTCTTTTCGTTCTTAAAGGGCATTGTCTCTAGGGTCCATAGCCTCTCGACATGCTGCAGGAGAGTGGTGTCTTCTTCTGTCGTTCGGGAGTGGAAGCAGCTAGTGGCTGCGGTTCGGTTGAGAGATTTAGCGAGGGGGCCTTGTAATGTCCATCCTAAGCGGGTCTCGACGGCTGCAGGACAGCCTCTGGGACCGGTATGGACCCGGTCAATCGGGACTATGAGTTCTGCATGGTCGGAGCCTATCAACAGGGTCGGGGTAGCGCCGTTTATGAGCGGGATAGGTAATTGGCGCAGGTGCACATATTTATCCATCAACTTGGTGACAGGGTAGGTGTACTGCGAGAGTCCTATTTCTTGGCTGGTGAAAGCATTTGTGATCTTGTACTGTCGCTCTGGCTGCCCGTTGGCTGCGATAGTGAAGGAGACATTCTCGCCCTTTATCGTCTTTAAATCTCTTCTTATTGTCCGAATCGTCATTTCGTTCTTGCTCCCCCGCAGTCCCAGTTGAGTCGCAGCAGAGGCGAGCAGAAGGGTCTTCTCTGACCCGTCATCAAGGACGGCGTAAGTGTCCATGACTTTATCCTGGTAGCTCAATGTCACACGGACTACCTTTAAGAGCACTTGAGCTCCGTTGCTGCTGGCGGGGTCAATGTACATGACACTTGCCTTGGTGCCGCTCCGTGGTGCAGGTGTAGGCCGTCTTCCGTTACTATTGTGTAGTATATCTAGATGGGCTCCATCGCACCGGCTGCACCTTTTCTTTAGGCGGCATTCGGCTGCCATGTGGGGCCGCGCACATCGATAACAGCGCCGGTTGGACTTTATCCATTGGCTCACTTCTTCTGCATTCATCTTTGTGAATGTGTCACATTGTGACAGCCAGTGTTCTTTCTCACAGTAGGGACACGCTCTCTTCCACTTCTCCTTCCTCGAGGGGGTGCTGTGACTCTTACTGCTCGGTACTGACTCTGATTGGTGCATGACAGTCACCGATCTTCTTCCATCATTTATTCTCCTGGGTCCCTCTCTGGAGCTTGGCGTGCTCCGCCCGAAGGTGTCCAGTCGTAAGCTGCTGACCTCTCTCGCCAGGAAGTCGGCCAGATCAAGGAGGGATGGCTCGGGGCCGTCGGGATCTCGGTAGTCCCTCTGCCGCCGAAAGCGCTCCTGTCTTGCGGGTGGCAGCTTCTCCAAAATCCTCTCAACGTTAGAGTTGGCGTACAGCTCATGCCTGCCCTTCTCCCGTTGAGCTCCCAGCATCCCCACCAGGGACTGCACTTTAATTGACAGGTCATCTAGTGAGCGATTGTCTGTGGCTGGGGGTAGGCGGTCAATATGCCTTATCTCCTGGATTACGTAATCCCATATACGTCCATATCTTTGATCCAGCGCTGCAAGGGCCGCTGTGTATGGGGTCGAGGAGGTAGCATAGGCTAGCGCTATATTGTGTGCTCGCTGTACTTTCAGGTGCTTCAATAATATTGCATATTTGTGGCGTTCATCAATGACATCCGCCAGCATGGTCTCTAAGCACATCCGGAGCTCCGTGTACTGTGCTCGACTCTCATAGGCGAAGTCTGGGATTGATGGCGTGGCGTTGTATGACGCCGTGGATGGCGAATACATCGGCGAGCGTTGGGGGAGAGACCTCCTGGGCGAGTCCCCTCTTGCGCCTCGCTGTGGGCCGGTACTGGCAGGGTACCATAGCCCGCTGGTCCAGGTACTGTTCCTCGGGGCTGGTCGTGCGTCGTGCTCACCCGTAAATAGAGTCGGGGGTCTGTAGCGCAGCGCCGCGGGGGTATAGCCTGGACTGTATGGGACCTCCTGGTCCGGTGGAGTACTGTGCTGTCGTCGGGCTTGGTTCTCCTCTTCTCCCTCTTCTTCTTCTATCAAATCTTCCAGATCTTGTAATCGTTTATTTAGCTTCTCCGCAGTGTAGGCCGCTCCTTCCTTGTAGCTGGGTCTCGCTTGGACCGGTATGGGAAGGGGGTCTGCGGGGGGTCTAGACTCGGTCTGTTGGTCAAGTTCAGGGTCGCTTGCTCGTTGCGGTGACGCTGCTCTTGACTGCTGTCTCGACGAGTTCCTTGAGCCCCTGGCGGAGGGAGAGGGAGTTGTCCTTTTGATCAGCTGCTCTATCAGTTGCGCTTGTAGTCTGTCGCGCTCTGCGTCTCTTTGGGCACCGGCAGCGGTGCGCTGGGCGTCGGCGCAGTCTCTTGCCATATTCTCTTCCATCTGGAAGCGTCTCATCTCCAGACTTGTGCGCTGTTCTTCGCTCCGTTGCTGCGCTCGCTGGTCGCCTGGGCTTGGAGACGTTCGCGCTCGCTAAGCGTCTGTGCTTGGAGCCGATCGCGTTCGGTAGAGGCTGTCAGGCTGACGAGGAACGCCTGTTGTACTATCCTCTCCGCTTCGCTGGGGGAAGGCGGTAGTGGAGGTGAGCCGCTCCTGCGTGAACCGCTCCTGGGGGTACTCGTTGGGGAGTCCTGGAGCTCTAGTTCCTCGGCGCTCTCCTCTTCTTCTTCCGTGCAGAGTTCTCTCTCTGTAGGGTTGTCTTCCTCCCGGGGCGTGTCGGGGACTACTTCTTTAGTAGTGGCGGGGGGTAAAGGCATGTCAATTCCCTCCTGGTCTCCACCGTGGGCTTGGTCAGTTACATTAGGACCTACTAGGGCCTCTGTGGTCGGGGAAACCTGTTCGTTAAGGTCAGACATAATTTTACTTTCTACTTTTACTACGTTTACCGTTTGTCGAAGGCTAGGTAGTTGACTGACAGTGTAAGCCTCTAAGTACTGAGGTGTCTGTCGTCTGCGCCGCGGGCGTTCTAGGTTAGGAGGATCGTTTCGTGGAGTGTTCATCATAGGCCATTTCGATATTAATAACACTATATTAATATTACACTAGTTACCCTCCGGCTCGAAGGACCAATTTTAGCTGAGGGGTACAATTCCCTGACTGTATTGTTAGATATGATATTTAATACCACTACCTCATGTACTTTAACTTCTGGCCACCCAGTACAAGATATAAGTATGATGAACACTTTCCCACCTGATGAAACGAACCAACACAAATGGACCAAATCGAATATTTAATACAGCAAAGGGTGTACACAATATTCACTTAATTACATTTATGATTTGAAATGTTAAGTATGCACTTTTATGGCAAATGAGTATTCGTAGGTAAATCAACATTGAATGTCCAATCTCTGGTTGCGCAGGGAGTAAGTATACAACCTGGAATATTTAGGAAACGATAGCGATAGTACTTAAATGATTATAGCTGGATACACTAAGGGGGGGGGGGGTCCCGCTGGTTGTAAGACAGTAGGAGGGGGGGGTTAGAGAAGTCGCTGGCGGTGTCCCATCTGGCCGACGGTGTCTTGGGAGAATCCAAAGTCTTAGACCCAGTGCCCACAGAACCTCGGGCCGTAGACGAACACAGCTGGACCCTCTGTGGAACGGTATCTGCCGGTCCACAACGGAGAGACGTGGTGCGACCTCACGTGTAGAGCGCCGCCTCACCTGTAGTCCTCTCCGGGGGGTAATTCCAACACTCGACAGTGTTGGCCTTTATCCATGGAATAATCAAAGCACATAAAGCATAATCCAAGAGCCGGGGAAGGCTCGCCGTCGTCGGGTAGAGTAATCCAATATACAGGTCCAGTCGCTCTTGACCCGGAGCTCCTCGGATGCAATCACCACTAGGGGTCTGACCAGCCTGGATAAGCGTCCAGATAACGTCAGGAACGATGGGGGTACTGATAACTGTAGGACTCGAACCGAACGATGCACCATACATAAATAGACTATTATTAGCTTAATAGAATACGTCCAACTCGACGGTATGGTGCCAAACTATGACCATTCAACTATTAATCTACACGATATCTCAATGCCTATTCTGGGCCAAGTAGGCCCTACTACACCGCACGTGCTTCGTGGGGAGGCTTTTGCGTCTGTCACTCTGTTGGAGGGTAAAGAACTGGACTAAAAGGAAAGTTCTACTTTACGAGCGTCATATATATATGCGCTATGAACAAATAGTACCACACGTATTTCGCCCGGCATATTACTGCGCGGAACCGGGGGCTGCCTCGACATGTTAGGCGGCACGATTGAACTTGAACCTAGGGGTATGGCAACCTGGCGCCAGGTTCTAGTCCAATGGTAGAATGAAACTATTATGGGCTGTTTAGTAGAAACGGGGATATTCAATGCATATTGTACAAGGAATATACATGGGATATCAAACGATATACAAATACAATTAAATATATATATATAATAAATATACATATTCGGTTTAATCTGATCCTTCACAACACTTATCATCACCCATACATCTTTATTTTTAGTCCATTTTCATTATTGTGCGCAGTCTTTGACACTCTTTTTCGTACCAGGATCAATTTCCCACTGGTTTCCAGTGGGGGTTGTCAAATTCTGACTTGGAGCAGGGAGAAGGGGGGTCAATGTGTTCTGGCTTGACCTGGCCCCCCCTCCTCATTTCTCAGAGACGGTGCAGTTCAAGACTGCTGATCTCCCTCTGAATGCTACCACCAACTCTGGGAGGTAGAATCAGAAAGCCAGTTGACTTTCGATCCCACCCCGTCTTCTGTCGAGGCCTCGTGCCTCGTGATGTCACTCGAATAGGGGCATGACCCCCTGCTGTATTGCCGGTTCAGTTGAACCAGAAGCTCTTCCCTCGGGTGTCAGTTGCGTCGATCTCAGGTGGGCTGATTAGATCTCCCCTCTGGCGCTGTCACGGCTGTTGAAGAGGTTGTTGTTGTCTCCCGCAGTCGTCGCTGGCTCCACCCCCGTTGACCCTCGGAATAGTGGAAGAGGTTTGATTCTCCCCACCCTCCGCCTGGTCGTTGATAGGGGCGATAGCGGCTCCACCCCTTCGCTTGATGACACCCTGGTCAATTGCTAAGGCCTTGCAGCCTGTCTGTTGACAGCCAGAGCAGTTGATGAGGCCTAGCAGCCTGTCTCCTCGTAGATTGCCTGTCGTTTGGCCTCTCTCGTTCCCCTCCGAAGCCTCAAGACCCGGTCACTGCGTTGGCCGGAACTCTCAACGCTTGAGAGTTAGGCTTCTCCTGGATCTCTTGGTACCCGCAGTGTTGTGATTCCCCATGGAACCTCTGGGTAGACACTAGCCAGTGTCCTGGATCAACAGTACCGATGGAGTCGTTGGTCTTCCTCGTACCACACTCTGATGACTGCTGATTCCCCAATCTCCCATTCGTATCCTGCAGTGAGTATATATCGCTTCGGTGGACAGCGCAGGTTACTTCTACCACAACAATTGATTGAGAATCCATATTTTTCCTCCCTCAGACACTCTTTACTGGTCTGAGTTTGACAACTTTCTTTTCCAAATCATTTATCTATATATTTCATGGCTTCTAGATCGTTAATATTCAAAATTCAGAAAAATTCACATGGCTCTCATTATATTATGCTGTCAAAACAGTATAACCCCCCACCCTTTGATGTGGAATAAAATTCTAAACATCATACCTTCTTTCCTGATCAGCTGCCTCCGGGCCCGGACAGCCAGTACTGACACAACCTCTCTCCCAGTAGTCCTACACGTACGGCAACAAATCACAGTCCGCCTTAAACACACATCTTCCACACGCTCTTTCAGCCTCTACTAAGCCGTCAGAGTCCCCCACAAGCCAATTATCAATTGCACATGTCCACACCCTACACAAAGACTATTTGGCCAATGGCGACCAAAACCTACTGAGCTTATCAATGTACAGAGAATCATGTTTCCCAACACTTTCACCAATCGCGACACCCCCCCCCCAGATCCTAGATCTGGATTTTTAATGAGCGGAGAACAAAAACCATGGACCAGCTCCAGTCCATCCACTTTGTTCTCAGTCCATTATATAGACATACACTACCCAGTCCTGCTGTGTCGAGATCGCTCCCAGCCTGCCAGGTTTCCTAAGAAAAAATATAGAAAAGAAACAAAAAAAACAAAGAAAAACATGCCCAAAACAATAATTGAAAACAATAAACAACTTGTGAGCATTTCTTTTTCAACTCACTCTTAGAAACAAAACTAACCTATTATCTAGGGGCGTATCCACCCCCGTATATACTAAGAAACAAAATGAAAACTTCAGGCCTGAGGCAGAAATTGCTTATAACAACAAACTAGTAAAGAAAAAATAAAACGACATAAACTTCATTATTCATGATTGTTAATCTCCATCTATCAATATCATAAAAACCTAGGAACGCCTATGGGTCTTTTTAATTTCTTAATCATGCAGTCCACCCTTTGACCAATCTGAATGTTGATCAAACATGGATAATCTACTGACCACTAGCTGCCGCAGTGTCACATCATTTCACTGTCTAATATTGAATACCTAATATTAACCGTTTAACATTTGATTTGATGTTCTTGTTAGTCCGATTAGTTCACGCATCCGTCAGTTACTCTATCACGCCATATTAATCACACATCCATTTTAGTAACTTCCACTCATAACCTAATCACCTAACCCCTCTATTTATTTTTTATTCTATTTTTTATTCTAATCAGTAGTATATATTTTTTATTCAATTCATTCCATTTTTAATACCCATCTATATTCTTTATTCTGCCGGCGGCCTCTGCAGACATGACCTTTGAAAATGACCTATCAGTCCACAGATCCAGCAAACCTGTCTTTGTTCCCTCGGTTGTGGGGCCCGGTGGGCCCCCCGCCTGTAATCGGATGGCCCTGGGGTCATCGGGCCCAGCGTCTGTCCTTGCTGTCTGCCATTACCGCCATGGCTCTCACCTCTGACAGTCCCTTCCTGGTCTCGCCCCCCTTGAGCCTGTTCTGGGGAGAAAACCACGTACCTATTTTGTTCAGCCACCGTTCTTTGAGCCTGTTGTTGGGAGGGGTCTGGAAACCTACCGCGCCCGAGGCTTTCAACACCCTGTCGAGGCCCCGCTCCCTGTCTGGGCAACGCGGCACAGGGCATTGCTTGATCACGGCGGCCTAACTCCGACGCCCGAAGCATGATCTCAATCGCTGTACCATCTAGCAGTACAGTCTTTCTTGCCAGTTCTTGCTCCAGTCTCTGCGTCTCGTGTGCGGCTTGACCAATCTCCAGCTGTTTCCGCTTTGACCCTTTTAACCTCCTTCCAGTTAAGAGTACCCTCCTCCCGTTCGGATGCACTGCTTGCCCTACTTAGATGCACCTCTCCCAGCCAGGATTAGGAGGTGCAAAGTGTGGGGAAACCGGCTTTTCAGGGCCGCATTGCCTCCTACACCGGACCCCCTCTCACCCAACAGGGATACAGGCCTCCACTTCCAGGCTAAGGTCTCCTCTCATGAACAGAAGAAGTCCCCTTATTTTACCTTCAGGTGCAGTTTAAGGCTGGATCCCTTTCCAGTCTTAGGAGTGACAGTCCAGATTCCTCTGAATTGACACCCCTTACCCTTCTGCTTCCCACTGGTTCTTTTCAAACCTGCTGATCACAGAAGCACAACTCGCCTACTAACGCATTCGGTTTCGGCTTACTGTGGCCTGACTGTACATTGAGCCCGACGCATTTATGCCCATACTGTCCAGTCACCTCACAGTCCCACTTCCTGCGTTTCTGTGACTATAAGCAGGGTCATAATGCTCATCGGACCGACCGGTGACGCAGTCGATAGAGATCTCATAGTCCATCATCAAGTCAGGACCCCAAGCGGCTGAGGTCCGTAGTACCTCTCAGCCACTCAGTTTTTAAACCTACGGTCTGATCCCCACCCCACTTGCTATGGGAATGGAAACTTTGACCGTTTTCACCAGCCTGGCCTGTTCACAGCAGGTGCTGTGCCCCCTCCGGTGCACTGCCCCACTTCGAGGTTTGGACCGTCGTCCACCTACCACCCAGTGCCCACATATACATTACATGCGACGTTACCTGGGCCGACTAGACGGTAACACAGTAGGATGTTGGTCATCTTGCCAGACACGAGGGCCATTCAGTATCTCCCTTGCTTACTATAGAGACGATTTAACATGCCCAGGGAATCTTCCGATTCCACCGCCGCCTGTTGATGAATAGAGGTTCGGGGAGCCTACCCCCTCCCTATTCATCAGGTCTCGATGAACTGCCTCGTGTCGTTCGAACGCTGCTATAAACGCTCTCGTTTGTCGTCTGTAGGTCAGCGCCGCTTCCCCCATCTCAGCGCTGGCGGTCTGAATTCCCATCGCTGGGCCCCGCCTCTCATCTTGGCTCTGGTGCTGAGGGGGTTCTGGACCGGTGGGACTTGCTGGCTGTGGACACTGTTCTTGATACTGACCCTGGTTTTGCCCGTGTCCGCCTCCTCGTCTGCTATTCCATCGCGGCCCTCCTCCTCTGGGTTGAGGACGATACTGTCCTCCTCGGGGTCGATATTCTTGGTCACAGTCCCTAGATATATGTCCGAGATTTCTGCACACCAGCACTCTATCCTAGCCCTCCCTGACTGGCTCCTCGTCACCGGCCCACGCCTCTCAGTTTGGGGCTGAGGTTGGGGGTGGGGGAAACCTGGGCAAGGGACACTGGTGTGCTGCAGAAACTGTTCATGTATTATTTCATACCTGCTGTCGGTCTCTGTTCCAGCCGTACGGCCAGAGTCAACTCCTTGGGACTGCTGCAACACCATCGCTCTCCTCAGTTGCTTTCTTTGTCTCTTGGTTAAAGGGCCGTCACCTGCAATGGACACTTCAGCGTAGATTGGTCCTGGTAAAACAGTTGTCTCTCGTTCTCTCTCCTTAAAGACCCCCTGTGGCGGAGTTAAAGACATTATTTCCAGTCCCTCCGTCACACTGGCCACCTGAGAGAAGTCCATCCCATCCCAATCAACCAAAATATCATCACTGGTCAAATCTATCTGGGAAATGTCTGCCGAGGTTCTCGGCTTTCTCCTACCATTGGCCTGACCACTGTTGGCCATTTTTATATTGCTTCTATTTTTTATACTATGGGTTAATGAAATAGACTTATTGTCAACTCTTGTTTTTGTTATCTTATTTTTTCTTCTAGTTGCTCCTATCAATTCTGGTGACTCTGCTCTATATTAATCATTCACACGTGCTCTCATACACTCAAATTTCACCGTTTGGAAAGCAAGTTTCTCTGTATTTCAAACTACTTTTACAACCTTGAGTTAAATTCACTCACACTGATTCTATTGGTGCCGACAGGAATTGATAAAACGCTTAGTATACTCCACCCAGACTTTTAACAGTCTGCCGTTGTGTCCTTGGGCAAGACACTTAACCTACTTGCCTCGTATGAATGTGTATGCATGTGAATGAATGTTGGTGGTGGTCGGAGGGGCCGTAGGCGTTGATTATTCGCCACGCTTCCGTGAGTCTGCCTCAGGGCAGCTCTGGCTGCAATTGTAGCTTACCACCACCGGTATGACTGTGTATGAACGAATAATGGACTCTGTGAAGCGCTCTGAGTCAGAGAAGAGCGCTATATAAATCCAATCCATTATTATTATTATTATTATTGGATCCCTCGTTGGAGTATTGGATCCCTCGTTGGAGTTTGGAATTGTCAGCACTGCCTCTGTCCGCCCTGGAGCAGCTGTGAAGAAAGACAGAAAAAACATACACTTAATTATCAGTGGCATTTCCCTTTCACAATCCATCATTTATCTTTAAGCATGGAATGTCGGGCATCTTCTATACTAATATCACTTTAGAGAGCGTTTGTGCAATTTTCTTTCGAATTTTTTACGACACAGCCTTAATTGTTTTCTGTTCTGTTGTCTTCATCGGAAAACTGGATCTCCCAATCCCTTTGTCATGTTCCTGCTTCACATGAGTCTGGGGATCCCTATTTCGCATCAACCTCTTCCGTCTGTTGATCAATCAGAAATTTGTTATTCACAGCCTATCATTTCTAAACATTTGTGCTGGATATGGTAATTTAGGTGAATAAAATCACTTTTTCCACTTAATGAATTTGTAATTCCTTTCTCCTAAAATATTTTAACTCCTATTGTCGCCAAATTACTATGTGTATATTTAATCCTAACATTTCCTTCTATGTGTTGCTGTATTTATTTCTATCTGAGAAAGCCTAAAAATGTATTCCTCGCTCACATCACATTTTACATACCAGTAATACACATATTTCACCCATAATTTTGCACACAATTACTACACATTCCCCCGTAACACCTAATCCCTAGGTGTTAGACCCACTTCTCACGAGAAAAAAAATTATTTTCAGTGACTCATGTCACCGAATTCTCGTGGCTTGGAACAGTGTCCCCCAACCTGTTTATTAAACCACAGGCGCAGACACCACCCCCATTTTGAAATCCCTGCAGACCAATGACATCTCACTGGTCCGCCGACTCGCAGCCCACAGCATCCCCCCCAGTTTGCAACCTGGAACGCGAAACCCCGGGCTCCCTACACAAGGATATCCAAAGTCCATACAACTCTCAACCACTGCTGCACACACACAGCACCTCAGACTCAAATTAACCACCGCAACCACCTCCACCTAAACATCCACACATAATATGACTCAATGCGCGCCGTGTGGCAGCGAGCTTCGACGAGCGCACACATGGCGCATCCCCGTTAATGCGCGCAGGTAGACAGCGAGCTACGACGAGCGCACACGACGCATCCACGTTAATGCGCGGAGGCAGACAGCGAGCTACGACGAGCTGTCCACCACCTCACGCCACGACGTCCGCAGTCCCCAGTAGGGGAGTTGTGAGCTTGCACCCCCGTTAAAATGAAAAGAAAAATTACACGCCTCGTTCATCTACCAACACCGCCATCGCAGGTGCAGCCGAGCAGAGTGACCCCTCACACGCAGGTCCATCTGCGTAGAGAGTCCCTAACCTGTCCTCAAAGCATGCTCCGACCTACGGCCCACCATCATGAACGCAACACCCAAACCACTGGCACGGAGACCTGGAGAGAGCCAGAGAGTATGGCCTCACCGCTCGCTGCTACAACATCATCGCCCTGACGCCGGCCAATACCACTACCAGCACTAGAAACCCACAAACAATAACAATAAACTGCACTTGAAACCTACAGAGAATAACAATAAACAATAAACAACTTGTGAGCATTTCTTTTTCAACTCACTCTTAGAAACAAAACTAACCTATTATCTAGGGGCGTATCCACCCCCGTATATACTAAGAAACAAAATGAAAACTTCAGGCCTGAGGCAGAAATAGCTTATAACAACAAACTAGTAAAGAAAAAATAAAACGACATAAACTTCATTATTCATGATTGTTAATCTCCATCTATCAATATCATAAAAACCTAGGAACGCCTGTGGGTCTTTTTAATTTCTTAATCATGCAGTCCACCCTTTGACCAATCTGAATGTTGATCAAACATGGATAATCTACTGACCACTAGCTGCCGCAGTGTCACATCATTTCACTGTCTAATATTGAATACATTCCTAACCTCTAGCCATCATTCACACATACATATCCTTGCCACACCTAACCACAAATAAACCTCAAACATCCATTCAGATTTGATCTCTTTCTATTGTTATAGATCGCCCGCGCGGCCATCTTTAAAAATTCACATTTCATTTTACTTCTTTCAATAGTTTCTGCGCGACTATTAAAAACGAGATCAAGTGCAATCGTTCACTTTAACTGTACTGAATGTTTAAGATTACAAACAGTATTTGGAACCGAATCGTTATCAAGTACTATTGTTCACCGAAATCACGACGGACGTGTCGTAATATGATCTAGAGTTTAAACGCACTAAAACGGATCGCCCTTGACTAAGGATTTCTGTAATCCACAAATCTCCATTTGTAGACAACCCTTCGTCTTGATCCCTTCGATCACACCCTAATGTGGGCACAATCTTCATTTAGTCCGGTCAGTATTAATACAGAGAGCTTGTTCCGTTGAATTGAAACGTCACGGCTGCCCCTGGATAATACGTTAATAAGGCCTACGTTAACTCCGGAAAGGTCTCCCCCGTCATATCACTTCCACGCTAATGCTCGTCATCCATAACTCCCCTGTATCATATTGATCGCTTTGCGTACTCACATCTTCTGATTACGCGATCCAAACAACGTTGAACTATTGCATTAACGTCCGATGGAACAGATCTCCCCCGGTCGCTGCTTGAGTTACAGCTTCCGGCCAAAACCCGCTCCATCTCACCGGCGCAGATACATATTCCACTCATTGTTCAGATACGCAAAAAATCACCACCTCAACTGCGCCCGGTCCCGGGGAAAAATGACTAGGTATGTCCATTCTCCGGTATACGCCCTGTCGAACTTGCCGACACCAGATTTACCGAGCCCACGATTAAATGGGCCTTTCATCTCAATGTAGCGCGACACTTCAATCCGTGATTGAACTAATACAATATGATCACAGTTGTTATGCTCCTCAACGCCTCATATATCTATCCTACATGAGGTAAATACTGTCAACCCCAGCCCGAACTGAGCGACCACGTATTCCGTCATTACACTCACCTATTTTCAGGTTCTGATGTCTGTCGAAGTCCTCCGGCAGCTTCCTGAAACATCCAGTGTTGTTGTCGAAAAAAAAAAATCTCAATTGAAGGTCGCTGCTGGTTCCCGGGTCAACGGCACCAATTTGAAGTCACAAAGGTCTCTGTTCTGGTTCTGATAAGATCAGAACCGGCTGGATCGTCCTCTGCGTTGTGAATTGTCCCCCCTAAAAACCCTTGTACTTTCAAAAGACCAAATGGTCTTGTTCGACGACCAGCTAAGCGGCAGGAGAAATGAAGAGGAGAAGTTGTAACCGCATCTGTTTAATTTCAAAGTTAAGAGTGTAATTACAAAAGTTCTGGTTCAAATTACAATAAAGAACACTATAAACGATTCAAGGTACCGGAGCACTATGCCGCTCGTCCTTCTAAGAAATCAGATTAAAGAATGATAGTTGATAAGTTGTTGATGGTCTTTGTTGTCTGGCTGACAAACAAAGCAGTCTGTTCTCCCTCCAAAAGTTCTTTGTCTGTTGATTCTCCTCTGCCCGCGTCGTCCGCTGTGTGAAAAGGTGGGTGTTGTCCTGTGGTGGTTCCGTTTCAGAGTGTCCCTTCCACAGTCACAACACCCCCCCTTATATCAAAAAGCCTGGAGTTTCTGCGTGATGTCACCGAAGTGACGTCCAGCAGATGTGTTCCTCCAATCACGGCCTCTCTAAGTTTGAATTTGAAATAGGGGGTTGTCCTCAGTAAGCCAACCCTCTATTTCCTTTGTTTTCCAATCAAAGAATAAACATCGTCTAACTAACATAATACTTTGGTTATTGACCCCAGGATATATATATTCGAATTAAGATTGATTGCATACACACAGAGATATCAAAATTGAACAGTTTATCTTGATGCTACATGAGAATCACAGTAGGTTTATAATTAAGTCCACTTCTTCTAGTTTCCTAATCATTCTTTTAACTTACATCAATATCTCTTTTATACAGTTAGTATTCAACACATTTAAGTATTTTCCAATGTAGATTCAGACGTGGCCTAATTTCAAACTCTGTGATTCCCATTCATACACATGACATATTTTATATCATTCGATTCAGAATTATTACCACAATAGGCCCATTTGTAGTTCATATTAAACTAATCTAAGTATAGTAATAGACATTTGAAAATGTACTTTGTGTTAAGCAAGGCAGGAGAAAGCCAGGTGGTCACATGAAATGCCGGTGCGTCGGTTGGGACACCCACTACTCCTTTGAAGTGAGATAACCAACTGTTCTCAGGGAGATGTTATCTCTGGTTTTAAATAGAAACTTGGAAGTAATAAACGAGGGTCTGCTGACAGCCCTAAAAGCTGGCCGACCAGCGTGACCAGTATCTTGTCGTATTTACATAGTGTTAGGTCCAGTGTACCCAGACCAACTGACATTCTTCCAGTGCCTAATTTAATCAATCACTTATCACTGATCTAATGTGAGACTTCTAAAACCCATGTATCTGTGGGACTCAATATTCAACCAACATAATATTTCCATAATGATCGGACAGTTTGGACTGAGAACTCCACTACACTTCTTTTATAGTTGACATGTCAATCGTATTACTATCAGTGGATTTCTTTTTCTTAAACTTTCTAACCACCTCTAGCACATCACTCTCACAAACACCACCTAGGAACATTGAGTTGCTGTTTGATGGTGAATCAGAATAAGTTTCACCATCTGTAGGGAGGTCAATTTCATTAGCCAAATGTGGGCCTATTAACAAAATACTCATTAAACTCATTTACAATTTCCTCTATACTTTGAATAAATGTATTGTAATTTTTTTCGAAGTATATTGGAAATTCCTTTTTACTGGACTTTTTAATCATGTCATTAACCCATTCTTCGCCAGGCATTGTACTCTTCTTATACCATCCTCTGCCAGCTCTATTTGTCTATGGAGATGTTCACCTTCTTTGCAGGGCTATAACTTTTTAAATTGTATTGCTAAATTGACATTACTATGGCCCATTCAACATCGATTAGCTATCGTTCAGGATGTAGGAAAGTTTTACTTTTTCATTCACACATTCATACTAAAATACCGTCTAGAGTATAAATATGTTTTTATCGTTTTCTGCAGTATTTCATAGAACGTGAGTTATAGCCATAAATGCATATATTACATCATCAAATGCAATTTGATACCGATTGACGCCAGATTAAAAATGTCAACTGTACAAGGTCCTAAACGTTATGACTCATCATGTGCGGTTGACCGGAGGGGGGGGGGGGGGTCGTTTATAATGCAATGACCGACGTTAAATGAATCATGTAGTATGGGTGATATATTGATCATAGCAGTTTGTATGGATAATAATAATCAAAAACGCTGAAACTCACCGCAGCTTCCTCGTATCGATGGGGGATGATACTGGAGCAAAAAGGTCGCTATTATGGGATGTTGATCTATGCGCTCCATTTCCAGGTTGTATAATACTATATACGTCCAAATAATGTTGTTTATCGAGTTATGGCAACGGATCGATTATCCAGTGTGTCCAGATGGAGTCCCGCGAGCGATAGCGAGTGGCGGACGGAATAGGGGTGACACCAAGCACTTCCAACCCCACTTCCGGTTTGGCAACTCGCCGATCGGCGGTATTGAAGCGCTGGAGAGTTGAGTGGAGATCTACAGCACCAGTCATGACTCCGTGGGTGAAGTCTTTTTTTTTTCTTTTTCTTTTTCTTTTTAATTGTTTGTGTAAAACTTTTTATTGTGGGGATTGTATTCTTGTGTTTTTATATTGTATGTTTTTAACATTGTCTGTACTGTATGTGGCACCAAGACAAATCCCAATCAACAGTGTTGAAATGGCAATAAAGTTTCTATCTATCTATCTATGTGAATACCATGACAAAAATTTGAAATATTGATCTCGATGACGGCGTAATCCGTCATTGGCAGATTAAGCATGGCGAGGAATGACGTTTTAATCCGTCAATGGCGCACACCCCAAATAGCCTTAATATTATTTGTATGCATTTGCAACAAATGATTATAGTAGTCTTTTTTTTGTGATCTCATAATATATGTCAATCTGTTTTTATAGATTTTGTACTTGTCCTCCTTATCCTTTGTTCGATGTTTGATAAATTCCCTGTAGAGCCTATTTTTCTTAGTGCAAGCTTTTTCCAGACCCTTGGGTCTTCTTATCTATTGTTCTTGTATTTTTTATTAATCGTGTCTTGTGTTCTTGTATTTCTGATTCTTCTTGTTTTTTGTTCTTGTATTTCTTATTATTCTTGTCTTGTGTTCTTGTATTTCTTATTATTTTGTCTTGTTGTGAAGAGGCTCATTGTAGACTCCTCGTGTACACCCTGTTAATCTTGTCTTGTGTTCTTGTATTTCTTATTAATCTTGTCTTGTGTTCTTGTATTTCTTATGAATCTTGTCTTGTGTTCTTGTATTTCTTATGAATCTTGTCTTGTGTTCTTGTATTTCTTATTAATCTTGTCTTGTGTTCTTGTATTTCTTATGAATCTTGTCTTGTGTTCTTGTATTTCTTATGAATCTTGTCTTGTGTTCTTGTATTGTTAATCTTGTCTTGTGTTCTTGTATTTCTTATGAATCTTGTCTTGTGTTCTTGTATTTCTTATTAATCTTGTCTTGTGTTCTTGTATTTCTTATTAATCTTGTCTTGTGTTCTTGTATTTCTTATTCATCTTGTCTTGTGTTCTTGTATTTCTTATGAATCCTGTCTTGTGTTCTTGTATTTCTTATGAATCCTGTCTTGTGTTCTTGTATTTCAAGAACACAAGTCACAAGACAGGATTCATAATAAATACAAGAACACAAGACAAGATTGTGTTGTCCGGTCCATGACTCCAGGAATGAGCCCGGATCACTCTGAAACTATACAATATTCACCACGGGATAACACGCAAACGTATACATGAAAGAACTAACTCTTTTTTACATGTTGGATGGGAGATAGTAACTGTCAAATGAGCCATAGTATTGTCTCCATAGCTATACTATATAAAATAGATATAACTCTGCAAACATCGTGACGCACAGTCAGCGTGGCCCAGTGAGAACGGGATAAGGAAAATTAGCAGGCAGTGAATGAGTTAAGAAAAGCTCCATAGTTAAGTAGTTGACCATTAGAATCAAAATAAGTCCTTTTAGAGGATAATGTTTCTGAACTGTTACTTTAATGTTGTAACGAACAGCATACGCGAACAATGACGTGTAAACAAAAAGAGAGATGAATCTGCATCTCAGAATAACAAAACAGGGAAAGCAAAGTGGAAAGAACACTGTCTCCAAAACACGTTCTTTGGCATATATGTCAAACGACGGAGATGTATACAAACACAATAATATAATCTAAACTTTCAACAGTGAATGCAAACGGAAATCAAAGTGACATGATAATAAGGAATAGTAGCGATCGTACTTATCCTCCTATGGCAAGGAGCGATAAGACTTACTCACAATGGTGTACTCACGGGTAGGTTCAGTGATTAACTGACTGAATAGTAACCAGGAAGAGCATATAAAGCCAACCTAACTAGGCACACCAGGTACCAATGAGTGCAATCAGGACAGATAGACAGGTTAATACCATCAGGTAACACTTTGCTCCCAGAGGAGAGCAAAACCCCAAACGTTACAGTATCCCCCCCCGACGAACGGCACCTGGCCCGTATTGCACTCTCGGGGTCTCAGTATGGCTTTTAACAGTAACATAGAGGTCCATGAGACTGCATAGAATATTAAATTAAAAAAATATATACGTGATTGGCACTCAACGGTTGGCGAGCAAACACGTATATATACGTGAATGGCCCAGAATGAGTTAAGGATCAAATGTTCTCTATCAAGTTCAAAGAATTTAGCCTATGTAATCATGTAATCAAATCCATACCCAATGTATTAGAATGAACGGGGAAAAAAACACGAGGTTCCTAGATCTGTGTGCATTCTGTATATAAATGTGTTATGTACCAGGAGCCTGATCACTCCTGTGTCACTGTTCAGGCAGGCCTGATCACTCCTGTGTCACGGGGCATGCAGGTGAGGGCTGCCAATTAGTGCTGATTGGTTACCTGCTGGGAGCTTTAAAGCCAGGCCTAGTAACACACATGCAGGTCGGTGCTTAGAGAAAGAGCTGTCAGGTTCTTCCAGTCCTTGTCCGTTGGGTTTACATTAGTACATTAGTTTACAATTACATTAATAGTTCCTTGATATAGTAGCACTTTGAGTTAGAGCACAGGGTTTTGGTGTCGGTTTGCACATAGGTTGCGTGCCCATGAGCCAGGGTCGTAACAGTTGGGCGCTCGTCCGGGATATTTACCCCTAGAAATTTGTTTGGTGGTTTTTTTTTTTGTGTTACACGGGGTGTCATGGTATTATGGTTTGGGTGGTGTTCGTTACATATGGTGTAACGTGGGGGCTGAGCCATTTCATCAAACAGGTGAGTATGCCGTATTTGTTTGTAATTTGATGTGACTACTTATGCTGTTAAAATATATAGTTTAGTGGGCACCACATGTAGATAGGGACATTATTTTCTGGTTGTTGGTTAGCGTCCTGTGCACCACGTACTCCTGGGGCAGTCAGGGAAGGGATTAGCACCATCTGCTTGTCTGGTACCGTATCATGTACTGGACGGGTGGATGGTCAAGTATGATCTTTGACTGGTAGCAGGTGTGGTTGAAGATGGTTAGGTCTACAGGGCATTAGTTTAAGGGTAGGTAGATTAGGGCGGCCAGAAAACACAGGTAGTGTGGTAGGGCTTGATTTAGTGTTTCTTAGGGTAGACATGTGGTGGGCCGGTTTTTTCTGCAGTTTAGACGTAGAAGCATATGTAGTCATATCAGGTTAGAAGGCGCACCTGTTTGGAATTGTTTGTTGGATTTATTTTGTTTGTTTGAGTGTTTGGTGAGCATACCTGGTAGCACCTAACACCCTGCGTGTATGACACGTCTATTTAGGGTGGGTGTGTTTTATTTTTTATTTTATTTTTTTTGCAACCTAGAAAGGTGCGCTCCGTAGAGCTCACATTTCCACCGCGTTCCCTTCTGGTTGTTATTATTGGCATTTAGCGTTATTCATGGTTCTTCAGTGGTTCTTCGTGGTTCTTCAGTGGTTCGTTGGGGGGGTCTTCGTTGTTCGTTAGTGGTTCTTCGTGACTGTGAGGTAGGGTGTGTAGCTTGTTGTGGCTGGTTCAGTGACAATGGCTTCCATCAGGGACTTTGTTGATCGCCCGTCTCATGACTTGTTAGAGAAGTTTTCCAAAGAACAACTGCTAGAACTTGCTGTACACTACAGGGTAGAGCTTTCTGCAGGGGAGAAACGTTTGAAGCCGTCTGCCTTGAGTGCGTTAAGGGTGTTACTCGTTAGGGAGCAGGTGCTTGAGGAGAGGGTGGAGGAGCCTCCTTCGTCTGGCGCGTCTCCGCTATTACCTGGTGTGGAGGGTGAGTGGAGGATAAGGGAGTTGGAGTTTAAGGAAGGGCAGCTAGAGCGAGAGCGTGAGGAGAGGAGAGAGGAGCGTGAGCTAAAGGAGAGAGAGAGGAAAGAGGAGCGTGAGCATGAGCGTGAGCGTGAGGAGCGTGTGTTTAAGGAGAAACAAATGTTGCTGGAGCACGAGCGTGCACAGAAGGAGCTTGAATATAAGCATGCTGCCTTGCAGGCGGGTGCTCTGCATCCAGAGTCACGTTCCGGGTTTGATGTAGGCAGGAATATTAGGATGGTGCCACCATTTTTTGAGAAAGACGTGGAAAGATATTTTCCCCTTTTTGAACGGGTGGCAACCACATTGAAGTGGCCTGATACCGCCTGGACACTGCTGCTGCAATGTGTTTTAGTTGGTAGGGCACAAGAAGCCTACACTGCTCTGTCCCTTGAACAAAGCGCTGATTATGAGCTGGTTAAAGCTTCCATTTGAGGGCTTATGAGTTGGTCCCCGAGGCCTATCGTCAGCGTTTTAGAGGTTATCGCAGGTCGGAGGGGCAGTCTTATGTTGAATTTGGAAGGGAGAAGGAGAACCTGTTTGACAGGTGGTGCACTTCTCAGAAGGCAGAGTCAAGAGAGCAGCTTAGGCAGTTGATTCTCCTAGAGGAATTTAAAAGATGTGTTCCTGATACTGTTTCCACACATCTAAATGAGCGTAAGGTATCGAAGATAGGCGACGCCGCTGTCTTCGCTGATGAGTTTGTGTTGACACACAAATCCGTGTTTTTGGAGGACTACCGTGTTGAGTCCGGGGATAGGCGTCCTGTTCAGGGGGGCCGTTTCCCAAAACCTGTGTCTGCTGGTCAGTTAACTTCACCTCCTAGGCAGGGTGGTTCTGCTGGTGCATTCCCAGAAGGGATTATCTGTTTCTACTGTAAAGAACCTGGTCATATCGTTGCTGGGTGCCCGGTGCTTGAGCAGAAAAATTTCAGAACCGTGGCTCTGGTAGAAACCATATGCAGAACGCCTATGCCAACGTTAGATGGGGATGGGGGAAGTATCAAACATGTGGACAAAGAGCTCGAGGGTTCCTCAAGGTTTATGATGAATGGATTTGTTTCCCTGACTAATGCACTAGAGTCCAAACAGGCTATAACAATTTGGAGAGATACCGGTGCTTTTCAGTCCCTCATTCTGGAGGGGGTTTTGCCGTTTTCAGAAAACTCTTCTTTGCATTCCGGTGTCGTTGTTCGGGGCTTTGGGGGTGGATTTGTGGATGCACCTTTGCATGAGGTCACGCTCAATTCTCCCTTAGTATCAGGCAATGTTGTTGTGGGGGTATGTTCTCACATTCCCATAAAGGGGGTGTCCTTCATTCTAGGGAATGATTTGGCTGGTGACAAAGTGTTGGCTACTCCGGTTGGAACTCCCATTCCTGTGGTTTCTGAGGTCCCTAATGAGCTGGCACAGAAACATCCAGGAGTGTTTCCTGTGTGTGCTGTGGCTCGGGAAATGTCAAAGGACAAAAGTGATGTTGTTGATACTTCGACTTGGGACATTACACTTAGTGACACATTCTTTGTTGAATTAAAATGTGTACCTGTTGAGAATTTTGGAAAGCACACTGTGGATCTACCTCTGCATAATGATTCTCTTGATTGTGGCTTTGTGTTAGGCCCGGTGGTGAAACCAGAGTTGACATGCGTGCCGGAGAAGCATGTGGCAGGAGATGGTACGGCAGCGCAGTGTCTCAGGGTCTTCCCAGCCTGTATGGTGGCTGAGGCCACGAACGAATTGGAGGAGGAGTGTGGGAAGGATGCTATGAGAGGTGCTGTTGTTTCATGTGACACCGTTCTAGTTGGAGAGGCTACTAAGCCTGACTTAGGCTGCCAGCCTTCCCACAGTAGCTCTATTGTCCCTAATGTTTCACTTGTGGGCAGGGATGGTCCCAGTATGTCAGTTGATGATTCTGACATTGATCCACATGTCCACACTGATTCTCTGCCATGCACTAGGTGTGATGGTCAACCTAGTTACCTGTGTCCTGTGGGGCAGGAGCCGCCTTCGCGACCTGGTCTGTTGAGTGGCAGCCATTTTGATTTTGATCAGGACAATGTTATTTTGGGTGACGCCATTGTAGATGGTGTTCCAGACGTTTTTGTGACTGTCGTACTGCCATGTTTCAGGTACGGTGGGGCTGTACCTGAGGCGGTACATCCTACTCTGGATGTTCACGGTTTGCAGTATCCTGGACTGCCAGTGCCAGGTGGGATGGATATGGGCGCGGTGGTGGTATCAGTGATCTATGGTTTTTGTTTTGCTGTGTTCTGTTCTGTTGAGCGCAGTTCTCAGGTTGATTTTGGTTTGCAGTCTATTTTTGACAGGTCGGTATCGGTGGAGGGGCCTGTTGAAAGGGAGCATACAACACGGTTGGTGGTCGTGCTCGACAGGGGCCGACCCGCTATCACTGTTGTGGTGGTGGCCCTGACAACTAATGGGTCACAGTTGTTTTTTTTTGTTTTGTTTATGGGTTGTTGTGTGGTGGTTGCCTCTGGGGCAACCAGTTTGGTGGGGGAGGTGTTATGTACCAGGAGCCTGATCACTCCTGTGTCACTGTTCAGGCAGGCCTGATCACTCCTGTGTCACGGGGCATGCAGGTGAGGGCTGCCAATTAGCCAATTAGTGCTGATTGGTTACCTGCTGGGAGCTTTAAAGCCAGGCCTAGTAACACACATGCAGGTCGGTGCTTAGAGAAAGAGCTGTCAGGTTCTTCCAGTCCTTGTCCGTTGGGTTTACATTAGTACATTAGTTTACAATTACATTAATAGTTCCTTGATATAGTAGCACTTTGAGTTAGAGCACAGGGTTTTGGTGTCGGTTTGCACATAGGTTGCGTGCCCATGAGCCAGGGTCGTAACAAAATGTTATTCATATTATGAGCAACAAATGCACCAATAGACACATTAGAGAATCTCTACAATACTAGGAAAATAATACCACATGGAAATATCTTTGGAACTCTCATTTTACAGATGTTAACTGATGCAATGCATGGCTGCCCCCCGGAGCAAATGGCCCTGAGCCATCGTCTTGTATCTCATCCTGTATATACCAATGCTTGCAGTAGTTCTTAGTTCTACACAATTCTCTTATATACTTTGATTCTATTGTCACCATGTATGCTCCAACTCCGCCCACTACAAACACGGGAACTCTCTAACCCCTGCCCCCATCTCCCCATCTCTCTGAGTGGTTGTTTCGTAGTGTTGGCCAAGGTGGTGGATGCCTCGGGGTGATGGCCAAGATCGCAGTGACTGTTCTACCCCCACATTGGTTATGTGCACTGTTGTGAAGGGCCAGATTAAACTGAGAATATCCCTTTATTGTTTGATAATACTTTGTATATTATTTATATATACACGGTATATCCCTTTAAGCCTGCATGTAAATCATAGTAACATTCACTTTCCCTATGAATAATGCCCCCTGACGAAGGCTCCAGGCAGTCTCGCACTCAGACAGGTGCAATGGGCGAGTTTCAGGCATGTCAGAACATGCCCAGAGGCAGTGTATTGATACCAGACAAGAACTGAGGTTTGGTACTAGATTGTCACTTAAGTATATATGCTAAAAATCCTTCTTAGGGCATATTCTAACAGTGTGCTACGTGCACGATTCCCTCAAATATTGCACCTATCTACTGGGCTAATAGTAGTAGTAGCATAGTAAGCTATATAATAGTAAAAGACAGGTTCTTTTTTTATTATTATTATTTATTCTTTTATTCAGGTATTGATTGAAGAAGTGTGTCTTTAGTCGACGGTGGGAAACTTGGGTGTATTTCAGCGGTCCTGATTGTGGTGGGAAGTTTGTTCCATCATAGTGGAGCCTGGGCCTAGAAGAGCTTGCTTTGTAACGATGACCCCAAATAGGAGTGGGTCTCAGGCAGCCAGAGGATGCAGAGCGTAGGGATCTTGAGGGTGTGGAGTTAGAGACCATTGCCCGGAGGTAGGAGGGATGCCAGGCCCTTCATAGAATGCCAGGTCGAGAAGCTTGAAGTATATTTGATATTTAATTTCATATAATATAATGTATATGATGATGATGGTATATTATGATAATATAATTTTTATATAATATTATATAAAAATATAATATGTACAAAAATGTACCAGACAGTCAGCACCTTCTTGAGATCACGTGTACAAAAAGATATATAGCCTATAAATTACCTTATTATGGCCAAGTCCCACATCTATGGATCGTGCAAAATGTCCCCTTTCTAATGGCAGAGTTCAATCTGGATTTAGTATCACCAGGCGCCCCTGACAGTGCAGCAAAAACCGTAAATGAAATCTACTGTAAGTACAGTTACTTTTTTATAATGTAAATTTGTCCGTCATTTTTCATCAGATTGCAATGCCGTTTTTTGCTAGACATTCACATAAAGGTAGATAAACTAACTGTGTTCTGTTTTATGGCAATAACGTTGAGTTTTGTGGGATATGATCCTGAAAAATAAGAGAAAGAAAAAAGTCATGCTAGAAGTCAGATGATTGACAGGGGCTGGCATGAGCTGGGAAGTATAGTTGATTTGAAAGCCCATCAAACGCCCTTGGTCTTTCAAAAGACTACACTCAAGTTAGGTTGCGCCAAATCCTTGCACCAATAATCGCGTTTTTCCGACTCGATGCCCGGAGATCTCTATAAACTCATATTTCACTAATAACACTTAAAATCATTGGTAAACAAACATAGTGCTGAAAATATACACGTTGACTGCTGTTTTGACTGGGTTAGGGTCTTTACTCTTGGCTACATTTGAAAAAAGAAAATAGTGGTGGGACTCGATAAAAAATGTTAATCGAATTAATTTGAGACTTTATAGTTAATTAATCTAAATTAATCACATTTGAATCGTATATCAATATTTGATGCGAAAAGCAACATTTTTCTATTCAAATACATTTTGTTATACGAGTGAATCAATGAATATACATTATACATACGTTTAAGCAGCAAAATCCTGTATTAGCTACTATACACACCACAGATCAATGCAATTTTTAACAAAGTGCAGCAATTTTAGGAATATATATATATATATATAGCGCAAAGGACCTTTTGTAAACTCAAGCACTTTCGAGGTAAAAGTAAAACACAGTAATTTCAAGTACATTCCACAACAGTTGACTATTGAAAAAAATAACTCTTGATTGATCTAAATTTCTCTTATTTTTTTATGAACAAACCAGACCAAGAAAAAAAGTTATTTGCGATGTATTATACTTTATACTTATATCACATGCATGAGTCTGGTCTCCTTTGAAATGTAACATTCTTACACAATTAAATGCATCAATTATTTTTACTTTTAATTCTTTCTGTAGTTAATTAATCGAAATGAATGCGATAAAGTCCCAGCCCTAAAAAAAACACAACATTAATTCATACATTCTGTAGAGATGGATTTATGGTGTGATATCAATCTCATACCAGTCCCGGACCGCTCGGGCTTAAGAGGTTAAATGATTTTCTTATTGTATTAAACACAAAGAAAACAAAAGTAATGATCATTGAAGAAATCTCAAAAAATCGCAAAAAAATAACAACATTCCTCTCCCCCAGCGACCAGGCTCATGTCGGGCAATTTATGTTGCGCTATTGGTTGAGGGGCGCAACATAAATAAATGTATCATATCATATCAAATGGGCATAAAACGGGCTCTTTAACTGGACCTCTATGTTGTCAGCAAGTTTCATGACCCGGGTGTCGATCTGAAAGTGTTTTTTCTTAAGTCCTTGAATAATCGTCCTATTTTACTTTGACATTACATATTGCTGCTGTGTGAGACAGCAGTAAAGGCCACTTGTTTTCACTGACAAGAGCTTTATTGAGATGACTTTTGGAAACTGACAAACGATAACATAACTTCTTCATTTCAGTTGTGGCATTTGTAAAATCATACCCCACTCCATGACGTGGTCTGTTTACATAGTAACATCATAATGGAACAAGGCAACCACAGTCTTAGAAATAAACACAGTTCAACAGATGACTCATATTATTGATAATGAGTTTATTGACAGGAGGAAGAGTGCTCTATGGGGTCAAGAAGAGGCCTGAACAAACACACTGTCTTCACTGAAGCCAGTGACCATGTGGTCAGTGTGGTCACATAGGATAGAGCAGGAAGCCAGTGAACATGTTGTGGTCAGTGTGGTCACATAGGATAGAGCAGGAAGCCAGTGACCATGTGGTCAGTGTGGTCACACAGGATAGAGCAGGAAGCCAGTGACCATGTTCTGGTTGCCTGCGTTATTATAAAGCCTGTAACCTGATGGTAAACGCATGGACACAATGTCCCCCTCCTCCAGCTCTAGGATGATGCCACTAGTTATGTACTCCATGCCTCCATTATGATTGTGTTCATACAGATAAAAGATTCTCTCTTCATTTTTATACATCTTGATTCCCATGGACCCTGATCTATAGTCAGCTGCAGTAAATGTGAAGCTGTAGGCTCCTCCCACTGGGGCCGTGAAGACGCCTGTAAGACACGGTACACAGGGAATCAAAAACAACAACAATTGTGAAAATAAAAATGTGTGATTATTTGAAATGAGGACTGTGTAGACTCAACCGTGCACCAGCAGCTACCGGGAATAAACTATTTAGTGGTTGAGTCTACAGGGTCCTCATTTTAAATGATCCACAATCTTAGTTCATATTGATTTGTGAAGAACTTTTCAAAAACAAAGTTAATTAATGTGTGCTATAAAGGAAAAACAATGGTTTATCTGAATGGACATTTTAAATGTTTTAATAAACATAAAAACATTACTAACTCTTTATGGTAGAATTATTTTTCTTTTGTTTTTTGTTTGAGTTTTCCTGAAAAAAAGCGTGTTGTTTTCATGAGGTAGTTGCTGTATTGAAATAACATAATCACAGCCTACCTGTGGCTGGGTTGTAGGCCTTGCCGATGTTGGTGAAGACTCTGGTGTAGCGCAGGGTGGTTTCAACACTGAAGGGTCCTACTGGTCCAGAGTCAGTGAGACCAGCAGAGAAGGCCACCTTTGGTTGGTCTGTCAACACAAGTGGATCAACATTTCTTAAATGACTAAATATAACATATATAATATAACAATATAATAATATAACACCCCTTCCTTTCTTTTTGGATGATTGGATAACTCACCAGGAACTCCATGCATGTCCTCAAACTGCACCACCCGTTTGATTGATTGATTGAAAAGTGTATTAACAGATTGCAGAATGGGTACAATACAGTACAGCTCAAATGGTAAAATAGTTATTTAAAAATGTGCCCCTAAATTTCTCATTTAGGGGCAAGTGTGCCCCTAGTGAAAAAGCTTAGCATACAGCCCTGTTATCGATGCCATGTTTTTCCGGCATTTTAAAACAATAACGTTAGCGTCACGCATGCAGCCATAGCAGACTATTTGATTCCTTGATTAGGAAAACCTAAATGAAAACGTATGCTTTCACTGTATAAATTAGTGCTGGGCCGTTAACGTGCTGCGTTAACGCCGGACTGTTATCGCACGATAATACAATTGACGCCGTTAATCTATTTCTCAAACTTGGGTCTCCTCTCCTCTCTCTGTCTGCACGAGAAGCGAGCCGCTCACTCACACACACACATACATACGGGTACTTAAGGGCGGGGCCTATCTGTGGCTCAGTGTTGAAGCGCTGAGGACACAGACCGAGCTCTGCGCTCATTATTATTATTATCATGGCGGAAAGAACAAAACGAAAGTCTGGGTACACTTCACGAAAGTCGATGCCGACAACGCACATTGCCACAAGTGCAATAAAACATTTGCAAGTATGGGTGGCAATACAAGCAATTTGTCAAAACATAACATTAGTCTGCACTGCAGAAATGCGACGTTTTCGACTGCTTTGCTCGCAGTGTTCCATCTCCATGCATGTCCACTGCAGGTAAGCCAAGATAATACGGAGTAGCTAGGCTAATAACGAATTATTACGAATAGGCTAATAAATAAAATATAATTGTTTAGCTACAAATATATTTGAAAGATGACAGCCCACGCCTCCTCCCTCTCCCTCCACCATGGGAGTATATGAATTTGGCACAACACCGGTCCCAGCCAAGCCAAGTCCCTTCACCCTAGCAGCTAGGAAGGATAACAGAGGTAGGGGTGCAGGCCTTGTTGTCAAAGGCCTGCACCCCTTCTCTACAGTGGAGTCCAAGGGCTTTAGGTAACAACTAATCATTCAGTGTATATCTTTTTTTTTTTATCTTACATTTGTTGTTTATTATAAAAAGTCTATAATTCAGACCAGGGAACAAAATAACTGGGCGCCCATCGCCAAATGCGTGTAGGTTTACCGTCTAGCGTCTAAAAATAATAGTCTGCCCGCCAGCTGGCGTGTATTTCATATCGATACTCTTATTTTGAAAATCCTGTGCGGGTCTCATTGCCGCCCCAAGCGCAGCTCCAGTCATAATATCTGGGCTCCGGCAGCTAGCAACGTTCAGGTTAATATGATACTCTTATTTTGAAAACCCTCTAGCATGAGTCATATGATATCCGCCCACTCCGTGTTGTTTCTTGAAAACAGAGCAGCAGCGTTAAACAGATCAGCGTTAACACAGCAGTACGCCTACAGACGCGAAATAAGTCTGTGATGTTTTTTTTCTTCTCACAACGAGTCCAATGCAGCTACATGCTTTGCACCGTCGCCATTCCTTTATGCCCACATCGCCCGAAATTAACGTTTATGTACCAATCACTACACCGTTAGCGTAAACTAACAAGCTAATCCTGATGATCAGACGAGACAGAGCCATAAACAGCACTGAGGAAAGGGAAATGGGGGGGGGGGGGCACTCTCCCCTTCCCTGTGTGTGTGTGTGCGTGCGTTTGGAAAGACGACGGAGTCACTAGTCAGGACTCAGGACAGGAGTATATTATAGTAAACTGAGGATTACTGAGGATGGACAGATAATGTTGATATTCAAATATAAAATTTTTTGAGAGGAGTGGAAGTTTGAAGACAGACTACAATATGATGCGGGGGTGGTGAGTTGAAACACAGTGTGTGTGTGTGTCCCGACCCCACTTCTATGTTTCAATAAATTATTTGCATTTAAAACTATTAACGCTGACTCATTCCTTCAGTCCACTCAAAATTATGCTAATATTCCTTATGTTGTTTATGATATTAATTGAAAATAGCATATGAGAGTATTATATGTAATAATAACACATGGTGTTACGAAGGATCAGATTAAACCGAATATATATATTTATTGATTGATATATATTGCATAATATTTGTATATCGTTTTGATATCCCTTGTGTATTCCTTGTACATATACACGGAATATCCCTTTAACCTAGTACAGACCATAATATTTCGTTCTCCTATTGGACAGCGGTCCCTTGGGCGCCATTGCCATACCTCCAAGGTCTGGTTCAAAGTCACCGCCAAAGACTTGCCTGGACATGAACGGTTCTGCGCAAGGATATGAGACAGGAATAAAGCTGGTACTAGTTTGTTCACCTAACGTATAAATACGGCGCAGGTGAATACAGAAGCACTTAGTCTTACTTAGTCTTAAGAGAGTTACCCAATAAGTTGAAGCCTCACCCACGATACAACGTGTGGTGAAGTATGGCCTGTTTGGCCCCAAGTAGAGCATTGAGACCGCGTGCAAATTAATAACTGAAGTATCAGAGTTTAACGCTGTACCGTCGAGTTCGACCTATTCTATTAAGTCAGTAATAGTCTATTTATGTATAGTGTATCGTGCGGCGATCGTTCTACAGTGACCAGCATCACCAACGTTTCATCGTACCAGCTAGTGTGCTTATCCAGGCTGGGCTGCCCACCCTGGCGCCTTCACCCGAGGAGCCCTAGACGAGGACCGTGTGGATCATGTACACTGGATAACCTACCCGACGAATGCATAGCCCTTTTCGGCTGGATTATATTTGCTTTTGGTCCTGTAATTGATGGAGCGGAGAATCGCCTACACCCACAATTGTGTGGGATTTACCCTGTGAGGAGCCACGTCGAGCCCGCCTCTCAGAAGCCTGAGGCCGGCTAGCTTTCTTCCATGCGGAGCTGCATGCTACGGAGAACAGCTGTATTCGTCTGCGGATCAAGAGATTATTGCACCGTCTCCTGTACTTGGAGTCTCTTTATCATCGTTGACCCAGACTCTACTACCGACAAATCCTCTCCCCTTGCTGGCTTACAACCGGAGGGACCCTACCAGTATCTCCCGCTATCTTACCAGAGTACCATAGATATAATTCCTAAGATTCAGGTTGTATTATTATCTCCTGCGTAATATGAGAATGGACATACGTTATTGATTTGCCTACGCACATTCCTTTGCCTTATAAGCGCATCCAAAGTAAAGTATATTATGTACTATCATTACTGCTAATAAATACTTAAACCCAGTTTTGTGTGGAACCGAGTCATTGTGGGAAGTGTTCATCATAAGATACCTGTGTACTGTATGGCCAGTAGTAATGTACATAAGACAGTAGTGGTTTAATGATACCATACTTATTAATACAGTCAGGGAATTGTACCCCTCAGTTACAATTGGTCCTTCGAGCCGGAGGGTAACTAGCGTAATATTAATATAGTAGTATTAATATTAACATGGCCAATGATGAACACTCCACAAAACGGTTCTCCTAAAGTAGATCGCCCGCAGCGTAGACGGCAGACACCTCAGTACTTAGAGGATTACGTTGCCAGTATACTACCTAGCCTTCTACAGACGTTAAACGCGGAAAAAGTAGATAGTAAAATTATGTCCGACCCTACCGACCAGGCTACCCCGCCAGTAGAGACCCTAGTGGGTTCTAACGTAACTGACCAAGCTCACGGTGGGGACCAGGAGGGACCTGACATGACTTTACCCCCCGCCAAGACCGAAGAAGTAGTCCCCGGAGAGCTCCAGGATAAAGAAAGCCCTCCAGGGATGGAACCCGACCCACTACAAGAAGGGACGCGCATCCCGGAGATGGATCTCCTCGATACGCCACAGGAGAACGGATCTCCAACGAGTACTACCAGGAGCAGATCACCTCAACCGGCGTCTTCCCCCAGCGAGGGGGACAAGATGCTGGCGCAGGCCTTTATCGCCAGCCTGGCAGCCTCAACCGAGCGCGATCGACTCCAAGCACAGACGCTTAGCGAGCGCGAACATTCTACCATAGAAAGAGAACGCATTCAAGCGCAGCAACGGAGTGACGAAGACCGCATACGCCTAGAGATTAGACGCCTCCAGACGGAAGAGAATATGGTAAGAGACCGCGCCGAAGCCCAGCGCGCCGCCGCCGGTGCCCAACACGAAGCAGAGCGCGACCTCGCTCTCACCAAGCGCGAAGCCGAGCGCGACCGATTACAAGCGCGGATGATGGAGCAGCTGATTGCCAGGGTAACCCCCCCTCCCTCCGCACGGGGCTCCAGGGCATCGTCAAGACAAGGGTCAAGGGCACCCTCCCCTACCCGATCAAGCGACCCTGAGCCCGGCGACCAGAGAGAGCCTATACCCCTCTCCGAACCCCTTCCCCGACCGGTCCAAGCGAGACCCAGCCACAGGGAAGAACCGGCCTATACCGCGGAGAGGCTAAATAGACGACTACAGGATCTAGATGACCTGCCAGAGGAAGAAGAAGAGGGAGAGGAGGAGAGTCAAGCCCAACAGCATCACCGTACTCCACAGGACCAGGAGGTCCAGTACAGCCCAGACTTTACCCCCGCGGCTCTGCGCTACAGACCCCCGACTCAATTCACGGGTGAGCTTGACGCACGACCAGCCCCGAGGAACAGACCCCTGGGTACACGGGCCTTGGTACCCGGCAGGTACCAGCCCACCACGACACGTAAGAGGAGACTCGCCTAGGAGGCCTCTCCTCCAACGCTCACCGATGTGCCAGCCATCCATGGCATCGTACCTTGGCACACCGACGTTCCCGGACTTCACACACGAGAACAGAGCACAGTACACAGAGCTACGAATGTGCTTAGAGACAATGATGTCCGATGTAACTGATGAACCGTACAAGTATGCTATCCTACTCAAGCACCTCAAGGTGCCCCGAGCGCACAATATAGCGCTGGCATATTCCACCTCTACTACCCCATACACCGCGGCTCTAGCAGCACTCGACCAACGATATGGACGCATATGGGACTACGTAATACAAGAGATAAGGAATATTGACCGTCTACCCCCAGCCACAGACAATCGCTCACTAGATGACCTGTCTATCAAGGTGCAATCCCTGGTAGGGATGCTGGGGGCGCAAAAGGAAAAGGGTATGTACGAACTACACGCGAACTCTAATGTCGAGAGGATTTTAGAGAAGCTTCCGCCCGCCCGACAAGAGCGCTTCAGGCGGCAAAGAGACCACCGTGATCCTAACGGTCCCGAGCCATCCCTCCTAGACCTAGCCGACTTCCTGGCGAGAGAAGTCAGCAGCCTACGGTTGGATACGTTCGTGCGGAGCACACCAAGCTCCAGAGAGGGACCTAGGAGAGCAAACGATGGCCGCAGACTGGTGACCGTCATGCACCAAGCAGAATCAGTACCGAGCAACAAGAACCACAGTACCCCCTCGATGAAAGAGAAGTGGAAGATGGTGTGCCCGTACTGCGAAAAGGAACACTGGCTGTCACACTGTGACACGTTCAAGAAGATGACCACAGACGAGGTGAGTCAATGGATAAAGTCCAACCGACGCTGTTACCGATGTGCGCGCAGTCACATGGCAGCCGAGTGCCGCTTAAAGAAGAGGTGTAGTCGGTGTGACGGAGCCCACTTGGACGTCCTACATGACAGTAACAGAAGAAAGCCTGCACCCTCAAGCAGCACAAAGGCAAGTGTTATGTACATTGACCCCGCCAGCAGCGGGGGCGCCCGGGTGCTCTTGAAGGTGGTCCGCGTAACATTGAGTTACCAAGACAAGGTCATGGACACCTACGCTGTCCTTGACGACGGGTCAGAGAAGACCCTTCTCCTCGCGTCCGCTGCGGCCCAGCTGGGGCTGCGGGGGAGCGAAGAAACGATGACGATTCGGACAATAAGAAGAGACCTAAAGACGATAAAGGGCGAGAATGTCTCCTTCACTATCGCAGCAAGCGGGCAGCCAGAGAGACGGTATAGGATCACTAACGCTTTCACCAGCCAAGACATAGGCCTGTCGCAGTACACCTACCCCATCGCCAAGCTGATGGATAAATATGTGCACCTGCGTCAACTACCTATACCGCTCATAGACGGTGCCACCCCGACCCTGCTGATAGGATCCGACCATGCACACCTCATCGTCCCGATGGACCGGGTCCACACTGGGCCCAGAGGCTGTCCTGCAGCAGTCGAGACCCGCCTAGGATGGACACTACAAGGCCCCCTCTCTAGGTCTCCTAACCGAACAGCAGCCACTAGCTGCCTCCACTCCAGAGTGACAGAAGAAGACACCACCCTCCTACAGCATGTCGAGAGGCTATGGACACTAGAGACAATGCCCTTTAAGAACGAAAAGAAAGACATTAGTTCCAAGGAAGACATTTATGCTATAGCCCTCCTCGAGCGGGGGACAAAGAGAGTCAAAGTCAACGGAGTGATGAGATACGCAACTCCACTCCTGAGGCGAGAGGGTATGCCTACCTTCCACGCCCCAAAAGAAGCGACGGAGCGGTATCTATTGAACACAGAGCGGCGCCTAGCCAGAGACCCCGCTCAAGCGACTGTGTACCGCGCTGAGATTGACAAGCTAATCACAGCGGGACACATAAAGAAAATTGACATTAAAGAGGCCGATCAGATGACCGAATCATGGTACGTGCCGCACCACAAAGTCCACCACAACGGCAAGGATCGTATTGTGTTCAACTGCAGCTACCAGATCGGATCACAAAATCTGAATAAAGAGCTCTTGCCCGGCCCAACACTCGGCCCCTCTCTACTAGGCGTGTTACTACGTTTCCGCCAAGACAAGGTGGCCATCAGCGGCAACATCAAAGGGATGTTCCTGCAGGTGCGACTAGTGGAGGAGGACAAGCCCCTGCTGCGGTTCTTATGGAAAGAGAGGATCGGGGACGAGCAACCATCCATCTATCAATGGGAAGTCCTCCCTTTCGGAACCACATGCAGCCCATGCTGTGCTACGTTTGCACTGCAAAAACACGTCGCAGAGGACCCAGCAGCTGATGAAGAGGTCCGACAAAGTGTAGGAAATAGTTTCTACGTGGACAACTGTCTGCAAAGCGTCTCGACGCCAGAAGAAGCCGAGGCCCTCCTACTCAAGCTCCGCGCCTCCCTGATCAAAGGCGGCTTTGATCTCCGGCAGTGGGCCAGCAGCAACCCTCAAGTATTGCGCAGCCTCTCCCCAGAGGACAAGGCAGCAAGCAGCGAGACCTGGATGGCGACCATCCCAGGAGAAGCCCAAGAAATGACATTAGGACTAGTCTGGCGCTTCAAAACAGACTCGCTCCATTGTAAACACACACCCCTGACCAAGGAGCAGGGAAGGTCGACTGCACTACCAACCACAAGACGGAGTGTATACAGAACACTCGCCAGACAATATGACCCGTTGGGATGTATTCTACCTTACACCACCAGGGCAAAGATGATTGTAAGAGCGTTATGGGACAAGGACCAGGGCTGGGACGACCCCATACCCGAACACCTTGCCTCCACATGGAGAGAGTGGGAGACAGAACTCAGCTCACTCCCAGGTGTCAACATACGCCGCAGCTACTTCCCACCCACAGTGAGGCCGGAGACGTGCCAGATGGACCTGCACGTCTTCAGCGACGCCTCCGAAGTAGCCTACGGTTCGGTGGCCTACTTGCGTGCCCGAGAGGAGGGAGGAGAAATACATACTGCCTTCATCCTGGCTCGCTCAAGAATAGCCCCCCGCAAGCAACAATCTATCCCGCGTCTAGAGCTCTGCGCAGCCCTAGCAGGAGCGCAACTCGCCACGTTAATCCAACGTGAACTCACCATTCCGGTGCAAAGAACAATCTTGTGGTCAGACTCCATGACCGTACTCACATGGATCCAGTCTGATTCGTGCAGATACAAGGTCTTCGTCAGAATCACAGAGATCCAAGATCTAACAGAAGCAGCAAGCTGGAGGTATGTGGACACAAAACACAACCCAGCTGACGTCATCACCCGGGGAATGTCCCTGGATGACCTCACCCGTCACAATCTATATAGTGACGGGCCCGAGTTCCTCAAGCTCCCGGAAGAAGAGTGGCCTACACCCACCCCACGGGAGGCGAGTGAAGAGGAGGCAGAGAACAAGAAATCTATGTTCTGTGGGTTAACACACACACTCGTCCCCACAGACCCCAACATAGACGACTGCCTCACCCTTGAGAGTGCGCAGCTAAAGACATTCCTGTGGCACCACCCAGAGGTTCAGCCCACTACTGACATTACTGCAGCTAACTACGAAGAAGCAGAACTCCTTCTGCTACAGCGAGCCCAGAGAGACTCGTTCCCCGACGAGCTAGACTGTCTACAGGGATCAAAGCCAGTCCCGTCAGACAGCAGATTGCTCCACTTAGCCCCTGAGAGCGACGCCCATAATCTCATCAGAGTGGGTGGTCGTCTGAGGAGAGCCCCAGACTTACCGGATGACGTCAAGTACCCGATAGTCTTAAACAGCCGACACAAGGTCACAGAGCTTATCATAAAGAAATACGACGAGGACGTGCACCACGCCGGGGCAGAGAGAGTCTTCGCGGAGATCAGACGTTGTTATTGGATACTGCAAGGAAGAGAAGCAGTACGACGTTTCCAGCGGACTTGTATAGACTGTCGTAAATGGCGAGCACAGCCCAGTATACCCCGGATGGCTGACCTACCCCCCTGTCGCCTCCGACTCAGCGACAAGCCTTTTCACTCCACCGGTATGGACTGTTTCGGCCCGCTGTATGTAAAGAAAGGAAGAGGGACTGAGAAGCGGTGGGGTATTGTATTCAAATGCATGACCACCCGAGCGATACACATAGAACTCCTTCCAACCATGAGCACAGACTCATTCCTTATGGCCTTCCGGAGATTCACATCGCGGAAAGGGAAACCGTCTATATTATTGTCTGATCACGGGACAAACTTCAAAGGCGGAGAAAGAGAGCTGAGAGAGAGCTTCCAAGCTATGGGCCCAGAACTTAAGACCCACCTCGCTCCATACCAGATTGATTTTCAGTTTAATCCCCCGAATGCACCTCACTTCGGTGGAACTTGGGAACGAGAAGTACGTTCAATAAAGACAGCCCTGTACGCCGTGCTTGGGGCCCAGACCGTGGCGGAGGAAGTCCTAACGACAGTCCTCACGGAGATCGAGGGAGTATTGAACTCAAAGCCCCTCGGTTACGTCTCAAGTGATGTAGCAGATGTCGACCCAGTCACCCCCAACACTCTCTTGATGGAGCGGCTGGACCCCGCGCTACCACAGACAGTGTACAGGCCTGAAGAAGCGAACGGCCGAAGAATGTGGAGGTACAGTCAAGTATTGGCTGACAAGTTTTGGAACAGTTTCCTACTCCACTATCTGCCGTCTCTACAGACCCGCCAGAAATGGGTGAAAGAAAGAGACAATTTGACAGAAGGAACAGTCGTCATGATTATCGACCAGTCACTACCCCGAGCTATGTGGCCGGCCGGCCGCGTAAGCAAAGTGATCACTGGTGCCGACGGAAAGGTCAGAGCGGCAGAAGTGCTCGTCCAAGGGCGGACATACACCCGGCCCGTGGCGAGGCTAATAGAGTTGCCAAGGCTCCCCGACACTATTGATGACGACCATGACCCCCTGACTTTGTGAACTGCCCTACCCTCACAACAGACATTGAGTAGTGGACAGTGCGGTTAATCTGTCTCTGCTTATCTAATTAGGTGTGACTAATTAGGAGGCGGCTGTTACGAAGGATCAGATTAAACCGAATATATATATTTATTGATTGATATATATTGCATAATATTTGTATATCGTTTTGATATCCCTTGTGTATTCCTTGTACATATACACGGAATATCCCTTTAACCTAGTACAGACCATAATATTTCGTTCTCCTATTGGACAGCGGTCCCTTGGGCGCCATTGCCATACCTCCAAGGTCTGGTTCAAAGTCACCGCCAAAGACTTGCCTGGACATGAACGGTTCTGCGCAAGGATATGAGACAGGAATAAAGCTGGTACTAGTTTGTTCACCTAACGTATAAATACGGCGCAGGTGAATACAGAAGCACTTAGTCTTACTTAGTCTTAAGTGAGTTACCCAATAAGTTGAAGCCTCACCCACGATACAACGTGTGGTGAAGTATGGCCTGTTTGGCCCCAAGTAGAGCATTGAGACCGCGTGCGAATTAATAACTGAAGTATCAGAGTTTAACGCTGTACCGTCGAGTTCGACCTATTCTATTAAGTCAGTAATAGTCTATTTATGTATAGTGTATCGTGCGGCGATCGTTCTACAGTGACCAGCATCACCAACGTTTCATCGTACCAGCTAGTGTGCTTATCCAGGCTGGGCTGCCCACCCTGGCGCCTTCACCCGAGGAGCCCTAGACGAGGACCGTGTGGATCATGTACACTGGATAACCTACCCGACGAATGCATAGCCCTTTTCGGCTGGATTATATTTGCTTTTGGTCCTGTAATTGATGGAGCGGAGAATCGCCTACACCCACAATTGTGTGGGATTTACCCTGTGAGGAGCCACGTCGAGCCCGCCTCTCAGAAGCCTGAGGCCGGCTAGCTTTCTTCCATGCGGAGCTGCATGCTACGGAGAACAGCTGTATTCGTCTGCGGATCAAGAGATTATTGCACCGTCTCCTGTACTTGGAGTCTCTTTATCATCGTTGACCCAGACTCTACTACCGACAAATCCTCTCCCCTTGCTGGCTTACAACCGGAGGGACCCTACCAGTATCTCCCGCTATCTTACCAGAGTACCATAGATATAATTCCTAAGATTCAGGTTGTATTATTATCTCCTGCGTAATATGAGAATGGACATACGTTATTGATTTGCCTACGCACATTCCTTTGCCTTATAAGCGCATCCAAAGTAAAGTATATTATGTACTATCATTACTGCTAATAAATACTTAAACCCAGTTTTGTGTGGAACCGAGTCATTGTGGGAAGTGTTCATCATAAGATACCTGTGTACTGTATGGCCAGTAGTAATGTACATAAGACAGTAGTGGTTTAATGATACCATACTTATTAATACAGTCAGGGAATTGTACCCCTCAGTTACACATGGCGATATACTAAAAAGCTATTTATAATTTTTGGCTAGTAAAAAATCTGCCCGGCTGGTACTTTTAAAAATCTACCAGCCAAATGGCTGGTAAGTCAAAAAGTTAAGTTTGTTCCCTGATTCAGACACATTTAAAACATTGTTGCTGCCGTTGCTGAAGAAATTATATTTATTTATAAAGTTATATAAAAGAACATTGCTGCTGCTGTTGCTGAAGAAATAATATTTATTTATAAAGTTATAAATAATAAAGCAATGTCGATAAAGTAGCGAACCGTTAAGCAGTATCGATAAGAGTAGTAGTATCGATAAAATCCTAACGATACCCATCCCTAGGTAGAACACACATATTTTGAATGCGTTCTGCAGACTTCAAATGAGCCATTTTAATCTAGATTAACTCCAGAATTGCAGATAGATAAAAAAAAAATCTATGCCCACCTCTAGTATAAATATTCTCCCATTTCATCCATTTTAGATGATCACAATAGACTGAGGCTGCAGCTAGTGGTTCTCGCGCACCTCAGGAAAATCCTCTCACGCTGGCACAGCGGGGTAAACTGACTCAGGAAAAGGTGAACGAGTGTCACCGAGCAGTCACTAAATTTGTAAGGGCTCGAAATTGCAACCATTTTGGTGGGGGCTCAACAATAAATGACAATCAGAAATGTCAAGTTGCATGTTGTTATTCTAACCAGCTTAGTTCTGTTGCATTTCCAATTTATTTATTTAAATTATAAATTTAAGGGAATCGATAAAGAATCAGATCGATAAGCAGAATTTATAATGGAATCTAGGGCTGTCTTAAATACTTCGAAGCTTCGTTCGATGGCACAAGCTTCGAACATTAAAAAAATCGAAGTTAAAAAAAAACCTTTTTTTGCCTCCAAAATCTTGCGCCTCCATTCCAATGAAACGAAAGTAAGCGGCGCCTTCCCGCCTCCATTCCAATGAAATGAAAGTAAGCTGCGCTTCGACTCCACCTCTCTACAACAAGCACGTGGAGATTATCTGTGTTGAAAACAACAAGGACATGTGCAGCAGACATGTCGACGAAGAAGCGAAGCAATGCCGTTTGTTATTTAAGACTATGTCGGACAGATTTGTGTTCATTGTGCTGCTTTTTTAAAGTGTCCCGACCCATATAAAAATATGTCTTAATAAAACGTGCTTAATTAAGTCGAATTCTGCCTTTGTCTCTATCAACTACATATAAATATTTATATAATTGTTTGCTTGATAGACAAAGGTTGCAACATAATTATGTAATGTCATGTCGTTGGCTGTGAGAGCAGCCCCACTGCACCCAGGCTGTGTCACGAAAGGGGCTACTTAATTAATTAATCCAATACACTTTATTTATAGAGCACATTTAAAAACAACAACGTTTACCAAAGTGCTGTACAAGTCCCACAACATAAGATAAATAATAAAAATAAAAAATAATTTAAAAAAATGTTAAGCCCCCCCCCCCCCCCTTCGAATGTCAGCCCTAATGGAATCGTATCGATAAAATCTTATCAATCAATTCCCATCCCTAATTCTGACTGGAAACAGCACTGCTCAGGACAGGAAGGCCCTCCAGAGAGTGGTGCGCTCAGCAGAGTGTGCCGAGTGCAATGAAGTCACCAGTTCATTCCAACTCACCGGTTCTGGGGGCGCATCTGGCTGCTGCGGGGACCTCGTCTCGCTGACAGCGAGGCAACGCTGCATACGGCACAACCAGCCCAGGAGGGGCAGATATATTGCTCTTGAGCATCTGTGCGAAACTCGCCGCCCGGCTCCCTCCACAGATCCCACCTCTGGACAACATCTTTCTGTTCTGAGGGGCAAGGAAAACATTACTTTAGATGAAAAGGAAGCTAATATATAGAACAGTATTACTCCACGTGGCTAATGTTAATATTGGTAGACTCAACTGGATACAATCAAAGTAGGGCTGCACGATTTTGGGAAATAATCTAATTGCGATTTTTCTGACAGATATTGCGATTGCGATTAAATTTGCGATTATAATGTTTTTTTCGTTCAGCCCTAAATCAAAGGTGACAACTTTGCTATGAGGTTGGGTGAAAATACTACAGGACAGAAAATAAATGCTCGCCAACTGGGCGCGATGTAAAGACGTGAAATTATGTTGTTGGCTTTGTTATTACACTACCTTGGTTGCACCGATGGCGATAAATTGCAATATTCAGTTGGTCGTTTTTAAAGTGCAATGTATATAATCCCAGTACTGTATAAGGTTTTTCCTCAAATGGAGCTACGCAATCTGACACGTGACTGCATTTGCAGGTGACCGGCCATGCAAACATTTTGTGACCAGCAGGTAATAGTGTGTTTTCACCAGGGGTGTAAAGTACTTGAGTAATTGTACTTCGTTACAATACTTAAGTACTGTTTTGGGGGATTTGTACTTTACTCAAGTATTATTAGGTTTGTATACTTTGTACTTTTACTCCATTACATTTCAGAGAAAAAAAACATACTTTTTACTCCTTACATTTAAAATGCAGACCTACAAAGTACAAATCTCACAGGTCCAACCATTTTAATTAGTATATTTTAATTGTTTATTTGACTTTTACTCAAGTGTGTTTTTAGCCAGATACTTTGACTTTTACTTGAATCAGATTTTGAGACGGTACCCATACTTTCACTTAAGTATCATTTCTGGGTACTTTTTACACCCCTGGTTTTCACGGCGCGTCATCAAACCAGAGGTCGCCCATTTGGGAGATACTGAACGTATCCAACGCAAGCGAACTAGCAACTGTTCCTGGTCATTGCTGCTAAAAAATGGCCAATTATTGCCGTGTTTTTGGCTGTACTAATCGGTCGGAACGGGAAAAGCATTTGGAGTACTTCAGATTGCCAAAAGCTATTACAAATCAGGGAGAAGAGTGCAAAAAAGGAGGCGAAAAGGAGTCGATCTAGTGACGTTATTGAATCGCCTACCTTGGCTTTCACTGTGTGTACACACATGACATGACATCGATGAGCTGATACTGTGCCTCGCTCACCCACCCACACACCAGGCTTGATTGATTGAAAACTTTATTAACAGATTGCAGAATGGGAACAATATAATACACACAATAGGCAATAGTAGGAATAGGCATTCCAAACATTTGTAAGATTTATCCGTGTATGGGCTTGGTGAAAAAAACAAGGTAGTTCACTATGTCGGGATAGGCAATACTAGAAGGCAAAATGCCCAACCCCCCCCCCCCCCCCCCCTCCCGAATGTACAGTTTCCTCCCCCTTGTATGTATATATTTTCTGCTAGGATCTATGTTTAACAGTACTGTATATTTGCATATCTTGTATGTCACTTAATGTAACAGTACTGTCTATCTGTATGTCATGTATGTCATATATGTTATGAATTGAAAATGGGGGACCCTGATGTAAACAAGACGAAAGTATTTCTCTGGTCTGCATCCCCTTAACAATTGTGTGTATTGAGCCGTACTGTATTGTACCCATTCTGCAATCTGTTAAATAAAGTTTTCAATTCAATGGTCTGCAGGTGTCTTGTATGGACATAATTTCAAGTCAATCATGGCGAGCTTTGACTCATATCTCGCCTTAGAATCACCAGAAAGGCTTTCGAAATAGTGAAATGCCACGTTGGCCTCAATATTTTCGAAACAAATGATATGAAAAGGTTATGAAATGAACAAGAATGTGATCAAACATGTAATAAAAACGGAGCTCAACGCAGACATTTGATCAGGAGAAATCAGTTTGTTTCCCCAATACCAAGATGGCGGCGGCCTCGTGACGTCAGAGTGTCTTTGACTCACCCGGAAGCAGCAGCACGTGGTGTCAGACCGCAGCTCAGTGTGAGGAAACTAAACTATTATACATATTAATGCACATTGCAAACCATCAACTGAATAGCGCGACCAATGTAATACTAATAACAATAGTTAGTAATAATAACAACAAAGTAATAATGTCACGTCTTTACATTAACACGTCGAGCAGCATGTGTTCTGGCTTCTGGACGGTGTTTCCATCTGAACCACATAAACCAGTCTAGTTAAATAAAGCCACAATGTTACAGAACATTAATACACGACGAAGTAACAGCAAACACACACTCGCTCCTAACTGTTAATATAGTCAGAGACACAGTTAGCTGTAACGTTATTAAGTTAGCTAACACAGCTGCCGTCCATCACCGCGTTATTATTAGCCACCTTCCACAGTTACAACAACTATACAAGTCTTATTGTTGGACACATGGCAAAACAAACGGAAACAATGAGTACAATATTATTAAAATGCAACAACTAACGTTAGTGGTGTAAATTGCACTCACTCTCACTCAGTTCACCTGTCGCTGCAAGTTAGATTAACTGTGGTCGCGTGCTCTGTGATCTCGCGTGAGTTCTGTGGTCGGTACCGGGGTGAGCTGGTCGCGTGCTCTGTGGTCTCACGTGAGTTCTGTGGTCGGTACCGGGGTGAGCTGGTCGCGTGCTCTGTGATCTCGCGTGAGTTCTGTGGTCGGTACCGGGGTGAGCTGGTCGCGTGCTCTGTGGTCTCGCGTGAGTTCTGTGGTCGGTACCGGGGTGAGCTGGTCGCGTGCTCTGTGGTCTCGCGTCAGTTCTGTGGTCGGTACCGGGGTGAGCTGGTCGCGTGCTCTGTGGTCTCGCGTGAGTTATGTGGTCGGTACCTACCGGGGTGAGCTGGTCGCGTGCTCTGTGGTCTCGCGTGAGTTCTGTGGTCGGTACCTACCGGGGTGAGCTGGTCGCGTGCTCTGTGGTCTCGCGTGAGTTCTGTGGTCGGTACCGGGGTGAGCTGGTCGCGTGCTCTGTGGTCTCGCGTGAGTTCTGTGGTCGGTACCGGGGTGAGCTGGTCGCGTGCTCTGTGGTCTCGCGTGAGTTCTGTGGTCGGTACCGGGGTGAGCTGGTCGCGTGCTCTGTGGTCTCGCGTGAGTTCTGTGGTCGGTACCGGGGTGAGCTGGTCGCGTGCTCTGTGTTCTCGCGTGAGTTCTGTGGTCGGTACCTACCGGGGTGAGCTGGTCGCGTGCTCTGTGGTCTCACGTGAGTTCTGTGGTCGGTACCGGGGTGAGCTGGTCGCGTGCTCTGTGGTCTCGCGTGAGTTCTGTGGTCGGTACCGGGGTGAGCTGGTCGCGTGCTCTGTGGTCTCGCGTGAGTTCTGTGGTCGGTACCGGGGTGAGCTGGTCGCGTGCTCTGTGGTCTCGCGTGAGTTCTGTGGTCGGTACCGGGGTGAGCTGGTCGCGTGCTCTGTGGTCTCACGTGAGTTCTGTGGTCGGTACCGGGGTGAGCTGGTCGCGTGCTCTGTGGTCTCGCGTGAGTTCTGTGGTCGGTACCGGGGTGAGCTGGTCGCGTGCTCTGTGGTCTCGCGTGAGTTCTGTGGTCTCGCGTGAGTTCTGTGGTATGGGTACCGGGGTGAGCTGGTCGCGTGCTCTGTGGTCTCACGTGAGTTCTGTGGTCGGTACCGGGGTGAGCTGGTCGCGTGCTCTGTGGTCTCGCGTGAGTTCTGTGGTCGGTACCTACCGGGGTGAGCTGGTCGCGTGCTCTGTGGTCTCGCGTGAGTTCTGTGGTATGGGTACCGGGGTGTGGTCTCAGCGTGAGCTGCTGCAGAGTGGCGGGGGGTCACGGGTCTGCCCCCCCCGCCTATAACTGTTCCGCAACTGTAAGTTACTTCCGGGGTAGGCCTGATTGGCCCCGACAGGCACGTGACGCGCAACTTTCTCTGCCGCGCGGCACGCTCCGCGGAGCGGAGCGGCAGAGCTTGCGGATTATGTAACCGTCCTAATCCGCCATGATTTTCATTCGACGCTTCAGCTCACCTGGCAGAGCAGCGGTCCTGCGATCCTGCGGTCCGTTGTTGACGAGTTCGAATCCCATCAAATTTTTTTTTTTAACGTGATTTTTTTTTTAACATGTATTCTTTCGCCGGTTAAGGTTAGGCATGGTTAAGGTTAAGGTTAAGGTTAGGCATTGTTTCGGAGTTGGTTAAGGTTAGAACGGTTAAGTTTAGGCACTGTTAAGGAGCTGGTTAAGGTTAGAGTTTGTCTTAGATAATGGCAATATTCTTTCTATGGTTAAGGTTAGGCATGGTTAAGGTTAAGGTTAAGGTTAGGCATTGTTTCGGAGTTGGTTAAGGTTAGAACGGTTAAGTTTAGGCGCTGTTAAGGAGCTGGTTAAGGTTAGAGTTTGTGTTAGAGAATGGCAATAGACAGCCTATTTCCGCGCGACAGCTCTCAGCAGCCTCGTTGCGCGTCCTGAGTTTGCCGCGTCAAGTGCCTGTCGGGGCCAATCAGGCCTACCCCGGAAGTAACTTACAGTTGCGGAACAGTAACACGCGCCCCCCCCCCCCAGGGGTCAACAGCCCAAATGAGAGAATATTATTATTATTATTATTATTATTATTATTATTATTGATGAGGATCCCTGATACAAAATCTGTATACATTTTATATATGTCACTTATCTCTGATAAATTAAGCATAGGATATTTCTCCATGCATACTCTGTTTCTAAAACACAGTAGAAACATGTATTCTGTTTCTAAAACACTAACACAGTAGAAACATGTATTCTGTTTCTAAAACACTAACACAGTAGAAACATGTATTCTGTTTCTAAAACACTACTACAGTAGAAACATGTATTCTGTTTCTAAAACACTAACACAGTAGAAACATGCATTCTGTTTCTAAAACACTAACACAGTAGAAACATGTATTCTGTTTCTAAAACACTAACACAGTAGAAACATGTATTCTGTTTCTAAAACACAGTAGAAACATGTATTCTGTTTCTAAAACACTACTACAGTAGAAACATGTATTCTGTTTCTAAAACACTACTACAGTAGAAACATGTATTCTGTTTCTAAAAAACTACTACAGTAGAAACATGTATTCTGTTTCTAAAACACTAACACAGTAGAAACATGCATTCTGTTTCTAAAACACTAACACAGTAGAAACATGTATTCTGTTTCTAAAACACTAACACAGTAGAAACATGTATTCTGTTTCTAAAACACTACTACAGTAGAAACATGTATTCTGTTTCTAAAACACTACTACAGTAGAAACATGTATTCTGTTTCTAAAACACTAACACAGTAGAAACATGTATTCTATTTCTAAAACACTACTACAGTAGAAACATGTATTCTGTTTCTAAAACACTAACACAGTAGAAACATGTATTCTGTTTCTAAAACACTACTACAGTAGAAACATGTATTCTGTTTCTAAAACACAGTAGAAACATGTATTCTGTTTCTAAAACACTACTACAGTAGAAACATGTATTCTGTTTCTAAAACACTACTACAGTAGAAACATGTATTCTGTTTCTAAAACACTACTACAGTAGAAACATGTATTCTGTTTCTAAAACACTAACACAGTAGAAACATGCATTCTGTTTCTAAAACACTAACACAGTAGAAACATGTATTCTGTTTCTAAAACACTAACACAGTAGAAACATGTATTCTGTTTCTAAAACACTACTACAGTAGAAACATGTATTCTGTTTCTAAAACACTAACACAGTAGAAACATGTATTCTGTTTCTAAAACACTAACACAGTAGAAACATGTATTCTGTTTCTAAAACACTACTACAGTAGAAACATGTATTCTGTTTCTAAAACACTAACACAGTAGAAACATGTATTCTATTTCTAAAACACTACTACAGTAGAAACATGTATTCTGTTTCTAAAACACTAACACAGTAGAAACATGTATTCTGTTTCTAAAACACTACTACAGTAGAAACATGTATTCTGTTTCTAAAACACAGTAGAAACATGTATTCTGTTTCTAAAACACTAACACAGTAGAAACATGTATTCTGTTTCTAAAACACTAATACAGTAGAAACATGTATTCTGTTTCTAAAACACTACTACAGTAGAAACATGTATTCTGTTTCTAAAACACTACTACAGTAGAAACATGTATTCTGTTTCTAAAACACTAACACAGTAGAAACATGTATTCTGTTTCTAAAACACTAACACAGTAGAAACATGTATTCTGTTTCTAAAACACTAACACAGTAGAAACATGTATTCTGTTTCTAAAACACTAACACAGTAGAAACATGTATTCTGTTTCTAAAACACTAACACAGTAGAAACATGTATTCTGTTTCTAAAACACAGTAGAACATGTATTCTGTTTCTAAAACACTACTACAGTAGAAACATGTATTCTGTTTCTAAAACACTACTACAGTAGAAACATGTATTCTGTTTCTAAAAAACTACTACAGTAGAAACATGTATTCTGTTTCTAAAACACTAACACAGTAGAAACATGCATTCTGTTTCTAAAACACTAACACAGTAGAAACATGTATTCTGTTTCTAAAACACTAACACAGTAGAAACATGTATTCTGTTTCTAAAACACTACTACAGTAGAAACATGTATTCTGTTTCTAAAACACTACTACAGTAGAAACATGTATTCTGTTTCTAAAACACTAACACAGTAGAAACATGTATTCTATTTCTAAAACACTACTACAGTAGAAACATGTATTCTGTTTCTAAAACACTAACACAGTAGAAACATGTATTCTGTTTCTAAAACACTACTACAGTAGAAACATGTATTCTGTTTCTAAAACACAGTAGAAACATGTATTCTGTTTCTAAAACACTACTACAGTAGAAACATGTATTCTGTTTCTAAAACACTACTACAGTAGAAACATGTATTCTGTTTCTAAAACACTACTACAGTAGAAACATGTATTCTGTTTCTAAAACACTAACACAGTAGAAACATGCATTCTGTTTCTAAAACACTAACACAGTAGAAACATGTATTCTGTTTCTAAAACACTAACACAGTAGAAACATGTATTCTGTTTCTAAAACACTACTACAGTAGAAACATGTATTCTGTTTCTAAAACACTAACACAGTAGAAACATGTATTCTGTTTCTAAAACACTAACACAGTAGAAACATGTATTCTGTTTCTAAAACACTACTACAGTAGAAACATGTATTCTGTTTCTAAAACACTAACACAGTAGAAACATGTATTCTATTTCTAAAACACTACTACAGTAGAAACATGTATTCTGTTTCTAAAACACTAACACAGTAGAAACATGTATTCTGTTTCTAAAACACTACTACAGTAGAAACATGTATTCTGTTTCTAAAACACAGTAGAAACATGTATTCTGTTTCTAAAACACTAACACAGTAGAAACATGTATTCTGTTTCTAAAACACTAATACAGTAGAAACATGTATTCTGTTTCTAAAACACTACTACAGTAGAAACATGTATTCTGTTTCTAAAACACTACTACAGTAGAAACATGTATTCTGTTTCTAAAACACTAACACAGTAGAAACATGTATTCTGTTTCTAAAACACTAACACAGTAGAAACATGTATTCTGTTTCTAAAACACTAACACAGTAGAAACATGTATTCTGTTTCTAAAACACTAACACAGTAGAAACATGTATTCTGTTTCTAAAACACTAACACAGTAGAAACATGTATTCTGTTTCTAAAACACAGTAGAACATGTATTCTGTTTCTAAAACACTAACACAGTAGAAACATGTATTCTGTTTCTAAAACACTAACACAGTAGAAACATGTATTCTGTTTCTAAAACACAGTAGAAACATGTATTCTGTTTCTAAAACACTAACACAGTAGAAACATGTATTCTGTTTCTAAAACACTAACACAGTAGAAACATGTATTCTGTTTCTAAAACACTAACACAGTAGAAACATGTATTCTGTTTCTAAAACACTAACACAGTAGAAACATGTATTCTGTTTCTAAAACACTACTACAGTAGAAACATGTATTCTGTTTCTAAAACACTACTACAGTAGAAACATGTATTCTGTTTCTAAAACACTAACACAGTAGAAACATGTATTCTGTTTCTAAAACACTAACACAGTAGAAACATGTATTCTGTTTCTAAAACACAGTAGAAACATGTATTCTGTTTCTAAAACACTAACACAGTAGAAACATGTATTCTGTTTCTAAAACACAGTAGAAACATGTATTCTGTTTCTAAAACACTACTACAGTAGAAACATGTATTCTGTTTCTAAAACACTAACACAGTAGAAACATGTATTCTGTTTCTAAAACACTAACACAGTAGAAACATGTATTCTGTTTCTAAAACACAGTAGAAACATGTATTCTGTTTCTAAAACACTAATACAGTAGAAACATGTATTCTGTTTCTAAAACACAGTAGAAACATGTATTCTGTTTCTAAAACACTAACACAGTAGACACATGTATTCTGTTTCTAAAACACTAATACAGTAGAAACATGTATTCTGTTTCTAAAACACTACTACAGTAGAAACATGTATTCTGTTTCTAAAACACTACTACAGTAGAAACATGTATTCTGTTTATAAAACACAGTAGAAACATGTATTCTGTTTCTAAAACACTAACACAGTAGAAACATGTATTCTGTTTCTAAAACACTAACACAGTAGAAACATGTATTCTGTTTCTAAAACACTAACACAGTAGAAACATGTATTCTGTTTCTAAAACACAGTAGAACATGTATTCTGTTTCTAAAACACTAACACAGTAGAAACATGTATTCTGTTTCTAAAACACTAACACAGTAGAAACATGTATTCTGTTTCTAAAACACAGTAGAAACATGTATTCTGTTTCTAAAACACTAACACAGTAGAAACATGTATTCTGTTTCTAAAACACTAACACAGTAGAAACATGTATTCTGTTTCTAAAACACTTAACACAGTAGAAACATGTATTCTGTTTCTAAAACACTACTACAGTAGAAACATGTATTCTGTTTCTAAAACACTACTACAGTAGAAACATGAATTCTGTTTCTAAAACACTAACACAGTAGAAACATGTATTCTGTTTCTAAAACACTAACACAGTAGAAACATGTATTCTGTTTCTAAAACACTAACACATTAGAAACATGTATTCTGTTTCTAAAACACAGTAGAAACATGTATTCTGTTTCTAAAACACTAACACAGTAGAAACATGTATTCTGTTTCTAAAACACAGTAGAAACATGTATTCTGTTTCTAAAACACTACTACAGTAGAAACATGTATTCTGTTTCTAAAACACTAACACAGTAGAAACATGTATTCTGTTTCTAAAACACTAACACAGTAGAAACATGTATTCTGTTTCTAAAACACAGTAGAAACATGTATTCTGTTTCTAAAACACTAACACAGTAGAAACATGTATTCTGTTTCTAAAACACTAACACAGTAGAAACATGTATTCTGTTTCTAAAACACTACTACAGTAGAACATGTATTCTGTTTCTAAAACACAGTAGAAACATGTATTCTGTTTCTAAAACACTACTACAGTAGAAACATGTATTCTGTTTCTAAAACACTAACACAGTAGAAACATGTATTCTGTTTCTAAAACACTAACACAGTAGAAACATGTATTCTGTTTCTAAAACACTACTACAGTAGAAACATGTATTCTGTTTCTAAAACACTAACACAGTAGAAACATGTATTCTGTTTCTAAAACACTAATACAGTAGAAACATGTATTCTGTTTCTAAAACACTACTACAGTAGAAACATGTATTCTGTTTCTAAAACACTAACACAGTAGAAACATGTATTCTGTTTCTAAAACACTACTACAGTAGAAACATGTATTCTGTTTCTAAAACACTAACACAGTAGAAACATGTATTCTGTTTCTAAAACACTACTACAGTAGAAACATGTATTCTGTTTCTAAAACACTAACACAGTAGAAACATGTATTCTGTTTCTAAAACACTAATACAGTAGAAACATGTATTCTGTTTCTAAAACACTAACACAGTAGAAACATGTATTCTGTTTCTAAAACACTACTACAGTAGAAACATGTATTCTGTTTCTAAAACACTAACACAGTAGAAACATGTATTCTGTTTCTAAAACACTAACACAGTAGAAACATGTATTCTGTTTCTAAAACACTACTACAGTAGAAACATGTATTCTGTTTCTAAAACACTAACACAGTAGAAACATGTATTCTGTTTCTAAAACACAGTAGAAACATGTATTCTGTTTCTAAAACACTAACACAGTAGAAACATGTATTCTGTTTCTAAAACACTACTACAGTAGAACATGTATTCTGTTTCTAAAACACTAACACAGTAGAAACATGTATTCTGTTTCTAAAACACTACTACAGTAGAAACATGTATTCTGTTTCTAAAACACTACTACAGTAGAACATGTATTCTGTTTCTAAAACACTACTACAGTAGAACATGTATTCTGTTTCTAAAACACTACTACAGTAGAAACATGTATTCTGTTTCTAAAACACTACTACAGTAGAAACATGTATTCTGTTTCTAAAACACTACTACAGTAGAAACATGTATTCTGTTTCTAAAACACTAACACAGTAGAAACATGTATTCTGTTTCTAAAACACTACTACAGTAGAACATGTATTCTGTTTCTAAAACACTACTACAGTAGAATATGTATTCTGTTTCTAAAACACTACTACAGTAGAAACATGTATTCTGTTTCTAAAACACTACTACAGTAGAAACATGTATTCTGTTTCTAAAACACTACTACAGTAGAAACATGTATTCTGTTTCTAAAACACTACTACAGTAGAAACATGTATTCTGTTTCTAAAACACTACTACAGTAGAAACATGTATTCTGTTTCTAAAACACTACTACAGTAGAAACATGTATTCTGTTTCTAAAACACTACTACAGTAGAAACATGTATTCTGTTTCTAAAACACTAACACAGTAGAACATGTATTCTGTTTCTAAAACACTACTACAGTAGAAACATGTATTCTGTTTCTAAAACACTAACACAGTAGAAACATGTATTCTGTTTCTAAAACACTAACACAGTAGAAACATGTATTCTGTTTCTAAAACACTAACACAGTAGAAACATGTATTCTGTTTCTAAAACACTAATACAGTAGAACATGCATTCTGTATTCTGTATTCTGTTTAATACAGTTTTGATTGATTGATTGAAAATTGTATTAACAGATTGCAGAATGGGTACAATACAGTACGGCTCAATACACACAATTGTTAAGGCGATGCAGACCAGAGAAAGACTTTCGTTTTGTTTACATCAGGGTCTGTTATGGTTTGACACCGACCCCAAACGCAACGACACAAGAGAGTAGGATTCAGAGTTGCCAAATACGAGGGCTTGTTTATTTGGTACTAAGAATAAGAGAAACAGGGAAAGCAGGTCAAACAAGACAGGTACAATGATCAAGGGGCAAAGTTCTGCTGCTCTGCAGCTTCTCCCGTGAGGGTAGTCTTGGGAAGCAGGTGTTGACTTCTGAACCGCTCTGCAGAATTCTCTCGGTGGATTCTCAGATGTTGTTGCGAGACCGAGAGAGGGAGAGAGGGAACGAGTCAGTGACAGAGCAGTCTTAAAACGAGCAGGAGAACAGGGTGTATAATTCTTCGTGTTAACAACACAGTGAGCACAGTTCCAAACACAGCCCAAGTGAATCTCTTCGTGTTAACAACACAGAGAGCACAATTCCAAAAACAGCCCAAGTGAAACTCTTCGTGTTAACAACACAGAGAGCACAATTCCAAAAACAGCCCAAGTGAAACTCTTCGTGTTAACAACACAGAGAGCACAATTCCAAAAACAGCCCAGTGAATATCTTCATGTAAACACACAGTGAGCAAAATCCAAACTCAGTCCAATTGTGAAATAATATCTTCGGTGTGAGCAAACACACAGAGGGAGATGGAAGATCCCAAAAATATTATTCCATAAAGGAATAAGCAAAAATAGATAATGGCTGGGTGAGTGACTGTTTGACAAAAAGGTGGGAGTCTTCAGTGTAAAAGTTACACACGAAAAACGGAATAGGTCAAGACAGTCAAAAAGATAACTCACCCAGACGAGATGCGTAAAAGGTACTGGAACAACAGTGGAGGCGAGCGCGCGCCAAGGGAGCAGGTATCCAAGCGAAGGCTTCTAGGAATTCCTGGAGAACAGCACAGAGAAAAAGGCAGCAGCAGCAGCAACGGGGAAAAACATCCAGCGACAAATCAAGACGATCCAACAACTTAGGGTGGGGAAAAACGGGGTATAAATAATGAGGGATCGATTGATTGAAAAGCAGTGACAGCTGGGGAATGTGATTGAAAAGCGTGGGGAAGTGAGAGAACCAATCAGCGACGTCTCTGATGACGTCAACGGGGAGAAACGTGTGAACGAGGGAATAGAACCAATTGACAGAAAATGAATGAAAACAAAGCGAGGGTGGTTAAAGGAACAGAACGAGTGAGAGAGCAAGGACAGAAACCTCACAGGGTCCCCCATTTTCAATTCATCATAACATATATGACATACACGACATACAGATAGACACTGCTACATCTATACATTTATGACATACCAGATTTACAAATACAGTACTGTTTGTGATTAGGGTGACCAGATGCAAAAAGTCGAAAAGCAGGACAACAGTAAGATTCTGGTGGGACAAAGTGGGACAGATAGATAATGTATTTTTTTTTATTAGAATAACATGGTCTTCACCGAGACCAATGTTTTTTTTTGCTTCAAAAAGAGGGACATCCTCTCAATATGTGGGACGTTCGGTCAAATGGTGGGACAGTACAACCAAAAGGGGGACACCTGGTCACCCTATTTGTGATACAAAAAGAGTCTAAAAAGAGAGTATACATTTGAGGGGGAAGGAACTGTACATTGGAGGAGGTTGGGGGGGGGGGGTTGGATAGGCGGGTGGAGGGGGGGGGGGGGAATTGTACATTGGACATTCCACATTGATGTGGCATAATTGCGAAACGTGTTTAGTCCCGTGTTTGAGCCGAATCGGGGTTGAACATGATTTGTGGAGCTCCCTCTGGTGTTGTGGTCGTGGTATTCACTGACCTTTGGGAAGTATTTTGACATGTACATGGGTACCTTAGTGGTGTAGTGTATCTTGAACTGGCCATGTCCGCTTCCATTCATACCACATATATGTATGTACCTATATAGCTATGTATACCATATATATCTACTAATATATAGCTATGTATACATATATATTTATATACCGTATACCTATGTATACCATATATGTATCTACTGTATAGCTCTGTATACTGTATATATCTACTGTATTGATTGATTGATTGAAAACTTTATTAACAGATTGCAGAATGGGTAAGTACAGTACAGCTCAATACACACAATTGTTAAGGGGATGCAGACCAGAGAAAGACGTTCGTCTTGTTTACATCAGGGTCCCCAATTTTCAATTCATCATAACATATTATGACATACACGACATACAGATAGACAGTACTGCTACATCTATACATTTATGACATACCAGATTTGCAAATACAGTACTGTTTGTGATACAAAAAGAGTCCAGAAAAGATGTACATTGGAATATTGACAAAACCATACTTGGTCATTTACTGTACATTGGAGGGGGTTGGGTTAGGACATTTACAGGAGCCAGTTTCGAATTGGAGTCTCCCGTAGGTGTTCTTTGAGAGTGGCTTTGAAAGTGGGTAGTGATTCACATTCCTTTACAGCTTTGGGTAGGGCGTTCCACATTGATGTGGCATAATTGTGAAACGTGTTTAGTCCCTTGTTTGAGCCGAATCTGGGTTTAACATGATTTGTTGAGCTCCCTCTGGTGTTGTGATCGTGGTATTCACTGACCTTTGGGAAGTATTTTGACATGTACATGGGTACCTTGGTCGTGTAGTGTATCTTGTAGACCAGGCCCATTGCAAGTTGCTGTACTCTGTCGTCTACTCTAAGCCATCCTAGGTTGGCAAAGTGGGCAGGGGTGAGGTGGGTTCTAGGAGTCAGGTCAAGCAGTAGTCTGACCAGTTTGTTTTGAGATGTTTGTAATTTTGTTTTTAGCGCCTTTGAGGTGCTTTGGTACCATGAGGTGCACGCATAGTCGTAGTACCCCTGAATGAGTGCTCCTGCCAGAGTCTTCAGGGTATTCTTGTTTACCAGAGAGGATATCCGGTACAAGAATCGAGTTCGTTGGTTGACTTTTTTTATTACATTGGATGCCGTATGTATGTATGTATAGCTATGTATACGGTATAGCTATGTATACCATATTTATCTACTGTATAGCTATGTATACCGTACCTTATAAGGACTTTTCCCCCTCCTTTGTAATAGACCTTTTTACACAGCAAGTATAGTAGAGTAATGCCTTGAATCATGGCTCCATTTAGGTGTCCTTGCCAAGGCTGGTATCGTGCTCGCTCGCCTGCAGGGCTCACTGTCACCTAATGCAACTGACCCATTATTCATATTAGTACTGTGTTTACCCCTCTATGACGTGCCAACATGTCTGCTGTGAAAAAGGTCTATTATAACGAATGAGATGAAGTTTGGATGAGTTTGCACGGCTCTGCTCTGTCATCAGCATTCGCTATTGTAGTTTTCTCTTCTGACAGCAGAGGGCAGTATAACTATAAGGATCACATCTGAAAAGCCTACCAGGCCTGAGCCATCACGTGGCCTAGTGTAGGTAGGTTACATAGAGGAGACCATCTGTGTGTAAGATGAACACTTCTTTATGCATACATACTATACCATACATGCAGATTTAGTCTCTGTAGATATACTTCTATATATAGTATAGAAAGTACATGTCCTTATGCAAACATACTATAAGTACATATTATTATGTAAACATATTATAAGTACATGTAATTTCCTTATGTAAACATACTATAAGTACATATCATTATGTAAACATACTATAAGTACATATCATTATGTAAACATTCTATAAGTACATATCATTATGTAAACATTCTATAAGTACATATCATTATGTAAACATACTATAAGTACATATCATTATGTAAACATACTATAAGTACATATCATTATGTAAACATTCTATAAGTACATATCATTATGTAAACATTCTATAAGTACATATCATTATGTAAACATACTATAAGTACATATCATTATGTAAACATTCTATAAGTACATATCATTATGTAAACATACTATAAGTACATATCATTATGTAAACATTCTATAAGTACATATCATTATGTAAACATTCTATAAGTACATATCATTATGTAAACATTCTATAAGTACATATCATTATGTAAACATTCTATAAGTACATATCATTATGTAAACATTCTATAAGTACATATCATTATGTAAACATACTATAAGTACATATCATTATGTAAACATACTATAAGTACATATCATTATGTAAACATACTATAAGTACATATCATTATGTAAACATACTATAAGTACATATCATTATGTAAACATTCTATAAGTACATATCATTATGTAAACATTCTATAAGTACATATCATTATGTAAACATTCTATAAGTACATATCATTATGTAAACATTCTATAAGTACATATCATTATGTAAACATTCTATAAGTACATATCATTATGTAAACATTCTATAAGTACATATTATTATGTAAACATACTATAAGTACATATCATTATGTAAACATTCTATAAGTACATATCATTATGTAAACATACTATAAGTACATATCATTATGTAAACATTCTATAAGTACATATCATTATGTAAACATTCTATAAGTACATATCATTATGTAAACATACTATAAGTACATATCATTATGTAAACATTCTATAAGTACATATCATTATGTAAACATACTATAAGTACATATCATTATGTAAACATTCTATAAGTACATATCATTATGTAAACATTCTATAAGTACATATCATTATGTAAACATACTATAAGTACATATCATTATGTAAACATTCTATAAGTACATATCATTATGTAAACATTCTATAAGTACATATCATTATGTAAACATTCTATAAGTACATATCATTATGTAAACATACTATAAGTACATATCATTATGTAAACATACTATAAGTACATATCATTATGTAAACATTCTATAAGTACATATCATTATGTAAACATTCTATAAGTACATATCATTATGTAAACATTCTATAAGTACATATCATTATGTAAACATTCTATAAGTACATATCATTATGTAAACATACTATAAGTACATATCATTATGTAAACATACTATAAGTACATATCATTATGTAAACATACTATAAGTACATATCATTATGTAAACATACTATAAGTACATATCATTATGTAAACATACTATAAGTACATATCATTATGTAAACATACTATAAGTACATATCATTATGTAAACATACTATAAGTACATATCATTATGTAAACATACTATAAGTACATATCATTATGTAAACATACTATAAGTACATATCATTATGTAAACATTCTATAAGTACATATCATTATGTAAACATTCTATAAGTACATATCATTATGTAAACATACTATAAGTACATATCATTATGTAAACATACTATAAGTACATATCATTATGTAAACATACTATAAGTACATATCATTATGTAAACATACTATAAGTACATATCATTATGTAAACATACTATAAGTACATATCATTATGTAAACATACTATAAGTACATATCATTATGTAAACATTCTATAAGTACATATCATTATGTAAACATTCTATAAGTACATATCATTATGTAAACATACTATAAGTACATATCATTATGTAAACATACTATAAGTACATATCATTATGTAAACATACTATAAGTACATATCATTATGTAAACATTCTATAAGTACATATCATTATGTAAACATACTATAAGTACATATCATTATGTAAACATACTATAAGTACATATCATTATGTAAACATACTATAAGTACATATCATTATGTAAACATTCTATAAGTACATATCATTATGTAAACATACTATAAGTACATATCATTATGTAAACATACTATAAGTACATATCATTATGTAAACATACTATAAGTACATATCATTATGTAAACATACTATAAGTACATATCATTATGTAAACATACTATAAGTACATATCATTATGTAAACATACTATAAGTACATATCATTATGTAAACATTCTATAAGTACATATCATTATGTAAACATACTATAAGTACATATCATTATGTAAACATACTATAAGTACATATCATTATGTAAACATACTATAAGTACATATCATTATGTAAACATTCTATAAGTACATATCATTATGTAAACATTCTATAAGTACATATCATTATGTAAACATACTATAAGTACATATCATTATGTAAACATACTATAAGTACATATCATTATGTAAACATACTATAAGTACATATCATTATGTAAACATACTATAAGTACATATCATTATGTAAACATACTATAAGTACATATCATTATGTAAACATACTATAAGTACATATCATTATGTAAACATTCTATAAGTACATATCATTATGTAAACATACTATAAGTACATATCATTATGTAAACATACTATAAGTACATATCATTATGTAAACATACTATAAGTACATATCATTATGTAAACATACTATAAGTACATATCATTATGTAAACATACTATAAGTACATATCATTATGTAAACATACTATAAGTACATATCATTATGTAAACATACTATAAGTACATATCATTATGTAAACATACTATAAGTACATATCATTATGTAAACATACTATAAGTACATATCATTATGTAAACATTCTATAAGTACATATCATTATGTAAACATTCTATAAGTACATGGCATATAGAAGCTTATTGATGATGGCCAGTACAGAGTGACACTGCTAGCCATACAGTGCAGTGGTCCCTGGCTGGAGTTGTTGCCCCGGGCTGACTGACCGGTCCCTGACTGGAGTTGTTGCCCCGGGCTGACTGACCGGTCCCTGGCTGGAGTTGTTGCCCCGGGCTGACTGACCGGTCCCTGGCTGGAGTTGTTGCCCCGGGCTGACTGACCGCGCCCTGGCTGGAGTTGTTGCCCCGGGCTGACTGACCGGTCCCTGGCTGGAGTTGTTGCCCCGGGCTGACTGACCGGTCCCTGGCTGGAGTTGTTGCCCCGGGCTGACTGACCGGTCCCTGGCTGGAGTTGTTGCCCCGGGCTGACTGACCGGTCCCTGGCTGGAGTTGTTGCCCCGGGCTGACTGACCGGTCCCTGGCTGGAGTTGTTGCCCCGGGCTGACTGACCGCGCCCTGGCTGGAGTTGTTGCCCCGGGCTGACTGACCGCCACTGGCGTAACTCTCTCTCAATGTGTGGGGGGGACAGATTTGGGGGCGTGGCGAGTGACGGCGATGGGGGGGGGGGGGGTTAGGGGGGGGGCCGTCTACCTAGTTTTTTTTTTTTTTATACCAGGGGTGCAATACCGCATTTTTCCAAGCGGTGGCGCCATTTCTCCATGTAAACGACACACTGAGTGAATGAATGAATGAAAACTTTATTTAACAGATTGCAGAATGGGTACAATACAGTACGGCTCAATACATACAATTGTTAAGGGGATGCAGACCTGAGAAAGACGTTTGTCTTGTTTCCATCAGGATCCCCCATTTTCAATTCATATAGACATTTATGAAATACACAACATACATGACATTTATGGCATAGGGACATATAGGTATTTAGTACTGATACACTGGGGCGACAGTGGCTCGGGAGGTAGAGCAGTCGTCTGGCAATCCGGAGGTTCCCGGTTCGATTCCCGCTCCTCCCGGGCAGCGTGTTGATGTGTCCTTGAGCAAGACACTTAACCCCTAATTGCTCCCGATGAGCAGGTTGGCACCTTGCATGGTTGCCTCCGCCGTTGGTGTGTGAATGTGTGAGTGAATGGGTAAAAATGTGAGTAACAAATTGTAAAGCGCTTTGGATAAAAGCGCTATATAAAAAAGCAGCCATTTACCATTTACCATTACATTTGTGACATAAACGTTTTAAGCGCCTTTGAGGTGCTTTGGTACCATGAGGTAAGCATAGTCATAGTACCCTTGAATGAGTGCTCCTGCCAGAGTCTTCAGGGTATTCTTGTTTACCAGAGAGGAGATCCGGTACAAGAATCTAGTTCGTTGGTTGACTTTTTTTGAGCTCATACAGAAACAAGTATTGTTGTGACAAATAATAAACAAATTTGAAAGGTTTATGGTGAAAGAACATTTATTATATGGTGCTTCAATTAGCAATTATGAACACAGTAATACAAGATATGCATGATAAAAAAAAAATACATGCTAGGTTCCTGAGAAACACTACTATACAATATACAATTTTAGCTCTTAATGTATCTATCACCTTTATCTATCACCAATCACTTTTAATCAAATTTAATTACAGGTACAAAACATTAACATAAATCACTCTTATGCACTGGTACATAAGTTATATAACAAACCTGTTTCTATGTAGACTACTATACAATTTTAACTTTGTCATTATTATACTTAATGTATCTAAACTATATTATACAAGAGCCACATCTGTTCTTTCCTTAAAGTGACTTTATATACCTCATTCCTTTAAAGTGACTTCTCCATTATTTAAATTGACATTTTCACATTTAAACTCATCCAATGCTTCCAAAGACATGTTGTCTCCGATCATGGGCAGAGATGAATTCCTCACAGAGTTCTCTAATGTCAAAGGCATCAACTCTTTCTTGATGTATATGACAAACTGCCACACTGTTCAACCTTTTCTGCTTCATGGAGTTGCGAAGCCAGGTCTTCAACCTCCGGAGTCCGCTGAAACTCCTCTCAGCTTCAGCAGAGGATGAGGGAACAACCAGCAACAGCCTCACAAGGACCTCCACCTGATCAAAAAGACCTCTGACTTCAGGCAACATGCCTCTCAGGATGTCTGCAGCTTCTGTGCTTGATGCATAGGTGTTAGTTGCTTTGAACATGGCTAGCTGAACATCCAGCATCCTCCTGTTCATCTCTGGATACTTGTCCACAATGTCATCACTTTCTCCCCTAATAAGCACACCCTCCAACTTCTGAAGCACTTCAAAGCTTCTTTGATTAAACCGCTCTCGGAATTGCAGATCTGCTGTGTCCAGTATTTTGAAGAACTCCCCTCTGAAGAAGTCCACAGAAGTTGCTGGGACATGTGCTGCAGCGTCACCAGTTAGACGTTTTGGAGGGTTGCGGATACGAGGCATTTCCATCGGATCGATGTTTAGTGAGGTGACCAGCTTTGCGGTGTTGTCAAATATCTGTGAATGAATGAACATTTTATTTAACAGATTGCAGAATGGGTACAATACAGTACAGCTCAATACACACAATTGTTAAGGGGATGCAGACCAGAGAAAGAATTTAGTCTTGTTTACATTAGGGTCCCCCATTTTCAATTCATCATTATTAGTCAGGATTTTCAATTCTTAATGACATTTATGACATAGGATAGGGACATACATATATAGTACTGTTATATTTGTGACATATACCTGTTGGAATCTTTCCTCTGTTCGTTTCTTGTGGAGAGCTGTCTTGACACACTCTACTGCAGCCTGCATCCCTGTGATTGTGGTGGTTCGCCTTTGCAAGGATTTGTTGAGGCATTCCATTGCCTCAAGAACCTCCAAAGCAAGATGGAGTCCCAGAACTGTGTTTCCTTTCTGGAATCTGTCAAGCAGACCATTTGCCTTTGTAGCTGATTCAGAGCCAGTTGAAGCCATCTCTTCCAAGCTGAGTAACACTGCCGCATACTGATTGAGGACTGCATGCACTGCTGCGACTCGCACAGTCCACCGTGTAGGACACATCGGCTTCAGTGTGGTGAAGGATCCATGTGAAGATGTGGCAAAGTTGCTGAAGATGTTCTTGAACTTGCCTGAAAGTCCAAACAGACGCCCCAATTCATGGACCCATTGCAGAGCATCACGGACTACAGATGAAGCTGTGCAAGTTGCCTGTGTTATCAAATTAACACAGTGAGGACCACAGTGTACATACAGAGCCAGTGGCTGTGCTTGTGAAATATAGGCTTGTGCACCAGAATATTTTCCGGACATGTTTGTTGCTCCATCATATGTCTGTCCCCGGAGCCCATCAAGAGACAAACCAAGACGAAGCAGCACATCTTTGGCTACATTTGCTAGGTTTTGTCCAGTTGTGAGCGACACTTCATATAAACCAACAAATTCTTCATGGGGAATAAGGTTGTGGTCAACATAGCGAAGACAGATTGATTCCTGTTCGGTCCCAGTGATGTCCTGTGTTCCATCAATAATGATGGAGTATTGCAACTGTGGTTGTGATCTGATTTCAGTGGCTATATCTCTAATGATGGATTTTGCCATTATGTTCAACATTTCATTTTGGATTTGGGGGCTTGTGTAATCGACACGTGAATTAAGCCACTCAAACAACTTGGAGTCATCAGCTGATCTCATCCTGAGTAACTGAGACAGATTTCCTTGATCTGATTCATGGCCTCTGAGAGCCAGACCTTGTCTGCCCAGGAATTGCACACTGCTCATGATCTTCTTCAAGCATGACATGGCTTTTTGCTGTGATGCTGCCAAAGCACTAGAAAGCTGAGCATTAATAGGATTTGGTTTCTGATAATGTTGCATAACTGCAAGCTTATGAGACTTGCTGTTTGTATGATCAGTAAATCTCTCCACAGCCTTTTTCCAGTTTCTGAATCCAGCAGAAACAAATGCTGGATCAGTGTATTTCGCCAGGGTAGACTTCTCACGTTGAAATGCTTTTGCACAATAAAAGCACAGGACTCCACTGTGTGTATGACTGTAGTGAATCCAAGAAAATGCTTTAAACCATTTCTCTTGGAAACGTAGCGTTTTGTTTGCCAGTGTTTGACCTGGTATTTCTCTTGGATTGGGCTGATATGGCTTATTTGCATCCACCTGCAGAATAAACAAACCCAAAAAGAGAGAAACCATTAGAACACGGGTATAGGTTTACTAACTTTATTTATTTGAACCATGGGGACAGCGTACATTAATAAAACATTAATGCACCAGTGTTCCATTCCCATTATTGATTGATTGATTGGAAATTGTATTAACAGATTGCAGAATGGGTACAATACAGTACGGCTCAATACACACAATTGTTAAGGGGATGCAGACCAGAGAAAGAATTTAGTCTTGTTTACATCAGGGTCCCCCATTTTCAATTCATCATTATTTTGTCAGGATGATTACAATGAGTTTGTATCTTGTTTGCAAATGACTATGTCTTGCTGATGGACTCTGTAAACAGGCTATTGGGAATGGAATGCAACCCATCACATTCACAGGTTTGGTGTGAGTGCTCGGCCTGAGTACCGGTAATCAGACCATGACATCGTTCACACACCAAACCTGAGGGGAGGGGGCAGGGAGCTCTGTGTCTATCCAGCATCTATCCAACCATCCACTACACAGTCAAATATGTATTTTGTTAAGACATTATTGTTACTTACATAATTTCTGTCATTCAGTGGTGGGGATAGTGCACGCTGCAGCTGTGCATCTACGTTTACAGGCACTGTCTGTGTGCTTTCAGAAGCCGTATTTGCATCCTCCTGCAGAATAAACAAACCCAAAAAGAGAGAAACCATTAGAACACGGGTATAGGTTTACTAACTTTATTTATTTGAACCATGGGGACAGCGTACATTAATAAAACATTAATGCACCAGTGTTCCATTCCCATTATTGATTGATTGATTGGAAATTGTATTAACAGATTGCAGAATGGGTACAATACAGTACGGCTCAATACACACAATTGTTAAGGGAATGCAGACCAGAGAAAGAATTTAGTCTTGTTTACATCAGGGTCCCCCATTTTCAATTCATCATTATTTTGTCAGGATGATTACAATGGGGTTGTATCCTACCCCCCCCCCCCCCCCCCCCACCTCCAATGTACAGCCCCACCCCACCTACCCAACCTCCTCCAATGCACAGTTTCTATGTCAAATGTATACTCTTTTTCTGGATTTTTTTAGTATCACAAACAGTACTGTATTTGAAAATCTGGTATGTCATAAATGTATAGATGTAGCAGTACTGTCTATCTGTATGTCGTGTGTGTCATATGATGAATTGAAAATGGGGGACCCTGATGGAAACAAGACGAAAGTCTTTCTCAGGTCTGCATCCTCTTAACAATTTATGTATTGAGCTGTACTGTACTGTACCCATTCTGCAATCTGTTAATAAACTTTTCAATCAATCAATCAATCATGGACTTATGAACCACGATTATTTTCAAGAGAAACAAACAGGCAAATAGCTATAGCTATATAGTCAATCTGGACAAATACATTAGGCCTATATTAAAAAAAGAAAATCTGCTAAAATGCTGTTACTTGCCTTCCTGTTTCGTGGTGGTGTCGTCACTGCTGCTGGTTTAGCTCCGGGCGACAGCGTAGCAAAACTTAGTTTGCTTTGAAGAAGTAGCTTTCTCCTCTTGGGCGACGGTGCCATCTCGTTGTTGCTGCACGCAGGTAGGAGTCGGACATAGCACTGAATGTCTTATCTTATCTCTCTTTATACCGTATGTGATGACGTATTTTAACACACACCTCGGCTGAGGGGACGACCCGAGCTATTATTATGCAAAGACGAGTACTTTAGCGAGTGGGTACTTGGCCCGTGCAAATGCGACCCCCATCTACTACTCTTTGCATACAGGTAGTCAGACGGGGGGGGGACATTAACTGCATTCTGAAAAAATGGGGGGGACCCATTCCCAAGTCCCCCGTGCCAAATACGCCCCTGCTGACCGCGCCCTGGCTGGAGTTGTTGCCCCGGGCTGACTGACCGGTCCCTGGCTGGAGTTGTTGCCCCGGGCTGACTGACCGGTCCCTGGCTGGAGTTGTTGCCCCGGGCTGACTGACCGCGCCCTGGCTGGAGTTGTTGCCCCGGGCTGACTGACCGCGCCCTGGCTGGAGTTGTTGCCCCGGGCTGACTGACTGGTCCCTGGCTGGAGTTGTTGCCCCGGGCTGACTGACCGCGCCCTGGCTGGAGTTGTTGCCCCGGGCAGGCTGAGTGTGGCCTGACAGCGCCCCGCCCGTTGATAAATGCCAGCAGCTCCTCCTCTGCCCGGTGCCGTCGCCCTCGGCTGCAGCCGCGCTCCCATGTATCTCCACAACCCAGATTGAATCTTCCCCATTCATTAGACTAAGTGGATGAGGCTCTCTAATAGGGGCTCCCTTCCCCTCAATAATTGCTGTTGATTGGCGTAAATTAGACCCCAGTTGCCAGACGAGTGATTCTCGACGACGATAATCCGATTCAAACTCAAACTAATAGGATTTTAACTCTGGCTTTGGCCTAATGTCCGTCTGCAAACCCTGGCTGTGGCCCTATGCCCCATCTAGGGCACGTCTTCTGGATCATATCTGGGGCCTCTGCGCTGGATGGATGGTGGGGTGGGTCATCACTGTTACCCAGCCTGTGTGACTCATGCCCTGGGAGAGGCCGCAGAGAGAGAAGGACCACTCACTCATTCATGTGGGTTGTTATGAATGGGAGTCTGGAGCGCTGAGTTCATTTAGTCGTCATGTAGCTCCCAGTATGATCCATCTGAAGTCATACAGTGTTTGAATAGTAAAATGATTACATGGACAGTTTGTTTGATATTATTGACTCTAAAGAAGGTTACAACACTTTCTACAGACACAGCCGTTCCCTGAACACACTAACACACACAGCACTAACACACATCACATAAACTAACACACAGCAACACACTAACACACTAACACACATCACAGACACTAACACACATCACAGACACTAACACACACACAGCACTAACACACATCACAGACACTAACACACATCACAGACACTAACACACATCACAGACACTAACACACATCACAGCACTAACACACATCACAGACACTAACACACACACAGCACTAACACACATCACAGCACTAACACACACACAGCACTAACACACATCACAGACACTAACACACATCACATACTGTAACACGCTAACACACACAGCACTAACACACATCACATAAACTAACACACAGCAACACACTAACACATAACACAGTAACACAGCACACACAGCACACACATCACAGACACTAACACACATCACATACTGTAACACACTAACACACACACAGCACTAACACACATCACATACTGTAACACACTAACACACACACAGCACTAACACACATCACATACTGTAACACACTAACACACACACAGCACTAGCACACATCACATACTGTAACACACATCACATACTGTAACACACTAACACACACACAGCACTAACACACATCACAGACACTAACACACATCACAGACACTAACACACATCACATAAACTAGCACACATCACATACTGTAACACACTAACACACACACAGCACTAACACACATCACAGCACTAACACACATCACAGTACTAACACACATCACAGCACTAACACACATCACAGCACTAACACACATCACAGCACTAACACACATCACAGACACTAACACACATCACAGCACTAACACACATCACAGCACTAACACACATCACAGACACTAACACACATCACAGCACTAACACACATCACAGCACTAACACACATCACAGACACTAACACACATCACAGACACTAACACACATCACAGACACTAACACACATCACAGACACTAACACACATCACAGCACTAACACACATCACAGCACTAACACACATCACAGACACTAACACACACACAGCACTAACACACATCACAGCACTAACACACATCACAGCACTAACACACATCACAGCACTAACACACATCACAGACACACATCACAGCACTAACACACATCACAGCACTAACACACATCACAGCACTAACACACATCACAGACACTAACACACATCACAGACACGAACACACATCACAGACACTAACACACATCACAGACACTAACACACATCACAGACACTAACACACATCACAGACACTAACACACATCACAGACACTAACACACATCACAGACACTAACACACATCACAGACACTAACACACATCACAGCACTAACACACATCACAGCACTAACACACATCACAGACACTAACACACACACAGCACTAACACACATCACAGACACTAACACACATCACAGACACTAACACACATCACAGACACTAACACACATCACAGCACTAACACACATCACAGCACTAACACACATCACAGACACTAACACACATCACAGCACTAACACACATCACAGACACTAACACACACACAGCACTAACACACATCACAGCACTAACACACATCACAGACACACATCACAGCACTAACACACATCACAGCACTAACACACATCACAGCACTAACACACATCACAGACACTAACACACATCACAGACACTAACACACATCACAGCACTAACACACATCACAGCACTAACACACATCACAGACACTAACACACATCACAGACACTAACACACATCACAGCACTAACACACATCACAGACACTTAGCAGCAGAGCCTGGCTGTGTGGGTGCAGCAGCAGAGCCTGTCTGTGTGGGTGCAGCAGAGCCTGGCTGGGTGGGTGCAGCAGCAGAGCCTGGCTGTGTGGGTGCAGCAGCAGAGCCTGGCTGTGTGGGTGCAGCAGAGCCTGGCTGGGTGGGTGCAGCAGCAGAGCCTGTCTGTGTGGGTGCAGCAGAGCCTGTCTGTGTGGGTGCAGCAGCAGAGCCTGGCTGTGTGGGTGCAGCAGAGCCTGTCTGTGTGGGTGCAGCAGCAGAGCCTGGCTGTGTGGGTGCAGCAGCAGAGCCTGGCTGTGTGGGTGCAGCAGCAGAGCCTGGCTGTGTGGGTGCAGCAGCAGAGCCTGGCTGTGTGGGTGCAGCAGCAGAGCCTGGCTGTGTGGGTGCAGCAGAGCCTGGGTGGGTGCAGCAGAGCCTGGCTGTGTGGGTGCAGCAGAGCCTGGCTGTGTGGGTGCAGCAGAGCCTGGCTGGGTGCAGCAGCAGAGCCTGGCTGTGTGGGTGCAGCAGAGCCTGGCTGGGTGGGTGCAGCAGAGCCTGGCTGTGTGGGTGCAGCAGCAGAGCCTGGCTGTGTGGGTGCAGCAGCAGAGCGTGGCTGTGTGGGTGCAGCAGCAGAGCCTGGCTGTGTGGGTGCAGCAGAGCCTGGCTGTGTGGGTGCAGCAGAGCCTGGCTGTGTGGGTGCAGCAGCAGAGCCTGTCTGTGTGGGTGCAGCAGCAGAGCCTGGCTGGGTGGGTGCAGCAGCAGAGCCTGGCTGTGTGGGTGCAGCAGCAGAGCCTGGCTGTGTGGGTGCAGCAGCAGAGCCTGGCTGGGTGGGTGCAGCAGCAGAGCCTGGCTGGGTGGGTGCAGCAGAGCCTGGCTGGGTGGGTGCAGCAGAGCCTGGCTGGGTGGGTGCAGCAGCAGAGCCTGGCTGGGTGGGTGCAGCAGAGCCTGGCTGTGTGGGTGCAGCAGCAGAGCCTGGCTGGGTGGGTGCAGCAGCAGAGCCTGGCTGGGTGGGTGCAGCAGCAGAGCCTGGCTGTGTGGGTGCAGCAGCAGAGCCTGGCTGGGTGGGTGCAGCAGAGCCTGGCTGGGTGGGTGCAGCAGCAGAGCCTGGCTGGGTGGGTGCAGCAGAGCCTGGCTGGGTGGGTGCAGCAGCAGAGCCTGGCTGGGTGGGTGCAGCAGAGCGGTGTGACGAGGAGGAGCGCCACACATCTCAGCCCTCCTAAATAAAACATCCTGCCGCCCGGCGCCGGTAAGTGTCCCTTGAAGACCAAAGGGAGGGGAGGGGCGGCGCGCAGGTTAAGTTGTTTGAAAGGCCTCCGGGTATTAAGAGGCGTTTTACACTTAAGAAGTTGGTTTCGCTGGGTTTTCTGTTTCCCCACTTTATTGATTGATGCTCAACTCTTCTTCTTTTTCTTTCGGCTTTTCCCGTCAGGGGTCGCCACAGCGGATCATCCGTTTCCATCTGTTCCTGCCCTCTGCGTCGTCCTCCGTCATGCCCGCTGCCCGCATGTCCTCCTTCACTGTGTCCATAAACCTCCTCTTGGGCCTTCCCCTCCTCCTCTTTCCTGGCAGCTCCATCTCCAGCATCCTCCTCCCGATATACCCCACCTCCCTCCTCCTCCGCACATGTCCAAACCATCTCAGTCTTGCTTCTCTCACTTTCTGCCCGAACTGCTCAACATGGGCCGTTCCTCTGATGTAGACATTTTCGATTTTGTCCAACCTTGTTCCTCCCAGAGAGAACCTTAACATCTTCATCTCTGCCACCTCCAGCTCCGCCACCTGCTTGTTGGTCAGTGCCACTGTTTCTAGACCATACAGCATAGCTGGTCTCACTACCGTGCTGTAGACCTTTCCCTTAACTCTCGCTGGTACCCTTCTATCGCAGATCACCCCTGTCATCCTTCTCCACCCGCACCACCCGGCCTGCACTCTCTTCTTCACCTCCCTGCCACAGTCCCCATTATTTTGAACTGTTGACCCCAAGTACTTAAACTCGTCCACTTTTGGTACCTCTACTCCTTGCATCATCACCACCCCTCCGTCTTCCTTCCCGTTCACACACATATACTCGGTCTTGCTTCTGCTCACCCTCATCCCCCTTCTCTCCAGTGCGTGCCTCCACTTCTCCAGGTTCTCTTCCACCTGCTCCCTGCTCTCACTACAGATCGCGATGTCGTCTGCGAACATCATGGTCCACGGGGACTCCTGCCTGACCTCGTCTGTCAGCCTGTCCATCACTACTGACCTCGTCTGTCAGCCTGTCCATCACTACTGACCTCGTCTGTCAGCCTGTCCATCACTACTGACCTCGTCTGTCAGCCTGTCCATCACTACTGACCTCGTCTGTCAGCCTGTCCATCACTACTGACCTCGTCTGTCAGCCTGTCCATCACTACTGACCTCGTCTGTCAGCCTGTCCATCACTACTGACCTCGTCTGTCAGCCTGTCCATCACTACTGACCTCGTCTGTCAGCCTGTCCATCACTACTGACCTGGTCTGTCAGCCTGTCCATCACTACTGACCTCGTCTGTCAGCCTGTCCATCACTACTGACCTCGTCTGTCAGCCTGTCCATCACTACTGACCTCGTCTGTCAGCCTGTCCATCACTACTGACCTCGTCTGTCAGCCTGTCCATCACTACTGACCTCGTCTGTCAGCCTGTCCATCACTACTGACCTCGTCTGTCAGCCTGTCCATCACTACTGACCTCGTCTGTCAGCCTGTCCATCACTACTGACCTCGTCTGTCAGCCTGTCCATCACTACTGACCTCGTCTGTCAGCCTGTCCATCACTACTGACCTCGTCTGTCAGCCTGTCCATCACTACTGACCTCGTCTGTCAGCCTGTCCATCACTACTGACCTCGTCTGTCAGCCTGTCCATCACTACTGACCTCGTCTGTCAGCCTGTCCATCACTACTGACCTCTTCTGTCAGCCTGTCCATCACTACTGCAAATAAGAAAGGTTTGATTGATGCTCAACTATCAATGCATAATAGAAAAGCACTCAGAGCAAATGCAGGGTTATGGCCTTGGGAAGGAGTCAGCAGACTCCAGCCCCCCCCCCCCCCCCCCTCCACCAGCATTATGCATTATGACTGGTGTACTAAATAGCAGCATTATGACTGGTGTACTAAATAGCAGCATTATGACTGGTGTACTAAATAGCAGCATTATGACTGGTGTACTAAATAGCAGCATTATGACTGGTGTACTAAATAGCAGCATTATGACTGGTGTACTAAATAGCAGCATTATAACTGGTGTACTAAATAGCAGCATTATGACTGGTGTACTAAATAGCAGCATTATGACTGGTGTACTAAATAGCAGCATTATGACTGGTGTACTAAATAGCAGCATTATGACTGGTGTACTAAATAGCATTATGACTGGTGTACTAAATAGCAGCATTATGGCTGGTGTACTAAATAGCAGCATTATGACTGGTGTACTAAATAGCAGCATTATGACTGGTGTACTAAATAGCAGCATTATGACTGGTGTACTAAATAGCAGCATTATGACTGGTGTACTAAATAGCAGCATTATGACTGGTGTACTAAATAGCAGCATTATGACTGGTGTACTAAATAGCAGCATTATGACTGGTGTACTAAATAGCAGCATTATGACTGGTGTACTAAATAGCAGCATTATGACTGGTGTACTAAATAGCAGCATTATGACTGGTGTATTAAATAGCAGCATTATGACTGGTGTACTAAATAGCATTATGACTGGTGTACTAAATAGCAGCATTATGACTGGTGTACTAAATAGCAGCATTATGACTGCTGTACTAAATAGCAGCATTATGACTGCTGTACTAAATAGCAGCATTATGACTGGTGTACTAAATAGCAGTATTATGACTGGTGTACTAAATAGCAGCATTATGACTGGTGTACTTAATAGCAGCATTATGACTAGTGTACTAAATAGCAGCATTATGACTGGTGTACTAAATAGCAGCATTATGACTAGTGTACTAAATAGCAGCATTATGACTGGTGTACTAAATAGCAGCATTATGACTGGTGTACTAAATAGCAGCATTATGACTGGTATACTAAATAGCAGCATTATGACTGGTGTACTAAATAGCAGCATTATGACTAGTGTACTAAATAGCAGCATTATGACTGGTGTACTAAATAGCAGCATTATGACTGGTGTACTAAATAGCAGCATTATGACTGGTGTACTAAATAGCATTATGACTGGTGTACTAAATAGCAGCATTATGACTGGTGTACTAAATAGCAGCATTATGACTGGTGTACTAAATAGCAGCATTATGACTGGTGTACTAAATAGCAGCATTATGACTGGTGTACTAAATAGCAGCATTATGACTGGTGTACTAAATAGCAGCATTATGACTGGTGTACTAAATAGCAGCATTATGATTGGTGTACTAAATAGCAGCATTATGACTAGTGTACTAAATAGCAGCATTATGACTGGTGTACTAAATAGCAGCATTATGACTAGTGTACTAAATAGCAGCATTATGACTGGTGTACTAAATAGCAGCATCATGACTAGTGTACTAAATAGCAGCATCGTGGCTGGTGTACTAAATAGCAGCATTATGACTGGTGTACTAAATAGCAGCATTATGACTAGTGTACTAAATAGCAGCATTATGACTGGTGTACTAAATAGCAGCATTATGACTAGTGTACTAAATAGCAGCATTATGACTGGTGTACTAAATAGCAGCATTATGACTGGTGTACTAAATAGCAGCATTATGACTGGTGTACTAAATAGCATTATGACTGGTGTACTAAATAGCAGCATTATGACTGGTGTACTAAATAGCAGCATTATGACTGGTGTACTAAATAGCAGCATTATGACTGGTGTACTAAATAGCAGCATTATGACTGGTGTACTAAATAGCAGCATTATGACTGGTGTACTAAATAGCAGCATTATGACTGGTGTACTAAATAGCAGCATTATGACTGGTGTACTAAATAGCAGCATCGTGGCTGGTGTACTAAATAGCAGCATTATGACTGGTGTACTGAATAGCAGCATTATGACTGGTGTACTGAATAGCAGTATTATTGGTGTACTAAATAGCAGCATTATGACTGGTGTACTAAATAGCAGCATTATGACTGGTGTACTAAATAGCAGCATTATGACTGGTGTACTAAATAGCAGCATTATGACTAGTGTACTAAATAGCAGCATTATGACTGGTGTACTAAATAGCAGCATTATGACTGGTGTACTAAATAGCAGCATTATGACTGGTGTACTAAATAGCAGCATTATGACTGGTGTACTAAATAGCAGCATTATGACTAGTGTACTAAATAGCAGCATTATGGCTGGTGTACTAAATAGCACCATTATGACTGGTGTACTAAATAGCAGCATTATGACTGGTGTACTAAATAGCAGCATTATGACTGGTGTACTAAATAGCAGCATTATGACTGGTGTACTAAATAGCAGCATTATGACTGGTGTACTAAATAGCAGCATTATGATTGGTGTACTAAATAGCAGCATTATGACTGGTGTACTAAATAGCAGCATCGTGGCTGGTGTATTAAATAGCAGCATTATGACTGGTGTACTAAATAGCAGCATTATGGCTGGTGTACTAAATAGCAGCATTATGACTGGTGTACTAAATAGCAGCATCGTGGCTGGTGTATTAAATAGCAGCATTATGACTGGTGTACTAAATAGCAGCATTATGACTGGTGTATTAAATAGCAGCATTATGACTGGTGTACTAAATAGCAGCATTATGACTGGTGTACTAAATAGCAGCATTATGACTGGTGTATTAAATAGCAGCATTATGACTGGTGTATTAAATAGCAGCATTATGACTGGTGTACTAAATAGCAGCATTGTGACTGGTGTACTAAATAGCAGCATTATGGCTGGTGTACTAAATAGCAGCATTATGACTGGTGTACTAAATAGCAGCATCGTGGCTGGTGTATTAAATAGCAGCATTATGACTGGTGTACTAAATAGCAGCATTATGACTGGTGTACTAAATAGCAGCATTATGACTGGTGTACTAAATAGCAGCATTATGACTGGTGTACTAAATAGCAGCATTATGACTGGTGTACTAAATAGCAGCATTATGACTGGTGTACTAAATAGCAGCATTATGACTGGTGTACTAAATAGCAGCATTATGACTGGTGTACTAAATAGCAGCATTATGACTGGTGTACTAAGTAGCAGCATTATGACTGGTGTACTAAATAGCAGCATTATGACTGGTGTACTAAATAGCAGCATTATGACTGGTGTACTAAATAGCAGCATTATGACTAGTGTACTAAATAGCAGCATTATGACTGGTGTACTAAATAGCATTATGACTGGTGTACTAAATAGCAGCATTATGACTGGTGTACTAAATAGCAGCATTATGACTGGTGTACTAAATAGCAGCATTATGACTGGTGTACTAAATAGCATTATGACTGGTGTACTAAATAGCAGCATTATGACTGGTGTACTAAATAGCAGCATTATGACTGGTGTACTAAATTGCAGCATTATGACTGGTGTACTAAATAGCATTATGACTGGTGTACTAAATAGCAGCATTATGACTGGTGTACTAAATAGCAGCATTATGACTGGTGTACTAAATAGCAGCATTATGACTGGTGTACTAAATAGCAGCATTATGACTGGTGTACTAAATAGCAGCATTATGATTGGTGTACTAAATAGCAGCATTATGACTGGTGTACTAAATAGCAGCATTATGACTGGTGTACTAAATAGCAGCATTATGACTGGTGTACTAAATAGCAGCATTATGACTGGCGTACTAAATAGCAGCATTATGACTGGTGTACTAAATAGCAGCATTATGACTGGTGTACTAAATAGCAGCATTATGACTAGTGTACTAAATAGCAGCATTATGACTGGTGTACTAAATAGCAGCATTATGATTGGTGTACTAAATAGCAGCATTATGACTGGTGTACTAAATAGCAGCATCGTGGCTGGTGTATTAAATAGCAGCATTATGACTGGTGTACTAAATAGCAGCATTATGGCTGGTGTAGTAAATAGCAGCATTATGACTGGTGTACTAAATAGCAGCATTATGACTGGTGTACTAAATAGCAGCATTATGACTGGTGTACTAAATAGCAGCATTATGACTGGTGTACTAAATAGCAGCATTATGACTGGTGTACTAAATAGCAGCATTATGACTGGTGTACTAAATAGCAGCATTATGACTGGTGTACTAAATAGCATTATGACTGGTGTACTAAATAGCAGCATTATGACTGGTGTACTAAATAGCAGCATTATGACTGGTGTACTAAATAGCAGCATTATGACTGGTGTACTAAATAGCAGCATTATGACTGGTGTACTAAATAGCAGCATTATGACTGGTGTACTAAATAGCAGCATTATGACTGGTGTACTAAATAGCAGCATTATGACTGGTGTACTAAATAGCAGCATTATGACTGGTGTACTAAATAGCAGCATTATGACTGGTGTACTAAATAGCAGCATTATGACTGGTGTATTAAATAGCAGCATTATGACTGGTGTACTAAATAGCATTATGACTGGTGTACTAAATAGCAGCATTATGACTGGTGTACTAAATAGCAGCATTATGACTGCTGTACTAAATAGCAGCATTATGACTGCTGTACTAAATAGCAGCATTATGACTGGTGTACTAAATAGCAGCATTATGACTGGTGTACTAAATAGCAGCATTATGACTGGTGTACTAAATAGCAGCATTATGACTGGTGTACTAAATAGCAGCATTATGACTGGTGTACTAAATAGCAGCATTATGACTGGTGTACTAAATAGCAGCATTATGACTGGTGTACTAAATAGCAGCATTATGACTAGTGTACTAAATAGCAGCATTATGACTGGTGTACTAAATAGCAGCATTATGACTAGTGTACTAAATAGCAGCATCGTGGCTGGTGTACTAAATAGCAGCATTGTGACTGGTGTACTTAATAGCAGCATTATGACTAGTGTACTAAATAGCAGCATTATGACTGGTGTACTAAATAGCAGCATTATGACTAGTGTACTAAATAGCAGCATTATGACTGGTGTACTAAATAGCAGCATTATGACTGGTGTACTAAATAGCAGCATTATGACTGGTATACTAAATAGCAGCATTATGACTGGTGTACTAAATAGCAGCATTATGACTAGTGTACTAAATAGCAGCATTATGACTGGTGTACTAAATAGCAGCATTATGACTGGTGTACTAAATAGCAGCATTATGACTGGTGTACTAGATAGCATTATGACTGGTGTACTAAATAGCAGCATTATGACTGGTGTACTAAATAGCAGCATTATGACTGGTGTACTAAATAGCAGCATTATGACTGGTGTACTAAATAGCAGCATTATGACTGGTGTACTAAATAGCAGCATTATGACTGGTGTACTAAATAGCAGCATTATGACTAGTGTACTAAATAGCAGCATTATGACTGGTGTACTAAATAGCAGCATTATGACTAGTGTACTAAATAGCAGCATTATGACTGGTGTACTAAATAGCAGCATTATGACTGGTGTACTAAATAGCAGCATTATGACTGGTGTACTAAATAGCATTATGACTGGTGTACTAAATAGCAGCATTATGACTGGTGTACTAAATAGCAGCATTATGACTGGTGTACTAAATAGCAGCATTATGACTGGTGTACTAAATAGCAGCATTATGACTGGTGTACTAAATAGCAGCATTATGACTGGTGTACTAAATAGCAGCATTATGACTGGTGTACTAAATAGCAGCATTATGACTGGTGTACTAAATAGCAGCATCGTGGCTGGTGTACTAAATAGCAGCATTATGACTGGTGTACTGAATAGCAGCATTATGACTGGTGTACTGAATAGCAGTATTATTGGTGTACTAAATAGCAGCATTATGACTGGTGTACTAAATAGCAGCATTATGACTGGTGTACTAAATAGCAGCATTATGACTGGTGTACTAAATAGCAGCATTATGACTAGTGTACTAAATAGCAGCATTATGACTGGTGTACTAAATAGCAGCATTATGACTGGTGTACTAAATAGCAGCATTATGACTGGTGTACTAAATAGCAGCATTATGACTGGTGTACTAAATAGCAGCATTATGACTAGTGTACTAAATAGCAGCATTATGGCTGGTGTACTAAATAGCACCATTATGACTGGTGTACTAAATAGCAGCATTATGACTGGTGTACTAAATAGCAGCATTATGACTGGTGTACTAAATAGCAGCATTATGACTGGTGTACTAAATAGCAGCATTATGACTGGTGTACTAAATAGCAGCATTATGATTGGTGTACTAAATAGCAGCATTATGACTGGTGTACTAAATAGCAGCATCGTGGCTGGTGTATTAAATAGCAGCATTATGACTGGTGTACTAAATAGCAGCATTATGGCTGGTGTACTAAATAGCAGCATTATGACTGGTGTACTAAATAGCAGCATCGTGGCTGGTGTATTAAATAGCAGCATTATGACTTGTGTATTAAATAGCAGCATTATGACTGGTGTACTAAATAGCAGCATTATGACTGGTGTACTAAATAGCAGCATTATGACTGGTGTATTAAATAGCAGCATTATGACTGGTGTATTAAATAGCAGCATTATGACTGGTGTACTAAATAGCAGCATTATGACTGGTGTACTAAATAGCAGCATTATGGCTGGTGTACTAAATAGCAGCATTATGACTGGTGTACTAAATAGCAGCATCGTGGCTGGTGTATTAAATAGCAGCATTATGACTGGTGTATTAAATAGCAGCATTATGACTGGTGTACTAAATAGCAGCATTATGACTGGTGTACTAAATAGCAGCATTATGACTGGTGTACTAAATAGCAGCATTATGACTGGTGTACTAAATAGCAGCATTATGACTGGTGTACTAAATAGCAGCATTATGACTGGTGTACTAAATAGCAGCATTATGACTGGTGTACTAAATAGCAGCATTATGACTGGTGTACTAAATAGCAGCATTATGACTGGTGTACTAAATAGCAGCATTATGACTGGTGTACTAAATAGCAGCATTATGACTGGTGTACTAAGTAGCAGCATTATGACTGGTGTACTAAATAGCAGCATTATGACTGGTGTACTAAATAGCAGCATTATGACTGGTGTACTAAATAGCAGCATTATGACTAGTGTACTAAATAGCAGCATTATGACTGGTGTACTAAATAGCATTATGACTGGTGTACTCAATAGCAGCATTATGACTGGTGTACTAAATAGCAGCATTATGACTGGTGTACTAAATAGCAGCATTATGACTGGTGTACTAAATAGCATTATGACTGGTGTACTAAATAGCAGCATTATGACTGGTGTACTAAATAGCAGCATTATGACTGGTGTACTAAATTGCAGCATTATGACTGGTGTACTAAATAGCATTATGACTGGTGTACTAAATAGCAGCATTATGACTGGTGTACTAAATAGCAGCATTATGACTGGTGTACTAAATAGCAGCATTATGACTGGTGTACTAAATAGCAGCATTATGACTGGTGTACTAAATAGCAGCATTATGATTGGTGTAATAAATAGCAGCATTATGACTGGTGTACTAAATAGCAGCATTATGACTGGTGTACTAAATAGCAGCATTATGACTGGTGTACTAAATAGCAGCATTATGACTGGCGTACTAAATAGCAGCATTATGACTGGTGTACTAAATAGCAGCATTATGACTGGTGTACTAAATAGCAGCATTATGACTAGTGTACTAAATAGCAGCATTATGACTGGTGTACTAAATAGCAGCATTATGATTGGTGTACTAAATAGCAGCATTATGACTGGTGTACTAAATAGCAGCATCGTGGCTGGTGTATTAAATAGCAGCATTATGACTGGTGTACTAAATAGCAGCATTATGGCTGGTGTAGTAAATAGCAGCATTATGACTGGTGTACTAAATAGCAGCATTATGACTGGTGTACTAAATAGCATTATGACTGGTGTACTAAATAGCAGCATTATGACTGGTGTACTAAATAGCAGCATTATGACTGGTGTACTAAATAGCAGCATTATGACTGGTGTACTAAATAGCAGCATTATGACTGGTGTACTAAATAGCATTATGACTGGTGTACTAAATAGCAGCATTATGACTGGTGTACTAAATAGCAGCATTGTGGATGGTGTACTAAATAGCAGCATTATGACTGGTGTACTAAATAGCAGCATTATGACTGGTGTACTAAATAGCAGCATTATGACTGGTGTACTAAATAGCAGCATTATGACTGGTGTTGTGAGGTTTTGTCCGTTGCTCACCTACTCGCTCTGTTCCTTTAAGCCTACTCGCTCTGTTCCTTTAGTTTTTTGTTAATCAATTGCATTCCCCTATTCACACGCTTCTTCCCGTAGACGCCGTTTGATTGGTGCTCCCCCAACCTCACGCTTGTCAATCTCATCCCGCAGCTGTCACAGCTTGTCAATTAAGCATTCCTCTGATTATATATACCCCGTTTCCCCATTCAAGTTTTGTTGGATCGTTTTGATATTTCATTGGCATTCGCCGTTCCTTCCTTGCCTGCTGTTTTTCCCTGTGCTTTGCTTCCAGGATATTCAAGAAGTATTCCGCTTTGACTACCAGTTCCCCGTGGCGACGCGCTCGCCCCTTTGATCCTACTCTCTTTACGCACAGCGCCTGGGTGAGTTTTTATGACTGTCTTTGCTCCTATTCGTTTTTCGTGTGTTTAAAGACACTGAAGATATCCTGCTTTTTATCAGACTGTCACTCACCCAGTGTAAGCTTTTTTGGATTGTTCATTGGGATAATATTTGGCCTTAACATCGCCCACTGTGTGTATTCACACCGAAGATATTATCACTTGGAATTGTATTTGGACGTTACTCACAGTGTGTATTCACACCGAAGATATTGTCACTTGGATAATTATTGGGACTTCGCTCACAGTGTTTATTTGCACCGAAGATTCAATCACGCGGATTTGTGTTTTGGACGTTACTCACAGTGTGTATATACACCGAAGATTCTGTCACTTGGATAACTCTGTTTTTGGGACAAGTCACTTCTCCTGTCACCTGCTCTGTTCCCCACTGTACTCTGAGCTAACCGCTCCCTCTCTCCCTCTCGGTCCCGTTTACCACCACGGAGATCTGCCGAGAGAAGTCTGCAGAGCGGCTCTGACGTCACCATCTGCTTCCCCAGACGATCCATCCCGGGGGAAGCTGCAGAGCAGCAACATTCATCTATGCTTGTATCCCAGTCTTTGTTTGTTCTCTACCAAGTTTATGCTGTTTATTTAGTGTAAATAAACAAGCCCTTGTTTTTGGCAACTCTGAATCAACTCTCTTGTGTCGTTGCGTTTGGGGTCGGTGTCAAACCATAACATTACGATCCAACCAAAATGACGACCCCAGCCGACACAGAGAGAGTCAGAACAGCACTAGCTAATCAGATCGAGTTGACCAAGGATCACAGTCACCAACTAGAGAGGGCTGCGGCTGCGGTGCATGATCTCAGGGAACAGGTCCTGCCTATTCAAGGGTCCCTGGCCGCTCTGGCTGGACAACAGTCAAGTATACTCGGTCAGCTTCACACGCTGAGCGACACCGTTAACGCTTTAATTCCCTCACTTCCTTCAGGAGCATTCCCCGCAGCCCCAGCAGTTCCCATGCTTCCCGATCCCGCACCTCGGGAACCCCGTCTCTCCGTCCCACGGCTGTTCGACGGCAATCCCGAGGAGTGTGCCACATTCATCATGCAATGTGAGTTGGTTTTCCGTCATCAGCCCAGTCGATTCACTTCTAGCGGAGCCCAAGTGGCCTATATAACAAACTTGCTTTCAGGCCGGGCTGCCCAGTGGGTCACTTCCTCCTGGGCAATGGATGCAGATTTTTGTTTCTCCTATCCAGACTTCGTGGCTGAGCTCCGCAGGGTGTTCCACCATCCAGTGGTCTGGACCCTGGAGCCCGGTTGGGTACCTTCCGACAGGGGAGCGGCGGGGTAACTGACTACGTCCTGGAGTTTCGACTGGCGGCGGTGGAGAGTGGATGGAACGACCCTGCACTTCACCTAACCTTCTTGAGGGGGATCAGTGACGCAGTCAGGGACCAGCTCGCTACCCGGGAGGAGCCTGACTCCCTCGAGGACCTGTTTAGCCTCGCCATCCGCATCGACGGACGCCTCCAGGAGAGAAGGCGTGAGAGGACCCGACTGTTACCTCCTGAGGGACCCCGGACCCCCCGTACTCATGACGTTACTGCTGGTCGCCCTGCCCTCAACACGACTGGTGGTAGCGTACCCTCCCGTTCGGTTCGCGAGGAGGAACCCATGCAGCTGGGACGCTCTCATCTGAGCCAGGCTGAACGTGAGGCGAGGTTCAGGTCCGGTCTCTGCCTCTACTGCGGAAGGGAGGGACACCGAATCGCCAACTGCCCCACCCGGCCAAAAGACCAGGCTCGCCGAGACCCCGGGAAATCCTGGTGAGCCGTTTTTCCCATTCCCAGAGCCGCGCACCACCTGGCCATCTGATGAGCGTCACCCTGGCCTGGGCGGACCAACGAGCCACGGTGGAGGCACTCATCGACTCTGGGGCAGACGAGAATTTCCTCGACTTCGAGTTTGCTACCCGAGCCAACATTCCACTTGAGGACCTTGTGAGGCCTTTGGAGATCTTTGCATTGGACCAACACCGCCTGGCCGACATCTCTCAACGCACCTGCCCAGTCGTGCTGACCATCGCTGGGAACCACGTTGAGAGAATCCAGTTCCTGATCACCCGATCCCCTCTAGTCCCGGTGGTCCTGGGTAGGCCCTGGCTCGCGCTGCACGAGCCCCACATCGCCTGGTCCTCCGGTACCATCAAGGGCTGGAGCTCCTCCTGTCACGCCCTGTGTCTGCAGGCGGCGTCCTGTCCCCCGCCCCGGAGGCCCGCTGGTGAGTCGCCTCCGGACTCTTCATCCATACCTCCCGAGTACCACGACCTCTTGGAGGTTTTTAGTAGGTCCAGGGCTCAGGCCCTTCCACCCCATCGCCCCTACGACTGCGCCATCGACCTCCGCCAAGGGGCTCCCCTTCCCGGCAGCCGCCTTTACAGTCTGACCGTTCCGGAGAAGAAGGCGATGGATCAGTACATCTCTGAGTCCTTGGAAGCAGGACTCATTCGGCCTTCCTCCTCCCCGGTGGCGGCCGGTTTCTTCTTTGTTGGGAAGAAGGACGGGGACCTTCGACCCTGCATCGACTATCGCCAGCTCAACGAGATCACCATCAAGAACAAGTACCCCCTTCCTCTCATGAACTCCACCTTCGAGCCACTCACCCAGGCTACCGTCTTTACCAAACTGGACCTCCGGAGTGCCTACCATCTTGTCCGCATCCGTGAGGGCGATGAATGGAAGACCGCCTTCAAGACCCCCAGGGGCCACTACGAGTACCTGGTGATGCCGTTCGGCCTCACCAACGCCCCGGCGGTATTCCAGGCACTCATGAACGACGTCCTTCGTGACATGCTGGAGGTGTTCGTGGTGGTGTACCTGGACGACATCCTCATCTTCTCCAGGACCCTCGAGGAGCACATCCAGCATGTCCGCCGTGTGCTGGAGCGCCTCCTCCACAATCGGCTCTTCGTCAAGGCGGAGAAGTGCCGTTTCCACTCCGACTCCGTCGACTACCTGGGCTTCATCGTTGAGAAGGGCTTGACCCGAGCGGATCCTCGCAAGATCCAAGCTGTGGAGGATTGGCCTGAACCCACCACTCGGAAGGAGTTACAGAGTTTCCTCGGGTTCGCCAACTTCTACCGAAGGTTCATCCGGAACTACAGTCAGGTGGCGGAGCCACTTACCAGACTGACCTCTCCCGCTCTGCCGTTCGACTGGTCCCCAGCGGCATGTGCTGCGTTCCGCTCCCTCAAGAAGAGGTTCACTTCCGCCCCTATCTTGCTCCACCCTGACCCCAAGAGACAGTTCATTGTAGAGGTGGACGCCTCGGATTCTGGACTGGGGGCTGTCTTATCCCAGCGTTCGCTTACGGACCAGAAGGTACATCCTTGCGCCTTCTACTCGCGTCGGTTCCTCCCTGCCGAGAGGAACTACGACACCGGCAATCGGGAGCTGCTGGCGGTCGTGGCTGCGTTGGAGGAGTGGCGTCATTGGCTTGAGGGGGCCGAGGAGCCTTTTACCATCTGGACGGACCACAAGAACCTGACGTTCATCCGCGCTTCCAAGCGCCTCAACGGTCGGCAGGCGAGATGGGCCAGTTTCCTCAGTCGGTTCGACTTCTCGCTGACTTTCCGTCCTGGTTCCCGCAACACGAAGGCCGACTCCCTGTCCCGGTTACACTCCAAGGGGGCTCCACCCTCTGAGGACCCGTCTCCCATCCTCCCGGAGGCCAGGGTGGTTGGAGCCATCACCTTGGGCATCGAGGGGGTGGTTAGACGTGCCCTACGCTTCCAGCGTGCTCCAAGCAACGTTCCGATTCATCGTCTCTTCGTCCCCGACTCTGTCCGGTCCCGGGTGCTGCTATGGGGCCATACCAGCCGGTTCGCCTGCCACCCGGGCGTCCATCGCACGTTCTCCTTCCTGGCTCGTCGTTTCTGGTGGCCCACCATGCGGAACGACGTCAAGGAGTTCGTATTGGCCTGCGCGGTCTGTGCCCGCAGCAAGGCCTCGCACCAGGCACCCTCCGGGCTTTTACAGCCACTTCCCGTTCCTAGCCGTCCTTGGTCATATGTGGCGCTAGACTTCGTCACAGGTCTTCCCTCCTCCCAGGGGAACACTTGCCTTCTGACCGTGGTGGATCGATTCAGCAAGGGGGTTCACCTCGTGGCCCTTTCCAAGCTTCCCTCGTCGGCCGAGACGGCGGACCTCCTGACTCACCACGTGTTCCGCCTTCATGGTTTTCCCCAGGACATCGTCTCTGACCGGGGGCCCCAGTTCACCTCCCAGGTATGGCGGGCTTTTTGCAAGGGATTGGGGGCGACGGTCAGTCTTTCCTCTGGTTATCATCCCCAGACTAACGGACAAACGGAGAGGATGAACCAGAGCGTGGAGTCTGCTCTTCGGTGTGTGGCAGCCGAGAGACCAGCTTCCTGGAGCCGTTTCCTTCCCTGGGTTGAGTACTCCATCAATTCCATGGTCAGTTCCGCCACCGGCCTCTCACCATTTGAAGTTTCCCTGGGCTACCAACCCCCTCTTTTCCCCGCACAGGAGACGGAAGTGGCAGTTCCCTCCGTGCAGGTCCACCTCGACCGCTGCCGACGGGTCTGGGAGATCACCAGGACCGCGCTGCTCCGGACATCTGAGCGCGCCTGTCGTGGGGCCGACCGGCGCCGGGTTCCTGCGCCGATTTACCACCCTGGGCAGAGGGTGTGGCTCTCCGCGAAGGACCTCCCGCTTCGGTCCTCGGCCAAGAAGCTTAACCCCCGTTTCGTCGGACCTTTCGAGGTCCTGAAGGTACTCAGTCCGGCGGCCCTGCGTCTGAAACTTCCTGCGTCCATGCACATTCACCCCGTTTTCCATGTCTCCCGGGTTAAGCCCGTCTCCCTCAGTCCCCTGATGCCTCCTGCTCCTGATCCTCCGCCTCCCGAGATGGTGGATGGTCACCCCCAGTGGCAGGTCCGCCGGTTGATGGGCGTTCGACGGCGGGGTCGGGGGTTCCAGTACCTAGTGGACTGGGAGGGTTACGGCCCTGAGGAGCGGAGCTGGGTCTCCCGACAGCTCATCGTGGATCCCGGCTTGATCACTGACTTCCATCGTGCCCATCCTGACGAGCCGGGTCGGCCTGGTCGCCGGGTGGCTCCCGTGGAGGGGGGGGTACTGTGAGGTTTTGTCCGTTGCTCACCTACTCGCTCTGTTCCTTTAAGCCTACTCGCTCTGTTCCTTTAGTTTTTTGTTAATCAATTGCATTCCCCTATTCACACGCTTCTTCCCGTAGACGCCGTTTGATTGGTGCTCCCCCAACCTCACGCTTGTCAATCTCATCCCGCAGCTGTCACAGCTTGTCAATTAAGCATTCCTCTGATTATATATACCCCGTTTCCCCATTCAAGTTTTGTTGGATCGTTTTGATATTTCATTAGCATTCGCCGTTCCTTCCTTGCCTGCTGTTTTTCCCTGTGCTTTGCTTCCAGGATATTCAAGAAGTATTCCGCTTTGACTACCAGTTCCCCGTGGCGACGCGCTCGCCCCTTTGATCCTACTCTCTTTACGCACAGCGCCTGGGTGAGTTTTTATGACTGTCTTTGCTCCTATTCGTTTTTCGTGTGTTTAAAGACACTGAAGATATCCTGCTTTTTATCAGACTGTCACTCACCCAGTGTAAGCTTTTTTGGATTGTTCATTGGGATAATATTTGGCCTTAACATCGCCCACTGTGTGTATTCACACGAAGATATTATCACTTGGAATTGTATTTGGACGTTACTCACAGTGTGTATTCACACCGAAGATATTGTCACTTGGATAATTATTGGGACTTCGCTCACAGTGTTTATTTGCACCGAAGATTCAATCACGCGGATTTGTGTTTTGGACGTTACTCACAGTGTGTATATACACCGAAGATTCTGTCACTTGGATAACTCTGTTTTTGGGACAAGTCACTTCTCCTGTCACCTGCTCTGTTCCCCACTGTACTCTGAGCTAACCGCTCCCTCTCTCCCTCTCGGTCCCGTTTACCACCACGGAGATCTGCCGAGAGAAGTCTGCAGAGCGGCTCTGACGTCACCATCTGCTTCCCCAGACGATCCATCCCGGGGGAAGCTGCAGAGCAGCAACATTCATCTATGCTTGTATCCCAGTCTTTGTTTGTTCTCTACCAAGTTTATGCTGTTTATTTAGTGTAAATAAACAAGCCCTTGTTTTTGGCAACTCTGAATCAACTCTCTTGTGTCGTTGCATTTGGGGTCGGTGTCAAACCATAACAGGTGTACTAAATAGCAGCATTATGACTGGTGTACTAAATAGCATTATGACTGGTGTATTAAATAGCAGCATTATGACTGGTGTACTAAATAGCAGCATTATGACTGGTGTACTAAATAGCAACCCCTCCCAAAATCCAACCCTAACGTCCTCGTCGTGGGAGGGGGAAGCAGGTTAAGCTGACCAATAGGGCAATGGTAAAACTCATGGGCCAATCCCCCGTGAAGTGGATAATTGGATTACAGAAACATTGAAGAAAAGTAAGAAACCCTGCACCCTAGGAGATGGAAGCTCTTCAAGCATACGAGCTGAAGAGACTATGAAGACGCATACTGAAAACCACATGGAGAGGGTGCGTCAGAACCTTCTATCCCCTAGGCGGTCTACCAACATCGCAACCTGGAATATCAGGACCATGTACACAGCGGGGAAGACGTCAGTCATCGCAGAAGAGATGAAAAGATACAAGCTCTCTATCCTCGGCTTGTGTGAAACCAGATGGCTCCAGACAGGAGAAGTCAAACTGACCAGTGGTGAATCCATAATCTTCTCTGGACACCCGGATGAGAAAGCACCACACACGGAGGGAGTGGCACTCATGCTCTCCAAAGAAGCGCAGAGGGCCCTCATCAGTTGGGAGCCCATCAATTCCAGAATCATCACCGCAAGATTTAAAACCACCCATAAAAGAATTAACCTTAACATGTCATCCAATGTTATGCACCCACCAACACCACAGATGAGGAAATAAAGGACAACTTCTACAACCAGCTACAACAGCTACTCCAGGCCAGGAGAGAAAAAGACATCTTTCTCCTCATGGGCGACATGAATGCAAAGGTTGGGAACAACAACAATGGATACGAGCTGATTATGGGAAAGCATGGAATCGGCAGCATGAATGAAAATGGTGAAAGATTAGCAAACGCCTGTGCGGACTACAACCTGGTCATAGGAGGGACAGTTTACCCCCACAAACCTGTTCACAACGCCACATGGATATCACCTGACCACACCACAGAAAACCAAATAGATCATATATGTATAAACAGGAAGTTCAGACGTTCCCTCCTGGATGTACGAGTGAAGAGGGGGGCAGATGCGGGGTCAGATCATCACCTACTGGCTGCAAAACTCCAACTCAAGCTGAAGCGCTGTAACAGCCCCACTGACAACAGAGCAAAGTACAACATCCAGCTTTTCCAGGACATAGGAACAACGGAACTATACCAAATCACCCTACAGAACAGGTTCCAAGCCCTGCAAGAACAAGCTCAAAAACCAGTGGAAGAGCACTGGAACAACCTGAAAACCGTATGGAATGAGACATGCCTAGAAGTGGTAGGGAGAAAGAAAACAAGCAACAAACCCTGGATATCCACTGAAACACTGAAAAGAATAGAGGAGAGGAGGGCAAAAAAAGACACAATAAACAAATGCAAAACTTGAGCAAAAAAGGGAGCAGCTCACAGAGACTACGAAGTAGCAAACAAGGAGGTGAAGAAAAGCATCAAATGCGACAAACAGAAATACATAGAAGACTTGGCGCAAGAAGCAGAGGAAGCAGCGGGAAAGAATAACCTCAAGGAACTCTACCTGACCACCAAGAAACTAACCGGGAGGTTTAGACAGACAAACACACAAATCCGTGACAAACAAGGACGACTGCTCACCACCAAGGAAGAACAACACCAAAGGTGGACTGAGCACTTTAGGGAGCTCCTCAACAGAGAGCCCCCTGTCCAAGAGGTGGAGATTCCGCCAGCTGCACACATGCTGGAGATCAACTGTGCCCCCCCAACCAGATATGAGGTGAAAAAGGCCATCAATGCATTGCGACGTGACAAGGCAGCAGGGCCAGATGACATTCCAGCAGAAGCTTTAAAGGCAGACGTTGAAACCTCAGCCGCCATGCTACACCAGCTGATCAAAAGGATCTGGGAGAAAGAAGGAAATGTACCAACAGACTGGAAGGACGGGCTCATTGCTATTATACCCAAGAAAGGAGACCTTAAGAACTGCAACAACTATCGTGGGATTATGTTGCTCTCAACACCAGGCAAAGTGTTAAACCGCATTATCTTGGACAGACTGCGAAAAGGGGTCGATGATGAACTGAGAGAAAACCAAGCCGGTTTCAGGAACGGTAGATCGTGCAGTGACCAAATTGCCACCCTCAGGATCATCATCGAGCAATCCATAGAATGGCACTCACCTGTCTATGTCAATTTCATAGATTTTGAAAAGGCATTCGATAGTGTAGACCGCGAGCTGCTTTGGAAACTCATGGCACACTATGGAATCCCTAGAAAATACATCAGCATAATCAAGAACATGTATCAGGACATGAAATGCCAAGTGTTACATAACGGATGTGCACAAGAACACTTCAAAGTGCTCACCGGCGTGAAACAGGGCTGCCTACTTTCCCCCTTCCTCTTCCTCCTATGCATCGACTGGATCATGAGGCAAACCACAACCAATAAAAAGACTGGCATCCAGTGGAGTCTAACGGAGCACCTCGAAGACCTGGACTTTGCGGATGACATCGCACTACTCTCACACAACCATCAACAGATGCAAGACAAAACCCAGCTGCTAGAAACAACTGCAGCTGGACTTGGGCTCAAAATAAATGGACAAAAAACTCAAGTAAACCCCATAACCATCGGGGGCCAGACACTGGAAGAGGTTGACAAATTCACATACTTGGGTAGTGTTATAGCTGTTGATGGCGGGACTGAGGAAGACGTAAGGGCAAGAATAGGAAAAGCAAGAGCAACATTCAACATGTTAAACAAGATATGGAAAACCCGAAACATCAAACTCAACACCAAGCTCAAAATCTTCAACTCCAATGTCAAATCCATTCTGCTATATGGCTCTGAAACCTGGAAAACCACCACTAACATCAACAATAAACTGCAGACCTTCATCAACCATTGTCTGAGACGTATCCTCAGGATCTTCTGGCCAAACACAATCACCAACATCAAGCTGTGGGAATGCACCAAGCAAGAATCAGTGGAGGTCCAGCTGACCAGGAGAAAATGGAGCTGGATTGGGCACACACTTCGAAGACACAAAACCGCAATAACCAAACAGGCATTAACCTGGAACCCACAAGGCAAGCGAGGCAGAGGAAGACCCAAAAACACCTGGAGAAGAGACACTGAGCAGGAACTCAAGAAAAGGGGACTGACGTGGAAACAGCTGGAGAGGATGGCGCAAGACAGACGGGGGTGGAAACTTTTCATCAATGGCCTATGTTCCGAAAGGAATAAAAGGCCTAAGTAAGTAAGTACTAAATAGCAGCATTATGACTGGTGTACTAAATAGCATTATGACTGGTGTACTAAATAGCAGCATTATGACTGGTGTACTAAATAGCAGCATTATGACTGGTGTACTAAATAGCAGCATTATGACTGGTGTACTAAATAGCAGCATTATGACTGGTGTACTAAATAGCAGCATTATGACTGGTGTACTAAATAGCAGCATTATGACTGGTGTACTAAACAGCAGCATTATGACTGGTGTACTAAATAGCAGCATTATGACTGGTGTACTAAATAGCAGCATTATGACTGGTGTACTAAATAGCATTATGACTGGTGTACTAAATAGCAGCATTATGACTGGTGTACTAAATAGCAGCATTATGACTGGTGTACTAAATAGCAGCATTATACATTTACATTTACATTTAGTCATTTAGCTGACGCTTTTATCCAAAGCGACTTACAAATTCTGTGCGACAAGACAGCAAGAAGGGTATAACTCTATCAGCTGAGTAACAATGTTCATCAAAGTGTTGCGTGTTACAGTGTAGGTTAGTTTATTAGGACAAGTGCATGACAGTAAGGTTAGTCAGGGTTAGATTTTTTTTTTTTTTTTTTTTATCATTTCAGATAATGGTTGAAGAAGTGAGTCTTTAGTCGACGGCGAAAGATTGGACGGGATTCGGCTGTCCTAACTGGGATGGGTAGTTCATTCCACCATTGTGGGGCAAGGACTGAGAATAGGCGGCTTCTCTTTGATGACCCTCCGGGAGCTTGGATAGGAGTAGATCTGAGGCGGCCAGAAGATGCAGAGCGTAGGGGTCTTGAGGGTGTGTAGTTAGAGACCATTGACCGGAGGTAGGCGGGAGCGGTTCCCTTTGCCGCACGGTATGCTAGGTCGAGGGCCTTGAAGCGGATACGTGCAGCAATGGGGAGCCAGTGCAGGTCCCTAAGAAGTGGGGTGACATGGGCCGACTTCGGTAGGTTTGAGATCAGGCGGGCCGCTGCGTTTTGAATGAGTTGAAGAGGCTTGGTGGCAGTGGCCGGGAGGCCAGCTAGCAGTGCGTTGCAGTAGTCGAGGCGGGAGATGACTGTTGATTGGACGAGGAGTTGGGTGGCTTCTTTTGTCAGGAAGGGGCGTATCCTTCTGACGTTGCTCAGGAGGAATCTGCAGGTTCTGGTTGTCGCTGCGATGTGAGCAGAGAAGTTCAACTGGTCGTCGAGGACAACACCAAGGTTCTTGGCGGTCGGCGACGCGGTCACAGCTGCATTCTCGACTGTGATGGAAAGGTCGGTCAGGGCGGAGGATTTGGCCGGCAGGTGGAGCAATTATGTTTTGCTTAGGTTCAGTTTGAGGTGGTTGGTCGTCATCCAGGCGGAGATGTCGGACAGACAGGCCGAGATCCGCTCAGAGACGTGGATATCTGAGGGAGGGAAGGAGAGGAAGAGTTGAGTATCATCGGCATAACAATGATATGAGAAGCCATGAGACGTGATAATGTTAGTACATTATGACTGGTGTACTAAATAGCATTATGACTGGTGTACTAAATAGCAGCATTATGACTGGTGTACTAAATAGCAGCATTATGACTGGTGTACTAAATAGCAGCATTATGACTGGTGTACTAAATAGCAGCATTATGACTGGTGTACTAAATAGCAGCATTATGACTGGTGTACTAAATAGCAGCATTATGACTGGTGTACTAAATAGCAGCATTATGACTGGCGTACTAAATAGCAGCATTATGACTGGTGTACTAAATAGCAGCATTATGACTGGTGTACTAAATAGCAGCTTTATGACTGGTGTACTAAATAGCATTATGACTGGTGTACTAAATAGCAGCATTATGACTGCTGTAATAAATAGCAGCATTATGACTGGTGTACTAAATAGCAGCATTATGACTGGTGTACTAAATAGCAGCATTATGACTGGTGTACTAAATAGCAGCATTATGACTGGTGTACTAAATAGCAGCATTATGACTGGTGTACTAAATAGTAGCAGTATGGCTGGTGTACTAAATAGCAGCATTATGATTAATGTACTAAATAGCAGCATTGTGATTGGTGTACTAAATAGCAGCATTATGATTGGTGTACTAAATAGCAGCATTATGGCTGGTGTACTAAATAGCAGCATTATGACTGGTGTACTAAATAGCAGCATTATGACTGGTGTACTAAATAGCAGCATTATGACTGGTGTACTAAATAGCAGCATTATGACTGGTGTACTAAATAGCAGCATTATGACTGGTGTACTAAATGGCAGCATTATGGCTGGTGTACTAAATAGCAGCATTATGACTGGTGTACTAAATAGCAGCATTATGACTGGTGTGCTAAATAGCAGCATTATGACTGGTGTACTAAATAGCAGCATTATGACTGGTGTGCTAAATAGCAGCATTATGGCTGGTGTACTAAATAGCAGCATTATGACTGGTGTACTAAATAGCAGCATTATGACTGGTGTACTAAATAGCAGCATTATGGCTGGTGTACTAAATAGCAGCATTATGACTGGTGTACTAAATAGCAGCATTATGACTGGTGTACTAAATAGCAGCATTATGACTGGTGTACTAAATAGCAGCATTATGACTGGTGTACTAAATAGCAGCATTATGACTAGTGTACTAAATAGCAGCATTATGACTGGTGTACTAAATAGCATTATGACTGGTGTACTAAATAGCAGCATTATGACTGGTGTACTAAATAGCAGCATTATGACTGGTGTACTAAATAGCAGCATTATGACTGGTGTACTAAATAGCAGCATTATGACTGGTGTACTAAATAGCAGCATTATGACTGGTGTACTAAATAGCAGCATTATGACTGGTGTACTAAATAGCAGCATTATGACTGGTGTACTAAATAGCAGCATTATGACTGGTGTACTAAATAGCAGCATTATGACTGGTGTACTAAATAGCAGCATTATGACTAGTGTACTAAATAGCAGCATTATGACTGGTGTACTAAATAGCAGCATTATGACTGGTGTACTAAATAGCAGCATTATGACTGGTGTACTAAATAGCAGCATTATGACTGGTGTACTAAATAGCAGCATTATGACTGGTGTACTAAATAGCAGCATTATGACTGGTGTACTAAATAGCAGCATTATGACTGGTGTACTAAATAGCAGCATTATGACTGGTGTATTTAATAGCAGCATTATGACTGGTGTACTAAATAGCAGCATTATGACTGGTGTACTAAATAGCAGCATTATGACTGGTGTACTAAATGGCAGCATTATGACTGGTGTACTAAATAGCAGCATTATGACTGGTGTACTAAATAGCAGCATTATGACTGGTGTACTAAATAGCAGCATTATGACTGGTGTACTAAATAGCAGCATTATGACTGGTGTACTAAATAGCAGCATTATGACTGGTGTACTAAATAGCAGCATTATGACTGGTGTACTAAATAGCAGCATTATGACTGGTGTACTAAATAGCAGCATTATGACTGGTGTACTAAATAGCAGCATTATGACTGGTGTACTAAATAGCAGCATTATGACTGGTGTACTAAATAGCAGCATTATGACTGGTGTACTAAATAGCAGCATTATGGCTGGTGTACTAAATAGCAGCATTATGACTGGTGGACTAAATAGCAGCATTATGACTGGTGTACTAAATAGCAGCATTATGACTGGTGTACTAAATAGCAGCATTATGACTGGTGTACTAAATAGCAACATTATGACTGGTGTACTAAATAGCAGCATTATGACTGGTGTACTAAATAGCAGCATTATGACTGGTGTACTAAATGGCAGCATTATGACTGGTGTACTAAATAGCAGCATTATGACTGGTGTACTAAATAGCAGCATTATGACTGGTGTACTAAATAGCAGCATTATGACTGGTTTACTAAATAGCAGCATTATGACTGGTGTACTAAATAGCAGCATTATGACTGGTGTACTAAATAGCAGCATTATGACTGGTGTACTAAATAGCAGCATTATGACTGGTGTACTAAATAGCAGCATTATGGCTGGTGTACTAAATAGCAGCATTATGACTGGTGTACTAAATAGCAGCATTATGACTGGTGTACTAAATAGCAGCATTATGATTGGTGTACTAAATAGCAGCATTATGACTGGTGTACTAAATAGCAGCATCGTGGCTGGTGTACTAAATAGCAGCATTATGACTGGTGTACTAAATAGCAGCATTATGACTGGTGTACTAAATAGCAGCATTATGGCTGGTGTACTAAATAGCAGCATTATGACTGGTGTACTAAATAGCAGCATTATGACTGGTGTACTAAATAGCAGCATTATGACTGGTGTACTAAATAGCAGCATTATGACTGGTGTACTAAATAGCAGCATTATGACTGGTGTACTAAATAGCAGCATTATGACTGGTGTACTAAATAGCAGCATTATGACTGGTGTACTAAATAGCAGCATTGTGACTGGTGTATTAAATAGCAGCATTATGACTGGTGTACTAAATAGCAGCATTATGACTGGTGTACTAAATGGCAGCATCATCACTGGTGTACTAAATAGCAGCATTATGACTGGTGTACTAAATAGCAGCATTATGACTGGTGTACTAAATAGCAGCATTATGACTGGTGTACTAAATAGCAGCATTATGACTGGTGTACTAAATAGCAGCATTATGACTGGTGTACTAAATAGCAGCATTATGACTGGTGTACTAAATAGCAGCATTGTGACTGGTGTACTAAATAGCAGCATTATGACTGGTGTACTAAATAGCAACATTATGACTGGTGTACTAAATAGCAACATTATGACTGCTGTACTAAATAGCAGCATTATGACTGGTGTACTAAATAGCAGCATTATGACTGGTGTACTAAATAGCAGCATTATGACTGGTGTACTAAATAGCAGCAGTATGACTGGTGTACTAAATGGCAGCATTATGACTGGTGTACTAAATAGCAGCATTATGACTGGTGTACTAAATAGCAGCAGTATGACTGGTGTACTAAATGGCAGCATTATGACTGGTGTACTAAATAGCAGCATTATGACTGGTGTACTAAATAGCAGCATTATGGCTGGTGTACTAAATAGCAGCATTATGACTGGTGTACTAAATAGCAGCATTATGACTGGTGTACTAAATAGCAGCATTATGACTGGTGTACTAAATAGCAGCATTATGACTGGTGTAATAAATAGCAGCATTATGACTGGTGTACTAAATAGCAGCATTATGACGGGTGTACTAAATAGCAGCATTATGACTGGTGTACTAAATAGCAGCATCGTAGCTGGTGTACTAAATAGCAGCATTATGACTGGTGTACTAAATAGCAGCATTATGACTGGTGTACTAAATAGCAGCATTATGACTGGTGTACTAAATAGTAGCATTATGACTGGTGTACTAAATAGCAGCATTATGACTGGTGTACTAAATAGCAGCATTATGACTGGTGTACTAAATAGCAGAATTATGACTGGTGTACTAAATAGCAGCATTATGACTGGTGTACTAAATAGCAGCATTATGACTGGTGTACTAAATAGCAGCATTATGACTGGTGTACTAAATAGCAGCATTATGACTGGTGTACTAAATAGCAGCATTATGACTGGTGTACTAAATAGCAGCATTATGACTGGTGTACTAAATAGCAGCATTATGACTGGTGTACTAAATAGCAGCATTATGACTGGTGTACTAAATAGCAGCATTATGACTGGTGTAATAAATGGCAGCATTATGACTGGTGTACTAAATAGCAGCATTATGACTGGAGTACTAAATAGCAGCATTATGACTGGTGTACTAAATAGCAGCATTATGACTGGTGTACTAAATAGCAGCATTATGACTGGTGTACTAAATAGCAGCATTATGACTGGTGTACTAAATAGCAGCATTATGACTGGCGTACTAAATAGCAGCATTATGACTGGTGTACTAAATAGCAACATTATGACTGGTGTACTAAATAGCAACATTATGACTGCTGTACTAAATAGCAGCATTATGACTGGTGTACTAAATAGCAACATTATGACTGGTGTACTAAATAGCAACATTATGACTGCTGTACTAAATAGCAGCATTATGACTGGTGTACTAAATAGCAGCATTATGACTGGTGTACTAAATAGCAGCATTATGACTGGTGTACTAAATAGCAGCATTATGACTGGTGTACTAAATAGCAGCATTATGACTGGTGTACTAAATAGCAGCATTATGACTGGTGTACTAAATAGCAGCATTATGACTGGTGTACTAAATAGCAGCATTATGACTGGTGTACTAAATAGCAGCATTATGACTGGTGTACTAAATAGCAGCATTATGACTGGTGTACTAAATAGCAGCATTATGACTGTAAGTTCTCTTCTGGATATTGTCTTTAATAATTGAGCCCTGGGGCAAGTGGCTGCACCTCACCAGCCATGACACTAACACTAGTTTGCCTGGTTGGTTACTTGATGTCGAAGGGTCAGCTGAGGTCAAAGGGTAAGTGGCAGAAGGCTTCAATTAATGGATCTCTCAATAAAATGGGAGCTAATATTACCAACTCTCTCCAGCTCTGACTTTGCCAAAGTGAAGAGGGAATTCCTCATATATCAGACCATGCAGGGCAAACAGCTTGTGTCTTGAAATTGCTTTCTGTGACGGGCTGTGGAAGTGGTTCTGTGACGGCCCGGGCTGTGGAAGTGGTTCTGTGACCCGGGCTGTGGAAGTGGTTCTGTGACCCGGGCCCGGGCTGTGGAAATGGTTCAGGCAGAACATCAGGCACGAAGAGGAGAGAGGCGAGGCCATCTGTTTCAGTTCCTGTTGAGTCCGACGCTGTACAAGACGGTGTGCCGTGTGTCATGGTTGTGCCGTGTGTCATGGTTGTGCCGTGTGTCATGGTTGTGCCGTGTGTCATGGTTGTGCCGTGTGTCATGGTTGTGCCGTGTGTCATGGTTGTGCCGTGTGTCATGGTTGTGCCGTGTGTCATGGTTGATAAGGACAGTATTTTTGACTGGCAGGCCATGTTGACAGAGAGCTAAACATAGTTAAAGGTGCGGGCGGCTGGCTGGTGCAGCGGACATTGCGCTCGTCACCAACGCAAGAGACACCGGTATCGAATCTGGCTGTCAGCGTTGCCTCCGGCTTGGGCCGGCCGTCATACTGACTCAATTGGCAGAGTCAGCGGGAGGGAAGTCGATGGGTGGTAATCTGGTCGTTGTAAACAGCGACTCCTACAGGTCGGTCGGGGCGCCTGCACAGCAGAGACAGGAAAATGGCGGGGGCAGTGTGAGCCTCCCACACGTTACACCTCGCCAATGAGAGTCCGCGCTGGCAGGTGAAAAGATGTGACTGGCTGCCTCCACATGTATCGGAGGGGACATGTGATGGGCTTCTATCCTCCCTACGACCGGCCAGTGGGGGGCACATGCGAGCACCGATCAGGACCGGGGGAGGGAGAATTGGCACGAGAGGTAAATTGGGATGGGAGAAAAATCACAGGAAAAGGAGGAGAAAAAGTAGGTAAAAAAAAAACATAGTTAACACTTTGATCGCCATGGTTAAAATTCATAATTTACCATCCCTCGCCATCTCTATTTGTCTATGGAGAAGTTCCCCTTCTTTGCAGGGCTATAACTTTTTAAATTGTATTGCTAAATTGACATTATCATGGCCCATTCAAGGTCCTATATGTATTGTTCAGGGTGTATCAATGTTATACTTTTTCATTCACATATTCATACTAAAATACGGTCTAAAGTATAAGTATGTTTTTATCGTTTTCCGCAGCTTTCTTCAGAACGTGATTTATAGCCCCAAATGCATTATATTGATGATGAAATACAGTTTGATAGCGATCTGTGCGAGATAATAAATTTCAACGGGAGGTACTTCTAGAAGTTACTACGTATCATCTGATGATGACCGGATGGGCGGGGGGTCGTTTATAATTCCGTGGGCAGCGTTAGATGATTCATCCAGTGTGGGTCATATGATCATCATAGCAGTTTATATGGAACACGTTAGAATATAACGCTGCAACTCACCGTGGCTTCCTCGCGCCGCTGGCAGATGAGCGTGGAACAGAATTTTTTCTATTATGGGATGGAGAAATGCCCGATCCATTTCCAGGTTGTATAATAGTATATACGTCCAAATCATGTTGTTTTTTCGAGTTATTTGCACCGATCGATGTTCACTGTGTCAAGACGGAGTCTCTCTAACGATAGCGAGTGCCCGGACGACATATGGATGAGCACTTCCGGTCTGACGAGTCGCTTCCTGTTGGCGATCTGCCGATCGGCCACCAGATGGCGCTCTTGAACCGCTAGAGAGTTGAGTGGAGCTTTGCAGTACATCTCAGGTCCCCGGAGGAGAAATATGATTTCGATCACAGATTTTAGAAATATTGATATCAAAGACGAGTTACGGCGTCTTCGGCAGAATGAGCATGGCTAGGAATGACGTCTAAACACGTCATCGGCGATTAAAGTGTTAAAGGTGGAGTCTGTAAAGTCATCAAACAGCTCCCCTTGGTACTGCGCTTTGTTTACATTTGTTTGTATTGGCTTGATGTATGGGTTGAATCTGAGTGGGTATATGGGAGGGGGCGCTATTGCAGACACAAACACTTCTCCTATACCAATCAAAACAAATCAAACCAAAACAAAGAAATGTAAACAAAGTGCAGTACCAAGCGGGGCTCTTTTGCCTAGAGGGCGCTGTTTGACGGCATTACAGATTGTACGTATAAACATACACAATGATGAAGTATAAAAAAAGAGAACGTTTATTCATTTTTGTTTATTTATTTATATGTACTTAACACTTTAATCGCCGGAGACGCCGTAACTCGTCATTCCCCACCATGCTCATTCTGCCGAAGACGCCGTAACACGTCTTTGATATCAATATTTCAAAAATCTGTGATCGAAATCATATTTCTCCCCCGGAGACCTGAGATATACTGCTGAGCCCCACTCAACTCTCTAACGGTTCAAGAGCGCCATCTGGTGGCCGATCGGCAGATCGCCCAACAGGAAGTCATGTGGATGAAGTGGTGCTCACCCATATTTCGTCCGGGCACTCGCTATCGTTAGAGGGACTCCATCTTGATAACACGGGACAGCGATCGGTTGCAAATAACTCAATAAACAACATGATTTGGACGTATATACTATTATACAACCTGGAAATGGATCGGGTATTTCTACATCCCATAATAGGAATATCTCTGCTCCACGCTCATCGCCCAACGCTATGAGGAAGCTACGGTAAGATTCAGTGTTTTTTTTTAACGTGTTCCATATAAACTGCTCTGATGATCATATCACCCACACTAGATGAATGATATAACGTTGCCCACGGAATTATAAACGACCCCCCGCCCATCCGGTCAACATCAGATCATACGTAGTAACTCCTAGAAGCACATCCAGTTGAAATTTGTTATCTCGCACAGATTCCTACCAAACTGTATTTGATCATCAATATAATGCATTTGGGGCTATAAATCAAGTTCTGGAGAAAGCTGCAGAAAACGATAAAAACATACTTATACTTCAGCTCTAGACCAACTTCTGACAAAACAAGCTAAGTCCACCATCTACGCGGCAAAGCACCAGTTCTATGAATCGGGAAACAAACCAGGTCGACTTTTGTCTCGACTGGCTAAAGGTAAACAGAATTCTAACACAATAACCTCCCTCAAAGATGACAACGAAGTTAGCCATCACACCTCTAAGGATATAAATAGAATTATGAAATCCTTTTATCAAAAGTTATACTCTTCAGAGTGTGGAACCTCTGACTTGCAGAGGAAAAACTTTCTTGATAAAATAACATTTCCATCACTATCTGAAGAACACAGAGAGTATCTCTGTAAAGATATAACAGAGGAAGAAATACTCATAACGATAAAAACCCTTAAAGGGGGTAAGGCCCCAGGCCCGGACGGTTATGGCCCAGAATTCTATAAAAAAATTAGTAAGGTTATAGTCGGACCTCTGAGAGAGATGTATGCAGACTCATTACAAAGAGGCAGTCTTCCCCAAACACTGAACTTGGCTAATATATCTCTCATCCTTAAAAAAGATAAACCAGCCGACGTGTGTGGCTCTTATAGGCCCATTAGCTTGATAGCGGTGAATAGTAAAATACTCTCCAAATTATTAGCAAGGAGGATAGAGGGACTGCTGCCTCTGATAATAAACCCAGACCAGACAGGTTTTGTACAAGGCCGACACTCCATTGCAAACGTGAGGCGGTTACTGAATGTTATACAGTACTCTAATCAGCTGAAACACAAAGCGCTAGCAGTGTCACTAGACACGCAGAAAGCTTTTGATAGAGTAGAATGGCGGTACCTGTTCGACGTCATGGAGAGATATGGACTTGGAGGGGATTTCCTTAAGTGGATTCAAACCATCTACCACTCTCCCGTGGCCTGTGTCCTTACCAATGGTACCTGCTCTGAGCCTTTCCCCCTGGCAAGAGGCACAAGGCAAGGGGACCCCCTAAGCCCATTACTGTTTGCCGTAGCACTCGAACCGCTAGCAGAGGCTATCCGGTGTCATCATGAAATTGAGGGGGTCTCACTCGCGACAGGGGGCACCCCCCACAAAATAGCTCTATATGCAGATGACATTATACTGTTTCTGTCCTCCCCGAAGAGGTCAGTGCCTACTGTCCTGTCAATTGTTAAAGACTTCGGCGCTATCTCAGGCTACAAAATTAACCAAAGTAAATCTGAGGCAATGCCACTAGGAACCCTGACCCAATCAGACATCCCAGATCATTTTCCTTTTAAATGGACTACGTCAGGATTCACATATCTTGGCATTAAAGTCTCTTCCAACTTAAAAGATATGGCACGTCTGAATCTGGCCCCAGTCACCACAGCGGTTAAGAGAGATCTGGAACGGTGGCATGACCTCCCACTATCAGTCATGGGACGGGCGAGTCTAATAAAAATGAACATTCTACCCCGCCTTCTATACCCCTTACAAATGCTTCCCATATGGGTATCCAAAAAAGATATTAAAGATCTGGAGAAGGCTTTTTCTAAGTTCATTTGGCATGGAAAGAGACCCAGGCAAAGATTTAAAATCTTGCAGCTACCAACCAGTAAAGCGGGCCTTGCCATGCCAAATATACTCTTCTATAACTGGGCCTGTCACGCTCGTTACATCTGGGAATGGTTACAAGTCTATCTACACAATAAGAACTGTGTGGACTCGTGGGGCTGCTCACCAAACTCACTATGGGCACTGGTAACCGGTAATAAAGATAAGATTCATAGGGAGATACGAGGCAATCCAATTATCTATAACTCTATCAGAGTGTGGCGACAGATTACCATCTACACAGGGAGAGGAGACCTAAGATCATTGCTAATACCAATCTCTAGCAACCATGAATTTGGACCTGGGCGCAGTTCGGCCATCTTTAAGACCTGGCACTCACTAGGGCTTCGTGTATTGGGGGATCTGTTTAGGGATGGTGTGTTGATGTCGTTTCAGCAACTGCAAACACAATTTAACCTCCCAAGAGAACATTTTTTTGGTTTCTTGCAAATACGACATTTTATTAACTCACTACAGCTGCCAACGCCAATGGGCTCCCTTTACAGCAAAACAGAGAACTTCTTATCCAACTGTAGTAACGTATCACATTTCATCTCAGCGTTTTACTCACTGCTGTACTCACTGGACTCACAGGAGTTACCATCCCTCCGCAAATGGGAAAGAGATTTTAACAGTGAATATATTGAAGACGACTGGCAGGAGGCCATTGACTCAGTTAAAAAGGTTTATACTTGTAACAGACTAAGAGAAACACAATATAAAATTCTTCACAGATTACACATCACACCTGTGTTACTAAACAAAATGGACCGTTCAATATCTCCATTATGTTCGAAATGTCAAACAGATCTGGGCACCTACTATCACTACTTTTGGGAATGTAAGTGTATATCCAGGTTCTGGGGCCAAGTGGCACGTGAGCTGAGCGACATTTTCAAGGTGAAAATAAAGAAGGATCCAGGAGCTTTTTTACTGGGACTCCCATCAAAGGAAAATAATTTGACACCCTTACAATTCAAACTATTTGATAAACTTCTGCTTTCAGCCCGGAAATGCATTTTGATAAACTGGATTAAGGATAGGCCTCCATCCATACAGATGTGGTACAGAGAGATCTTCGGTGTGCTACCCCATGAAAGACTCTGTGCAATGCATAGAGGCAACGACGCTTCCTTTCAGGATGTGTGGGCCCCACTATTGGACTACTTTCCTGCTACAATTTCTCAGATCCTTCTAAAGGCCCAATGCCCCATTGTATGGACAGACTTTGGATAGAAAAAAATAATATATGTATATATATGTATGCCTACATGTGAATGGGCTCGATGCAAGTGCAGTACTGTGCAGTGCCTGACTGGGTTAGATTTCCTTTTTTTGCTTGTTTTTCTTTTTGATCTGTTTTTGCTGGCATGACGGCATAGATGAACTGGAGGAACCCCCCCCCCCCCTTCTGTCCCAATGTGTGTTTTGTAATGTAAGTAACTGTATGTGAAAAATCTTTTAAAAAAACCAATAAAAATATCAAAAGAGAGAGATACTTTAGACCGTATTTTAGTATGAATATGTGAATGAAAAAGTATAACGTTGCTACACCCTGAACAATAGATATAGGACATTGAATGGGCCATAATAATGTCAATTTAGCAATACAATTTAACACTATGATCGCCGATGACGAGTTGAGACATCATTCCTAGCCATGCTCATTCTGCCGAAGACGCCGTAACTCGTCTTTGATATCAATATTTCAAAAATCTGTGATCGAAATCATATTTCCCCTCCGGAGCCCTGAGATACACTGAAAAGCTCCACTCAACTCTCTAGCGGTTCAAGAGCGCCATCTGGTGGCCGATCGGCAGATCGCCAACCGGAAGTGCTCATCCATATGTGGTCCGGGCACTCGCTATCGTTAGAGAGACTCCGTCTTTACACAGTGAACATCGATCGGTGCAAATAACTCGAAAAAACAACATGATTTGGACGTATATACTATTATACAACCTGGAAATGGATCGGGCATTTCTCCATCCCATAATAGAAAAAAATCTGTTCCACGCTCATCTGCCAGCGGCGCGAGGAAGCCACGGTGAGTTTCAACGTTATTTTCTATACTAACTGATCTGATGAACATATGACCCACACTAGATGAATGGTATAACGTTGCCCACGGAATTATAAACGCCCCCTCGCCCATCCGGTCAACATCAGATGATACGTAGTAACTTCTAGAACCACGTCCAGTTGAAATTTTTTATCTCGTGCCGATTGCTATCAAACTGTATTTCATCATCAATATAATGCATTTGGAGCTATAAATCACATTCTGAAGAAAGCTGCAGAAAACGATAAAAACATACTTTTTTTTGTATCCACTTTTTTCTCCCATTTTCTATTTTTTCTCCCATCCCAATTTCGTATCATCCAATTCAACCCTCCCCTGTCACGAACGCTGTTTCTTGCCTCCCACAAGCCGGCTGCAATGTGGACTAAGTCATACATAGCACGAGTCCCCTCCGGTACTTGAGGTAACAGCAGTCGCATCTTTTCACCTGCGCAGCTCGATCTCTCAGTGTCGAGGAGTAACGCGTGGGAGGCTCACGCTGCCCCAGACACTTCCTGATTCTACTGCGCAGGCGCACCAACCGACCTGTAGGAGTCGCTGTCCACAACGCCCGATCCCCACCAATCAGTTTCCCACCCCCTACGATAAAAACATACTTATACTTTAGACCGTATTTTAGTATGAATATGTGAATGAAAAAGTATAACATTGATACACCCTGAACAATACATATAGGACCTTGAATGGGCCATGATAATGTCAATTTAGCAATAAAATTTAAAAAGTTATAGCCCTGCACAGAAGGGGAACTTATCCATAGACAAATAGAGCTGGCGAGGGATGGTAAATTATGAATTTTAACCATGGCGATCAAAGTGTTAAAAAGTTATAGCCCTGCAAAGAAGGGGAACTTCTCCATAGACAAATAGAGCTGGCGAGGGATGGTAAATTATGAATTTAACCATGGCGATCAAAGTGTTAATAAAGTATCATATTACAACATAAAATGTAATTGCTTATGTAATGAGAATTTCACACACACAAAAAATATATACTTTTCACAAATCCAAAAGCAAATCTAAAAGCTACATGAAGCAGGATGTGATTTTGAACGCGAAAGAGGCTCCTTTTAACCCTTTCACAATGATGCTAATGATGGAGCATCGCCGTCGGTTGTGTGATAGTAAAGGGCTAACCTTCTGTATTGTCACGGTTGAAAGGGTTAACTGGCTGTCGTGTGGCAGTGAAAGGGTTACAGGCAGCGTGTGGAACCAGCCATGATGCTTTTAACTTCAAACTGGAGAAAGCAAGTCTCTGCTCTCCTCTTCCGGGCCTTGGCAGTGAGGGCGCCGACACTGTGGAACAAGCTCCCCCTCAACATCAAGTCTGCCAACACCGTACAGACATGCAAGGCCTCTCGCTTAAAACACACCTTTCACTCTGGATGATCACGGAGTTACTTTGCTGTTGTGTGTCTGAGGTGTTGTTATGTTCTCTGTCTGTCTGTCTGCCTGGTCCCCTGTTTCCTTGGTCCTGTCCATGTATTCCTATCCCCCCCCCCCCCCAGGCTGCGCCCCGGACCCATGTACAAATTGGCTGGGGGGGGGGGCGCATTATAAATGAAAATATCATATCATATCATATATATATCATATCATGGTCCTCGTGTGTCTCTTCTCTCTGTTCTCCTCGTGTTCCTCATGTGTCTCGTCTCAGTGGATGTCACTGGTAATACCATGTGTGGCCATGAGGTGGCGTATCAACACTCTCAGTTTACCTCCACTTGCCACGGCATGTTCTCATATCCTCACCAGGGTATTTCAATTCACATGAAACAGAAACACCATGACAAGATTATTGTAATAGTGTATCCATGTAGTACAGTGTACACACTGACAGTACTTGCATACAACTGGAAGAGTAAACTAAACCTTCATGTGACTGTAGTGTATATATAGTAGCACAGCCTCTCTCTGCCCTTTTGCTCCTATCAGCCTAATTGTTACTGGAAGATACAGAATGGTGAGGTCACAATATAACCATGTTTTCACAGCAGAGTACCTATTGTGTACTTGTACTTTGCACACATATAATTTAAATCGTGTACTGTAATTCATATGTTCAATTTTCTATTGTATTTGCTATTTTATTTGTTAATACACTGCTATTTTAATTAGTTGTTATTGTTAAACTGTTCTTATTGTCTGTACTACTGTGTGATGTTGCAGTTATTTTAAATAGCTTGTATTGTTAAACTGTTCTTATTGTCTGTACTACTGTGTTGATGTTGCTGTTATTTTAAATTGTTTTATTTTTAGAAAATTATGTGTTAAATGAAACCACTTAAGTTGTACTTAGTGTGTTAAAAGTTGTACTTAAGATGTGCTTTTATTTTTTGGTTACTTTTGCGTATACACTTACTAAAGTACCACTTAAATTTGGTAAACAATTATAATTTCTTAGATTACACTTACAGCATATTAATGACTATCATACTAAACATGTGCTTTGAATTAGTACATGAAAGCACATAATAATAATAATAATAATAATAATAATTATTATTATTATTATTATTATTATTATTATTATTATTATTATTATTATTATTATTATTATTATTATTATTATTATTATTATTATTATTATTATTATTATTATTATTATTATTATTATTATTATTATTATTATTATTATTATTATTATTATTATTATTATTATTATTATTATTATTATTATTAATAATAATAATAATAATAATAATAATAATAATAATAATAATAATAATAATAATAATAATAATAATAATAATAATAATAATAATAATAATAATAATAATAATAATAATACATTGCAAGTACACTCTGTGAAAAGTAGATATTGGTAGAAATATACTTTTAACACATTTAATATATAAAAAAATATACTTTGAGTATGGAAAACTATTAAAATGTTTGACTTGGATGCACTATTCGACATTACGCATAGAGCCATCTAGGCCGTGAGCCAGTAGGGTTGGTCGTTACCATCTTGGGGGACTAACTTTCATAGTGATTTTTGGGAAGGTATAACACCCCTACTGCTAGAAAATATGTGATAGCAATGGAGCAGTTGCCTCCAAATGTGTGCTATCACAGCTTTTATAACACTACCAAGCATATCTTTCAGGCCTCCTGTCCGAAATTACATGCCCCAAATGAATCATGATAGCTCCTGAACCATAAGGCCTATAAGCATGTTTCTGGTCTCCTTTGATAGGTAACAAGCTAGGACATATGAATCCAGTGTAAGTAAACCCACATGTATTACCATTCCAGAGTAAATGGAGATACAATGAAGGAAAACATCATATTTTTACCCTCGCCTGGTACATAATCTTAATTTAAAAGGCAATATGACCATTATAAACAATAACCCATGGATAATAATGCAACTGAATGTGTTCTCCTACTCCTTGACTACAAATCTAACTCTGGATGTGATGAAAATACACTAAAAATACAACATTTATGATACCGTTTAAAAAGGTATACTCAGATGATGTAAATGTTTTGGCCATGGTTACCGTTTACATGTTGACTGTTTGCTGGTAATTTTACTCCAAAACACTATTTCTTTCAATACTGCCATGTTACAAAAACATAAATCTCCCCAAAACATTGAAATAGTAATAAAAAACAATGAATATTGATCAATATGCATATTCAACATTCGTATAGGGCCACAGAGTGTCATGCCATGTCACATATCAATGTTTTCAGCCCAGTTAGACCTATACAATGATATAATATATAATGTTTTCAGAAAAATATTTGTTTATTTTGGAAAGTACAGACAGTTCTCAGTCTCTATCCGTGGCACTGTTGGTGGCGCTCTACAATTGGTTTACTGTTAATAACCTAGTCATCATAATAATTTTCCAAGTCTTCCATGTCTTCCACATCTTCATCAGAACTTTCCACACTATCTGAGGTGGATGCCTGGTTCTCACAGTCTGCCAGTCTACACATGTCAGTGCACCTGAGGCCATTTGCAACACATACATCTTGGGAGTGAACATTTCTTTGGACAGTTACAGGCCAGTAGATCCAGGACGGCATCGGGTGCTGGCTGGCCTTCCATCCAGTCCACCACCAACTGTTCAGCTTCCTCTTCTCTCTCCATCTTCCAGCCTCTGCCAACAGGGCTTGGCACTTGTGGGTCCTTCTCCAAACATCTTCTCCATATACCAGCCTGGTAGTTGGCTTTCTGTGCATGTTTTGTTAAGCAGTCCTTGCATGGTGGGAGTTGATGACTTTCAAGTTCACCTTTTTTGGCATAGAAAATGTGATATCTGAGCTGATTGACCTTGGTGGTTGATGCTTTTGGGGCATACAGGAGACATGTAAATGCCTCTAGTTTGTCCCTCAGCTCTGGGGAGAGATCCCATTCCTGACCCAACTCTGAGAATGTGTCCTGATTTTGCCTATTGCTGGTCAGAATTTTTAGGGCACTTGTCTTCCCTTTGCCTGCAAAAGCACTTACAGTGTCACATCCTGTATATGCATGCAACCCGATGAGAGCCCTACACACCTCTACGCGAACAGTGGCAGCAACCTTCCTGGTGTCCACAAGCCTTGCACAGGATTTACTGCCACACATCTGGAACAATGGGGCCTCAATCTTGTCACAGAACGCTAAAGACATGATAAAGACATCTGTGTCTTCTGAGCAGATAACTACAGATGGGTATCCCTCTCTTTGTGGCATGGGCAGCATGGAGAAGTAGGCGGCCATCTGCTTCTTGTTGGCATTGAAGGGTTGACACCTCCTCACTGTCCTGAGATGAGATTCTGTAACATTAGTCATTTACAGTTTCATACAGAATCTTGTCTTGTAGCTTTGCTCTGTACTCTGCCTTCCTCCATTCATCGACTATACAGCTAATGAGACTAGTTTTGTTACTGACTTTGGTCAGGAAGCTCCTCCACTGCCTCACCATCTGTGTACCTGTGATACCTTGCAACTCATGACCAGTCTCTTCACCCCGTAGAGATCTTTCACTGTTCTTGATAGAGTTCTCCTTGTATGTGTCAAACACAACATCTATTCTGCTACTCTGACTGCCTTCCCTCAGAGCCATACCCAGAACTGTTGTGGCAGCATCTCTGAAAGTAACTTGATCACCTTTCACTCTTTGGACCAAGTTCATTCCATCAACCACTGTAGCAGAGTTCCCTGGGAGTTGCTCTGCTACTGCTACATTTTTCTGCAAGGTCGTGGCCAAAGTAGCTTTATTTGTCTTTCTCAGCAATCCGCCTGGTGTGGACTGTGGACAGGGCCCAGGAAAATCGCCCAAGGGGATGAGAAAGGATATCTTCCATATATAGACTGCGCCCTTGTGCCATCACTTTGATGTGTCCAAACAAAGACCTGTTTGCTTTTAAGATGATTGCCCTCCCACTTGATTTCACTTCTCTCTTCTTACACATATCACTGAATGTGTTTAGCCTGTTGGTTTTCATTGGGTCATGGAATTTCTTTGCTGGTGGGTCTTTCTCCAGTCTCTCATCCTTGAAGATTGTATTGCTCACCAATCTCATATGCATTCATCAGGTCGGAGGCAATCTCCTTGGGGGCTGTCTTTGCTGTAGAGATGCTAATGAGGTCCCGCTTCTTTGCAAATGGGTTGACCCATTCCTGTATGAGGCTGAAACTGCTGAAACTGCTTCCTCATCTTTCTGGATTCTTGGCCGCTGTAGCTCTGTATGACAAACCTCTGATTTGTTACCTTGCACCATCTCCCTTAACTGTCCCAGGAATGCTCAGCTGTTATGTAGTGACGCTTGACAGCTCCAGCATTCAGGCTGAACCATGTTGTGCCTCCAGGAGTCTGTGTGTCTTTGTTAACTGTGACTTCAGTAGCCTGGTCCACAGGGATCCGTCCAAAGGGGTTGTTACTTGACAGCTGCACCAAGAATTGGCCTGTCTTGAAGGCCTCATACACAGCAGGATGCTTCTCTGGGCGGTTTTTCATCTGAGAGAAGTAAGGGGACAGGTACCTGGCATAATTTATCTTATCATAAGCAAAGAACCTGGGATTATGCTTATTATAGCTTGGAGGTGGAACTCCCAGTCCCCCTCATGAGAGGCACGCAGAAGGCCAAGTATTACGTTATCTACCATGTCAATGTATGACATCCAGAATGCAGAAAGCTCTCCATTGTTGTGACGGAGGTGTTCCAGAAAGTCTGTCCACAGGGTTATCAGCTCAGCTAAAAGTGGACTTTGCAGCAGATTGTTCGCCGTCTGTTGGTTCAAGTCACTGGCCATGTCTGTCACATTGTCCAAGAATGATTTGATCATCCCACTCTTCTCTGGAATGCTGTCCTCAACCCACAGTGTGAACTCTGAACTCTGCCCATGCGAGTCTCATCAGTGCTTCATAGATGTTCAGTTCAGTTCAGTTCAGAGTTTTTATTTGCCACATGGAATAATACAATCATAGTTTCTTCATTACACAATCATAAATAGTCATTCCATGGAAAAAGGAGCAGGAAGAAGAATAAATCTTATAGTTACCTGCCCCTTATTCCTAAACTAACAAGTATTTACTTAATGGTCGGCGTACAACCTAATTTACACAAATAATCATTTATACCATTATAAAAGAAACACACAATCCACAGTTAAACAAGAAAAAATTAAATAATAATAATAATGATAAATAATAAAGAATAAAAGAAAGAGAAGAAAAAAAAGAAAAGATCTCACTATTCAGATCACATTTGATTTTCATACTGACAAATCTTTGAATTGATAAACACTATTACACCCCTTAAGCTCGCTATGGAGAGAATTCCACAACTAAGACACATCTGTTTAAGTGTACATGTGGACCCTGACAGCACGGTTATAGTGTTTACCATCAAGGACATACAGTATGGCCCATTCTGAGAAGAATGTTGGAGAAGCGCTCTTTGTGCTTCCAGGCAATTTCAGTGGCTTTCGCATATAGTGCTTGATCCATGACTACCACAATTGATTCTAGATGCAGTTCCTTTCTGATTATCTCTGATTGATTCAGGATTTCAAACACTGGTCAACTGTGTGGCTGGTGAATTGATGGTTGGCAGATACCCAACTATATCTTGTGAGATTGGTTCTTGGTCCCTGGTGCTGATATTAAAACCAGTCCAGCTTGGGATTGTCTGATTCTCTGTATCTGTTTGCCTTGCAAGTGCCCACACCAGGTTCTTCTTGCAGGCAAGAAGAGCAGCTTCCTTGGTTTCCTGGACACAGTGTTCCCTGGTTGGGAGAGGCTGTGGGCCCACACGCGCACCTGCTACATATACTCCCAGTTCTTGGTCCTCAATGGTGACCGATCTCTGCTTCAGTTTATCAATGTGTGGAAGCTCAGCTCTTGGTAGTTGTGGTCCATAGACATTGGCCTGTGCAACTATACCATTGACTCTATGTGATGTGCCCTTTCCAGTGAGAGTTTCCTCAAGTCTATCAATATTGTCCCATGCAAGATTGATGCTGGAAGTACAACTCTTTGAGTTGAGGCTGTTGCTAGCTTTTGGATACACAGAGCAGTGTCCTTCTCTTCAAGTTGGGAGTAATAGACCCCATGCCCAAGCTTGTTCAGTGTTTGGATGAGCTCAGTATTACCCGTCAATGTTTTTACTGCATAAGGAAGTAGAAGGTGGTTTGTGTTAAAAATGTAAACATGATTACTTGATTAAAATGTTCCTTACGCTTTCTCCTAGCATCACGATCGGCCATGCTTGCTGAAAGAGGGGTGTGGCTCTAATGCAGTCTACTTTAGATGATGTGGAACAGTGGTTGGCTTATAGACATCCAATCAAATGTTTGTTCATATGGGTGGGTGGAGTCAGATAATAATAATAATAATAATAATAATTATAGATCTAGACAGCCTTTAAAAGTCATGTCCATGGATCAAATGGGATATCTTTATAAATTGTATCATAAATGTTGTATTTTTTGTGTATTTTCATCAGATCCAGAGTTACATTTGTAGTCAAGGAGTAGGAGGACACATTCAGTTGCATTATTATCCTATTTTCTAGCAGTAGGGGTGAATACCTTCCCAAAAATCACTATGAAAGTTAGTCCCCCAAGATGGTAGCCGTGGCCCAAATTTGGGGCCCTGGCTCACGGCCTATAAGGACTATCTGACGTCAATTCCACCTTGATCATACAATGATTTCACATCGATCCAGCTGATCAACGTATGTAGTATTCAAAACGAATGCCGTTGCTGGCGATCAGAGCATCAAAAAACGACCGTTTTGCGCTCTGATTCAGATTCAGATTCAGATTACTTTATTCACCATATTGTACAGGTACAAATGGAACGTGATTTGACATTTCAGTGCATGATTTTTTCACAAATAGGAACAACATAATAATAATAATAATAATAATAATAATAATAATAATAATAATAATAATAATAATAATAATAATAATAATAATAATAATAATAATAATAATAATAATAATAATAATAATAATAATAATAATAATAATAATAATAATAATAATAATAATAATAATAATAATAATAATAATAATAATAATAATAATAATAATAATAATAATAATAATAATAATAATAATAATAATAATAATAATAATAATAAATAAATAAGTGCAAAACAGGACAGAACAGTGAGACAACAATAAGACAGTAAAGTGCAGTGATTGGGGACATGGATACAGTGCAGCACAGTTCAAGTCCAGAAGTCCAGCCCTAGCAGCTCGCCATAGAGGGGGGGGGGAGCAGGGGGACACCTGACTCGTTTACCAGGCGAGCTGCTGAGGGGAAGAAACTCAGTCTGTGGCGGGACTTTAGTGTCTTGGGCAGCCGTAGCCGCCTGCCGTGGGGGAGCATGTTGAAGAGGTTGTGACCCGGGTGGGCGGGGTCTGCCATGATCTTCCTCGCCCTCCTCAAGGCCCTGGTGGAATGTAGGGACTCGAGGGAGGCCGCTGACCTACGCTAGTACGCCCCCCTCGCTATGAGCGTAGCAGGAGGACGGACGCTGAAATCGAACAGCTGTTACCTAACAATGCCCGATCTAAAATGGTTCTCTCCTCTTTGTATACCTTTGTCCTCACAAGTATTCTGCCAGGGAACTTATGGACACGACAATAGTAATAAGTAATAACATTCTGCAATGTTAAATAACGTTTATCCATTCAACTAGCGGTACTAGGTAGCTAGCCTAGCCGCAATGCTATGGTCGATCCCATTCACGTTAGCATGTAAGCTAACAACAGCGTTAGTGCAGCTAAAGGGGCTATCGTATCAACATCAGCGTCCGTCCTGCTCAAACACCTTATAACTACTACTATTGTCGTGTCCATAAGTTCCCTGGCAGAATACTTGTGAGGACAAAGGTATACAAAGAGGAGAGAACCATTTTAGATCGGGCATTGTTAGGTTTCGAGAACGGCGGCTCATAGCGAGGGGGGCGTACTCGCGGAAACAGCTGTTCGATTTCAGCGTCCGTCCTCCTGCTACGCTAGGGTGACCAAACATCCTCTTTTGCCCGGACATGTCCTCTTTTCACGCCCTGTCCGGGGCGTCCGGGGGGGGTTTATTAATTCATCGAAATGTCCGGGGTTTCACTGTTTTTCAGTTTCAGTTTCAGTTTCACGGCCCTTTGCGAGCACATGAAGGCTCGGGCTGCATTTTTCGCCGAACATATAAATTACCGAATTAAAGCGCTATTCATTGCCGTTCGAATGCCATCTGGAACGCCAGAATCCGTGCCTCGGTTCTCGAGTTACATGCCGATATGTCAGGCATGAGACTTTTTACATGGCATTATCCAACCGGACTCCCGGAGAAGCATGCAGCTGCAGAGCCGCAGAGCCAGCGGCGCTCTCTCGGCCGCGCGCTAACGGCCGCGCTGTGAGGCAATAGTATCCAGCTGCAGGACGAGAGCACCAACACTCTCAGGACCGCAACACTTTAAGGACCCACACTTTAAGGACCCTCGCTTCCATTGGCTGATTTGGGTCACATGACCGTCCCACCCAATGGCTGAATTGGAGTATTGCACTGCGGGATTGATTGATTGATTGATTGATTGAAAACTTTATTAACAGATTGCAGAATGGGTACAGTACCGCTCAATACACACAATTGTTAAGGGGATGCAGACCAGAGAAAGACCTCAAAGCAGTACTGTTACATTTGTGACATACAGTAAATATATACAAGGGGGAGGGAACTGTACATTTATGATGAATTGAAAATGGGGGACCCTGATGTAAACAAGACTTGCGCAATTTTGACACATATTCGCTTGCAAAAAGGTGTCCCACGGTCTCCTCTATGGCCGTGAATATTTTCATGCGGATCGGAATCACGGCGTGCCCGTGGCACACTTTACCGTTTCGGCAAGTTTATTCCACGCTATGTCCTCTTTTTTGGAAATCAAAATATGGTCACCCTATGCTACGCTCATAGTGAGGGGGGCGTACTAGCATAGGTCAGCGGCCAATCAGAGCGCAAAACGGGAACCCGGAAACGCGGACGCATTGCAAAAAGGCTACACGCGGAGGGGTAGGGGGTTTACATTTTTAGTGGACTGATTACGGACTGGAGGAACGATCCTGGGTACGATCCTGGGTGCCTCAGAGGGACATTTTAGACCATAGTCTTATTATACACTTCCGTCAACTACACCCTGAGGCGTCAGGTGCCGTTCGTCGGGGGGGGGGGGGGGGGTACTGTAACATTTGGGGTTTTGCTCTCCTCTGGGAGCAAAGTGTTACCTGAGGGTATTAACCTGTCTATCTGTCCTGATTGCACTCATTGGTACCTGGGGTGCCTAGTTAGGTTGGCTTTATATGCTCTTCCTGGTTACTATTCAGTCAGTTAATCACTGAACCTACCCGTGAGTACACCAAGTTCAAGTTCAAGTTCAAGTTCTTTAATAGTTGTCATACAGAAGTACAGAATACTTTCATACAAAATGCTTCTTACTGTTACGCTCCAGAGACTGTGCTAGACAAGATAGTATCAAATAACATAATAACATAATATAGCATGAATTTAGAAGAAGAAAATGAGGTCACAGTGTTCGGTATAGACATATGTACAATGTTCTGAGTTACCATATAATATACAATACACAATACTATGCAGTGTACTAATGTACAGTACTATCTAGTGCAAAGCAGAAATGGGATGAGGTACAATTTTAGGTACAATTTACAGTAAGGTGTACGAGTTGTAGTGCAATCCTTCATCCATAAATATAAAGTGTGGGGAGTGGGTGCTACAGTGTGTTTGTTTAAAGTGGGTGTGTGCTATAAGTGTGTGGAGTGGGTGCTACAGTGTGTTTGTTTAAAGTGAGTGTGTGCGTGTGGATGTGTGTGCTATGTGCGTTTGGTGGTTGTTGTTGTGTAGTGTTCATTCATTGTTCGTTTAGCAGCCTGATGGCCTGGGGATAGAAGCTTCTTCTGAGTCTTTCTGTGCTCGCCTTGAGACTCCTGTATCGCTTGCCTGACCGCAGCAGTTCAAAGAGGCAGTTGTTCGGGTGACTGGAGTCTTTAATGATTCTCTTAGCCTTGCCCTTGCAACGCTTGTAGTAAATGTTCTGGAGGGTGGGGAGCCCCCCTCCAATTGTGCGTTCGGCTGAACGTGTCACTCTTTGTAGTCTGCTTTGGTCTTGTGCAGTGCTATTCCCAAACCAGGAGGTGATGTTGCCGGTCAAGATGCTCTCTATTGTACATGAGTAGAAGTTCTTAAGGATCTTCTGGCTGACTTGGAACTTCCTTAGGCGCCTGAGGAAGTAGAGGCGTTGTCATGCCTTCTTCACAACACTGTTAATGTGTGTGGTCCATGTCAAGTCCTCGGATATGTAGACTTACCATTGTGAGTAAGTCTTATCGCTCCTTGCCATAGGAGGATAAGTACGATCGCTACTATTCCTTATTATCATGTCACTTTGAGTGCCGTTTGCATTCACTGTTGAAAGTTTAGATTATATTATTGTGTTTGTATACATCTCCGTCGTTTGACGTATATGCCAAAGAACGTGTTTTGGAGACAGTGTTCTCTCCACTTTGCTTTCCCTGTTTTGTTATTCTGAGATGCAGATTCATCTCTCTTTTTGTTTACACGTCATTGTTTGCGTGTGCTGTTCGTTACGACATTAAAGTAACAGTTCCTTGTTTGAAAATCAACAACTGTCCTTCATCATATCTGTTCTGTACTGCACCTGGGTCCAACCCACCTTCCAACTCATAACAGAAACATTATCCTCTTAAAGGACTTATTTGATTCTAATGGTCAACTACTTAACTATGGAGCTTTTCTTAACTCATTCACTGCCAGCTAATTTTCCTTATCCCGTTCTCACTGGGCCACGCTGACTGTGCGTCACGATGTTTGCAGAGCTATATCTATTTTATATATTATAGCTATGGAGACAATACTATGGCTCATTTACAGTCACTATCTCCCGTCCACCATGTAAAAAAGAGTTCGTTCTTTCATGTATACGTTTGCGTGTTATCCCGTGGTGAATATTGTATAGTTTCAGAGTGATCCGGGCTCATTCCTGGAAGCTGAGTCATGGACCGGACAACACAATCTTGTCTTGTGTTCTTGTATTTATTATTAATCTTGTCTTGTGTCTTGTGTTCTTGAAATACAAGAACACAAGACAGGATTCATAAGAAATACAAGAACACAAGACAGGATTCATAAGAAATACAAGAACACAAGACCAGATTCATAAGAAATACAAGAACACTAGACAGGATTCATAAGAAATACAAGATCACAAGACAGGATTCATAAGAAATACAAGAACACAAGACAAGATTCATAAGAAATACAAGATCACAAGACAAAATTCATAAGAAATACAAGAACACAAGACAGGATTTATAAGAAATACAAGAAAACAAGACAAGATTATTAAGAAATACAAGAACACAAGACAAGATTCATAAGAAATACAAGATCACAAGACAGGATTCATAAGAAATACAAGAAAACAAGACAAGATTATTAAGAAATACAAGAACACAAGACAAGATTCATAAGAAATACAAGAACACAAGACAGGATTCATAAGAAATACAAGAACATAAGACAAGATTAATAAGAAATACAAGAAAACAAGACAGGATTCATAAGAAATACAAGATCACTATTGTCCACATCGGTGGAACGAACTTCCCACCACAGTTAGACCCGAAACCCAACCAATCTTTTGCCGTCGACCAAAAACACACTTCTTCAATCAATATCTGAAATGAAAAAATAATAATAATAAAACACTAACACTAACTGTCTTCTACTATCATGCACTCTTCCTACCGTACTATATGTCTCTACTACTATGCACTCATCACTGGAGCACCCAGGTTTCAGCACTGTTTGATGAACATTGTTACTCAGCTGATAGAGTTGTGCCCTTCCTGCTGACCTGTTGTACAGAACCTGTAAAGTCGCTTTGGATAAAATGACTAAATGTAAATGTATTAGTGACATCACACATGACATGTCAGGAAGTACAGCAGGGGCGTATTTAGGATTGTAGGAGATCCGGGGCTTAGCCCAGATAGGTGCCTGCGTTTTTATTTTATTTATTTTTTTGGCAGGCAAGGTTTTTTTTTTTTTAATTGAATGAACCTGTACGTGCAATTTCCTGCAATATAGAGCCTTCAATCTTGACCAATAAAGCTGCTCTTTTCACTATAAAACTCAGTTAACCATAACGTAGTTATGGTTAGATTTATATATTGGGGGGGGATATATCATATTTTTCATATGATCAAAAAGTGGTGGAGCAAGAGCATACCTTTGCTCCCCCAAGTTCAATAGTGGGAGAGCAGAGATGCTCCGAATGCTCTTATGGCCAGGCGTCTATGATTCACTGATACAAAGTAAAATAGTGCAGTGCAATAAAATAGTTAGTAAAATAGAATAAAATAATGCAATAGTGCATTGCAATAAAATAGTTATCATCGTATTTTTTCGGGAGGCCGGTAAGGAGTGCATTACAGTAGTCGAGTTGGCTTGAGATAAAGGCATGGATCTGGTTTTCAGCATCCTTTTGATTTA